>NC_143022.1:52352500-52996250 GCF_057628025.1 Oncorhynchus mykiss | reverse complement strand
TAGATTTCTCTCTGACTTATTTAGAAGACAATTATATGAGCCCTGCTATTAAGTCAACTACCTGTCTAAAGGGTACGTGCTGGATATTTTCTGGATCAATGGCATTTCAGTTTTGACACTTGCTTTCTCTAATTCAAGCAGATGTTCAACTGGACTACTTTCACCCCCTGTGGTTTGCCAAAGAATACATAATACAGGATTCTGCATCCCAAAATGCACCCTATTCCGTTTAAAGTGCACTAATTTTGACCGGAGCCCTATGGGCCCCAGTTAAATGTAGCGCACTGTGGAATATGGTGCCGTTTGGGACGCAGACTCTTATGGGGAAGAAGTCAATGCTTGCATGGACTGCTAAGTACCTCTCCTCTGCAGTGGATTTCTTCAGCCTGTGAGAATTAATTGCGTGTAAAAGAGTTGGATGCGGGTGGGAGAATGGAGCACCATTGATTTTCAGTGATCGCTGAGTGTCTCTGATCAGGGAGAAAATGCCTTGTAATCATGTTCTGGGAGAGCCAGAACTGAGCTGTAGTGTGGACCTCAGTCTTAACTGACACGCTGTGTTTTAATGGGGCTCTATAAAAACAAGCCTACAGTAGTAAAACAATGCACATGATGTAGGTGGTGAGTGAAATATAAAGCAGTGTATATCCATTTCCAAAAGCGGTATAGAGTAAGGGGGTTGTCTTAGTTCATTCATTATAGTCTTCCAATTCTACGGAGTGATGTAGATCCATGTAGATATGTTTGTGTCATTATCCAGAGCAACTCACAGGAGCAATTAGGGTTAAGTGCCTTGCTCAAGAGCACATCAGAAGACTTTTCACCTGGGGATTTGAACCAGCAACCTCCCAGTTACTTAACCGCTAGGCTCCCTGCATTTGCAGCTTCGGATTTTTAGAATACAGATTAGACACCCACTGGCCTTACTCCTGTCCCCTACTCTAAATGGTCTGACAGTGCGGAAGACAATGACAGTGCCACTGAGGGTGGAAACCTCTCCGACCTCTTCCCCTTATCCCGCTAAGAAGAGGGATCAGGCTGGGAGCACAGAGTCTTCCTCCTGCGCAGGAGAGTTGTGGAAGTGCCCATGCCTGCGTATCATCCACAGCTGTCTGCCTTCTGCTGCGTGTGTGTGTGTGTGTGTGTGTGTGTGTGTGTGTGTGTGTGTGTGTGTGTGTGTGTGTGTGTGTGTCTCTCTCTCTCTGTGGCGGAGAAACTAGAGCAAAGCTGAGCCTACTGCTGACCTGTCAGTACTCATCACATTAGAGCAGTGGATACAAATAGAAGATGCAGGTCTCTGTGGCATCTGCAAGGCCAGAGGTGGGCATCATCCACCAGACAGACAAACAGTCTGTAGGATGGCAGGTAAACCAACAGCAGAGAGTCTCCAGACTCCAGATCAGACTGCCCTCCGTAGATCAGCCGCTCAACACGTTGTATTATGTTTTGTTATGGTCGAGAAAATACAGAAGGTAGAATTGATTTGTTCCACCTGGAGCTCGTAGCTGCTCCTATAACCTCCTGATCTGGAAATGTATTGCTTGTCTCATAAGGATAAGTGATGGTGCCTTTGGTTGGAAAATATCCCTATAGCAAGAGAATTTCTCATTTAAAGCCCATGTTCAGTAGGGATATTACCCTTTTTCTCAGGTCTCTGTCATCTCTTGTACTTGTTAATGAATGGAAAGGGTCATCGCTCAGTGTTAGGAATAAATGACGAGCCTTCTCTTTAATACATCACTGTGTGATGAGATGACCCTGGACTCTGTTGCTTTTGTTTACTGAGGTAACGAGAGCAGGACAGACCCCAAAACCACATTAGAACAGGAGAACCCAGGTCTGGGCAGAGAGAGCTGAGAGAGTGGCAATGGGATGGAAAAAGATTTCCTGTCACCGTTGGTCACGGCTGGATGAGTCTGAGGTCCCAGGTGTGACATGATGCTGCATTAATTCAGCCTCTACTGCCAACACACACGCATGCACACACACGTGCGCACACACACACACACACACACACACACACACACACACACACACACACACACGGCTCAGAGAAAGAGAGACACCACAACACAGAATAACGAGTTGAGACCAGTCCGTCTCCATCCCTCACCACAGCAATTCTCTGCCTTGCCACAGCAGAGGGGCAAAAATCACATTCACTTACTACAAAGCAACAGGATCAATGCTCTAGGAATAAGCATGGCCTCCCAGCTGGGAATGAAAGGCTCCTAGCGTTGTGTGGATAGGGATGAAAAGAATGTGGAGGGATCAGGAATACTCACGAAGCATGTCAAATGTCGTTCATTTCACACTCCACTTGCTGACTGATGTATCGGTGGTTGGAAGAGTATTTTTGCTGTGTTGTATACGAGTTTAGCTAACCACTCGTGCTGTATCTGCTACAGTACATGGCAGCTTGACCAAGCTTTGATGTGTTATGTGTTTACTTTGCCCTGCCTGGCATAATCCCTGAACTTTGATATATACCTTATATAGATGTATTTGTATCAATTTGATTGTATCAGTCAATTGAACATTCCGTCCTTGAGACCAAGGCAATGGTGTGCAACGAACTTCACTCAAAAGCTGAGTCAAAACAAAAATCTCTAAGCATTTATGAATAGCCATTGTAGGAATCTGAGCAGAGGAAATTGATATCAATCATAAATAATGAAAAGTCAACTGTGACGTGTCTCCAGGTCAATGTAATAATAAATGTATTACGTTTCTAGAACGCTTTTCATAATCTCAAAGAGCTTCAAAAGCAAAAAAAAACAAACAAAGCAATGCATCACCATGAGTAGCTTTAACTATAGTTAGGTCGACCAATATGGGCCAGGTCTTTTGAGTTCATGCATCCTCCAAAGATAGAAAGAGGCAGTTCATCATGGCTTGAAAAGAGGAATGTGTTCAGGGAGATGGTTGATGAAGAAGGGTCTAGTGGCGATCTTATAGAGGGTTGCTCTGGGAACTAGCCTGATTCATGTAGCGACTGGACTTCTCCTCCTTCATTATGTATGTCACCCACTTGAGTGATGCCTCGGCAGCTCTGGGCTCTAGAAAGCTCACCACACACAGTTCAGAGTTGTAGCCAGAAGCCAGTCGTCCTCACTAGGAGTCCTCTGCTTCAGCACTGCATTCCTCTACTGCATCTCCCATTCCTCTCAAGCTTCAGGTAAACACTTCAATTGACGTTTTCAAAAGATCAGGAACCAGCAGTCAGGTTAAAGAAACAAATCTGGTACTGTTATATAAGTATTCATACACATAGCTCATATAAACAAAGACATTCCGTCGTAAGAACACATACACCCAGCCACAAGACTGACCCCCTCTATTGGTCGGATGCTCAGGATAAGGCTCTGCTGTGCACCAATGGGGCTTCTGCTCTGGCTAGAGCAAGGCCCGCCTCCAACCCTCCGACCAGTCATGAAGACCGAAACGACAAGACTCCACCTACTTTATTCTATGTATAAGAATGAATGTAACCGTTGTATAGGCCTCTTTTTCACCTGGCTCCTTGCCGAGTTATGTGAACTAGGTCCGTGCACGTAAAACTGCGGGACAAGATATCTCTGACTCATTAAAACTGTCTTTTGTTACAACTGAAATCCACTCTGTCCAGCGTCCGTGATTTGGTCTCAACTCTCCAGTATTTGAACACTAACAAACTTGGTAGCAGAGTTTGGTTATTCTTGAATTCGATCTATTATAAGTTAGTGTGAGAGGACGAGACTGATCACGGCTAAAAAATCAGACGGAAGAGTGACTTCCCCAGCCATTCATCTTGCCTCAGGAAATCTGATCGGAGCGCTCTATATAAGGTGAGCAGAGCCCGTTATATCGAAATCTGCATATTGTATTATAGCCTAAACCAAATTTTGATCAGAAAGTACTGGGCGTGAGTATGAATCGGTGCCCAAATTTTTACATAAGAACCTAAGACATTGATCGGGGAGATCTTGTTTTGCTCGTTTTTATTTTTTATTTGTATTTTTATTTTTTATCAATTGGCCTATTATTAGAAGTGTAGTATGCATGTAAAAGATCCTATTAAATAAGTGCTTACTGTTTAATTGGTTGTGGTTTAGAAGTGTAGTATGCATGTAAAAGTTCCTATTGAATAAGTTCTAAACTGTTTAATTGGTTGTGTTTAGAGATTTAGTTAATTAATAGATCGACTGAATCTGCATGTAAAAGATCCTATTGAATAAGTTGTAAACTGTTTAATTGGTTATGTTAGAGGTGTAGTCGAACACATACACCCAGCCACAAGACTGACCCCCTCTATTGGTCGGATGCTCAGGATAAGGCTCTGCTGTGCACCAATGGGGCTTCTGCTCTGGCTAGAGCAAGGCCCGCCTCCAACCCTCCGACCAGTCATGAAGACCGAAACGACAAGACTCCACCTACTTTATTCTATGTATAAAAATGAATGTAACCGTAGTATAAGGCCTCTTTTTCACCTGGCTCCTTGCCGAGTTATGTGAACTAGGTCCGTGCACGTAAAACTGCGGGACAAGATATCTCTGACTCATTAAAACTGTCTTTTGTTACAACTGAAATCCACTCTGTCCAGCGTCCGTGATTTGGTCTCAACTCTCCAGTATTTGAACACTAACAGTACACTATCCAGATGCATCATTCGAATAAAAACAATTGGTCAGCCAGCTAGCTAGCTAGCCAAACCAAAAATAGTTGACCTGCCAGTCTATCTGCAAATATGCATTAAAACTCAATACAACATTTAAAAATAGCAGATGAAAAAAAACAATAACACTTAACAATAACAAAATATTTACATATGTATTGGAGCTCTCTGCTTAAGCTGCTAATAGAGTGCCATGGCAACTATAGAACTAAAATATAACATGATGAAGTCAGAGCTTTTAACTCTTTACCAAACAGATTCCCCCAACCATTAAAGTAGTTATTTAGTCTCTCTCAATCTCCTTTACAGATTCTCTCTCTCTCTCTCTATCTAGGTCATCTGCACTGCAAAGTCTCATATCGGCAATAGAGGTTTATATCCTTCCCGGCGAAGAGATTTGTTACACTCGATGAGGAGAGAGATGAGGAGGGAGATGAAATCTTCACAGAAGCAAATATCTGAACGTTTTATCTGAAACTCAACACATGGTGGATACTCTTCTCTTCCATCTACCTATCCTCAATGATTGTCGATATGGCAGATATTAAAATGATTCCAAATTGCAGGGTAATCTTATCGTCAGATACTTTTACTTCAACAAACAACTGAATTAGGCTTATTAGATGATCATCTGCCGACGTGCCCAGTGGTTGTGGGTTTTCTAATCCGTTTATAACAGTTTCAAAGCTTGGGACTATACATTTTTATCTGCTTTTTAGTAAAAATGTTGTCATTGACATTCCACTGTTTCAATCAATGTTATTTTCACGTCATTTCAATGAAATTACATTGAACCAATGTGGAATAGACGGTGAATTGACGTCTGTGCCCAGTGGGATAGCCTTGTTCTGTTCAATATCTACATAGTACTCTAAATGACCCAATTCATGTTGTAGTTCAAAAGAACACAAACAACAAAAAAAAAACACTCAAACCAATGAGAGTTCGGAACTTTAAAGTCAATTACCTCAGAATCCTCTTTTTGCAGGTATAAAATAACGTTCTAGCGTCAGTTTATAAACACACACCTACATCCTACTGCAATGACTGATCAAATGACTGCATTTTGGATTGTAATTGCCTGTTACTTATCTGTGTGACAAAGATTTCCTAAAACAAATACATGATTGACACAAATCATAATCAATCTGCTGTGGAGTTTTATTCAGACAGTCCATGTTGGCCACTAAACAGGACCACCTGTGTGAGGAGAGGAGAGGAGGGGCAGGCAGGAAGCAACTTGTGTCTGTCTGAAGTGACTGATTGAAATGGTAATGTGCGGTCTGCTTCTGTGAACAGGCCTGGTGTTTGTGCACGCCGCTGCCCCTCGCCCTATGGGCATAGAGAGGCCACAGCCTCCTGAGAGACAGAGGGCAGACTGGCAGTGAGAACTGGACAGCTGCCTGACTGCTAACTTCACAGAGCTGTTTAATTAAACAGGTTATACAGGCCCTTATAGGACTGTGGTCGGGCTGCTGACATCTGTCCTTTGTCTTTTATGAACGTCTTTACACTGTCATTTAAAAGTCCAGCGCTGCGCCTGTTAGGCTAATCTCGGGAACCCAGAAACAAATCACTCAAATGCTGGCCAGCTACTCACAGTCTGTCACAAGAGACAGCTATTGGACTGGATAGCATGCCAAAGGACTTGTTGAAACTCCGGTCGGGTCTGTTCTGTGTCAGGACATCGGCTTAATTGGCTCATATTTGCATTTTGTAATTTGCTTTTCCACAATTAGCTGCTTATGCACCTACCCAACAATGATTCCCAACATGTGCCCCACCCTCGTATTACATAAATAGAATTACCTTATTTCCCGAGTGGCCAAAGGAAGGACTGTCTTGAGAGTATGTAGCGCCACCTCCCAGTGATATCTACCCCCTGTAGTACAAGCTTTCAGAGACTCCAAAACAATCTTTACACAATGTCCTTAGCTTATGGAAGCCCGATGAAGACAATTTAGAGTTGTGAACGCTACACTATCTGTGTGAAAATAGATTATTTGTCTCGTCTCGTCTAAAAAAACATGCATTTTCTTTATCTGGGTACCAAACTACGCTGTAGATAGATAATTCTAATCCGTTTATAACAGTTTCAAAGCTTGGGACTATACATTTTTATCTGCTTTTTAGTAAAAATGTTGTCATTGACATTCCACTGCTTCAATCAATGTTATTTTCACGTCACTTCAATGAAATTACATTGAACCAATGTGGAATAGACGGTGAATTGACGTCTGTGCCCAGTGGGATAGCCTTGTTCTGTTCAATATCTAGGAGACAGGAGAACATTAGGTACAACCCTTTTAGTTACATTGTGCTTACAATGTAACAATCTTTAACAACCAACTCTGTAATTACAATGTTTTTACAAGGTATATACACATATTTACAATGTACCTGTCCAGAAACAAGCAATTTAATGTAAAGTGAAGTGACATTTTAATTATTTCGTGATTACAACATAACCTTTGCAGACAATAGGCTTACCAGAAGAAATTGGAAGACAGAGAACATTTTTCTGTTTGTTTTTTCTATAATGAATTTGACCAAGATTAATATTCGAACCATTCAAATTCAGTTCCCCATTTCAGACTCAAAGCACTAACTAACTATTTTAGACTGGCACAATGTCACGTTTTCCAACTCAACCTTTAAAAACAGGACAAATAAGAGACAAACACGATATGTAACTTAAATTCTGTCTGCAGAGAGTGTGAGAGATAAGAGGTCAGCGTGACGTCACTTCCTGGTGATGGCCCAGCGTTCTTCTGGCTTCTCATTTTTCTTATTTTGAATGTGCAATGTCAGTAATTTAAATCATTTTTGTTGTGGTTGAAATATCCACAAATCAAAAAGGCACACGATGCATAAAAAACTTGTTTTAATAAACAGACCGAGCAACTAGAAAACAAATAAATAATAAAACATACAATTAAACAAAGAAATAAACAAAACAAAGACACAAAGTGGTCTAATCATGGATCAGAGCACAAAAGTTGTTATAAAATCATACAGTAGGCTTGTTTTAGAGGTAACCCTTTCCTGCAGTCAAATTACCTAGTGGCCTCAGGGGTGGAATGTTATTCATATTTGTCATTATTTCATCATTAATAAACATTGTTTAAAAAGAACGCAGAAAATCGGTTGTTTCTATGTCAAACAGTTGTATTATATGTCAGTCTTCTGTGATGTATATCAAGTTTAATATTGGGATGCAAACTCAACATTGAACACACTTCAACTCTATATTTGACATCGTACATGTGTCTTCTTTTTTATTAAGCCCATAACCATGTGTGTCAGGTGTGTACATAGTGGCCTCCAACATTCTTAAATGGAAGAAGTTTGGAACCACCAAGACTTCCTAGAGCTGGCCGCCCGGCCAAACTAGGCAATCGGGGTAGAATGGCCTTGGTCAGGGTGGTGACCAAGATCCCGATGGTCTCTCTGACAGAGCTCCAGAGTTCCTCTGTGGAGATGAGAGAACCTTCCAGAAGGACAACCATCTCTGCAGCACTCCACCAATCAGGCCTTTATGGTAGAGTGGCCAGACGGAAGCCACTCCTTAGTATAAGGCACATGACAGCCCGCTTGGAGTTTGCCAAAAGGCACCTAAAGACTCTCAGACCATGAGAAACAATATTCTCTGGTCTGATGAAACCAAGATTATTTTATTGTTTTTTTATTTAACCTTTATTTAACTAGGCAAGTCAGTTAAGAACAAATTCTTATTTACAATGACGGCCTACCGGAGGAACAGTGGGTTAACTGCCTTGTTCAGGGGCAGAACGACAGATCTTTATATTGTCAGCTCAGGGATTCCATCTAGCAACCTTTCAGTTACTGGCCCAACGCTCTAACCACTAGGCTAACTGCCGCCCAAGATTGAACTCTAACCTAGCGCCAAGTGTCACGTCTGGAGGAAATCTGTCACCATACCTACGGTGAAGCATGGTGGTGGCAGCATCATGCTGTGGGGATTGCTGTGGTAGACTCGTCAGGTTCGAGGGAAAGATAAGCATGGCAAAGTACAGAGAGATCCTTGATGAAAACTTGCTCCAGAGTGCTCTAGACCTCAGACTGGGGCGAAGGTTCACTTTCCAATAGGACCACAACCCTAAGTGCACAGCCAAGGCAATGCAGGAGTGGCATTGAGACAAGTCTCTGAATGTCCTTGAGTGGCCCGGCCAGAGCCCGGACTTGAACCCGACCGAACATCTCTGGAGAAGACCTGAAAATAGCTGCGAAGCGACACTCCCCATCCAACCTGACCGCGCTCGAGAGGATCTGCAGAGAAGAATGAGATAAACTCACCAAATACAGGTGTGCCAAGCTTGTAGCGTCATACCCAAGAAGACTGGAGGCTGTAGTCCCTGCCAAAGGTCCTTCAACAAAGTATGGAGTAAAGGGTCTGAATACTTATGTAAACGTGATATCAGTTTTTTATTTTTAAAACATTTGCAAACATCTCTAAAAAACGGTTTTGTCATTATCGGGTATTGTGTGTAGATTGATGAGGATTTTTTATTAATCCATTTTAGAATAAAGCTGTAAAGTAACAAAATGGGAAAAGGTTAAGGGGTCTGAATATGTAATCCAGTCAGTCTTTTATCAATGAACAAAAGTTTAACTAATGAGTCTTCTTGATGATTTTGTCAAAGCGAGAGGCCACCTCTCACACTTTCCTCCTGTGCAGCCAAATCCGAGCCAAAATGGAAGCATCATGCAGTTTGTCTCTTAATTTGTCCTGTTTGTAAAGTTTTTAATGTGCAAAGTGCAAGGCAAGTCTCAAAATAGTGAAATAACATTGCTTACTAAATGTTTCATGAGTTAAATGACAGTTTTGTCATGTTTTTCGACGAGTTTGAAAAGGTGTTGACATTGTGCCAGAGCTGAGTTAGCTGCTAGCTAGCCAGTATCAGTGAATAAATGGGGAAATGCTATAGATAGCTTGCTAGCTTTACCACTCTCTGTTAGTAAGTTTTACTTACTAAAATAGTTAGCTATTGCTTTGAGACTGAAATAGGTAATTGAATTTGAATGGTTTGAATATGAATTGTTGTCAAATCCATGAAAGAAAAACGTCCTGTCTCTCTTAATTTCTCCTGGTTAGCCATTGTCTGAGAAGGTTGTTACACTGTAGCTACATGCTAATTAAACATTTCACTTCACTTTACATTAAATTGCTAGTTCCGGGGTAAGTACAAATAAATACATGTATCCATTTTAAACTCTTTGTAATTACTGAGCTGGTTGCTAAGACAGTTATATTGTACGTACAGTGTAACTAAAGGGTTATACCTAATGTTCTCATGTCTCCTAACGTCTCCTGGTTAGCCTATTGTCTGCAAAGCTTGTTACATTGTAACTACATAGTGATTGAAAAGGTGACACCATATTGGGTTGCATTTTCCATGAAGTTGCTTGCTCCTGGGTATGTACAAGTACAGCCTATGTAACCACTAGACTTGATTTGGTATAGCCTTTGAGCCAGGTCACAACATAGAGATAAACTAATTGAAAATTACTGGCGGTAGTTAATGACAAGGTGTGCCCCTTGTTACAATTGTTACCAGGTCCTATAGTCTATTTATCAACCCTGCTATTACATGTGGATTCGATGGTAGTGGCACCTAGTGGTTAAACGTAATAAGGTCAGATTTTGCTTTGAGTTATTAACATGGTAATTGTAGATGACTTTCAAACACGTTACCACAAAACATTAGTGTAGTGGGACAAGAAAACATATATTGTAACATTAATAATTACACATGTGGAATGACCGTCAGCAGGTGGATGTGTAATTACACGTTCCTTGTTCCAGTTGAGTAATAACTGATACAGCCACAATCCTATTACCATGTAATTGCATAATAATAACTACAGTACGTAACTACTACGTTGATACAGTTACTACTGTGCAGTTACATATTAATAGGGGCAACTTAATGTAAAGTGTCATCCAGAAATCTATATATACATCTCCCATAATGGAGATTGTTGCCTGAAACAGAAACACTGAGTGTGATAGCCTGGTTGTGATGGACGCTGTTAGACCACATTGGAACCACCGTACATGTCTGATTAATCTCGGTTAACCCAGAACCAAAGTCTTGCGTAACTGGTCAGATGCTGGGTCTACGTATGTGTTGAGACGAGATAAACTCAGCAAAAAAAAGAAAACCTCCCTTTTTCAGGACCCTGCCTTTCGAAGATAATTTGTCAAAATCCAAAGTAACTTCACAGATCTTCATTGTAAAGGGTTTAAAAACTTTACCATATGATTGTTCAATGAACCATAAACAATTACTGAACCTGTGGAACGGTCGTTAAGACACTCACAGCTTACAGACGGTAGGCAATTCAGGTCAGTTATGAAAACGTATGACACTAAAGAGGCCTTTCTACTGACTCTGGAAAAACACCAAAACAAAGATGCCCGGGGTCCCTGCTCATCTGCGTGAACGTGCCTTAGGCCTGCTGCAATGTCCATACTTTGAGACGCCTAAGACAGCACTACAGGAAGACAGGACGGACAGTTGATCATCCTCGCAGTGGCAGACCACGTGTAACAACACCTGCACAGGATCGGTACATCCGAACATCACACCTGCGGGACAGAATGGCTACAACAACTGCCCGAGTTACACCAGGAATGCACAATCCCTCCATCGGTGCTCAGACTGTCTGCAATAGGCTGAGAGAGGCAGGACTGAGGGCTTGTAGGCCTGTTGTAAGGCAGGTCCTCACCAGACATCACCGGCAACAACGTTGCCTATGTGCACAAACCCACCGTCGCTGGACCAGACAGGACTGGCAAAAAGTGCCCTTCACTGACGAGTCGGGGTTTTGTCTCACCAGGGGTGATGATCGGATTTGCGTTTATCGTTGAAGGAATGAGCGTTACACCAAGGTCTGTGCTCTGGAGCGGCTGAGGGCTAGGGCCATTCTCCCCAGAAATGTCCAGGAACTTGCAGGTGCCTTGGTGGAAGAGTGGGGTAACGTCTCACAGCAAGAACTGGCACATCTGGTGCAGTCCATGAAGAGCAGTCCATGAAGAGGAGATGCACATGTTAAGTTTGCTGAAAATGAACGCAGTTGACAGTGAGAAAACGTTTATTTTATTGCTGAGTTTAGAACTATGATCGGAGTGGGAACGAAGTGCTCCACCTTCTTTCTCTTTGCAGGTTGCATTCTGAATGTCCCTTTCCCTTCTGAAATGTTAAAGATGCTTTCACCTGTGAAATCATGATTTGTTCAAAGCACCAGAACTAATGCAAACACCTCTATAATATAGTCTGTCCATGATAAATTACTGTCTGATCAGCCTGCACGGCTTGAAATCTGATGTGGCTCCACTCATTTTGCCTGGTCATAGAAAAATACATATCAAGACCGCCCCCTGAGGAAGAAAACAAAGCCGGCCATAGCATTTTAAGTGAGATTTGGTTGAGGGCCCCCACCTCGCGAGCAACACATTTTAGTGATCCCCCTCTTAATGGTGGACAGAAATATCTTACAATTTAATATCCTTAAACATGCATGAATCTAATTCACATAATAAAAAATCCCCATCAAAATCCATCAGTTTTAAATAGAGATCGTTTGTTTTGCATGGACTGCATCTCAATCCACCACATCCACCTATATTGCCCTTCTCTATCTGCGGGGGAAAGCGGCAGAGCTACAGCGCTGTTGTCACGAATATTACCGAAGGTGACTCCCCTTCTTGTTCGGGTGGCGCTCGGCGGTCGTCGTCGCCGGTCTACTAGCTGCCACCGATCCTTTGTTCTGTGTTCGTTTGTTTTTGTCTAATTGGTTTCACCTGTTTCTTGTTTGGTTATTAGGGTGGGGTTATATAAGTTAGTTCAGTCCGCTTCTGTTTGTGCGGGCTTGTTATTCTGTATTTGTTAGAGTGGTTTGTGTTTTGCATTTTCGGGTTTTTTTCGCTGTCCTTTATTTTCTTCACATGTGTTGTTCGCCTGATTTTTTTGTTTGTGTGATTTTCTGGACATTTAAGCGTGTTTTTCACGTATCCTTTGCTCTCTGCGCCTGACTTCACACCTATTCACTCATTTACCTTTACAGCTGTTTGTCAGACCAGGAGACATTCCGGAAATACAGTTGAAGTCGGAAGTTTACATACGCCTTAGTCAAATACATTTAAACTCAGTTTTTCACAATTCCTGACATTTAATCCTAGTAAAAATTCCCTGTTTTAAAAATGTGAAATGTCAGAATAATAGTAGAGAGAATGATTTATTGCAGTTTTTATTTCTTTCATCACATTCCCAATGGGTCAGAAGTTTACATACACTCAATTAGTATTTGGTAGCATTGCCTTTAAATTGTTTAACTTGGGTCAAACGTTTCGGGTAGCCTTCTACAAGCTTCCCACAATAAGTTGGGTGAATTTTGGCAAATTCCTCCTGACAGAGCTGGTGTAACGGAGTCAGGTTTGTAGGCCTCCTTGCTCTCACACGCTTTTTCAGTTCTGCCCACACATTTTCTATGCGATTGAAGTCAGGGCTTTGTGATGACCACTCCAATACCTTGACTTTGTTGTCCTTAAGCCATTTTGTCACAACTTTGGAAGTATGCATGGGGTCATTGTCCATATGGAAGACCCATTTAAAACAAAGCTTTAATTTCCTGACGGATGTCTTGAGATGTTGCTTCAGTATATCCACATAATTTTCCTGCCTCGTGATGCCATCTATTTTGTGAAGTGCACCAGTCCCTCCTGCATCAAAGCACCCCCACAACATGATGCTGCCACCCCCGTGCTTCACTGTTGGGATGGTGTTCTTCAGCTTGCAATACTCCCCCTTTTTTCCTCCAAACATAACAATGGTCATTATGGCCAAACAGTTCGGTTTTTGTTTCATCAGACCAGAGGACATTTCTCCAAAAAGTATAATCTTTGTCCCCATGTGCAGTTGTAAATCATAGTCTGGCTTTTTTATGGAGGTTTTGGAGTAGTGGCTTCTTCCTTGATGAGCGGCCTTTCAGGTTATGTCAATATAGGACTCGTTTTTACTGAGGATATACTTGTAGATACTTCTGTACCTTTTTCCTCCAGCATCTTCACCAGGTCCGTTGCTGTTGTTCTGGGATTGATTTGCACTTTTCGCACCAAATTATGTTCTTCTCTAGGAGACAGAACACGTCTCCTTCCTGAGCGGGATGAACCAGACTTGTGGAGGTCTACAAAGTTTTTTCTGAGGTCTTTGGATTTTCCCATGATGTCAAGCAAAGAGGCACTGAGTTTGAAGGTAGGCCTTGAAATACATCCACAGGTACACCTCCAACTGACTCAAATTATGTCAATTAGCCTATCAGAAGCTTCTAAAGCCACGACATCATTTTATGGAATTTTCCAAGCTGTTTAAAGGCACAGTCAACTTAGTGTATGTAAACTTCTGACCCACTGCAATTGTGATACAGTGAATCATAAGTGAAATAATCTGTCTGGAAACAATTGTTGGAAAAATGACTTGTGTCATGCACAAAGTAGATGTCCTAACCCGACTTGCTAGAACTATAGTTTGTTTACTATTAATTTGTGGAGTGGTTGAAAAACGATGGTGTCTGTGAGGACACCACAAGTGTTACAGGGTTCGCCTGTGTGGAAGTATGGAGGCAGTTGTGTCCAAATATATATATATATATTTCCTGAGCTTTCTTATATCTCCTAGATATACGACAGACACTTTAAAACCTTATTCCTTATTATTTATTTTTTGACTGTCTTTTTTGGCCATTTATGAATGTTGTTTAATAATGCGTTTCTATGGGCTATAGTACTGAAGGCGAAATTCAGTAATTTCCTCATCTTTTTTTATACCTAAAATTTGACATCAAATATCTAAATGATCCATTGTATGACCGTCTTAAAACAATTCCACTATGTTAGTTAGGGTGTAGAGAAAATGTAGCAGTTTTAAAGCATGTTTTCAGCAATCATACACAATTTTGCCATAGGGCGTAGAGAACATTTTGCAATTTTAGAACACATTTTATGCATTTCTACCCATTTTGCCATTGGTGGAGAGAATATTTTGTAGTTTTACAGCTAATTTCCTGCAATTCAACACATTTCATCATGGTGGTCAGGGTTCCTTTGCGCCAGGACGATAATTAAGCCCTGATTACTACATGGTTAGATAGCGGGCTAGACTAATTTAACCAATCTAAAAAATGTTAGCTGACATGGGCTAATTAAAAGGCTGTTAGTAACTGACATAACAAGATAAAAACTGCTGATGCACAACCAAATTTCGAAATTGCACCTTGTTTATTCTACTATTATAACTCTCAATAGTAAGTTGAGATTGGTAAGTTAGTCTAGCCAGCTACAGTATCTAAACTTGAAGTAATTATTGGTCATGGCAAAATGTGTAGAATTGATGGAAATGTACTTTGAAACTTAAACGTGTATGTCACGTTTTGACATTAGTTCCTTTATTTTGTCTTTGTGTTAGTTTGGTCAGGGCGTGAGTTGGGGTGGGTAGTCTATGTTCTTTTTTCTTTGTTGTATTTCTATGTTTGGCCTGGTATGGTTCTCAATCAGAGGCAGCTGTCGATCGTTGTCTCTGATTGAGAATCATACTTAGGTAGCCTGTTTTCCCCATTTTGGTTGTGGGTGATTATTTTCTGTTTAGTGTTTTCTTCATCACCTTACAGGACTGTTCGTTTGTCGTTGTTTTGTACGGTGTTCAGTTGTTTTAATAAAATAATGGACACTTACCATGCTGCGCATTGGTCCTCCTCTCTTTCTCCAGACGACAACCGTTACAGTGTATCTACGCAATCAAGACAAGGTCAGACATGACATTTTTTGCCAGCTAGGTGGGGGGCCCTCTTGCTACTGGTACTGTACAATACATTAACTTAGTTATGTAATTTAACTGCACAAATGGATTGATTGCACAAATAAGTATGTGTGGGTATAGATGTGAGTACGCAGTCCCGTGAGCCACTGCGGCCCATCATGATGAGTTCAGATTTTTTTTGTGGCCGTCACCCCCATCAAAGTTGCCTATTCATGCGCTAGTTTTGCACTTTTAAAAACGGTGTTCGGAGTATGTAACAGGGCCCTCTATTGTGAGAACCAATCATTGCAGGTTATAGCAAACCCAAAAGCTGAGGCAAGACATTTGGGAGGTGGATGACTACTCTGTCATGTGATTTATATTATGTGCCAAAACTAATGGAGTGTGTGAAATGACATTGTGTTATTGTCCCTTACGTTCTCTGATGTCATCTTAGCCCTCTTATGAGTCAGTGTGGGTCTGTGAAAAAGTTATCAAACGTACTGCATGAAATAGAATATTAAGTATGCCTACAGCAATAGGCTCAAGGGAATAAGAAGAGGTCAGTCAATGACAATGATAATAGTATGATTTAGAATAGAAAAGCGATGTCTAGCAACTACGAACTAAAAGCCAGGCAATCCAGTGCTATTTCCAACAAGCATGAAATCGCCTATAAAATACAAGCGTAGTCCAAGGAAATGGTACGTAGCGTCAGTGAGAACAGATATTTCTCGACATTCTGTACAGAAGGGTTCCCCAAATGGTGGGTGATTTTATTTGGCCCCTCAAGTTTAATTGTGGGATATGATCATCTCCAAGTTATTAGAATTGTCACGGTCTTGGAAATGAGCAGACCAAGGGGCAGCGTGAGTACAGTTCCACATATTTAAGTGAAACTAACAAAACAAAATATCAAAACTTACAAAGACTGTGACGACATAGTGCTCAAACACACTTAACACAAACAATATCCCACAAACACAGGTGGGGAAAATGCTACCTAAATATGATCCCCAATTAGAGGCAACGATTACCAGCTGCCTCTAACACCCCCTCGTCACTCCCTGACCTACTACACCATAGAGAAACAAGGGCTCTCTATGTTCAGAGCGTGACAAGAATTTCTGAAATCTGTTCCAAAGTGTTCCCTTGCGTAATAGAGATTCAGTATTTTTTATTATTTAATTTAACCAGGTAGGCCAGTTGAGAACAAGTTCTCATTTACAACTGAGACCTGGCAAAGCAGTGCAACAAAAACAACACAGTTACACATGGGATAAACAAACGTACAGTCAATAACACAATAGAAAAATCTGTATACAGTGTCCTCCTCTTCATCTGAAGAGGAGAGGCGAGAAGGATCGGAGGACCAAAATGCGGCATGGTATGTGTTCATGATGAAATGTAATAAAGAAAACACTGAAACACACTATAAAAAACAATAAACAAATAACGACCGTGAAGCTATCATAAGGACTGTGCTGACACAAGCAACTACCATAGACAATCACCCACAAACAAACAGTGCAACCCAGGCTACCTAAGTATGATTCTCAATCAGACAACTAATGACACCTGCCTCTGATTGAGAACCATACTAGGCCGAAACATACAAATCCCCAAATCATAGAAAAACAAACAGACTGCCCACCCCAACTCACGCCCTGACCATACTAAATAAATACAAAACAAAGGAAATAAAGGTCAGAACATGACAGTGTGCAAATTAAGTAAGGAGGTAAGGCAATAAATAGGCCATAGCGGTGAAGTAATTACAATTTAGCTATTAACACTGGAGTGATATATGTGCAGATGTGCAATGAGGATGTGCAAGTAGAAATACTGGTTTGCATAAAAACAAAAACAAATATGGGGGTGAGGTAGGTAGTTGGATTTGCTATTTACAGATGGGCTGCGTACAGCTGCCACGATCGGTAAGCTGCTCTGACAACTGAAGCTTAAAGTTAGTGAGGGGGATACAAGTCCAACTTCAGAGATTTTTGCAATTCGTTACAGTCAGTGGCAGCAGAGAACTGGAAGGAAAAGCAGCCAAAGGAGGTGTTGGCTTTGGGGATGACCAGTGATATATACCTGCTGGAGTGCATGCTACGTGGTGGGTGTTGCTATGGTGACCAGTGAACTAAGATAAGGCAGAGCTTTACCTAGCAAAGACTTGTAGATGACCTGGAGCCAGTGGGTTTGGCGACGAATATGTAGCGAGGACCAGCCAACGAGAGCATACAGGTTGCACTGGTGGATAGTATATGGGGCTTTGGTGAGAAAATGGATGGCACTGTGATAGACTGCATCCAATTTGCTGAGTAGACTGTTGGAGGCTATTTTGTAAATGACATCGCCGAACTCAAGGATCTGCAGGATAGTCAGTTTTACGAGGGTAAGTTAGGCAGCATGAGTGAAAGATGCTTTGTCGCGAAATAGGAAGCCGATTCTAGATTTAACTTTGGATTGGAGATGCTTAATTCTTATGGCTGGGAGGCGCTATTTCCACGTTCGGGTGAAAAGCGTGCCCAGAGTAAACTGCCTGCTACTCAAGCCCAGAAGCTAAGCTATGCATATAGCTATGCACATAGTAGATTTGGATAGAAAACAGTCTGAAGTTTCTGAAACTGTTTGAATGATGTCTGTGAGTATAACAGAACTCATACGGCAGACAAAAACCCGAGAAAAATCCAACCAGGAAGTGGGAAATCTGAGGTTTGTAGTTTTTCAAGTGATTGCCTATCCAATATACAGTGTAAATTTGGTCCGATTGCACTTCCTAAGGCTTCCACTAGGTTCCACTAGTCCACAGTCTTTAGAACGTTGTTTCAGGTTTCTACTATGAAGGGGGTAAGAATAAGAGCAGTTTGAATCAGGGGTCTGGCAGAAAGCCTTTAGTTAAGTCACGAGCGTGGCCATGAGCACGAGCTCAGTTCCTTTTGATTTCTAAAGACAAAGGAATTGTCCGGTTGAAACATTATTGAAGATTACGATAGAACATCCTAAAGATTGATTCTATACATCGTTTGACATGTTTCTACGAACTGTAATATAACTTTTTTGACTTTTCGTCTGGACTTAGTGCTCGCTCCTTGTGCATTTGGATTACTGGACTAAATGCGCGAACAAAAAGGAGGTATTTGGGCATAAATTATGGACTTTATCGAACAAAACAAACATTTATTGTGGAACTGGGATTCCTGGGAGTGCATTCCAATGACGATCATCAAAGGTAAGTGAATATTTATAATGCTATTTCTGACTTTTGTTGACTCCACAACATGGCGGGTATCTGTATGGTGGCTGAGCGCTGTACTCAGATTATTGCATGGTGTGCTTTTGCCATAAAGCTTTTCTGAAATCTGACAGCGGTTGCATTAAGGAGAAGTATATCTTTAATTATTTGCATAACACTTGTATTTTTCATCAACGTTTATGATGAGTATTCCTGTAAATTGATGTGGCTCTCTGCAAAATCACTGGATGTTTTGGAGGCAAAACATTACTGAACATAACGCGCCAATGTAAACTGAGATTTTTGGATATAAATATGAACTTCATTGAACAAAACATACATGTATTGTGTAACATGAAGTCCTAAGAGTGCCAAGATCAAAGGTTAGTGATTCATTTTATCTCTATTTCTGCTTTTTGTGACTCCTCTCTTTGGCTGGAAAATGGCTGTGTTTTTTGTGACTAGCGCTGACCTAACAATCGCATGGTATGCTTTCGTCGGACACTGTGGTGGGATTAACAACAAGTTTATCTTTAAATGGTTTATAATACTTGTATGTTTGAGGAATTTTAATTCTGAGATTTCTGTTGTTTGAATTTGGCGCCCTGCACTTTCACTGGCTGTTGTCAAATCAATCCCGTTAACGGGATTTCAGCCGAAAGAAGTTAATGTGAGTCTGGAAGGAGCGTTTCCAGTCTAACCAGACACCTAGAATATGTGGACATATACAAATACCTAAGTCAGAACCATTCAGAGTAGTGATGCTGGACGGGTGGGCAGGTGCGGGCAGCGATCGTTTGAAGAGCATGCATTTAGTTTTACTTGCATTTAAGAGCAGTTGGAGGCCGCGGAAGGAGAGTTGTATGGCATTGAAGCTCGTCTGGAGGTTAGTTAACACAGTGTACAAAGAAGCGCCAGAAGTATACAGAATAGTGTCGTCTGTGTGGAGGTGGATCAGAGAATCACTAGCATCAAGAGTGACATCATTGATGTATACAGAGAAGAGTCGCCCGAGAATTCAACCCTGTGGCACCCCCATAGAAACTGAGTCTGACGATTAGAATGTGGTGATTGACAGAGTCGAAAGCCTTGGCCAGGTCTATGAATACAGCTGCACAGTATTGTCTCTTATCGATGGAGGTTATGACATCGTTTAGGTCCTTGAGCATGGCTGAGGTGCACCCCTGACCAGCTTGGAAACCGGATTGCATAGCTATTTTGGCTTTCAA
This sequence comes from Oncorhynchus mykiss, assembly GCF_057628025.1. Classification (NCBI taxonomy): domain Eukaryota; kingdom Metazoa; phylum Chordata; class Actinopteri; order Salmoniformes; family Salmonidae; genus Oncorhynchus; species Oncorhynchus mykiss. The sequence continues at coordinate 52,976,312 of NC_143022.1, read as the reverse complement.
AGACTTTAGAAAGGCAGGGCAGGATGGACATAGGTCTGTAACAGTTTGGAAAGGGGGAGACACTCTAGACCCAATCTTTAGGAATCTCAGATGATATGAAAGAGAGAGTGGGCCTTATCCCGACTTAGAAAAGGCATACATTTCTACGCACTTCTCAGTATTTGGTATTTAGACTTACCTTTTTCAGTCACGTAAGTGTGGCTACCTCTGCAGGTGTGGCTACCTTGCATGCTCTGAATACATTTAATTCAACTGCTGAAAAACCTCTCACTTGCTGGCCAACAGATGTTCTCAAGTTCTCATTCAATGGGCTTTACAGTACATGTATCTTTAGCCATACCTTTTAAATACGGTGCACCATTTAGTTCTAGTTTTGTCAAGAGACCGGGTTCACAATATTAGGGATCAATGAAAAAAGCCTTCTAAATATATGCGTATTTGTCTCTGACTGGTTTCACATTTGTCTCCAGCGATCATAAGATAAAATAGACCTAAAGCAAAAAGACCATTTATGTGTACAAACCCCTCAAAACGGATGACTAATTTCTCTCTTGTCAATAGATCTCATCATGTTCTAAATTACAGTGCATGGCTAATGCTGTTATTTCTAGAGAGAACTTAAGTAGATGCTTTGTCCACTGTACATTCGCTGGAGGTTATTCATGGTTTCCTCACGCGTAAACCACACCTTCATTTATTCAAGCTCTACCTCAGACGAATAGTAGGTGAATAGCATGCTATCATGCTTAAGTTCAAGGTCAGAATACTCACAGAGAGGAAAGTGCACAAAAAAAAAGGTAATTCTGTTAGTTTTACACGCACTTAACTTGGGTCGGAATCCACCCCTAAGTGATCTTGTACAAATTTAAGCAAAGTTTTAAATGGTTATGTTTTAGTCAAATATTACACAGAATAAAAAATATAAAACACAACATGTTAACTGTTGCTCTTATGTTTCAGTAGCTGGATATTTTTCTTAAAAATCACGTGGGCGAGCGGTTTGCTGATGTCAACATTGTGAACAGTGCCCCATGGTGGCGGTGGGGTTATGGTATGGGCAGGCATAAGCTACAGACAATGAACACAATTTAATTTTATCAAGGGCAATTTGAAGGCACAGAGATACCGTGACGAGATCCTGTGGCCCATTGTTGTGCCATTAATCCGCTGCCATCACGTCACCCGTTGAGCATGTTCGGGATGCTCTGGATCGACGTGTAAGACAGCGTGTTCCAGTTCCCTCCAATATCCAGAAACATCGCACAGCCATTGAAAAGGAGTGGGACAACATTCCACAGGCCACAATCAACAGTCTGATCAACTCTATGCAAATGGTGGTCACACCAGATACTGACTGGTTGTCTGATCCAAGTCCTACTTTTTTTCAAGGTATCTGTGACCAACAAATGCATATCTGTATTCCCAGTCATGTAAAATCCATAAATTAGGCCTAAGAAATGTATTTCAATTTATTGATATCCTTATATGAACTGTAACTCAGTAAAATCTTTGAAATTGTTGCACGTTGCGTTTATATTTTTGTTCAGTGTATATCTGTTTGAGCTCCTTGCGGTCAATTTGCAGTCTACAAATTATGATTTTATGTCCTCCAGCAAAATGTTCTAATGCAAAAAAGGAACTTCAATTTGCTATTGGGATAATTCCCTCAGCTTAAAAGCTACAGTTTAAATAGATGCTGAATGGAATAATGTAGCAATAAAAATACATTTTGAATAAAAATGGAAATCTCAGTCCCTCTCTTCTGAAGTCAGGAGAGTAATATCACGCTAAAGTATAACTAGGAGCACAATTACATTTAATTTACAGCTTTTCACATGTGGAGCAATGTGTTATTGCACATCTTTCTGATAACAATTATTCCTCAGGCTGAACCTAAAACCTCTCTCCTGATTTCATCTTTAATGCTCCATGTTTTGGAGTAGAGTAGGAGAATCTGAGAGGTGGTGGGCAGAATCTATGTTAATTTACCTTTTATGACAGTTACTTTTCCTTTATCAAAAACTGTTGGACTTTGGTTCTGTAGCCCCAGGAGTTCATTATAAGTTTTTGTTTTATGATTGTTTGTACAGTAAATTGGAAATCCTATCAACATGACATGTACTGTATTGCAGCCCCTTTTCCACAGTGATGTAGGCTATAAATAGCTGTTCTGTTATTCAGAATTTGAATTGTGTGCCTTCATAATTTGCGTGAATTAAATTTGGCTTCTATAGGGTTGATCCTTCCGAGTTAATGTTAGAATGTCTTAATTGTATGCCTTTCGTCCGTTTATTTTACAATTTGTAAATATGGGCCACTATCACGAACCGCAGTCAGTAATACCCACTACCAAAAGTATGTGGACACCAGCTCGTTGAACATCTCATTACAAAATCATGGGCATTAATATGGAGTTGGTCCCATTTTGCTGCTATAACAGCCTCTAGATGTTGGAACATTGCTGTGGGGACTTGCTTCCATTCAGCCACAAGAGCAGTAGTGAGGTCGGGCTTTGATGTTGAGCGATTAGGCCTGGTTCACAGTCGGAAAAACAATTAATCCCAAAGGTGTTCGGTGGGGTTGAGGTCAGGGCTCTGTGCAGGCCAGTCAAGTTCTTCCACACAGATCTTGACAAAACCATTTCTGTATGGACCTCGCTTTGTGCACTGGGGCATTGTCATGCTGAAACAGGAAAGAGCCTTCCCCACACTGTTACCACAAAGTTGGAAGCACAGAATCATCTAGAATATCATTCTATGCTGTAGCATTAAGATTTCCCTTCACTGGAACTAAGGGGCCTAGCCTGAACCATGAAACACAGCCCCAGACCATTATTCCTCATCCACCAAACTTTACAGTTGGCATTATGCATTTGGGCAGGTAGCGTTTTCCTGGCATCCGCCAAACCCAGATTCGTCGTTGGACTGCCAGATGGTGAAGTGTGATTCGTCACTCAAGAGAACATGTTTCCAGTGCTCCAGATACCATTGGCGGTGAGCTTTACACTACTCCAGCTGACGCTTGGCATTACATACGGTGGTGTTAGACTTGTGTGCGGCTGCTCGGGCATGGAAACCCACTTCATGAAGCTCCCAACGAACAGTTATTGTATTGACGTTGCTTCCAAAGGCAGTTTGGAACTCGGTAGTGAGTGTTGCAATCGAGGACAGATCATTTTTACATGCTATACGCTTCAGCACTCAGCCGTCCCGTTCTGTAAGCTTGTGTGGCTTACCACTTCGCGGCTGAGCCGTTCTTGCTCCTAGAAGTTTTCACTTTACAATAACAGCACTTACAGTTGACAGGGACAGCTTTAGCAGGACAGAAATTTTACAAACTGACTTATTGGAAAGGTGGCATCCTATGACGGCACCACGTTGAAAGTCACCGAACTCTTCAGTAAGGCCATTCTATTGCCAATGTCTGTCTATGGAAATTGCATGGCTGTGCTCGGTTTTATACACCTGTCGGAAACGGGTGTGGCTGAAAAAGCCGAATCCACTAATTTGAAGTGGTGTCCACATACTTTTGTAATATATAGTGTACATGTATATCTGTCACTTTAGTGTTAGTTCTTTAGTTTGTAGCATACATTTTTCATCATTCTATTCCATGTACCTTTCTTTCCTCTGTCACATCTGTGTAGTTGTTCCTGAGGGTTGCTAGCATAAGTGAATCACATTAGGCTATATTTGTTGTGCAATATTTTTGGACATGTAGACTGTTTGAATCATTATGGATCTCAGACCACACATAGCAGGTAAAACCTGGAGCCTGGCGCACGGTTCACTACAACTGGACCGTTGTAAGCATAGTGAAAAAAGATTCTCACAATCCTATAAGATTTTGTGTCACTTCTATCAGAATCCTATTGGACCACATTTTTCCTATTGGGAATCAAAAGTAATCCGAATGGATCCTATATCTTTTGTGTTGTAGGAGTTTGTCACCTCAATCAGAATCCTATTAGAAACTGTTTTTGTTTAATTGAATCCAATACATTACATTATAGTTTGTTGTCATGAGTAATTAATGCAACAACATTAATTACAACATTTATGTTGATCAGAAACAACAGTTCTATATTCATTATGATTATTAGAAAGCAAATTACGGACTCTTCCTTAAATCTGCGTATTCCTTCAAAGCTCAGTTGTCCTGAGTCTGCACAACTCTGCCAGGACCTAGGATCAAGAGAGACACTCAAGTGTTTTAGTACTATATCTCTTGACACAATGATGAAAATAATCATGGCCTCTAAACCTTCAAGCTGCATACTGGACCCTATTCCAACTAAACTACTGAAAGAGCTGCTTCCTGTGCTTGGCCCTCCTATGTTGAACATAATAAACGGCTCTCTATCCACCGGATGTGTACCAAACTCACTAAAAGTGGCAGTAATAAAGCCTCTCTTGAAAAAGCCAAACCTTGACCCAGAAAATATAAAAAACTATCGGCCTATATCGAATCTTCCATTCCTCTCAAAAATTTTAGAAAAGGCTGTTGCGCAACAACTCACTGCCTTCCTGAAGACAAACAATGTATACGAAATGCTTCAGTCTGGTTTTAGACCCCATCATAGCACTGAGACGGCACTTGTGAAGGTGGTAAATTACATTTTAATGGCATCGGACCGAGGCTCTGCATCTGTCCTCGTGCTCCTAGACCTTAGTGCTGCTTTTGATACCATCGATCACCACATTCTTTTGGAGAGATTGGAAACCCAAATTGGTCTACACGGACAAGTTCTGGCCTGGTTTAGATCTTATCTGTCAGAAAGATATCAGTTTGTCTCTGTGAATGGTCTGTCCTCTGACAAATCAACTGTAAATTTCGGTGTTCCTCAAGGTTCCGTTTTAGGACCACTATTGTTTTCACTATATATTTTACCTCTTGGGGATGTTATTCGAAAACATAATGTTAACTTTCACTGCTATGCGGATGACACACAGCTGTACATTTCAATTAAACATGGTGAAGCCCCAAAATTGCCCTTGCTAGAAGAATGTGTTTCAGACATAAGGAAGTGGATGGCTGCAAACTTTCTACTTTTAAACTCGGACAAAACAGAGATGCTTGTTCTAGGTCCCAAGAAACAAAGAGATCTTCTGTTGAATCTGACAATTAATCTTAATGGTTGTACAGTCGTCTCAAATAAAACTGTGAAGGACCTCGGCGTTACTCTGGACCCTGATCTCTCTTTTGAAGAACATATCAAGACCATTTCAAGGACAGCTTTTTTCCATCTACGTAACATTGCAAAAATCAGGAACTTTCTGTCCAAAAATGATGCAGAAAAATTAATCCATGCTTTTGTCACTTCCAGGTTAGACTACTGCAATGCTCTACTTTCCGGCTACCCGGATAAAGCACTAAATAAACTTCAGTTAGTGCTAAATACGGCTGCTAGAATCCTGACTAGAACCAAAAAATTTGATCATATTACTCCAGTGCTAGCCTCTCTACACTGGCTTCCTGTCAAAGCAAGGGCTGATTTCAAGGTTTTACTGCTAACCTACAAAGCATTACATGGGCTTGCTCCTATCTATCTCTCTGATTTGGTCCTGCCGTACACACCTACACGTACGCTACGGTCACAAGACGCAGGCCTCCTAATTGTCCCTAGAATTTTTAAGCAAACAGCTGGAGGCAGGGCTTTCTCCTATAGAGCTCCATTTTTATGGAACGGTCTGCCTACCCATGTCAGAGACGCAAACTCGGTCTCAACCTTTAAGTCTCTACTGAAGACTCATCTCTTCAGTGGGTCATATGATTGAGTGTAGTCTGGCCCAGGAGTGGGAGGGTGAACGGAAAGGCTCTGGAGCAACGAACCACCCTTGCTGTCTCTGCCTGGCCGGTTCCCCTCTTTCCACTGGGATTCTCTGCCTCTAACCCTATTACAGGGGCTGAGTCACTGGCTTTACTGGGGCTCTCTCATGCCGTCCCTGGAGGAGGTGCGTCACCTGAGTGGGTTGAGTCACTGATGTGGTCATCCTGTCTGGGTTGGCGCCCCCCCCCCCCCCCCTTAAGTTGTGCCGTGGCGGAGGTCTTTGTGGGCTATACTCAGCCTTGTCTCAGGATGGTAAGTTGGTGGTTGAAGATATCCCTCTAGTGGTGTGGGGGCTGTGCTTTGGCAAAGTGGGTGGGGTTATATCCTTCCTGTTTGGCCCTGTCCGGGGGTGTCCTCGGAGTGGGCCACAGTGTCTCCTGACCCCTCCTGTCTCAGCCTCCAGTATTTATGCTGCAGTAGTTTATGTGTCGGGGGGCTAGGGTCAGTTTGTTATATCTGGAGTACTTCTCCTGTCCTATTCGGTGTCCTGTGTGAATCTAAGTGTGCGTTCTCTAATTCTCTCCTTCTCTCTTTCTCTCTCTCGGAGGACCTGAGCCCTAGGACCATGCCCCAGGACTACCTGACATGATGACTCCTTGCTGTCCCCAGTCCACCTGGCTGTACTGCTGCTCCAGTTTCAACTGTTCTGCCTTATTATTATTCGACCATGCTGATCATTTATGAACATTTGAACATCTTGGCCATGTTCTGTTATAATCTCCACCCGGCACAGCCAGAAGAGGACTGGCCATCCCACATATGCTCTCTCTAATTCTCTCTTTCTTTCTCTCTCTCGGAGGACCTGAGCCCTAGGACCATGCCCCAGGAATACCTGACATGATGACTCCTTGCTGTCCCCAGTCCACCTGACTGTGCTGCTGCTCCAGTTTCAACTATTCTGCCTTATTATTATTCGACCATGCTGGTCATTTATGAACATTTGAACATCTTGACCATGTTTTGTTATAATCTCCACCCGGCACAGCCAGAAGAGGACTGGCCACCCCACATAGCCTGGTTCCTCTCTAGGTTTCTTCCTAGGTTTTGGCCTTTCTAGGGAGTTTTTCCTAGCCACCGTGCTTCTTCACCTGCATTGCTTGCTGTTTGGGGTTTTAGGCTGGGTTTCTGTACAGCACTTTGAGATATCAGCTGATGTACGAAGGGCTATATAAAATAAATTTGATTGATTGATTGATTGATTTCTGGTTCATTCACTTTGAAGAAAGCCTGTCATTTTAAGAGTGACTGATGACATCAAAGCTAGCACAGGCTTGCAGTGTTAATTAACTACCCAGTTCAGCTCACCACCGGTGGCTGTGCAAAGAATGTACAATTTTCTAACATTATTATTATTATTGTAACTGTTTTATCCTTTATTGTGCGTGAATGAACCAACTGTGAGTAAAGTTACAATATTTATTTCCTTTATGTTTATCTCGTTTTTGAGTCACTGTATAGCAGTTATGTTATACAGTGTTATAGCAGATGAGTAATGTTTATCCTGTTTGTTATTGCTAAATATATTTGCCTTATTATGGGTAAGTAAACCCATTTTCATGATTCCTGGTAGATCAAAATAAATCAATCACATCACGTTTTTGGTCTCATTCAAGCATTTTTTTAAACCTAATTCCATTTACAGTATATTCCTAAAACAGCATTTGGAAATGATGCTGGCGCTGCTTCCCGTTGTCCAAATCTGTTTTGAAGTGTCTAAATCAATAAACAGTGTGTGATACATTGAAAACATAAAACGTACTACCTACACTTACATGTGACACAATAGCAATCATATTATTTGAATTTTTTAAGCAAGCACCTTATAGACTGCATATGCACCAAAACCCCTGCTGGAAATATTGTTAAATCATTCGTTAGAGGACAACCTGCTGAAGACAACCAGTTACATTTGAGTGATACATTCTGATTTGGGGGTCGCCAAAGCAGAAAAAGAAACGGATTGGACTCCTATGGGATTCTATCCATTAGGATTATATCTAATAGGATCCTATAGGATTCCAATACAAGAATCCAAAAGAAAAATGCTATCAGATTTTTGGAACCAGTCCTATTGGACTGGATAAAATCATATCAAGTAAATTCCAAAATTTGATTTTCTATTGGATTGTGTGGTTACGGTGGCTAACAGTTTCTTAGCAAGCATAAAAACGAGTGCATACATGCTGTACAATGTCAATGTTTTAGTCATATTTTTTGTCAACTTTGTCAGGAAACAAATACTGTACTCACAGTTCTTACATTCACGCACAATAAAGGATAAAACAGAAAAAGAATATTAGAAAACCAGAGATTCTTTGCACAGCCACAAGTGGCGAGCTGAATGTAGGAGTTAATTAACACTACAAGCCTTTGCTAGCTTTGACGGCGTCAGTCACTCTTAAAAGGGACATGGTTTATTTAGACATTCGAAAACCTTTTACAAACAATGGCAACGCTGCCATCTTGACAGCTTTCAGGATGAACCAATCCATTGTGTTCTTGATTCATCAATATATTTTCTGTGTAAAGGATCTCCAAACATTTTTTTTTTTACCCATTCATACATACTTTCCTAACTCTAAAATGTGCCAAAATAATCCACAAGATCAGAATATTTTATATATACCAGTTGGTGCTGAAACGGAAATGAATATGCGTGTATTTAGATGACTGACTTTAATTGATCCCTATATTCTTAACCTGTTCTCTCAATGTGTTCTAGGCAGTCTGAAAACAATTATAATGAATTAAAGGTACACCATAGGTAAAAGTCCTGGAAACCTCATTGAATGAAAACTCCAAATCGGTTACGATTTTCTTCCGTCGAAGGAGAGGAGGACCAAAATGCAGCGTGGTTATTCATAAACATCTTTAATGAAAGATGAAAATACGAACAAAAACAAAACAAAAAAAAAACAATAAACGTGAAAAACCGAAACGGCCCTATCTGGTGCAACAAACAGAGACAGGAACAATCCCCCACGAAATACCTAAAGAATATGGCTGCCTAAATATGGTTCCCAATCAGAGACAACAATAACCACCTGCCTCTGATTGAGAACCACTCTAGGCAACCATAGACTTACCTAGACTACTATACTAAACACAACCCCATCAATCTACAAAACCTTAGACAAGACAAATACACAATTCACCCATGTCACACCCTGGCCTGACCAAAATAATAAAGAAAACACAAAATACTAAGGCCAGGGCGTGACAAAATCAGAGGGTTTTCAGTAGTTGAATTAAATATATTCAGCGTGCACAAGGGAAGCACGCCTGCAAAGCTCGTTATGCACTAGCATAAGGTACGTCTGAAAACCAACTACTGAGAAATGCGTAGGGAAGGTGTGCGTAGGAAGGAAAGCCATGCGATTTCCTAAATCGGAATTGGCATAATAACATGCATTCAAACAGCATTACAGTCCAATGCTCAAAGAGAATGGAATAACGGGTACGGATAGGGGGCAGCATTTTCACTTGTGGATTAATAGCGTGCCCAGAGTGAACTGCCTCCCAGGTGCTAATATATGCATATTATTATTAGTATTGGATAGAAAACAATCTGAAGTTTCTGAAGCTGTTTGAATGATGTCTGTGAATATAACAGAACTCATATGGCAGGCGAAAACCTGAGAAAAATCCAACCAGGAAGTGGGACATCTGAGGATGGTAGTTTTTCAAAGCTTGGCCTACCGAATACAGTGTCTATGGAGTCAAGTTGCACTTCCTATGGCTTCCACTAGATGTCAACCATCTTTATAAACTTGAATGAGGATTCAACTATAAAGGAGGGGCTCATGAGACCTCTTTGAGTCAATGGTCTGGCAGAGTTGCTTGGTCTCATGACGCGCACTCCCGACAGAGTTACCTCTCATTCCAATGCTGTTCTTCAGACATTGGAATTCTCCAGTTGGAACATTATTGATGTTTTATGTTAAAAACATCCTAACGATTGATTTCATACATTGGACTGTAACGGAACTTTTCGAGTTTTTGTCTGGACGAAGTGCTTGCGCCTCATGAAGATGAATTAGTGGGCTGAACACACTAACAACAAGTGGCTATTTGGACATAAATGATGGACTTTATGGAACAAATCAGTAATTTAATGTTGAACTGGGATTCCTAGGAGTGCCTTCTGATGAAGATCATCAAAGGTAATTGAATATTTATGGTGTTATTTCTGTTGAATCCAAAATGGCAGATATTTCTCTGGCTGTGAGCGCCGTCCTCAGATAATGCTTTTTTCTGTAAAGAAAATTGAAATCTGACACAGCGGTTGCATTAAGGAGAAGTCTATCTTTAATTCTGTGAATAACAGTTGTATCTTTTATCAATGTTTATTGTGAGTATTTCTGCAAAATCACCGGATGTTTTGGAATCAAAACATTACTGCACGTAAGGCGCCAATGTAAACTGAGATTTTTGGATAGAAATATGCACATTATCGAACAAAACATACATGTATTGTGTAACATGATGTCCTATGAGTGTCGTCTGATGAATATCATCAAAGGTTAGTGATTCATTTTATCTGTATTTCTGCTTTTTGTCTCCTATCTTTGGCTGGAAAAATGTCAGTTTTTTTGACTTGGCTATGACCTAACATAATCATATGTTGTGCTTTCGCTGTAAAGCATTTTTGATGGACATGATGGGTAGATTAACAAGATGTTTATCTTTCATTTGCTGTATTGGACTTGTTAATGTGTAAAAGTTTCATATTTCCCAAAAATATTTTTGAATTTCGCGCGCTGCCTTTTCAGCGGAATGTTGTCGAGGGGTTCCGCTAGCAGAACGCCTGCGCTAGAAAGGCTAAGGAACATAAATATCTGGCATTAACCATTAAAGATAGCCCCTCTGTCTGTCTGTGTAAAGCCAACATTTGAATCCCAAATGGCACCCTATTCGCTACATACAGTAGAGCACTCCTTTGGCCAGAGCCCTATGGGTCTGGGTCAAAAGTCGTACATTATATAGGGAATGGCACAGTCTGTCTGTCTCTCTCTCTCCCTCCCTACCTCCCTCCCTCCCTCCCTCCCAAACACTGCACTTCTTCCTCAAGCTGCTAATCTCCTGCATGAGTTAGCCACTTGTGATGACTGTACCCAAGTCAAATAATATGGGCCAGCGCTCTTCAGACAAATGTACCGGAATTTGCATTTGAATAGGTATTGTATTCTAACCTACTTTTTTTTTCTCTGGCAAATTTTTATTTGAATATAAACCAATTTTCCCCTTTTTGCTTTTCTCAGAATAGCCTTTTTGTTTTGTGCATTAAAAATGGCACCTTATTCCCTATCTAGTGCACTACTTTTGATCAGGGCACATACTGTATGTAGGACTCTGGTCCAAAGTATTGAAATTTGTAGCGAATAGGGTTCCATTTGGGATGCAGGCTTTTTCAAAAGGAAAATCATTGTAATAATGTGGCTGCTGCTGGGTAACTAAAGCCCCAGTACAAAATACAACACTCTGATTCAGTATGCTATCACCACTCAGACTGTGTTCCAAATGGTATCCTATTCCCTATTTAAAACCTAAAACCTTATGGGCTCTGGTCAAAAGTAGTGCACTAAATAGGGAATAGGGTGCCATTTGGGACACATTCTCAGTGTGGAGAGAGACTTGCGACTAATGGGCCTCTTTACAGACCAGTACAGGTGTTCAATAAGTAACAATAAGGGCCTCCACTCCGCAGGCTCTGTCTGTGAAAGGATTTTATCATGACTGAGTGGGTAATCATATGCAAATGTTACTGGACATAATATTATATGAGGTATATGAATATGTAGCTATTAAGCAAGGAATGAATGGTTATAACCAAGCATGCCTTAGCTTCTACACCTGGGGTTTTAGGCTGGGTTTTTGTACAGCACTTTGTGACATCAGCTGATGTAAGAAGGGCTTTATGAATAGATTTGATTGAGTATAACAACCCTGAAATAAACCATTAAAAATATATTTAATTTTTAAATGCATAACTGTATAGTTCAATGCAGAAGGCAAGAGTTTAAATAAATATGATGTTTTCCACAGTTCAGGGTTCCTACTGAAACCATTGAAAAGCAACTTGGGGTCCAGGGAAAGTGCTATTTAAAACCCATGAATTATTATTTTATACTGAATTCCTGATAGTAGCATAATGCATTGTCTCTGTCTAGTAGGCCTGTTGACGGGCTTTTCGTCTAGAACTTTCTAATAGTCCTCCAAATGAACTGTTGGATTATGATAACATGTCCAGTGTGTTTCGAGTTTGGATTGTGTTTAGAGACTACTGTACAGTATAAGCAGCTTTTAGCAAACCTCAGCAAATTCAGAGGCAATGATCCAAAACACTGTTTGTCAATTGCTCTAATACCATTATCCAAATACTGTAGAACTAAATCTTTCCAGACTTGGATTTAACATTGTGTAGTATGTGTGTGTGTCCCAAACGGCACCCTAGTCTCGATAAGGGAAAGTAAAAAAACTTTTGACCAGAGGCCTATGGGCCCAAAAGGAATGAACAAAGGGAATATGGTTCCATTTGGGACTCAGCCCAACATCTGTCACATCCAAACACACTGAAAGGTGTTTTAGAATTCAACCCTATCATCTCCCACCCTATAACTTGTCCCTCATGCTGTGCTCTCCACCTATTTGAAAATCAAACCATGAAACTTGAGATGGTATCAGAGCAATGGGCTTATTTGATGGGTTTCTGCTCTGTGACATTAGTGGAGCTGTCCATGGTGCTGCATCTCTGCTTCAACAATGCAGGGGGTCTCTCTCTCAATAGTCTAAAGATCTAGGCCTGTATTCATAAAGCGTTTCAGAGCATGAGTTCTAATCTAGGGCCAGGTCCTTCCTGTCCACTCATTACAAACTCAATCAAAAAACTGGTCCTAGATCAGAACTCATAACTGGCTATGACCTCTCCACACCTCATGTCATTTTTTTGTATCTCATCAACGTAAAAAAAGCACTGTCCAAAACACATACGCAGAAGGAAGATGGCGCCGGAGAGGATGGCTGCCATTTTATTGGCTCCTCACCAACCATGATATTTTGTTTGCTTTTTCGCATTGTTTGTAACTTATTTTGTGCACAATGTTGCTGCTACTGTCTCTTATGACCGAAAGAGCTTCTGGACATCAGAACAGCGATTACACACCTCGAATTGGATGAAGAATTTTTCTTTAATGAGTCGGACGGCATATACTCCAAACACCCGAACAGGCCCTCATCCCCGTCATTTGCTGGAGAAAGAAACTGAGATTTTGTGTAATGAGATTGGGGTGCCTTGTGAGGCTCAGGCGACGAGTGGCTAATCTGCCTTTGCCATCCGTACTGTTAGCTAACGTTCAATCGCTGGAAAATAAATGGGACGAACTGAAAGCGTAAATCCTACCAAAGGGACATTAAACTGTAATATCTTATTTTTCACAGAGTCGTGGCTGAACGACGACATTAATAACATACAGCTGGTGGGTTACACCCTATCGGCAGGATAGAACAGCAGCCTCTGGTAACACACGGAGCGGGGGCCTATGCATATTTGTAAACAACAGCTGATGCACAATATCTAGGGAAGGCTCAAGGTCGTCCGAGGCAGGCAGAGGTGATTTCAGACAATGAGTGTGGCAGAATGGGCTCCAGCCCACGATGGCTCCAGTAGACCAATCAATCGAGGGATTGTGTCGCTGGAGCCAAGAGAATCCCAATACCACAGGAACCTGCGGAGACTCAATTAGCAGGAATTTGATCATCTCGCTGTGGTTCCCCGACACTTGTAGGTTGATGTGGGTGGTATGGTGGGTGACCTGGCCTATAGAACGCCCATACAGTGCTCTAACGTTCATGGGAAAGGAGAGGGGTTGAGTGGGGATGCTCAGCTCGGATGCCAGGGTAACATCCATAAGACTCATATCGGCCCTCAAGTCGATGCGTATCTGGTGAGACTTGGACTGGTCGCCCCACAGCAGGGTGGCATGGAGAGGGGGGGCGAGTAGAGGGAGAAGATAAATTGTTCTTAGGACCCACAAGAGTACTCATTCCTACCAATGAGTTAGGTATCTTGAAAGGACAGGTGGACACTTAATGACTGGCAGTACCACAATACAAACAACTCTGGGTGTTAAGTCTGCATACACATACGGCTGGAGACAGCCTAGCCCTTCCGTGCTACATCGGCTTGGGAAGAGGTAAATCGGCAGTCTTTGGAGGCTCTTGGAGGAACTCGGGTAAGCTCGGATCCTCTCGGGGACGTTAGACGCCTGGAACTTATGGAGTCAATCAGATGCAAGGAGGGATCCTTGAGTGAGCGATTGGGACCGCACTCAGACCTCTTCTCCCTCCTACGTTCCCGTAGCCGTCCATCGATCTGGATGGTCAAAGCGATGAGTGAGTCGAGATCCGTTGGTAGTTCCCGGGCTGCAAGTTCGTACTTTACTTCCTCCGATACTCGTGCAGAAATGTATCGAATAGTGCTTCCGGTTTCCAGGCACCCTTCGCTGCTAGCATGCGGAAATCCACGGCATAGTCTGCCAAACTGAGTCCTGCCGAAGCTGGAGTAACCTCCAGGCAGCCTCTCTCCCGGACACCCGAGCCTTGAAAACCTTTCTCACCTCCTCCACGAATACCTCCAGACTGAGGCAGACGGCGGATTCCTGCTCCCACATCGCCGTGGCCCAGGCGAGTGCCCTCCTGGACACCAGCATAATGATCAACACTATCCTCGAGCGGTCCAAGAGGAACAACGAAGGCTGCAGCTCGAAAACTCCACTGTGAGAGAATGGCCCGGCAGGTTCTGGAATCTCCATCGTAGCTCTCCGGGGGAGATACGCAGGGTTCCCAGGAAACCGGGGTGACAGCGCTGCTACCAGCCAGGTTACTGAGGGGCTGGGAGGTTACCGTCATGGTAGGCTGCCTAGAAGGCAACCCACGGAATTGCTCTTGCAGTGCATCCAAAACGTCACGACCTGGAACCCTTCCATCAGACCGTGAAGCAACTCCTTGTGCTTAACAATGGTGGCTCCTTGGGAAGAGATGGCGTGGCGGAGCTGGTCCATGTCTGCTGGGTCAGTCATGGCCAGTTCGTACTATAATGATTCAGGTAAGATCCAAGTGCAGACTGTGTTGAAGTAGCAATGTTTATTAGAGCAACAGGGGAAGACAAACGACAGGTCAAGGCAGGCAGGGGTCGATAATCCAGAGTGGTGGGGCAAAGCTAGAGGACAGCAGGCAGGCTCAGGGTCAGGGGCAGGCTCAGGGTCAGGGGCAGACAGAGTGGTCAGGCAGATGGGTTCAGAGTCCGGACAGGCAAGGGTCAGAACCAGGAGGGGAAGAAAAAGAGAGAAAGGGGAAAAGCAGAAGCTGAGAGAAACTCTGGTTGACTTGACAAACAAGATGAATTGGCAACAAACAGAGAACACGGGTATAAATACACAGGGGATAATGGGGAAGATTGGCGACGCCTGGAGGGTGGGTGGAGACCGTCACAAGGAAAGGGGAAACAGATCAGGGCATGACAACATCAACACCATTATCCTAGAAACCCTAGACCCACTCCAATTTGCATACCATCCCAACAGATCCAAAGATAAAGTAATCTCTAGTGCACTCAACACTGCCCTTTCACACCTGGACAAAAGGAATACATGTGTGAGAATGCTATTCACTGACTACAGCTCAGCGTTCAACACCATAGTGCCCTCAAAGCTCATCACTAAGATAAGGACCCTGGGACTAAACACCTCCCTCTGCAATTGGATCCTGGATTTCCTGACGAGCAGCCCCCAGGTGGTAAGGGTAGGTAACAACACATCCGCCACGCTGATCCTCAACATGGGGGCCCCTCAGGGGTGCATGCTCAGTGCCTTCCTGTACTCCCTGTTCACTCGTGACTGCATAGCCGGGCACAACTCCAACACCATCATTAAGTTTGCTGATGACACAACAGTGATCACCGACAACGACGAGACAGCCTATAGGGAGGAGGTCAGAGACCTAGACGTATGCTGCCAGGACAACAACCTCTCCCTCAACGTGATCAAGATAAAGGAGATTTTTGTGGACTACAGGAAAAGGAGGACCGAGCACGCCCTATTCTCATCGACGGGGCTGCAGTGGAGCAGGTTGAGAGCTTCAAGTTCCTTGGCGTCCACATCACCAACAAACTAACATGGTCCAAACACACCTAGACAGTCGTGAAGAGGGCATGACAAAACCTATTCCCCCTCAGGAGACTGAAAAGATTTGGCATGGGTCCTCAGATCCTCAAAAGGTTTTACAGCTGCACCATCGAGAGCATCCGGTCCAGTACATCACCGGGGCCAAGCTTCCCGCCATCCAGGACCTCTATACCAGGCGGTGTCAGAAGAAGGCCCTAAACATTTTCAGAGACTCCAGCCACCCTAGTCATAGACTGTTCTTTCTGCTACTGCACGGCAAGCGGTACCGGAGCGCCGAGTCCAGGTCAAAGAGGCTTCTAAACAGCTTCTACCCCCAAGCCATAAGACTTCTAAACATCTATTCAAATGGCTACCCAGACAATTTGCATTGTCCCCCCCCTACTCCTCTATGCTGCTGCTACTCTCTGTTGTTATCTATGCATAGTTACTTTAATAACTCTACCTACATGTACATACAACCTCAATTAACTGGACACCGGTGCCCCCGCACATTGACTCTGTAACCGTACCTGCTGTATATAACCCAGCTATTGTTATTTACTGATGCTCTTTAATTATTTGTTATTTTTATCTCTTACTTTTTGGGGGGTATTTTCTTAAAACTGCGTTGTTGGTTAAGGGCTGCTCTCTGCGCTTTTAACGGACCTCTGAGACTATCACAGTGCAGGTGCATTTATACGGAGACTTGATTACACACAGGTGGATTGTATTTATCATCATTAGTCATTTAGGTCAACATTGGATCATTCAGAGATCCTCACTGAACTTCTGGAGAGAGTTTGCTGCACTGAAAGTAAAGGGGCTGAATAATTTTGCACGCCCAATTTTTCAGTTTTTGATTTGTTAAAAAAGTTTGAAATATCCAATAAATGTCGTTCCACTTCATGATTGTGTCCCACTTGTTGTTGATTCCTCACAAAAAAATACAGTTTTATATCTTTATGTTTGAAGCCTGAAATATGGCAAAAGGTCGCAAAGTTCAAGGGGGCCGAATACTTTCGCAAGGCACTGTATGTCCGTGGTGTTGTCCTTGAACATTTCGCTACCGCCAAAGTGGACAGACACAATTTCAGGCAGAAGTGGGTTGCCTTCCTCGATCCGCTGCAGGGACATGACAAGGGTAGGCACGTTTGGCTCCATAGAAACAGCATAATCAACATAGTCACCAGTGGTGTTACATATCACCAAATAAAGCTAATCTAAAACATCACGTGGTAATACACACAGTGTGTGAGATGTGTGAGATGATCATTCTAATTCCATTAATACCATTACCACGCAGAACAGAAAGGAGGGGTCTTCCTTCAAAAAATTAAGGTAACAGTAGGATGGCTGCAGCCAGAATGAGTCCTGATGAAAGATAACAATTGTCCTCATGTCAACCATAACAAAGAGATTGTAAGAACATACATCATGATCAGTTTATTTTAATGATCAGTTTATTTTAAAACCAACAACAGCTACCTCGTCTCTCTGATTCCTCCAGACAGTCATCAATTGCCCTTTGGCAGCGGTCCTTCATCTCCCCTTTGGTGCCAGCTGAAGGATATTAGCTGCCATTGGTGCCAGCTCTGTTAGGATTTTGCAGTTGGTCTCCACCTGGTAGACTTGCTTCCACTTTTGGAAGCTGAGGTGATGGAAACTTTTCCAGGATTTCAGTAGTCTGGGCATCCACCATAAACATTCTCCTGTAAAATCTCATCCTGTTCATTTCCTCCTGTGAAAGTTTCACATCTGGGAGCAGCTTAGTTATCCCTGTGGGGATTTTTGGAAGATGAGCCTGGATGCTCCTCTCGTCCTCTCCACAGACTGTCCTTTTCGACCTGTAAGGCATTCAACAAAATGACACAAGCAAGTTTGTATGTCAGTACAGTGCCAATGACAGGACACCACCAAGGTTAGGCACTAAGTCAAGGGACATGGGGCTGGAGAAATGCAATCACTTTCAAATGCATAAACACTTATTCGAAACAAGGACTGATAATCCATGACTCTGGTAGGATGTGTTTCAAACAGATTTTGAAGCTATACTTTGTTTTTAAAAAGACACATTTGTTTAAAAACAAACAATGGAATGACACTTCGTATTTGGCTTCTGATGATCAGTAAGCATTTATTTGTAATGTATTGTCTGTATTTATTTAAGTTATAAGAATTAATAGGTGTATGTACCATTTCTTGTATAATTTCTTCAAATTAGCTTTTAACACAAGAAGATATCCTAGATGGTGACACAACATTACTCATGTTACGTACAGCTGGCCTAGTTATATGCACACGCTGTCTCGGCTCAGTCGGCGGAAGTGACATGCGGCGTATCCTGCCAGACCCTGTCACAGCAAACTTGGCCCTCATTTCTTGCACGTTCTGGTCATGGATCAGTGGGCGACTCTCCTTCTTGAATGTATTTTTCAAAGACTGAAGCAAAGCGTCCATTAACCAAGGAATAGTTAACTTAGTGCATCTGAAATTAATTCTGTTTTTTATACATTATGAAACATAGACTATATTTCTCTGTACTTACATAACCAGATCTCATGTGTTCCTTCATGAAGGGATATCTGGTGACAAACAGGAAAATAACCTCTGTGTATTGCTTGCTGCTTGGATACCTTGGGGGAAAATATACAATTAGTGAAACCTGTACAAAATTGAATATTATGTATGGTAGGCGACATAATAGTATGTCCATTTTCCAATAAAACCTACATTGTCACAACTTCCTCCGAAGTCGGTCCCTCTGCTTGTTTGGGCGACGTTCGGCGGTCGATGTCACCAGTCTTCTAGCCATTGCCGACCCACCTTTCATTTTCCATTTGTTTTGTCTTGTCTTCCACACACCTGGTTTCAATCCCATCAATTACATGTGTATTTAACCCTCTGTTCCCCATATGTCCTTGTCCGGTATTGTTGATTGTAAGAGTTTGTGCACGCTATGTCTGGCGTGCGAAGGGTTTCGTCCCATTGTATTTATTTGTTGTTTTTGATCACTGTGATGGAGTGACAGGGCCCTGATCACCATTATCGTTGCAGTATGCTCAAGGACGTCCGTCGGGATTTGGCCTGCAGAGACACCACCCTCACGTTCGACCAGCTGGTGGACCTGTCCATCTGGCTGGACAACCTGCTGGCTACCCTCGGACGTTCAGATCGGGGTCTGTTAGTTCCATCCCCACGCACCCCCTCTCCGATACCCATGGAGCTGGGAGGGGCGGTGCACAGGGAGAACGGAGGGGGTTCCAGCTCGTGCACCATCTGTGGCCGCAGAGGTCACACTGCCGGTCAGTGCCGGGTTGGTCCCTCTAGGTACCGAGGCAGCAGGCAGGGCGCTCTGGCATCACCCCAGGTGAGCCGGCACCATTCTCACCCAGAGCCCGCTGTTGCACATATGTTTGTATATCACTTTCCCTGAGTTTTCCCCGCAATCCCAGCATAAGGCGCTCGTCAATTTTAAGGCATGGCTGGGAATTTTATTGATAGTTTAGGAATCCCCATTGTTCCTGTGGCTGTGCCCTTCCCATTCACGCATTAGATAGTCGACCATTAGGGTCAGGGTTGATTAGGGAGGTCACCGCTCCTCTGGACATGGTGACGCAGGGGGGTCATACGGAGAGAATTAGTCTCTTCCTTATTGACTCCCCTGCGTTTCCCGTGGTGCTGGGCCTACCCTGGTTAGCTTGTCATAACCCCACTGTTTCTTGGCCACAGAGGGCTCTCACGGGGTGGTTGCAAGAGTGCTCTGGTAGGTGTTTAGGGGTTTCCGTTCGTGCTACTACGGTGGAGAGTCCAGACCAGGTCTCCACCGTGCGCATTCCCCCTGAACATGCAGATTTGGCTCAATTACCACCCAGTCGACGGGCGATTGTGCGATAAATCTCCTGGTAGACGCTGCACTTCCCAGGAGTCACGTGTATCCCCTCTCACAGACTGAGGCAATGGAAACATATGTCTCTGAATCCCTGCGTCAGGGGTTCATTCGGTCCTCCACTTCACCCGCCTCCTCGAGTTTCTTTTTTGTGAAGAAGGAGGGAGGTCTGCGCCCATGCATTGACTATCGGGGTCTGAACCAGATCACTGTGAGGTATTGTTACCCGCTACCGCTCATAGCCACAGCGATTGAGTCAATGCACGGGGCTAGCTCCCACCACGGTAAAAGAGGTGGAGCGGTCCTTAGGGTTTGCCAACTACTACTGGAGATTTATCTGGAGTTTTGGTCAGGTAGCGGCTCCCATTACCTCACTGCTGAAGGGGGGCCCCGGTACGCTTGCAGTGGTCAGCTGAGGCGGACAGGGCTTTTAGTCACCTGAGGGCTCTGTTTACCTCGGCTCCCGTGTTGCCCCACCCTCTTTGGTGTTCATAGTGCAGGTGGTCGCTTCCGAGACTGGGATAGGAGCTGTGCTCTCTCAGCGCTCTGGTACGCCACCGACGCTCCGCCTCTGTGCATTCTTCTCGAAGAAGCTCAGCCCTGCGGAGCGAAACTATGACATGGCGGACGGGGAGCTGTTGGCTGTCGTCAAGGCCTTGAAGTCGTGGAGACATTGGCTTGAGGGGGCTAGACACCCTTTTCTCATCTGGACTGACACGTAATTTCTCTAAGTCCTGTCATCTCCTCCCTCTGCCCGGTCACCCTACGGCCCTACAGACTGCGGAGGCCTTGTGTACGCCCGTCTTCCGGCACTCCGGGGTGCCTGCGGATATAGTGTCTGATCGAGGTCCCCAGTTCACGTCTAGGGTAGCTGTTGGCTGTCGTCAAGGCCTTGAAGTCGTGGAGACATTGGCTTGAGGGGGCTAGACACCCTTTTCTCATCTGGACTGACCACCGTAATCAGGAGTACATCCGGGCGACGAGGAGACTGAACCCTCGCCAGGCAAGGTGTGCCATGTTTTCACCCGCTTTGTGTTTACCCTTTCCTACAGACCAGGCTCGCAGAACGTGAAGGCAGACGCATTGTCTCGGCTGTATGACACAGAGGAGCGGCCCATGGATCCCACTCCCATACTCCCCGCCTCCTGCCTGGTGGCGCCGGTAATGTGGGAGCTGTACACGGACATTGATCAGGTGTTACGTGCAGAGCCTGCTCCCGTCCAGTGTCCCGCTGGACGTCTGTACGTCCCGTCTGCTGTTTGTGACCAGTTGATCTATTGGGACCACACGTCACCCTCCTCTGGTCATCCCGGGATCAGTTGACAATGCTCTGTTTGAGCGGGAGGTACTGGGGGCCTACCTTGGCTAAGGACGTGAGGGTTTGTTTCCTCTACACCCCTTTCTGCGGTCCTATTGCCAGGACCGGCCGGGGGAGTGGGCGGCATTCGTGCCCTAGGCTGAGATGGCACAGAACTCGCTTCGCCACTCCTCCACTAACCTATCTCCCTTCCAGTGCGTACTGGGGTACCAGTCGGTTCTGGCACCTTGGCATCCGAGTCAAACCGAGGTTCCTGCGGTGGGCGACTGGTTCAGGCGTGCGGAGGAGACATGGGAGGCTGTCCGTGTTCACCTTCAGCAGGCCGTGGCACGCCAAAAGGAAAACGCAGATTGCCACTGGAGTGAGGCCCCGGTATTCGGACCAGGGGACTGGGTCTGGCTCTCGACTAGAAACCTGCCCCTGTGTGACTCTCCTCAGGCCGGTGGTGGCTGGTCCGCTCCAGCAGTCTGAGGTGCGGGAGGTTCCTCCACCCCCTCTGGACATCGGGGGGGCCCCGGCATACTCCGTTTGCTCCATACTGGATTCGAGCCACCGGGCGATGGGCTTTCAGTTACTCGTGGAGTGGGAGGGGTACGGTCCGGAAGAGATGCTGGTTTCCAGTCGAGGACGTGTTGGACCCTTCAATGCTGCAGGAGTTCCACCGTCTTCGTCCGGATTGTGTATTTAACCCTCTGTTCCCCACATGTCCTTGTCCGGTGTTGTTGATTGTAAGAGTTTGTGCATGTTATGTCTGGCGTGCGAAGGGTTTCATCCCATTGTATTTATTTATTGAATTTGTTCACGATGATTTTATTATTAAACTGCACCGTTGACCAGTCTTTGCTCTCCTGCGCCTGACTTCTCTGCCGCCAGTACGTACGCATTACAAACATACAGTCTATAAGAATAATACAGTTGAATTACATAGTTTGGCTGCTTGGTGGTTCTTTGAGGAGCCAAAATGTCAGGGTATTTTTCCTGAAGTGCATTACTAAGGCTGTTGGGGAAGAGGAACGCACCCAAAGGGGCAAGCCCCACTCCTTGCTCTGCTTCCTGGTGCTTGTAGATTGCTGGATGAAAAAACAATGCCTTGATCAGTGAGATTCAGTTTTGTTTTCCCAGAACTGTGCCATCATCACAGCACATATATTACCTCTTGTCATTAGTTGTATGGCATTTAATTCCTCCAAGCACTTCAGGAATTGTGCTTGGATCTTTATCGAGGGGATAAGACAATCAGCCATATCTGTCAAAATCTTTACCATTGCCCCATCTATGTCATTCTCTATATAAAAAGAATACACAAATACTCATATTTGCAAATCCCAACTAGTTGTTTGAATGTGCTTATCAATTCCTGAATACCTTACATTAGCACATTTGTACACCTCACATTTTCCTATTGGCCTGTGGTGTAGAGTGATGAACTGGTCATCGCTGTCATCAGCATAGACATGTAGTGGGTGATAATCAGTATCTTCCCTGGCTTGAAGGAAACCCACTTCCTTGTGTCTTGGATGCTGTAGGCATGTAGGCAATTCTCAAAATATGTAGCTGTATACACACTTCCACAGACCAGCTATTGATCCTGGACTTTGACAAGAAGTGGGATCTCTTCTCCATGGACTATATTAAGGATTTAAAAAAAATCCAACTTTGTATGTGGTGCTGTCAACTAAGAAGTCTGGCGCGTCACTGGCGCGTCTGGTATCTCTTTGCAAATGCAAGAGAAATACACTGGAAGTTGCATACAACAGATGATAGGCCTGTGAAAAACATATGTTTGGCTTCAAACCGAAAGCACCACTGTGCTCTGAGGGGCCCAAATTCACCAATAAGCCATGGATAATGCACAATATTTTTTTGAGAAGTCAATAATTCTCCCTGAAATTATTCAATAGATGCCTAACATATTGAACAACACTTGTTTGAACCACATTAGGTACTATGTGACCTTCCTGAAGCTTAAGCAAAGAAAGACCTAGGTCTCTTTTCGTATTTGTTTTAGCTTCTGTTAGTTTCTCCAAAAAAAAGAGGTGTTTCTGTGTGGGGGGGGGGGGGGTCTTCTTCATCTTCACTAATACTATTAACGTGATCCTGGGCTTCTGATTCACACGTTTTCTCAGAGATGATGTGGGCGGCAGGGTAGCCTAGTGGTTAGAGCGTTGAACTAGTAACCGGAAGGTTGTGAGTTCAAACCCCCGAGCTGACAAGGTACAAATCTGTCGTTCTGCCCCTGAACAGGCAGTTAACCCACTGTTCCCAGGCCGTCATTGAAAATAAGAATTTGTTCTTAACTGACTTGCCTGGTTAAATAAAGGTAAAATAAATAAAAAAAAATGTGTTACTATGTTGGTTATGGCATCCATTACAGCCACATTGGACTACAACATTGGCTTCACTTTGATTATATTTCTGAAGGTGATTTAGGTATTTGTTGAACATCCTGCATTTAATAGCACAGCAAGGACATTGGTAGTGCATTAGAAATCTCACCAGAAAAGGCCTGTGTATGATCCCCTAACCCCTCACTTTCAAACCACTGGCACAGCTCTATACTTGTCCAGCTCATGAAATCCATTTCTGTATTTTTTGTAGTTGTTGTATTTAACCTTTATTTAACTAGGCAAGTCAGAAAATAACAAATTCTTATTTACAATAACCAACCGGGAATCACAGCCTTGTGCAGGGGGAGAAGGACAGATTTTTTTTACCTTGTCCGCTTGGGGATTCAATCCAGCAATATTTTGGTTACTGGCCCAACGCTCTAACCACTAGGCTACCTGCTACCCCTAAAGTGACTCCTTGCCGAAACCCGGGAAGTTGCTGCATAGACAAGTCAAAGACACAAATAATAGCATTAGAAACTTTAGAGTCCACATCTTCAAAAGTTGCTTTTTAAAGTTGATCAACATTCAACATTCAAAAATGCATGATACATAATTTTAGAGCTTTGAATGTGTACTTTCACAAAATGTGAAAAACAGAACTTGACGGGGGGAAAATGCAATGAGCCTCATTTGCTGTAATCTGATTACATTTCACAAATACCCACAAAGCAGGCAGATCAAAAGAAGTTCACAGGTCACCAATGCTGATAGCTTACTGTTTATCAAGGACATTTAATTGAGTAATTAACTCTTCTTGTAAAATCCAGCTGATAAATTCTTACACTGAGTTCAGTGTGATTGTACAGACAATTGCTGATTTGTGACACCTGGGCCTGAATTCACAAAACCGTAAGACATTTCTACGCAAGTGCCATTTTTTTCCTTAAGTTTATGAAGAAACTTACGAAAAGCTGCTATTCCTTAATAAAGTTATTGGAAATGTTCTTAAGTTTATTTTTTGAAGGTATTTTTTTTTAGTGTGGCAGGCTCACTCCATCATCTTGTTTTGCTTTATTGACTAGATATAATAGTGTTAGAAAGATGGGGAAGGTGAGTCAAAGGGCAGTATTCAAAGCCATTCTGACATACCTGTGTGCCGGGGTCAGCGGCTGCAACCACTGGACCACACAGGACACTCTTCCTATGTTTCTTAGTGTGTTGAGGAGGGAGGTGTGCTGTCCTTAAAGGTCCAATGCAGTCAGTAGTCTGTTTTTCCTGTGCTTTATGTCACACTGTACAACGGCTGATGAAACTAACTCTTTAAAAGTGTGAAATAACAGTGTTATTTCCTGATAGTTGCTGGTTGAAAATACAATCTACACAGGACCTTCTAATCAGCAGGTTTGCATAGACGTACGTTTAGGCTTTCCATGGTGAAATCACCATGCGGTACATTGGTTACTAGGCCAATAAGGTTTACTAAAAGACGTACAGTTAATTAACCTACATTATTGATGTTAAACAGTAATGCTGAAGTGCCTTTCAAGCATTCCTTTGTGCCTTCCAAACAATCGTCAAAGAAACCTTTCTGACAAAAACGGTTCTTAGGATGGAAAAGGTTCTAGGTAGAACTCTTTACCTTACAAAGAACCCTTGTCTTCCAAAAAAAGTGTTCTTCAGATGAAAAGGGTTCTTGGTAGAACCCTATCCTTCCTCCAAGAACCCTTTTGGAAAACTTTTTTTAAAGAGTGTGTAGACAAATCCAAGTGCTATTTATCAGTGCAACTTTATCAGGAGAAATAGAAAATTCAACAACTTTTATGATTGGAATTAGAAACTTAGAGTAAAACAGAGTAGAGCCGTGGAAGTTCCTTGATAACAGAGCGCAGAGGGAATGTGCGTAGACAGCAAGGAGGGATGTGGGAGGACAGAAAGGGGGGATGTGGGAGAACAGAAAGAAGAATCACTGTTTGACAAACAGGCTTGAGACTCCATAAGGACCTGGCCTTCAACATAACATTCTTATCAGAGCATGGGGTTGCTACCTCTTCTCTTGGGTGTTTCAAATGAACTACTTAAAATGCATTTCATCAAGGGCCATTCCTTTAGTTTATTGCATCTGTACTGGAGTTCCTTGAATACCTTTCTTATTTGATTAAAAGGACCAGGGAAATATTTCACATGCTCAAAGCAGGTTGTGATGCTTAGATACACAATGCTCTGTAACCACAGTGTCAAATAAGGCTTTATTAAACTGAAGACGACTAAAGGAGAAATGCAAAATTGCTAATTTGAGCAAATACCTTGACGGCAGTAGGCGTAATGCTTATTTTATGACGTGGAGTCCGTATGAGAAATAGAAGACATTTACTTGATTGCATTAAGTGGAAACAAGGAAGAAATTAGGTCTTGCCATAGATATTTGTACATAATTTAGGATTTTCTTCTTTGTCATTCCTTCATGATAGAGTACCTGAGTTAAAATTATATTTGTGTGGAAATGTGATTCTGTTTCACCAGGGAAACCTACCTGAATGAAGCCACACTGTGAATCGTAGTTGGTTTTTATGAAGAAAGAGGCTTTAAATCTACAGTGTTTATGCATAGCCTGGATGGACTTGTCTGGATTCCAACCCACTCTACGTAGGTCAGACTTGTTATTTTTCAGTCAGTTCATTTCTGTTCAGTCTGGTTAAGTAGCAATACACTCCAGTCTGGTTCCACAAAAAAAAACGAAGTTTCTTAAGGTAGCCCATGTGTCGCATCTACTCCCACTCACCGTTGCTTGACGTTGCCGGGTTTACTAATCACCGGTCCTGGCAACCCATCATTACGCACACCTGGCAACCTTCATTACGCACACCTACAGTATGCCTCATAATCAGATGCACCTGGACTCCATCACTACCCTGATTACTCCCCCTTTAGCTAGCATTCCCTAGCATCACTCTTCAGGTAGTATTGGTTATATTGTCGACGAGTCTCCTGTTTTGTTTTCGGTCCATCACACTGCACTTGCTTCCAGACTCCCTGTGTCTAGGTTACAATATGAGGAAAAAATACATGGACATGCATTTGAGCAAAGATGCATATGTATGTAATGCCTGACAGTATTCAGGGTGGCCAAAGTGGTTCCTAATTCAGCTTCTTAAATTAACCTTTAGGTATTGATCAATGGAGGTAATATTTTTGTCCACCAAGCAAAGAACTTTGGCAGTGATATATAGTAATTTCAATTGAAAACGCTTTGATTTCAAGTAATTGTATCATTCTGTAATAAAGAGCACATGTTTTTTTACTTAATAAAAAACACGTTTTCCCATCTCAAGAAGTAAAAACAAATCACTGTAGTAAGTGCCTCTCTTCAGCTTAATTAAATAATGAATCTAGTGGCTGTTTTTATTATTTTATATTTTCTTTATCAATTTAAACAAAAACTATATATTGTACAGTGGATAGTTAGCGGAGTTATGGTGCGTTCCCAACCAAGTGGGAAGTGGGCATTTACCACATCTGGGAAAGATCCTCTTGAACCACCCATCACCTGGTAATAACCGGTTAAAGTAGCCATGAATTCCTTTGTGACAGGGGAAATGGAAGCTTGTTTTGTGCAACAGGGTGAGGCAATTGAATGCGCCATTCACAAAAATGAGTACAATGTTAAAACATTTCTAGCCTGTCTATGGGTAACAGGGTTGACGTAATATGCTCGACCAGCTCAGTTTCACCACAAAAAAAAAACAGAAAATGGCAACAGTGTAGAACCAGCTCCCCTGATTTTACAATATGATTTAATTATTAGAATATTGTAACATTGTTAATATTTTCCTAAAATGTTATGCATGTCAGCAATTAAGTTTTCAAAATATGTAACTTTCAAAATTCAGAAAGCTGTCCCCTATGATACATTTTGCATCATCATATTTGTATTTTGAAAGTTACATATCTTAAACTAATTCGCTGACATGCAAAACATTTTGGTTCAATATCAACAATGTTACAATACAAGTACATTTTGAAATACATTAAATACATTTCCGGTACATTTAACATACAGTTGAAGTCAGAAGTTTACATACACTTAGGTTGGCGTCAGTAAAACTCGTATTTCAACCCCTCCACAAATTTCTTGTTAACAAACTATAGTTTTGGCAAGTCGGTTAGGACATCTACTTTGTGCATGACACAATTGTTTACAGACAGATTATTTCACTCATAATTCATTGTATCACAATTCCAGTGGGTCAGAAGTTTACATACACTAAGTTGACTGAGCCTTTGAACAGCTTGGAAAATTCCAGAAAATGATGTCATGGCTTTAGAAGCTTCTGATAGGCTAGTTGAAATCATTTGAGGTGTACCTGTGGATGTATTTCAAGACCTACCTTCAAACTCAGTGCCTCTTTTCTTGACATCATGGGAAAATCAAAAGAAATCAGCCAAGACCTCAGAAAAATAATTGTAGACCTCCACAAATCTGGTTCATCCTTGAGAGCAATTTTCAAACGCCTGAAGGTACCACGTTCATCTGTACAAACAATAGCACGCAAGTAAAAACACCATGGACCACACAGCCGTCATACCACTCAGGAAGGAGACGCGTTCTGTCTCCTAGAGATGAACGTACTTTGGTGCGAAAAGTGCAACTCAATCCCAGAACAACAGCAAAGGACCTTGTGAAGATGCTGGAGGAAACAGGTACAAAAGTATCTATATCCACTGTAAAACGAGTCCTATATCGACATAACCTGAAATGCCGCTCAGCAAGAAGAAGCCACTGCTCCAAAACCGCCATAAAAAAAAGCCAGACTATGGATTGCAACGGCACATGGGGACAGAGATCTTATGGGTCTATTTATGGGTCTTTTTAAATGGGTCTTTCAAATGGGCAATGACCCCAAGCATACTTCCAAAGTTTTGGCAAAATGGCTTAATTAAGAACAACAAAGTCAAGGTATTGGAGTGGCCATCACAAAGCCCTGACCTCAACCCTATAGAGAATTTGTGGGCAGAACTGAGAAAGTGTGTGTGAGCAAGGAGGCCTACAAACCTGACTCAGTTACACCAGCTCTGTCAGGAGGAATGGGCAAAAATTCACCCAACTTATTGTGGGAAGCTTGTGGAAGGCTACCCGAAACGTTTGACGTTAAACAATTTAAAGGCAATGCTACCAAATACTAATTGAGTGTATGTAAACTTCTGACCCACTGGGAATGTGATGAAAGAAATAAAAGCTGAAATAAATCATTCTCTCTGCTATTGTTCTGACATTTCACATTTTTAAAATAAAGTGGCGATCCTAACTGATTTAAGACAGGGAATTTTTACTGGGATTAAATGTCAGGAATTGTGAAAACTTGAGTTTAAATGTAGTTGGCTAAGGTGTATGTAAACTTCCGACTTCAACTGTATGTTGTTATATACAGTACCAGGTTTGGACACACCTACTCATTCAAGGGTTGTTCTATTCTCTACATTGTAGTATAATAGTGAAAACATCAAACCTATGAAATGGCACATATGGAAGCATTTAATAAACAAAAAATTATTAAACAAATCTAAATATATTTTATATTTGAGATTCTTAAAAGTAGCCACACATTGCACACTTGAAATTTTCTCAACTTCTCCCAGCTTCATGAGGTAGGCAGCTGGAATGCATTTCAATTAACAGGTGTGACAATTTGTGGAATGTCTTTCCAACACAGTTGTGTTGTGACAAGGTAGGGGTGGTATACAGAAGATAGCCCTACCTGGTAAAAGACCAGCTCAAGAACAGCTCAAATAAGCAAAGAGAAACGACAGTCCACCATTACTTGAAGACATGAAGGTCAGTCAATACTGAAATTACAAGAACTTTGAAAGTTTCTCCAAGTGTAGTCGCAAAAACCATCAAGTGTTACGATGAAACTGGCTCTCATGAGGACCGCCACAGGAAAGGAAGACCCGGAGTTACCTCTGCTGTGATTGCAGCACAAATCAATGCGTCACCAAGTTCAAGAAACAGACACATCTCAACATCAACTGTTCAGAGGAGACTTCAGGCCTTCATGGCCAAACTGCTGAAAAGAAACCACTTCTAAATGACACAAGTAAGAAGAAGTGACTTGCTTGGTCCAAGAAACACGAGCAATGGACATTAGACCGGTGAAAATCTGTCCATTGGTCTGATTAATCTAAGTTTGAGATTTTTGATGAACGGATGATCTCCGCATGTGTGGTTCCCACTGTGAAGATTGGAGAACGTGTGATGGTGTGGGGGTGCTTTGCTGGTGACACTGTCTATGATTTATTTAGAATTCAAGGCACACTTAACCAGCATTGCAACAACAGCATTCTGCAGCTATAAGCTATCCCATCTGGTTTGTGCTTAGTGGGACTATCATTTGTTTTTCAACAGGAAATTGATCCAATACACCTTCAGGCTGTGTAAGCCCTTTATGACCAAGAAGGAGAGTGATGGAGTGCTGCATCAGATGACCTGGCCTCCACAATCAACCAAATTGAGATGGTTTGGGATGAGTTGGACCGCAGAGTTAAGGAAAAGCAGTCCAAGAAGTGCTCAGCATATGTGAGAACTCCTTCAAGACTGTTGGAAAAGCATTCCAGGTGAAGCTGGTTGAGAGAATGGCAAGAGTGTGCAAAGCTGTCATCAAGGCATAGGGTGGCTACTTTGAAGAATCTAAAATATACATTTAAAACATTTGTTTTCGTCAAGGCTCAAGGTGAGACCCAGATGCAGACACAGGAGGCAGATGGTTGGAGTCTTACAATGTTTATTAATCAAAAGGGCTAAGCAAGAGAATGGTTGTGGACAGGCAAAAACGTCAAAACCAGATCAGAGTCCAATAGTTACCGAAGGGCAGGCAGAATCAACGTCAGGGCAGGCAGGATGATCAGACATGCAGGAAAGTAGTCCAGAGTCAGGCAGGGGTCAGAACCGGGAGGACTATATAAAAAGAGAATAGAAAAGGAGTACGGGAAAAACACGCGGGTTGACTTGACTCAACATACAAGACGAACTGGCACAGAGAAACACAGGGATAAATACACCGGGGAGAAATAAGCGACACCTGGAGGGGGTGGAGACAATCACAGGAACAGGTGAAACAGATCAGGGCGTGACATGTTTAACACTTTTTGGGGGGTTATTACATGATTCCATATGTGTTATTTCATAGTTTTGTTGTCTCACTATTATTCTACAATGTAGAAAATTATCAAAATAAAGAAAAACCCTTGAATGAGTAGGTGTGTCCAAACTTTTGACTGGTACTGTACATTTCACATACATTTGTATATACATTACCGTAATAGATGTTGGAATGTATGTTAAATGTATTAAATAAAAATGTTAAATACATTATTTGGCCAATTATAAATATTATATGTATCCTAAATTATTAATTTTTTTTTCACATATGGGAGAAGAGTGTCCTAATATTAACTTTGAAGTTGAAATCCAATGAGGAGTATGTTGAGCATTGAGTTCAGTCAACCACCCATGGTTGGAAAAAAAACACCTGTGCAAATAAATCATTTGATTTAAAACCTATTAGAGAACAATGCACCATCCAATTTGTGCTGAAATCCTGGCAACATCCCAAATTGCATTGTATTCCCTACATATTGCACTACTTAGGGATTAGGGATTAGTGCATATATTAGGGCATATACTGTAGGGTGCCATTTGGGAAAGCAACCATTCCTATATATCCATTACAGCTGTGAGGAATAGCAAATGAAGTATTGGTGCCTTACAACTCTCTCTTATTCCAGCCCTAGTGAGAGGCCAAGTCCCAAGGACTCATTTGCTGGGAGAGTGGAAATTAATTTGCATTAGCCCAGGGTGAATGGGAACGCGGGCCTTGGAAGAGAAAGGGTAACACAGCAGCGACGATCATTAATCCAAGGCGCCCTGACGGAGCCCCATTTGGGGAAAAGAATAAGATTCATGACTGTACTTAATGGCCCGCTCCCAAAAAAGTTGCCCTGTAATCTAATCAGAACTAGGGGATATACGTATAAAGGGGACAGTTTCTTCTCAAAGAGGAGCAATCGGTCACCAGAAATAGAGGACCCACTATTCAATTCTGTTCTGTTGTTGACATCGTTTATTCTATAACACGCTCCCCAAACATGTGCTTTCACACAAAGTGAGGTCTATTGTTCAGAGGATCACAAAAGGCTGCATATTAATCACACTGTATGTGTGGAACAAAGCATAAAGCTTTATTTTCTGTTCTGAAGAGAGAGCACTTATACAATAGCTCTGTACTGTGAAGCACATAGCTTTAGCTTTGTGTTTTATGTTTTAAAGAGAGAGACAGCACTTATACAATAGTTCTGAAGCAGTATGATTGGCCTCTTAAAGCTTGGTGATCACAGGCCGCAGAGTTCCTGCTTATTATTCCTGAGTTGTTGCCATGTTAGGTTTAGTAGCTCTGAGCCCAATTACCTGCTCAGTGTAAATATTATGTCCTTCAAACTGGGCAGCCAGACCTGGGTTCAAATACTATTTGACAAATGACATGATTTCAAAGACTTATCTGTGCTTGATTGAGCTTGCTTAGTTTGATGGGCCAATAGAAGGGTCCCAAAACGGCAAGCCCCACCCATCTGGAACTAGGCTTCAGCAAACGCTCAAAGTATTTGAATGATTTCAAATAGTATTTGAGCCAAGGTTTGTGAGCAGTATAAACAAACTGTATTCTGGCCATTGTTGATCACTGCTGTTAGTCTGCATGGAACTCTATTTCATTTAGACATGAATGACTAAGGGGGTGCTAGTGAGCACCTCACAGAGTAGATGCTTTTCTGACGACCTCATGCTAAAATTAGATTTAAATTCTACTTTATATATGCAAAATGATACGAGGCCAAACTGCTACAATGAACAAATCTACGAGAAACATGGCCAAGGCAGAACAAAATAACCCAAAACCAACCGGCATGAAATACGTCAAAGTTACTGCCGTCCAGTCTGAACTGACCACCGCACAACACGAAGATGGCAATGCTAACATTAGCCCAGCTGAAATGACTAGCATGGCTAACCCTGACCTGGAGCCTTTACCAGCTAACATTCTGGCTGCTAAAAAAAATGGAGGACATGACTACTCAATTTAACAACCTGGACGTATCCTTACTATTAGTCCAAACCTCACTGCCTGACAACACAATCCGTATTGTTGACCGGGAAGAAAGAGCAGATGACCACAATATGCGCATCACCTCCCTCGAGGGTTAGTATGAAGAGTTACTCACAGCAAACAAAGCCATGAAACTCAAGCTAATTGACCTTGAGGGACATTCAAGGTGTTCAAATATACAGGTAACAATCACAGGATTGGAAAAAAAATTGAGAAGAGCAGTCTGACTCAGTTTGTGGAAGACCTCCACAAAAACTGTTGGGGAATGATAATTTCCCCCAAGGCCTTAAAGTGGGTCGAGGACACCGTATCAGCATGCTCTCCTCAACGCGGCCCCATGTCATGATTGCCAAAATCCACCACGACTCCGAGAAGGACAATATTCTGTCCCGCCAGCAATTTCCCCCAGTCCTTCAACAGGGTGCAGATGAATATATACCCAGACTACACCGCCGAGGTAACCAAGCAGCACCTTCACTGGAGCAAGGAAGAAACTCAGAGACCTAGGAATCACATGGCCTCCTCTTCTCTGCTCGACTGATTCTTACCCATAGTACAGTACGGTAGGGTAGAGAAGGTGTTCGAGAAGCCACAAGACACCGAGACTTTCATCAACGGGGTTCGTGCTAAAGCCACCGACGCGGAGGATCAATAATGCCATTCCGAGTAGCTGTTAACCAGTATAGATACACTATACAGTTGATGTCGGAAGTATACATAGACTTACAGTTGGAGATGGAATTTTAAATACACCTTATCAAATACATTTAAACTCAGTTTTTCACAATTCCTGACATTTAATCTTAGAAAAAATCCCTGTTTTAGATCAGTTAGGATCACCACTTTATTTTAAGAATGTGAAATGTCAGAATAATAGTAGAGTGATTGATTAATTTCAGCTTTTAATTATTTCATCACATTCCCAGTGGGTCAGAAGTTTACATAAACAATTTAATACTAATTGAGTGTAACTTGGGTCAAACGTTTCGGGTAGCCTTCCACAAGCTTCCCACAATAAGTTGGGTGAATGTTGGCCCATTCCTCCTGACAGAGCTGGTGTAACCGAGTCAGGTTTGTAGGCCTCCTTGCTCGCACACGCTTTTTCAGCTCTGCCCACAAATGTTCTATGTGATTGAGGTCAGGGCTTTGTGATGGCCATTTTGCCACAACATTAGAAGTATGCTTGGGATCATTGTCCATTTGGAAGACCCATTTGTGACCAAGCTTTAACTTCCTGACAGATGTCTTGAGATGTTGCTATAATATATCCACATAAATTCCCCCCTCATGATTCCATCTATTTTGTGAAGTGCAGCAGACCCCCTGCAGAAAAGCACCCCCACAACATGATGCTGCCACCCCCGTGCTTCATGGTTGGGATGGTGTTCTTCGGCTTGTAAGCCTCCCCCTTTTTCCTCCAAACACAAAGATGGTCATTACGGTCAAACAGTTCTATTTTTGTTTCATCAGACCAGAGGACATTTCTCCAAAAGTACGATCGTTGTCCCCATGTGCCGTTGCAAATCGTAGTCTGGCTTTTTTATGGTGGTTTTGGAGCAGTGGCTTCTTCCTTGCTGAGCTGCCTTTCAGGTTATGTCAATACAGGACTACAGGTTTTTCTGTGGATATAGATATGTTTGTACCTTTTTCCTCCAGCATCTTCACCAGGTCCTTTGCTGTTGTTCTGGGATTGATTTGCACTTTTCACACAAAAGTACTCACAAAAGTAATCTCTAGGAGACATAACGTGTCTTGGATTGATTTCTTTCTATTTTCCCATGATGTCAAGTAAAGAAGCACGGAGTTAGAAGTTATGCATTGAAATGGATCCTCAGGCGCACCTCCAATTGACTCAAATTATGTCAATTAGCATATCAGAAGCTTCTAAAGCCATTACACAATTTTGGGGAATTTTCCAAGCTGTTTAAAGGTACAATCAACTTAGTGTATGTAAACTTCTGACCCATTGAAAAACTTGTTTTAATGACTCCAACGTAAGTGTATGTAAACTTCCGACTTCGACTGTATGTAAGAGATCATATCCTTAATTTAACCTGGATTCAACTATTCAGTCTATATCATGGAAAGAGCAGGTGTCCTTAATGAGCTATACACTCAGTGTATGTGGCAACTTACTTTGAAGAGATAGTAATTTAATCTAAATAGGCATTCGGTGATTGGTAGGTTCTCTTTAACTTACATTTCCCAAAAGTCAGACTTTTGCTACATGCCAAATCCTTTTTCTCCGCTTCAGAAGCATCTGCATTCATCACATTTCATGTGGTTATCATTAGATACAGTGCCTTCGGAAAATATTCAGACACATTCAGACACATACTCCTGCATTGTCTTGGTTGTGTGCTTGGGGTCATTGTCCTCTTGGAAGGTGAACCTTCGTCCCAGTCTGAGGTCATGAGAGCTCTGGAGCAGGTTTTCATCAAGGATTTCTCTGTACTTTTCGCCGTTCATCTTTGCCTCTATCCTGACTAGTCTTCCAGCATGCTGCTGAAAAACATCTCCACAGGATGATGCTGCCACCACCATGTTTCACCATAGGGATGGTGCCTGGATTCCTCCAGACGTGACGCTTTGTATTCAGGCCAAGGAGTTCAATCTTGGTTTCATCAGACCAGATAATCGTGTCTCTCATGGTCTGAGAGTCTTAATGTGCCTTTTGGCAAACTCTGAGTGGACTGTCATATGCCTTTTACTGAGGAGTGCCTTCAATCTGGTCACTCTACCGTAAAGCCCTGATTGGTGGAGTGCTGCAGAGATGGTGGTCCTTCTGGAAAGTTCTCCCATTTCCACAGAGGAATTCTAGAGTCCTGTCAGAGTGACCATCTGTTTCTTGGTCAGCTCCCTGACCAAGACCCTTCTCCCCCCGATTGCTCAGTTTGGCCAGACGGCCAGCTCTCGGGAGATTCTTGCTTGTTCCAAACTTCTACCATTTAAGAATGACGGAGGCCAGGGCCTCCCGAGTGGCACAGTTTTCTAAGGCATTGTAACGCTGTGCAACTGGAGATCCTGGTTTGAGTCCAGGCTCTGTCGCAGCCGGCCACGACTGGGAGACCCATGGGGCGGCGCACAATTGGCCCAGCCTTGTCCGGATTAGGGAAGGGTTTGGCCGGCAGGGATGTTCTTGTCCCATCGCACTTTAGGGACTCCTGTGGCAGGCAATGCACACTGCCATTTTTGCCAGGTGTACAGTATTTCCTCCCGACACATTGGTGTGGCTGGCTTCTGGGTGAAGCGGGCATTTTGTTAAGAAGCAGTGCGGCTTGGCTGGGTTGTGTTTCGGAGGATGCACGGCTTTCAACCTTCTCCTCTCCCAAGTCCGTACGGGAGTTGCAGTGATGAGACAAGACTGTAACTACCAATTGGATTCCCCAAATTGGGAAGAAAGGTGGTAATAAGAATAAGAATGATGGAGGCTACTGTGTTCTTGGGGACCATCAATGCTGTAGAAATGTTTTAGTACCCTTCCCCAAATCTGTGCCTCGACACGATCCTGTCTTGGAGCTCTATTGTCAATTCCTTCAACCACACGGCTTGTTTTTTTCTCTGACATGCACTGTCAACTGTGGGACCTTATATAGACAGGTGTGTACCTTTCCAAATCATGTAAAAATCAATTCAATTTACCACAGGTGGACTCCAGTCAAGTTGTAGAAACATCTAAATGATGAAAAATGTAAACACGAAGCACCTGAGCTCAATTTCGAGTCTCCTAGCAAAGGGTCTGAATACTTATGCAAAAAATGCTTTTCAAAGTGGAGGTGTTGTTTCCTACCTTCACATCTGGGGGCGGCCCGTCAGGAAATCCAGGACCCAGTGTTCAGACGCAGGGCCTCAAGCGTAATGATGAGCTTGGAGAACAACATTCTTACATAGGTATTCCTCTTGTCCAGATGGGATAGGGCAGTGTGCAGTGCGATGGCAATTG
The DNA here is from genome assembly GCF_057628025.1 of Oncorhynchus mykiss. Classification (NCBI taxonomy): domain Eukaryota; kingdom Metazoa; phylum Chordata; class Actinopteri; order Salmoniformes; family Salmonidae; genus Oncorhynchus; species Oncorhynchus mykiss. The sequence goes on along the minus strand of NC_143022.1, from coordinate 52,939,693 downwards.
CATCTTCTGCGGATCTATTGGGGCTGTAAGCAAATTGGAGTGTGTCTAGGGTGTCAGTTAAGGTAGATGATCCTTGACTAGTCTCTCAATGTCTCTCAGCACTTCATCACTAGTCTCTCAGCACTTCATGATGACAAAAGTGAGTGCTACGGGGTAATAGCCATTTAGTTCAGTTACCTTTGCTTTCTTGGGTACAGGAACAATGGTGGATGTCTTGAAGCATGTGGGGATGCAGACTGGGATAGGGAGAAATTGAGTATGTCCGTAAACACTCCAGCCAGCTGGTCTGCACATACTCTGAGGACGCGGCTAGGGATGCCGTCTGGGCCGGCAGCCTTGCGAGGTTTAACACGCTTAAATGTCTTACTCACGTTGGCACGGAGAAGGAGAGCCCACAGCCCTTGGTACGGTCCGGGTCGGTGGCACTGTGTTATCCTCAAAGCGGGCAAAGAAGGTGTTTAGCTTGTCAGGAAGCAAAAAGTTTGTGTCCGCGACGTGGTTGGTTTCCCCTTTGTAGTCCATGATTGTCTGTAGACACTGCCACATAAGTCTTGTGTCTGAGCGATTGAATTAAGACTTTCAAAACTGATGTGTTGCCTGTTTGATTGGCTTACGGAAGGAATAACTACACTGTTTGTATTCGGCCATATTCCCAGTCACCTTGCCATGGTTAAATGTGATGGTTCGCACTTAATTTTGTGCAAATGCTGCCATCTATCCGTGGTTTCTGGTTAGGATTGGTTTAATTAGTCACAGTGGGTACAATATATCCTGTACACTTCCTGATGAACTCAGTCACCGTATCAGTGTATTTGTCTATGTTTTTCTCGGAACATATCCCAGTCCGCATGATCAAAACAATATTGAAGCGTGGATTCCAATTGGTCAGTCCAGGGTTGAATAGGCCTCGCCACGGGTTCTTCCTGTTTGAGTTTCTGCCTATAGGAAGGGAGGAGTAAAATGGAATCGTGATCAGATTTGCCCAAGGGAGGGCTGGGAAGGACCCTGTAGGCCTCCCGGAAGTTGGAGTAGCAGTGGTCGAGTGTTTTAGCAGCGAGAGTACCACAGTCCATGTGTTGATAGAACTTTGGTAACGTTTTTCTCTAATTTGCTTTGTTATAATCGCCAGCTACAATAAATGCAGCCTCGGGACATGCGGTTTCTTTGCATGAAGTCCAATGAAGTTATTTGAGGGCCGTCGTGGTATTGGCTTGTGACTATAACCAAAGATAATTATCTTGGGAGGAAATGCGGTCGTCATTTGATTGTAAGGTATTATAGGTCGGGTGAACAAAAGGACTTGAGTTCCTGTATGTTATCACAATCACACCATGAGTAGTTAATCATGAAACACCCCGCCTGTCACGCTCTGACCTTAGATATCTATTTTTTTCTTTATATTTTGGTTAGGTCAGGGTGTGACGAGGGTGGGTATGTTAGTTTTTGTATTGTCTAGTGTTTTTGTACGTCTAGGGTTTTCGTATGTCTAGGGTGGCCTGATATGGTTCCCTATTAGAGGCAGCTGTTTATCGTTGTTTCTGATTGGGGATCATATTTAGGTAGCCCTGTTCCCTTTTGTGTTCGTGGCTTCTTGTCTATGTTTAGTTGCCTGTCAGCACTAGTTTGGATAGCTTCACGTTTCATTTGTTCTTTATTGTTTTTGTTCGGCGTTCATTTAATAAATACAGAATGTACGTATACCATGCTGCACCTTGGTCTCCTTCATATGAAAAACGTGACCACCAGATTCTTCTGATTGGCTGATTGGCTGAGTCAGGTTGGAGACCTGAGCCAACTCCTCGTGCTAACCGTGGGGAGCGTGTGACTGGTCAGGCACCGTGTTATGCAGAGATGCGCACAGTGTCTCCAGTTCGCATTCATAGTCCGGTGCGCACTATTCCAGCTTCTCGCATTTGCCGGGCTAGAATGGGCATCCAGCCAGGATGGTGTCAGCTCAGTGCTCCTGGTCTCCAGTACACTTCCTTGGACCAGGATATCCTGCGCCGGGTCTGCGTACTGTGTCTCCGGTACGTCTGCACAGCCGGTCCCATGCACCCGACCTCCAGTGCGCCTCCACAGTCCAGTAAGTCCTCTGCCTCCTCCCCTCACTTGTCCTGAGGTGCGTGTCACCAGCCGGCACCACGCATCAGGCCTCCAGTGCGCGTCCACAGTCCAGAGCTTCCGGCGACAGTTCCCAGTCCAGAGCTTCCGGTGACGTTTCACAGTCCGAAACCTCCAACGATGGTCCACAGTCCAGAACCTCCAATGACGGGCCACAGTCCGGAACCTCCAACGTTAGGTGACTGATGAATATCATTCCAAACATGACAAAGAGTCTGAAATTGCCATTCAAGCACTTGATGCTCAGAAAGCTTTTGACCAAGGGGGATGGAGCTACATTCTGACAGTAATAAAGGATTTTGGTTTGGGCAATCTGTCCACATTAAGCAGATCATTCATTATTACGCAATTGAGGAGTTTTTGTATGGGCGGCAACGAGAGACTGTTGAATTTAGTGAAGATAAAAATGAATTGCTATTTTGATAAATGAGGTTTATTTGATCTAATAGAAGTTTCATAATGCTTAGGTTGTTACAAGTTTGGTGATATACTGTAAGAGTGATGTATGTGACATCCCGGTAACTTTGAGAAAAAACACTTTATATCAAAGTTGTCCCTGTTGAAATGTGAGTCATATTCAGGTGGCTAGCATAGCATTTCACTCTCCATTGAATACAGGTGGTTGACATGATCACCCCTCAATAGAGCATTTCAAATAACGATGTGTATCCACCAATCGAAAGGGATTGACAGCCCGCCGTTCCGCTCTGTCGACAACGAATTCCATTGTTAGGGCGTAGACATAGGCCTATTGTCATTTTATCCAGTATCTCTGGTATCAGTAACATCCTCACATTGCTCCGCTAAACATGTGCAAGGTTGATCACCGCATCTCACTCTATGTGGATGACGTCATTTTGCTTCTTTCATGTCTCAAAGATTCATTCCCACATATGTTGGAGCTCAGTAAATCATTTGGAGAGCTCTGGGTACACCATAAACTGGGATAAAAGTGAATTGATACCTCTTAAAGGTGATCTAAACCCAGACTTTCTTAGGAATATACCTTTAAAATCAAATATTTGGGTGTTGTTTTCACCAAGGACCCTTAATTGATTTATAAATTGAACAATCTCGACATGATAAAGATGTTGAATTGCGACATTGAGATCTGGAGAGTGTTGCCTCTATCTATGATAGGCCCTGTTAACGCTATTAAAATGGATACACTCCCCAGATTTATTCATCTATTTCAGAATCTGCCTAATTTTTTTCAAATCCTTGAATTCTATCATCCTGCCTTTTGTGTGTGGATGCAAAGTATACTGTATCTAAAAACACAAAGAGTTAGGGGGCCTGTGCCTGCCAAATTGTCTGCATTATTATTGGGCAGCAAATGCTAGAGCACCGGTCTATTGGCAGAATGCATATCCTGGTGTGGTAGATTCCTCCACCCCTTCATGGTTCGCTATTGAACAAGATATCCACAACACCTCTCTTCTTGCACTCATTTTCTCATCAACTAAATCCCCCACAGCAATTACTGGCAATAACTTTATGCAAAAAAAATCATAACAAATTTGGCATCGAATAAGGGAAACATTCAGTCTCCTGGAGACCTCGGTCTGTAATCCTATTTTCCATAACCATGCTTTCACTCCCTCACTAACTGACAATACGTTTATTTTCTTACTACTATTGCAGACCTTTATATTATTTAGCATTTTTGCAACATTTGGGCAGTTGAGGGAAGAGTACGACCTCCCCGCATCTCATTTCTTATGATATATCTTCAGAAAATAAATGAGGTTTGCTTACATATTCAACATTTTTAAGCAATTACACTTGCCTGCAAACTGTATATTTGAATGAATCTCGTCCCTGAATCCAAGAGTCTGGTCTCCAGATTTGTAGATTGATTTACAGCATATTACTCTGTATCCACACAATATTTGAAGGAATTATGGGAGGAAGACCTTGGTGTGGAGATTACTGATGATAGCTGGGCTGCTTTCCTTAGGGATATTCACTTTTGCTCAATAAACACCCGGCACCAATTTATTCAATATAAAGTGATTCACGGACTAAAATATTCCTGTAACAAATCGCATTTGTTTTATCCCTCGGTTTCTCCAAAAGTGCAAATCTGTCGAAGGTACCCTAGCTCATCTCTTCTGGTGATGCTCATAATTGAATGCACTCTGGCTGGATATTTTTAAGGGTCACTCAGAAGTATACAGCTGAAACCTCGCACAAGCCCTGGACACTGCTGTTTTAGGTAGGTCACAGCACCTGATGACTTGAACCCACTGGAAACAAAATACTGTACAATATGGAATGGTAAATGCAAAAAAATATATATTTTTTTGAGCCTTTGGAATAAGGAGACTGTACCTGTGTGTAAATCCGAAGTCCCTAGTTCGCTACATATGAAAAGGATTAGCCATGATATCTCTGGCAAATCTAATACATTCGTTTAAGATGTGGTTGCCCTTTTTAGCTTGTCTGTCACCTGATAATGGGCAACACAACATACAACTAGCAACCCACCCTGATCCACAGTAATTATTTTTAATGGAGCATGTTCCTTACATGTCAAATATCACTGAAGCGTGGTGCTGATTTCTTTCTGTGCTGTTTTTTTTCTTTTTTTCCCCCTTGTTTTGTTATTCTGTCTTCTGTCAGGGATGAGGGGTGGGGGTGTTTTTTGGCGGTCATTATTTGTCTGTTTGTAAAAAAATAAAAAATAATAATAATATATATTTTTTTAAAATAAGGACATCAGTGAAGACTAAATCCAGCATTGTCTGTCGTCCTGAGTGGCTGGGCTGGGCTTGATGAAGGAGCACGATTGGAGAATTGCTATGTAAAACAGCATACACACAAGAGGAATGATTAGTGTTGCAAGTACTGTAGCGCATGCTACACTACTCTGCCGCTAAGGCCTGATGCCTCATGCCTCAAGCTGTGGGCTGGTGCATGATGAATGCTCACCATCATGATAATAGCCTTGCGTTGCCATCGCATTATGACAATAGCAATTAATCCAGCACTTGGCCACCTCAACCAATCAAACACGACCAATCAGTGGGATGTATTCTCTTCCTGATTCTCCCTCCGTTCCGAACTGAACATTGAAAAGCCAATTTAGTTGGCAGGAATCAGCTCAATGGTCATAAACTGTGGCTGCATGTGTCTCCTCGATAGCGGCAGCCAATCAGCCAATGAATTCATTAAATACCTTTATTATCCAACAGCTGACAGCTGGCGGTCTGTCTTCATCATCTCAGAATTACTGTCTGCAAGCAGGGACACTAAAAAGGAGTCGTTTGGAAAAGGCCATTTCATAAGAAATGTATGAAAATGAGTTAGGCAGCTATACAATGATACAGAGATGGAAAGTAGTGTGAAGAAAATGTCATTTAAAACTTGAATTCAAGTCTTAAACTGTATGTCCTTTCAGACAGCAGATACACATTTTAGTTGTTTAACGTTTGAGCAGTTTATGTATTTGGTTTCTAAAATAGAAATGTAGATAAGCTCATATCAACTAAAAGAATACAGTCATTTTTCAACTTCCATGTACTCTAAACTCATGACAAGTTACAAATTCACTTCAGTAAAATAAAAGCTGTTTATCCTCTCTGGATGCAGCAGAAATACACATTGATGCTTTGGAAAGTTTGTTGCCTGCCTGTGCTGGTTTTGTTGTTGTCATATACTGTAAATCATGTTATCCCCCAGGTATACTTCAGAATAAAGTGACTCTCTTCTCTCTCTTCCCATCTTCTCCCAGGGACAGGCGCTTCAGACAATCTCATTTTACAATATCCAAGGAGGATGTTGCAATCAGAAAACGCATTTGCTTGTAACTAGAGATCATAGTACTGAACAAACTGGAAACACTCTGTTCGACCTAGATTCTTTGGAGTAATCGAGTAGTGTAAGAATGATAAAAGGAATTGTCACATTAATAGATGGAAAATATGCAAAATAATTCTTTGTACATTTAATTCAATTTTACAAAGGCATGTTTTCTGTATACCCAATGTAGGATAGGATCTCAAACAAAAAGGCCTGTCCTCCTCTAGAGTTAAGTCACTGATCTAAGACCATCTACTAATGATTTACTGTTATAAACTACAACATTAATCGTGCTGGTGTTTACAGGTCTGAGACCAGCTCTTAAATAACAACTCTTATTAGAGACAACATTAACTACGTGGTTAATTACAGATCTGATATCAGGTTTTTCTAATTAACTCTCGTAGGAAATCACATTAAAGGTGGATTGAGTCTACAAATCTGGTGGTTTGTTTGGATGCTTCGCTGCTCTCCCTGGTCCAAGTTATGAACCTCTCTCTCTCGCTCTCGATTCTCTCCACGCAGCATTGCTTCTGCATTTGCATTTAAATAGCAAAGAGAAACTCATTTCACAGTGTGTTACAGGATTACACTGACTGGGCCGGTGATAAGTCCTATTAGTGAGCTATAAAGTTTAAATTCCTATTATTGTTGACTCATGGAAGGAATTTAAAACATAATGGATGTGATTTATCAGATATTAGAGGAGTATGGAGGAATTCAGGGACACTACATCAAGTCCAAATTATTTTGGTCAATGTATGGTCATTGTCAGGCTATACAGCACATAGATATGGGACCAGGCTAGTGTCATATGGCTCTTTAGTCAGGCTATACAGCACATAGATATCTCATTTGCATAAGTATCACACCCCTGAGCCAATACATTTTAGGAAAACCTTTGGTAGTGATTAAAGCGGTGAGTCCTTCTGGGGAAGTTGTGCACACCTGGATTGTACAATATTTGCACATTATTAGTTAAATAATTCTTCAAGCTCTGTCAAATTGATTGTTGATCATCGCTAGATTTTCCAGTCTTGCCATAGACTTCCAAGAAGATTTAAGCAAAACTGTAACTAAGGCCACTAAGGAACATTCAATGTCATCTTGGTAAGCACCTCCAGTGTATATTTGGCCTTGTGTTTTAGGTTATTGTCCTGTTGAAAGGTGAATTTTGTCTACCAAACAGACTGAACCTGGTTGTCATCTAGGATATTGCCTGTACATAGCTCTATTCTTATCCTAATAGTCCGTGAAAATGACAAGCATGGTGTGTGTCTTTTTTTCAACAACAGCTGGTGCGCGATCTCTAATATTAAGGAAGTCTTGAGGTTTTGCTCACCTGAGTTGATAAGCTGTAGACCACACTATTTACCAAGAGTTTTCATCTATATTTTTCGTAGCTGTCTATTTACCACCACAAACCGATGCTGGCACTAAGACCGCACTCAACAAGCTGTTTAAGGTCATAAGCAAAAAAGAAAATGCTCATCCAAAAGTGGCCCTGCTCGTGGCCAGGGGACTTTAATGCAGGAAATTTGAAATTGGTTTTACCTCATTTCTACCAGCATGTCACATATGCAACTAGAGAAAAATACCAAGACCAAATCCTACTACACCGCTTCTGATGCTTGTCGGATGTGGAATTGCTTGTCGGATGTGGAATTGCTCACAGCCGTGAGCTGTCCAGTGAGGCAAACCTACCAGACAAGCTAAATGCCTTCTATGCTCACTTCGAGGCAACCAACACTGAACCATGCATGAGAGCACCAGCTGTTCCGGACAACTGTGTGATCATGCTCTCCATAGCCGATGTGAGTAAGACCTTTAACATGTTTAACATTCAGTGCAGATTACCAGGACGCGTACTCAAAGCATGTGCAGGCCAGCTGGCAAGTGTTTTCCCTGACATTTTCAACCTGTCCCTGACCTAGTCTGTAATAAGTAAATGTTTCATGGAGACTACCATAGACCCTTTGCCCAAGAACGCCAAGGTAACCTGACTAAATGACTATCGCCCCGTAGTACTCATATCTGTAGCTATGAAATGCTTTGAAAAGGCAAGTCATGGCTCACATCCATACCATCATCTCAGAAACACTAGACCCACTCCAATTTGCATACCACCCCACAGTGCTTATTATTCCCCTCCTATACTCCCTGTTCACCCACGACTGCATGGCCATGCACAAATCCAACACCATCATTAAGTTGCTGACGACACGACAGCCTCTCCCTCAATGTGAGCAAGACAAAGGAGCTGATTGTGGAATACAGGAAAAGGATGGCCGAGCATGCCCACATTCACATCAATGCGGCTGCAGTGGAGCAGGTCGAGAGCTTCAAGTTCATTGGTGTCCACATCACTAAGGCCCAATTATCCAAACACACAAAGACAGTCATGAAGAAAGCATGACAATGACTATTCCCCCACAGAAGTCTGAAAAGATTTGGCATTTTCAAAAAGTTCTACAGATGTACCACTGGTTGCATCAGCGCTTGGTATGGCAACTGCTCAGCATCCAACCTACAGAGGGTAGTGCGTACAGCCCAGTTCATCACTGGGGCCAACCTTCCTGCCATCCAGGACCTCCACACCAGGCAGGATCAGAGGAAGGCCCTACCAAAATTGTAAAAGACTCCAGCCACCCACATCATAGACTGTTCTCTTAGCAACCGCATGGCAAGCGGTACCAAAGCACCAAGTCTAGGACCAAAAGGTTCCTTAACAGCTTCTATCCCCAAGCCATGTGACTGCTAAGCAACTAAACTAATCAAATGACCACCCGGACTATTTACATTGCCCCCCCACCCCACCCCCCTTCTTTTTACACTGCTGCTACTTGCTGTTTAACTCTCTGTTTATTATCAATGCATAATCACTTTACAAATTACCTTGATTAATCTGTACCCCCGTACATTGACTCGGTACCGGTACCCCCTGTATATAGCCTCGTTATTATTGTGCACATTTATTGTGTTACTTATTTATTAAATATTTTATTAAATCTCTTTCTTGAACTGCCTTGTTGGTTAAGGACTTGTAAGTAAGCATTTCACGGTAAGGTCTACATCTGTTGTATTCGGAGGCATGTGACAAATACAACTTGATTTTATTTTATTTGATAGAGAAGAAGCCCTATTTGGTCAATTCAAATGGCAAGAACTGCTCAAATAAGCAAAGAGAAAGACAGTCCATCTTTACCGTATGACATGAAGGTCAGTCAGTCCGGAAAATTTCAGGAACTTTGAAAGTTTCTTCAAGTGCAGTCGCAAAAGCCATCAAGCGCTATGATGATTCTGGCTCTCATGAGGACCGCCACAGACACATCTCAACATCCACTATTCAGAGGAGACTGTGTGAATCAGGCCTTCATGGTCAAATTTCTGCAAAGAAACCACTACTAATGGACACCAATAATAAGAAGAGACTTGCTTGGGCCAAGAGACACAAGCAATGGACATTAGACTGGTGGAAATTTATCCTGATGAGTCCAATTTTGAGATTTTTGGTTCCAACCGCAGTGTCTTTGTGAGACGCAGAGTAGGTGAATGGATGATCTCCGCATGTGTGGTTCCCATCGTGAAGCATGGAGGAGGAGGTGTGATGGTGTGGGGGTGCTTTGCTGGTGTCACTGTCTGTGATTAACCACCATGGCTACCACAGCATTCTGCAACGATAAACCATCCCATCTGGTTTGCGCTAGTGGGACTATCATTTGTTTTTCAAGAGGACAATGACCCAACATACATCCAGGCTGTGTAAGGGCTTTTTGACCAAGAAGGAGAGTGATGGAGTGCTGCATCAGATGACCTGGCCTCCACAATCAACCCAATTGAGATGGTTTGGGATGTGTTGGATTGCAGAGTGAAGGAAAAGCAGCCAAGAAGTGCTCAGCATATGTGAGAACCCATTCAAGACTGTTGGAAAAGCATTTCAGGTGAAGCTGGTTTAGAGAATGCCAAGAGTGTGCAAAGCTGTCATCAAGGCATAGGGTGGCTTACTTAGATTAATTTTATAACTTAAGATGAAGCTGAATTTATCTATGATCTTCACTTAGTTTGGGAGCGATTGAGATACATTGTCTAGATAAAGGAAAATAGTGTCTGCATATAATGAGATGAAGTGGTCAGTAGATTTGAGAAAACGATGTGTTGTTTCCTTCGATTGACGAATTGCCTAGGCCAGGGGTTCCATGGATAATAAGAATAGCTAAATTGGATTGCCTTGTCTGCTGCTCTTAGTGCTTCTGAACGAAGCAGAGTGGATATTTACTGTTATAGCTATGGAACATTCCTTTTTAATTGAGAGCGTTCCATCGTTCAAACAACATTTTCAGACTAGGTTGTAATGTGGTTGTACATGTAATATCCCTAGGCACACTTTAGACTCCCCTAATACATTCATAATAAATGAATACGAGATGAGTGTGTTCCTCTCTGTGACCTAACCTGCCTAGACGAAACTGCTGTGTAGCCTTCACTCTCCCAGCCACATAAATCTTCCAGAGCTTTATTCCCTCAAATAGGATTGGGCATCTTGGGGAAATAAGTTGGTCTGGCTATGTGATCCATCAGTGCCTGTGTGGATGTGTGGCTGAGGGAAGGGGGTGGATTGAGAGGATAAAGGTGGCTGGATGGGGTTGGATGGAGATGGGGGGAGGGATAAAGGGAGGTCTGGAGGTAGATAGAGGGATGGAGGGATGAAGAGGTGTTGTTTGGAGTGGGGTACGGAGGGGGGCTGCTCCTGCTGTGCAGAGTCTTGGAAGGTCTCAACACTCTCACCCCCTCCAGTCCACTCCAGGGAACACTTCTCATCCCAGCTATGATCAATAGCTACTTATTTCCCAGGAAACCTTATTGATCACCGTGGTTAAGGAACAGTGTGAAATCTATAGAGGTTATGACACTTATAAAGAGATACATTATTCATATCACTGCCTCATAGCACTGACTCCTGCAACCTCAATATGACAGGAATGAGCACAGACTATTTTCACACATGCCTTCGTACAGTATTATTTATTTTAGAGCGCGATCAGGTCTACATCCCAAACGGCACCCTATTCCCTTTGTAGTGCATTACTTTCAACCAGGGCCCATGGCATTTGGGACATACACAGGGTGTAACACTGAAGGTTTTCTTCAACAGCAGACTGCAGAGACAGAACTAAGTAGTCTAATTCACTGAGCCAAGACTATACTATGCTGAACTCTCAAACTCACAAACTGGAGAGATGCATGATTTTAGTGTGGGTGTTGGTGTGGGTGTGGGTGTGGGTGTATTGACAATCTGCATAGCTGAATGCACCGTCGGCAAAAGCACAACAAACCCATGACTCTGGGGAAAAAAACTTTGGATCTGGACTGCACAACAACTCAACAGCTGAGCATCATGACCTCCTGGAATGGTGTCCAATAGACTAATCGATTAGCGTTTCTAATGTAAACCAGGGGATTGTTACTATAGGGACCATGGCAACATTCTACATGCATGTTACACACCGTAGCAACCTTGGTACAGTCAGTAACATGTTCTAATCCAGGTTCTCAATACGTTTACTAACAATGCCTTATGCCTTTTGATAAAGGAGAATAACAATATGTCAGATCATTTTTGTAGCTGTTGGATCCTCTCAACGTGTGTCATTTCATCCGGGTTTGGGTGACAGGTCCTTTATAATGAAACCTCTACCATCTTGGTAGTCAGTGCAATAATGTGGCATGGCAGCTCATCTCCTCTCCAAAGGGCTCTTGACTTTGAATTACCCCGGGTCTGTTTGTGGTTATTCTTCCCTCCATTTCCTGCAGTTGAAGGTCCATCAACCACAACCAAGAGATCAACTTATGTATGCAGTGGGAGTGTGAATGGCTAATTTCAGGAGGTGTTTGCATATGTTCAGTGCCAAATGGGGCATGACATGAGGATAGTTTGAAATAAGCATCAGTCGGCGGTTTGTCTTGATGACATTGGTTGGTCTTTGTAACAGGCAATAGCCCGAGCCACAGTATAATGCTGGGGAGTGTGTGCATTATAGATATGATAACTGAGGTACTGTGGAGTAGTGCTCAGCCGTACCAACACAATCACAACAGGGGTACAGTGATGACCGAATTGCTTGAATGAATGAATGTCTACATGAGGATGGAAAAAAGTTATCTATATCTATCTACAGTATCTACACCAAACAAAAATATAAACGCAACATGTAAAGTGTTGGTCCCATGTTTCACGAGTTTAAGTGAAAGATCGCAGACATTTTCCATGTGTACAAAAAGCTTATTTCTCTCAAATTTTGGGCACAAATTTGTTTACATCCCTGTTAGTAAGCGTTTGTCCTTTGCCAAGATAATCCATCCACCTGACAGGTGTGGCATATCAAGAAGCTGATGAAGAGCATGATTATTACACAGGTGCACCATTTGCTGGGGGCAATAAAAGGCCATTCTGAAATGTGTAGTTTTGTCACACAACACAATGCCACGGATGTCTCAATTTTTGTGCAATTGGCATGCAGACTGCAGGAATGTCCACCAGAGCTGTTGCCAGATAATTGAATGTTCATTTCACTACCATAAACCACCTCCAACGTCCTTTTAGAGAATTAGGCAATATGTCCAACCGGCCTCACAACCGCAGACTCTGTGTTACTACACCTGCCCAGGAAGCCACTTCCGGCTTCTTCACCTGCGTGATTGTCTGAAACCAACCACCCGGAGAGCTGATGAAACTGTGGGTTTGCACAACCAAAGAATTTTGTCACAAACTGTCAGAAACCATCTCAGGGCAGCTCATCTGCACGCTAGTCGTCCTCACCAGGGTCTTGACCTGACTGCAATTCGGCGTAGTAACTGACTTCAGTGGGAATATGCTCACCTTCGATGGCCACTGGCAGGGTGGAGAAGTGTGCTCTTCACGGTTGAATCCCGGTTTCAACTGTACCAGGCAGATGGCAGACAGCGAGTATGGTGACGTGTGGACGAGCGGTTTGCTGATATTAATGTTGTGAACATAAATCCCATGGTGGTGGTGGGGTTATGGTATGGGCAGGCACTTGCTACTTACAATAAACACAGTTGCATTTTATTGATGGCAATTTGAATGCACAGAGATACCGTGATGAGATCCTGAGGCCTATTGTCATGCCATTCATCCTCCGCCATCACCTCATGTTTCAGCATGATAATGAGGAAAGTTTATTTTTAAATATCGCAAGGATCTGTACACAATTCCTTGAAGCTGAAAGTGTCCCAGTTCTTCCATGGCCTGCATACTCACCAGACATGTCACCCATTGAGCATGTTTGGGATGCCCTGGATCGATGTGTACGACAGTCTGTTCCAGTTCCCGCCAATATCCGGCAACTTCGCACAGCCATTGAAGAGAATGGCGACAGCATTCTACAGGCCACAATCAACAGCCTGATTAACTTATTGTAAAGGAGATGTGTCGCACTGGATGAAGCACATGGTGGTCACACCTGATACTTGTAACATCTGCTTCCAATTCACACCCTCAAACACCCAGATCCCCTGAATGCAGATCACTCTCCAGATCCCAATCACCTGAATTCTAATCACCTGTTCACACACCTGCATGTCATTGTCACACACTATTTAGTTTAGTTATTTGAACCCCATCACTGTGAGGTATTGTTTGTTTTGTGACACACGTCTTTCAGAACTCTGTTTTTCTCGTGATTTACTCCTCCCGTGTATACGTTTTTGCCTGCCTCACTAACGACTCCTTTTGCCTACTCCCTGCCTGTACTTTAGCCTATTGGTTTCCCTGTTGCCTACCTATTGTCTGTTCTCCCGGACTACGTTACTAGCCTTTTCCCTGCCTGTACTGTTGCCCATTTGGACCCCCTATGTATAACCTTCTGCCTGCCCCTGGACCCAGCTACCTGCCTCCTCCTGTGGTCCTTTTCAATAAACACCTGCTGCGCCCTGCGCTTGAAACCAGCTCTCTGTCTCCCCTCGTGCTCATTACAACACTGTCTGATTTTCTGATCCACGCCCCTATCTTTTGTTTTAAGGTATCTGTGACCAACAGATGCATATCTGTATTCCAAGCCATGTAAAATCCATATATTAGGGCCTAATTTATTTATTTTAATTGACTGATTTCCTTATATGAACTTTAACTCAGAAAAATATTTTAAATTGTTGCATGTTGCGTTTATATTTTTGTTCAGGGTAGTATGTATCCACCTGTCTGTATTTGTATTTTATTTATTTTGGGGGTATCTGTACTTTACTTTGCTATTTATATTTTCTACAACTTTTACTTCACTACATTCCAAAAGAAAATGATGTACTTTTTACTCCATACATTTTAACCTGCTTAGCAGGACAAAAAAAATGGTCTAATTCACACACTTTTCAAAAGGCCATCCCTATAGTCTCTTATCTGGTGGACTCACTAAACACATGCTTTGTTTGTAAATTATGTCTGAGTGTTGGAGCGTGCCCATGGCTATCCGTAAATAGATTTAAAAAAAACAAGAACATTTGGCCGTCTGGTTTGCTTAATATAAAATGATTTGGAATTATTTTTGCTTTTACTTTTACATTTGATGCTTAAGTATATTTTATCAATTACATTTACTTTTTAACTCAAGTAGTATTTTACTGTGTAACTTTTACTTGAGTCATTTTCTAGCAAGGTATCTTTACTTTTACTCAATTATGAAAATTGGGTACTTTTTCCACCACTGCAATTTCTGATTGTGTGGGGGAGAGTGTGCTTAAAACCTCTTAAGGATCAGCTCCTTTTTTTCAATTTTTGCCTAAAATGACATACCCAAATCTAACTGCCTGTAGCTCATGCCCTAAAGCAAGGATATGCATATTCTTGGTATCATTTGAAGGTGTGGAAATGTGAAAAGAATGTTGGAGAATATTACACAATAGATCTGGTAAAATATAATACAAAGAAAAAACAACCATTCTTTTGTATTTTTTTGTACCATCATCGAGAGAAAATCCATGATGTATTATTCCAGCCCAGGTGCAATTTATATTTTGGCCACTAGATGGGAGCAGTGTATGTGCAAAGTTTTAGGCTGATCCAATGAACCATTGCATTTCTGTTCAAAATGTTGCATCAAGACTGCCCAAATGTGCCTAATTTGTTTATTAATAACTTTTCATGTTCAAAATTGTGCACTCTTCTCAAACAACATCATGGTATGCTTTCACTGTAATAGCTACTGTAACTTGGACAGTGCAGTTAGATTAACAAGAAATACTGTAGATAGGTGGGAAGCTGAGACACTCAGGCTGAAAATCATGTTCCTTCTCACCCCTGTGTGTCTAAGTACAACACACCACCGTATTTCCCTCTAGCAAGCCCGTGTCCAAATTGGTTCAACCCAACTCTCTCTGTACTGACATAAGTGGATCTCTGTTTTTACATGAGTTAAGTTGAGGACGGATCAGAAAACAGCATTCTATGACACAATCAATGGTTGGCATTACAATGAGCCAATAGAAACAGGTTGTTGTAAGCAGAGCTTTTACATGTTCTGTTCTCCTTCTTTCCCCTTTCCCATTGAATCACCATGAAAGCAGGCTTGGTCTTATTAAGATTATACTTAAATAGGCCAGGCATAGTCAACTCTCTTGATGCCCTTTTTCCCTGGTGTTAAAAAGGCTTATGAAAAAATAATAAGCCCTTGAAGGAGGCCTGTTATATCTCTCTCACCATTGGGGCAATTCCCATTTCCCTTTATAAAGCAGTTCATTGTAATAATGGTGGTGATAAAATCCCATGCATATTACTCTCCTTTAAGCAGAACAGATCCACATCAAGTATCTTTATTGGCACCCAACATCTGCCACCTCGTCTGTCCATAGACAACAGCATCTGTTACTGCTAGACCCGTCCAACTGCAACTGCTATATGGCAACCTGATGAATTAACTGACAGCTGAGCAGACTGCCAGGTAGTTGGGTAATGTATAGGCCGATAGATAGACCACCGTACAATCAGACGGTTAGACTAATGAGTGAGTAGTTCCATGGGATATCATACTTGTTTTATAATACATTATACTGCTGCAAATTCAGGGGTAGCCCCAACTGGGACTCAAACCCAGGTCTAGTTACTGTCAACCTTAACCGTTGCGCCAAGGGATCAAACTCCCTTGACGAGGTTGCTTGGTGTTGGGTTAAGGTCGCTACAACACTATAGATGTTCAAACCAACAAATCACTGCAGGACCTACTCAGATTTCAAGGATTTGGTTCTCTCTGTCCCTTGAGTACTATAGAGGCATGATATATTTCTACACAGCATGAGTACAGTAGTGTACTACCATGAAAGAGAGAGCTATAGGAGGTTTGGGCAGAGCAGTGAGGTCTCTTTGTCTCCCTAACTTCAAACAGAGGAGCTTTTCACAGAGGTCCTACACTCTGCTCATTAAAACGTGTAATATAGCCACCACCCTTATTAAAAAGTACTACTGAATTACTACACAAAACCTATTCGCGCAGTAGTGACTATGTAGAGATGTGTAATGATTGTGTAGTGAGTGTGTAGTTTATGCACTACTCAAGACACACAAGTAGTGTTCAGTTTTGTAGTGTTCAGTAGGAAAACAGTAGTGTTTCCAGTTGTAAGCAGGTATAGTTTTTACTGCTTGATGTTGGTAGTAAATAAGTAGTCACACCGGCTTTTTGCGACTGCAGAAAAAGACAATGCAGGAAGTAGTTGATTATTGATAGCTAGCTGTATAGTTGAAGTCTGAAGTTTACATACACCTTAGCCAAGCAAATTGAAACGCAGTTTTTCACAATTCCTGACATTTCATCCTCGTAAAAAAATCCCTGTCTTAGGTCAGTTAGGATCACCACTTTATTTTAAGAATGTGAAATGTCAGAACAATAGTAGAGAGTGATTTATTTCAGCTTTTATTTATTTCATCACATTCCCAGTGGGTAAGAAGTTTACATACACTCAATAAGTGTTTGGTAGCATTGCCTTTAAATTGTTTAACTTGGGTCAAACGTTTTGGGTAGTCTTCCACAAGCTTCCCATAATAAGTTGGGTGAATTTTGGCCCATTCCTCCTGACAGAGCTGGTGTAACTGATGTAACTGTGTCAGGTTTGTAGGCCTCCTTGCTTGCACACGCTTTTTCAGTTCTGCCAACAAATGTTCTATAGGGTTGAGGTCAGGGCTTTGTGATGGCCACTCCAATACCTTGACTTTGTTGTCCTTAAGCCATTTTGCCACAACTTTGGAAGTACGCTTGGGGTCATTGTCCATTTGGAAAGACCCATTTGTGACCAAGTTTTAACTTCCTGACTGATGTCTTGAGATCATTTTCGTGCCTCATGATGCCATCTATTTTGTGAAGTGCCCCAGTCCCTCTTTTTATGGCAGTTTTGGAGCAGTGGCTTCTCCTTGCTGAGCGGCCTTTCAGGTTATGTCGATATAAGACACAAGGTCCTTTGCTGTTGTGATTTGCACTTTTCGCACCAAAGTCCTTTAATTTCTAGAAGACAGAACACGTCTCCTTCCTGAGCGGTATGACGGCTGTGTGGTCCCGTGGTGTAGTACTTGCGTACTATTGTTTGTACAGATGAACGTGTTACCATCAGGCATTTGGAAATTGCTCCCATGGATGAACCAGACTTGTGGAGGTCTACAATGTTTCCTGAGGTCCTGGCTGATTTATTTTGATTTTTCCATGATGGCAAGCAAAGAGGCACTGAGTTTGAAGATAGGCCTTGAAATACATCCACAGGTACACGTCCAATTGACTCAAATGATGTCAATTAGCCTATCTGAAGCTTCTAAAGCCACAACATCATTTTCTGGAATTTTCCAAGCTGTTCAAAGGCACAGTCAACTTAGTGTATGTAAACTTCTGACCCATTGGAATTGTGATACAGTGAATTATAAGTGAAATAATCTGTCTGTAAACAATTGTTGGAAAAATTACTTGTGTCAATCACAAAGTAGATGTCCTAACCGACTTGCTTAAAACTACAGTTTGTTAACAAGAAATTTGTTGAGTGGTTGAAAAACGAGTTTTAATGACTCCAACCTAAGTGTATGCAAACTTCCGACTTCAACTGTAAGTAGTAGATACCCAAAAGCTCAGTAGTTACATAGCAGTCATTCAGGGAGAATAATGTCGTGATTTGAATAGGAAAAAGTGTTCACCAGTAGTGAAATGTCCCATTTTATCACGCATTACTACTTAAATTACTACATACATCACCACTGGTTAACTACACATATCAATAACAATCAAGCAGTAAAACCCGTTGGTTTTGTGTAGACGCTGTGTAGTAGGGTTGAGTTGTTATTCAGTAGTACTTTTTTTAATGAGTGCATACAGCATCTGATTGCAGAGAGAGCACCAAATGGCCAATTGAGGTCTCTGCAGGAAAGGACCACATCATGCTTCTCTGTTCATGGGGTGCCATTTGGGATGCAGTCATAGACTCCCGTGAGTTTCTCCACAGAGGAGGCCAATGACTAAACTCCACAACAAAAAACAGCCTGTGCTGCCGGGAAATCCCATCCCCTTTCAAGTCCACTGTATTACAGGTTGTCATGGAATCGAGTGATTGAGACAGAAGAGTCTGTGTTATAGTAGAGGATGAGTATTTACTGCGTGGAATAAATAGCCCTTCTTTTTGGGCGCCGTGTCTGTTACCAGAGATTGAGAGGGGACCAAAGGACTCAGAGAACCTCTTTTTTTTTTTTTTTTCTCAATCCGAATGAACTTTATTACCTGAACTTGATACATGCTTTACTTACCATGCTCTGAAAAAACATGACTCAATGAGCAACGAGAGAGAATATTTTGTTTGTGGAAAAGGTTGTGTCATCAAGGCTAGTTCTCAAGTAATTATTGTGACAATATTTTGAAGGCAACTAAAGGTTGTGTCAAGGATCATTTTGATTTCAAAGTGTTGTAACCATGTTTAAAGGCAACCAATGAACCCCATTGT
Source organism: Oncorhynchus mykiss (assembly GCF_057628025.1). Lineage (NCBI taxonomy): Eukaryota > Metazoa > Chordata > Actinopteri > Salmoniformes > Salmonidae > Oncorhynchus > Oncorhynchus mykiss. The sequence goes on along the minus strand of NC_143022.1, from coordinate 52,920,796 downwards.
CTCTGGACAGACACATTAGCTATTCAAGGTTTCCTCTATTGAAGTCAAACAGTTATGTGTTCTAGGTATTGAATGGGCAACTATGAGAAGTCTGCAAGCAACCTCCAAAAGGGTCAAAAGCATCATTTTAAGAAACACATAATGAAATTACACGGGGGGGGGGGAGAATCAGAGCTTGGTTGATTGACAATGTTTTATTTTTACATCATCTTCAAGAGTTCACATTCAACATGCGTGCTTCCTCATTATCACAAGCCACAAGTAGACCAATAGCCTGCCCAAGGCGAGCCAGGTTTGCTCATTCTAATTCTGCAAATAGGGAATTCCAATTCCAATACTGCATTCTAGAATCCCGGCCAGGCCTTTGTACTGACGCCTTAATCGTTGGTCTGCTGTGCAGTGGCTTTAATACCTCAGCATGACCAGATTCATTAAAGAGCTGGAGAGAAATGCCTAACTAGCTGGGCCTCCCTGAACACTCACAAGCAATGTTCCCTCGCCACATTTCTCAGCATATTTCAGGTCTGTCGAGGGCAAACTTGAACGTTGTGGAAAATCTGTGCAACTTCCAGCAGGCGTTTACTGTGAACACTGAGGCTGTACCCGCTTTAACTTACAGTTTCAACAGTGGCCAAGTAGGCTGTGTCTATTTGATCATGTGGGCCTACCAGAGTGACCTACCATCAAAAACAATGGAGAAAATGCATCCCATAATTTTTAACAGGAAAATAGCTGTTCTATCATTCACCCTACAGTAGCAGCCAATGTGTGGTGTTCAATGTAGCCTTACATTACATTAAACTTTTGAAAAAAAAACATGCAGGTCTTAACTAACATTAACCTGTTTATGACTGAAAATTTTGTTTTGTTGTTTGATGCAAGGAACCACTTTACAAATTAAAATGCATTATAATTTCCATACCCTTATCACAGAGAGTCAGAGAAAGGATCCTACCCTCTGCCTGTTGGCTCCTTAGCTTATTCAAGCCTGTCTCAAAATACAACACTGCCCCTTTAAGACAAAAAAAAGCTCTTTACCTGACTCGCTTTTCAAAGATGTCTAGAAATGTACACGTTTTGTGCTCTTGTTGGAAGCAATCACTCCCCTATAGCTGACTACAAATTATCTATAACTGGGCTAATAACTAACTAACTAATTTAGCAAAGGATATGAACAAAATGTTCACACGTGGCTACATGCAGCTCTTGCTTTGATCTCGAAACAAGCGCATCCACTTACGACCACAGCTGCAAACACAGTCCAGTTCAAAGTAAATGGCACAGATCCATATATGGCAATGGTCTATTTGCATATAGGCCTACTGGAGCTCTGATTAGCTACGCCACACCGGTCTGTGTAGTACAAGCTGAGTCGTGAGCAATAGAATCCCACTCTTATGTCTCCTGCCTAGAACAAAATCCCTTGCATAGTTTTTTTGGTTTTCAGTATGTTGCATTGAAAGCGGATAATATTGTGTTGATTAGATCACAATTGCCACATTAGAGGGGAACGCTGATAGTGTTAACTAAGAGGGAAAGCTTGGTTCAATCTCGTGCTTCTCTCCATGGTCTGATACAGCACATGGGTGCAGCTTAGAGGGAACATTGCTCACAAGCCACACCTCCCTCAAGCCATATTAGTGGAAAGTATTGAAACACTTCCAAAGTTGATTGCTATTGTGCTGTTTTTAAAAGTTTCCAACGAGTTTGGTTGGCCCAGTAGGATAGTATCAGTGCCTAGTCCGATGTTGGGGAGGGATATCTGACTGTGCTGTGCCTCAGAGTGTTAGGCTTTGGGCTCAATGTTCTGGACACAACATAAAAGGACAGTCCTCTTCAAACCCCCAACCGCAACCCCTGCAATGTAAGAGATTTGACATGGACGATAGTCTTGCTTGCCAGTCTTGCTTAGGTAGCACCCTGCATCCAGTGTAGGAACCAACCAGGAAAGGGGTAAAGGCCTTGGAGGCCATTGACTTTTCAGAAAAAAAATTGACAGAGATGAAGATGGTACAGAGAAAGCCAGAGGAAGGAGACCAATACCTCTGGCCCTATCCAGATGGTGTGGCCGTTTAGCAGTCCCAGGGACCAGGGTAAAACTCCATTCATCACCAGACCATTATTGTGAGTCATTGTAGAGATGGCTCTGTTCTATTTCGCAGGTCCACCCCACACGCATGCGCATGCACGCCTGCAGGCATGCTCGCAGGCACGCACACACACACAGCAGCCATGCTCGCAGGCACGCACACACACACAGCAGCCATGCTCGCAGGCACGCACACACACAGCAGCCAGACAGACATCTCCAGAGTCTGGCTTTGTACCATCTGCTCCAGAGCTCCACACCTAATAACTTCTCTCTCTCTCTCTCTTGCTCTCTTTTTCCCTTTCTCCCTCCATCCCTCCAACCCGCCATCCCTCTCCCTCCTGGAGGATCTGGGAACAAGAATAATTATTGAACACAGATGGTATCGATCTAGCTGTACGTACTGTATCAGCCATAGCCCTGGATGTGACACAAAACACTCTAAGACATTGATAAAATCATCATTATTGAAAGGCAAACAATGGTCCATTATACAATCTCAGTTATTTGTGTCTCACAAGGCTTTAGAATAATTGGTAGCGCTTTACTTAACGCCCAGCGTCATGTCATAACCATGTCATAACTTGTCATAATCTGTTATAATACGACCATACCACTGTCATGACACATATATCATCACCTGTTGTGACATATATTGTTTTATGTTATGGCTGGTTATGACACCTACATAAGAGTGTAAAAACGCACAAAACGTACATGGTAGTTATTTATGGCTGGTTATGACACCTACATAAGATCGACAAAACCCACAAAACCCACCACGGTAGTTATTCTATGGCTGTTTATGGCACCCACATAAATTGATCATGTTAAATTATCATTGTAATGGTCCACACATTGATGTCAGACATGCCAGCTCTGTTGCTGATGACTTGGATGAATGCCGGAGCAGATTTCAGGAGTAGGACAAGACACCCTCTTTTTGACTGATGACTGACATGAGGGAATGTGATAGGCATATTTGGCTTATATGGTTATGATGGTCATAACGCTTCTTGACAGTGTCATAAAGTGTATTTCCTACAAGTTATTTAAAATATGAAATCATATAAAATATGAAAATAATTAATTACAACAACAAAGGATTTAAGGAAACTTCTTGGCAGGGAAAAAACTTTTGGGCTTCCAGTATTACGCAGAGCTGATCAGTCTGATCTTTTTTTAGCTCCGTTACAAATTTGAAATAAATCCTGAAAAATGTTCAACCTTAGCCTTAATGTACCAGGAAAGGCAGTAATAGTTTATTAGCTTCCGAAACCCACAATGCCGACAAAGAAAAATCACACCAAAAAGCCAGACATAACGAGTGAAAGTTTAGAGTGAGGATGAAGGTGCTGTTCTAGCTTCATGTGCTAGTGGTGGAAGCAGGACTGAGGCGATAAACATGTGCAGTGACGTTAGCTCTGAATATATCCTCAAGGCCATCAAAAATATGAATGCAGAATTCTCTATTAAATTCGAAAATGTACTGTCTGCAGTGGACAACGTGAAAAAGGAAGTCAAAGAATGTGCTGGGCAAATCTCTCAGGCTGAGGTACGCATATAGCAACGACCCCCGCTCTTAAGAAAAAGGTTGAATCGTTTACCTCTAAACTAGTTGATTTGGAGGGCCGCAGCAGGAGATCGAACTTGAGACTAGTACATCTCCATGAAGGCGCTGATGGGAGCGATGCTTGCTCATTCCTAGAGCGGTGGCTTCCCGAGACTCTGGAGATGGAGCCACTCCACTCTCCTTTGATCATTGAGAGAGCACATCGGATTTCTGGCCCGCGATCTGACCCCAACACAGCGCTCTGATAATGATGTTCTTAAACTATAAAGATAAGCTCCACGTGGTGAATGCAGCCAGGGTGAAAGGGAGAGTACTCTACAATAATTGGCAAGTGATGTTCTTCCCAGATCTCTCATTGGAAGTCCACAAGCAGCGGAAACGCTTCGATAGTGTCAAGCAGCAGCTACGGGCTAAGGCTATCCGGTATGGAATCATCTTTCCAGCGTTCCTACATTTCTGAAACAGCAGCCGCTGCGGAGCAGTTTCTTGAGAAGCTAGGCAGAGGTGTGGAAGCAGAGCAACCTTGAAGAAGAGGCAATAGCAACGTAAAGTTAAACTTTGACCTATTTTTAAAAACATTTTTCGAACTGTTGCTTTCAGTTTTGTCTAAGCAGTTATTTAAAGTTTGAGCAAGTTCACCGTGTTATAATTTACAGAGTAACATACAGTGGTAAGAAAAAGTATGTGAACCCTATGAAAATGCCTGATCTGATCTTCATTTAGGTCACAACAATTGACAAACACAGTCTGATTAAAACTAATAACACACTAACAATTAGACGTTATCATGTCTTTATTGAGCACAATGTGTAAACATTCACAGTGCAGTGTAGGAAAAGAATATGAACCCTTGGATTTAAATACTGGTTGACCCTCCTTTGGCAGCAATAATCTCAACCAAACGTTTTTCTGTAGTTGCGGATCAGACCTGCACAACGGTCTGGAGGAATTTTGGACCATTCCTCTTTACAAAACTGTTTCAGTTCAGCAATATTCTTGGGATGTCTGGTGTGAACTTCTCTCTTGAGGTCATGCCACAGCATCTCAATCGGGTTGAGTTCAGGACTCTGACTGGGCCACTCCAGAAGGGGTATTTTCTTCTGTTGAAGCCATTCTGTTGTTGATTTACTTCTGTATTTTGGGTCGTTGTCCTGTTGCATCACTCAACTTCCGTTGAACTTCAATTGGCGGACAGATAGCTTAACTTTCAAAATGTATTGATAAACTTGGGAATTCATTTTTCCGACGATGATAGCAAGCTGTCCAGGCCCTGAGGCAGCAAAGCAGCCCTAAACCATGATGCTCCCTCCACCATACTTTACAGTTGGGATGAGGTTTTGATGTTGGTGAGCTGTGCCTTTTTTTCTCCACACATAGTGTTGTGTGTTCCTTCCATACAACTCAACTGTAGTTTCATCTGTCCACAGAATATTTTGCCATTTTGCTGTGGAACATCCAGGTGCACTTTTGCAAACTTCAGACGTGCCGCAATGATTTTTTTGGACAGCAGAGGCTTCTTCCGTGGTGTCCTCCCATGAACAACATATTCTTGTTAAGTCAACAGAGATGCTAGAATGTTCCAGAGATTTATGTCAATCTTAAGCTGACAAGCTAGAATTCTTCTTAACCTCATTGAGCATTCTGTGCTGTGCTTTGCAGTCATCTTTGCAGGACGGCCACTCATAGGGAGAGTAGCAACAGTGCTGAACTTTCTCCATTTATAGACAATTTGTCTTACAGTAGACTGACGAACATCAAGGCTTTTAGAGATACTTGTGTAACCCCTTTCCATGTTTTATGCAAGTCAACAATTCTTAGTTTTAGGTCTATTGAGATCTCTTTTCTTCAAGGTATGGTTCACATCAGGCAATGCTTCTTGTGAATAGCAAATTCAAATTTTGTGAGTGATTTTTATAGGGCAAGGCAGCTCTAACCAAGATCTCCAATCTCATCTCACCGATTAGATTCCAGGTTAGCTGACTCCTGACTTCAATTAGCTTTTGGAGAAGTCATTAGCCTATGGGTTCACATACTTTTTCCAACCTACACTATGTTTAAATTATGTATTAAATTTAGACAAGAAAAATACAATCATTTTTGTGTTATTCATGTAAGCACACTGCATTTGTCTATTGTTGTTACTTAGAAGAAGTTCAGATTACATTTGATGACCAATTTATGCAGAAATCCAGGTAATTCCAAAGGGTTCACATGCTTTTTATTGCCACTGTAGTAGCACTGTCTATTGAACTATAATAACATGCCCAGTTTACAAGTAAGCCTTATCATAATTTTATGTACCATGAAACTTAGCTTTTATGCATCGGAACCTCTGGGTGCGGGTTTGTTTCATTTAGGCCTATATGAAGCTAGATCACGGTGGTCTTATATTCTGGCTCACTCCTGGTATTTTGTTTGGTTCTTTGTTAAATGGTGAACACAATATAGTGTAATGACAAGTAGAAGGTGTACAGAGGGGGGAAAAACGCAGAGGCAGAGGCGGCTCCTCACGTGTGTGGATCTGTTGAGCACCTTATATGGAGTGTCACTGATTGGGGAGGGGGAAGTCTGATACAGACTTTGGGGTAAGAGGATTAATCACACATTCATGGTTGATTGTTGGACATGTGTTTTTGTACAATGACGTGCTTTAAAGCGTCTTTTGTGTGTTTGTTTATGGTGGTGACAGAGGTCTATTGGTATATTAGGCTGATCCAATGTGCTCTTATGGGGCAATGTTTTAGTTAAAGTGTCCCTGGTCAATTCGATGACTCATAGTGTTAAGGTTAAATATACATACTGGAACTGTAGGGGATTAAACAAAATCTCCTAAATAAAACAGGAAATAAGCAGATTAAAAACAACTTCAGGTGAAGATCATATTTTTGTAAGAATCACATCTATTATCATCTATTATCTGGCGACATTCATAAGGTACGCATAAGGTGCTCCCTCTCCCCCTATTATTCTTATCCATAAGTCCATTCCATATCAGATATTGCAAACAATTTGTGATCCAGCCAGCAGATATATTATTTTATGGGGTACCTTGCTGTCCGAGCAGTTGAATTTAATGTATGGTCCCAAATAAGATGACTCTAAATTCTTTAATGATTTGTTTTTAAACCTTTCCACACTTCCGGGTAATTATATTGTTGCAGGAGACTTTAATTGCACTTTGGATCCTGTTAAAGATCGGACCTCGGGGTCTAGGAAAACCATACAGCCTTTTATGAAGGATTTAGTCTTAACAGAGATTTGGAGATAAATGAAACCAGATGATGTGGAATACTCCTGTTACTCTAGCACCCACCAGACCTATTCCCGAATCAACAATCTCAGCAGCATTGGGATTGTTTTCATGATAGCATTGTCATCTCTGACCATGCGCCAGCATCTCTTATATATTCAGATTCTAATTTAGCAGTTGACCCACCAAAATGGCGCTTCCAACCTAAATGGCTGTAAGATGCAAGTTTTACAGAATACATTGGACAGCAAATTGACCTATACTTGTCAATTAATACAACACAGACTTCAGCTTGTACTAAATGGAAAGCCTTTAAAGCTTAAGATATTCGGGAGGACATAGTCTTGGATGAATGGAGAAGTACATGTACTAAGACTCAGACACAGACTGTGAATACTTGGCTAAAACTACTGCAATACAATTGGTTGATGCAAACATATGCTAAGTTAAATAAGTTTAATAGTACAATTCCAGAGATATGCTACAAGTGCAATCACCCTAAAGGGACTCTGTTTCATTGTCTGTGGGACTGTGAGAAAATGCAAGGTTTTTGGAAGTAGGTATCACATATGATATCCCAAATAGTATCAGAAAAATTGCCTCTCCATCCCAAAGTGTTTATCCTGGGGTTGTACCCAATCAATCCTCATCTAAAGTACCAAGTACGAACACTTACAGATATGTGCTTGTTGCAAGCGAAACTCTTGATAGCTCATGCCTGGAAAAGTGTGAGCAGGCCTAGTATTGCCCAATGGTTTAGGGAAATGTCGTCTTGCCTAATAATGGAAAGGATAACATGTACGGTTAAGGCTAAACGAGACATTTTTGAAAAGGTTTGGGGACCATTTTGGGGATTTTGTTCAGCAGAGTGATGTGGGTGAAATATTGGCTAATGAAGGGAACTCTGGGTTGTGTACTATGATTTGTGTGCATGTGGTGGGGGGGGGGGGGGGGGGGGGGGGTGAAAGATATCCGATTGGCTTGTGGCGTGGTGTTTCATCTGTAATTTGTACCAAATATCTGTGAAATTTAATTTAGGTGGTTTTATGCTTCTGTAACTCTTTTATTTTGTCTTAGATGTTTCATAAGTTGTATTTTGTATTTAACTTTTGATGGGTTTTTTGCTGTTATTTTTTTCACATAATATTTCTGCTTATATTTGTCTTGATAAAGAAGAAAAATCAATAAACATATTGTTTAAAAAAAAAATTGGGTTTTGACTCGCTTTGGTTGGTGTCATAACCAGCCATAAAATAATATATGTCCCAACAGTAAATATATTGGTCATGACACTGTTATGACCATATTATGACAGTTTATGACAAATTATGTCAGCTGTTATTACATATTTTGACATAACATGTTATAACACTGGGTGTCTAGTAAAGTGTTACCGAATAATTTGTTGCACAGTGTTGTTGTCCCACATGTAAGCATTGATACGTCTCTCTACTTAAGTTATTCCTTTCAATACATGCTGCTGTAAAAAGTAATGCATAGAAGAAGGGCAACACTTTCGAAATAATGACTAGCTATCACCACACTCATATTGTTTCTGCATTGAAACAATTTGTAGAAAAATACATTGAATGGCAGTGGTTAGGTCTGTCTGGTATTTGTAAAACAGCAGACTAATAAGGCTGTTTGCTCAAAGAACATTGTGTTTGTTGTTACATCAAACGCTTCGACTATTTCCAATGTGCTATTATATTGCCAATACAAAGACTTTCTTTGAAAAGTTGACTTTGTACAATTATCCAGTGTTAAAAAGAGCAATGATGATGTAATTTCTTAGACAGTGTTCTGTGATCAATATGTTGCCACTTGCCACTGCTAGATACAGTGGGGCAAAAAAAGTATTTAGTCAGCCACCAATTGTGCAAGTTCTCCCACTTAAAAATATGAGAGAGGCCTGTAATTTTCATCATAGGTACACTTCAACTATGACAGACAAAGTGAGAAAAAAAATCCAGAAAATCACATTGTAGGATTTTTAATGAATTTATTTGCAAATTATGGTGGAAAATAAGTAGACGTCCCAGGGCAGGCTGCGCTGACTTCAAGTAATGAGCATGGCAGAATGGGCTCCAACCCTTGATCAAACCCCCAGTCCAGTCAACAAGGGGATTGTGTCTCTTGAGCCATGAAAACCCCAACACCACTGGTACCTGAGGGGATTCGATAAGTAGAAACTGTATCAACTCGCTGTGGTTGCCTGACACTCGCAGGTTGATAGGAACCGTGTTTTGGGTGACTCTGTGTTAAGACGATTTTTATGAATAATGACTAAATTATGTAAACATTTTAAATCAGAACTATGACTAAACAGAATACTACTATGTTACTGTATGGATGTATTAATCTTATTATAATCATAATACTGAATGTAATGTGTGTAGTTTTCATCCAGAATTAGAAGGACTGTCTGTTCCTTGTTAGAAACGAATGGAGCTATCATCAGACTGGCTGGAATGCTGTGTTCCTTGTAGTATATTGTTTAACAGGCGGCAGACAATGTGGGAAGGCTTGTGAACTATATTGCCATTATATCTGTTACGGTGAGTGAATGAGGACCCAAAAGCGAACTAACTTAAACAGAGCTTCTTTAATAACCAAACATAGGTAGGCTCAGATAGACCGGCAGATTCCGACAGGACAGGACAAGGTTACAGCAAACATGACGATAGTCTGGTTCAGGCATGAAACACAACAAACAAGAATCCGACAAGGACAGGAACAAATACAGAGAGAGATATAGGGGACTAATCAGAGGGAAAAGGGGAACAGGTGGGAGAAGGGGTGACGAGGTAGTCAAGAGGAGACAAGGAACAGCTGGGGGAAAGCGGGGGAGAAAAGGTAACCTAATACGACCAGCAGAGGGAGACAGGGTGAAAGGACAGGACAGAGACACAACATGACAATATCGGAGAGAAGGAGGAGCAGCATTCAAAACGCTATGACGAAATGTGATATAAACCAATGTACATTACATTATGATCAGTACTCTCAAGAATAAACGCTATTGATTGATTTTGAGACTGGTCTCTGTCCATTTTATACAAATAAGTATCTTACAAATTCTTAGAAATGGGCAGAGTGTTTTAATTGAATTGGTTGATGAACAAATAGGAATATAATTCCTTTAACACTCTGCCAAACTAACGCCCATATAGCGCTCTGATGTCCATGGGAATGGAGAGGGGCTGAGTGGGGATTCCCAGCTCAGGCACTAGGGTAGCGTCCATAAAACTCTTATCGGCCCCAGAGTCAATGAATACACAAAGAGATTTGGACCGGTCACCACACAGCAGGATGGCATGGAGAGGGATACGAGTAAGGGGAGACTGGACATCCTCCGTAATGCCCATCAGTATACTCACACCTCCTGATGAGCCGGGTCTTTTTACAGGACAGGTAGAAATGTGAAGTCCTGTAGTTCTACAATACAGACAGCTGTTGGTGTTCAGTCTGTGTAACCGTTTGGCAGAAGACAATCTAGCTCTCCCAAGTTGCATAGGCTCCGGAGGAGGCGAGTCGGCAGACCTAGTTGATTCCCGGATGATCTCGGGTAACCTCGGATTCGCAATGTAGACGCCAAGGACTTCCGGGATTCCTCGATATGAGATGGGATCCATGGATGAGCGAGGGGGAGTGGGAACAGACCTCCTCTCCCTCCCATCGATCAGGATGGTCAAGGCAATGAGAGAGTCGAGATTGATGGGCAGTTCCCGGGCTGCGAGCTCATCTTTCACCTCCTCCGATAACCTGTGAAGAATTGAATGGTTATCGAATGGCTTCCAGGTTCCGAGCACTCTCGGCGGCCAAATTGCAGATATCGACCACATAGTCTGCCACACTATGGGAGTCTTGGCGTAGCCGGAGTAGCTTCCGAGCAGCCTCTCTGATGATGGAGAATCAAACACTTTCTTCACCCCTACAATAAACTACTCTGGCCTGAAACACACAGTGGCATGTTGCTCCCACACCGCAGTCGCCCAGGCGAGACCTCTCCCGGACAACAGTGTTATAAGGTACGCTACCTTCGAGCAGTCCTAGGGAAAAGAAAAGAGCTGTAGCTCAAAGAATAGGGAGCACTGAGAGAGAAACAACCGACAGGTCCCTGAATCTCCAGCGAAGCATTCCGGATGAGGTGAGCGGAGTTCTCGGGAAGTCGGGGTGGGCTGGGGGGATGCGCTGCTGACAGCAGGGGTACTGAGAGGCTGGGAGGTTACGGTAGTGTCTGGCTGTCTAACAGACAATCTGTGGACTTGCTCCAGCAATGTATGGAATGCACAGTCGTGGCGTTCCACCAAGGTCTGGAATCCTTCCATGGTTAAATAAAGGGGAAATATATATACAGTGGGGAGAACAAGTATTTGATACACTGCCGATTTTGCAGGTTTTCCTACTTACAAAGCATGTAGAGGTCTGTTATTTTTTATCATAGGTACACTTCAACGGTGAGAGAACAAAAATCCAGAAAATCACATTTGTATGATTTTTAAGTAATTCATTTGCATAGAGTAGAATCAATCTTTAGGAAGTTTTTATTATAAATGTTCAATAATGTTCCAACCGGAGAATTCCATTGTCTGTAGAAAAGCAATGGAACGAGAGATACCTCTCATGTGAAATGCACGTGACTGAGAACGAGGCTGCTGCCAGATCCCTTAGTCAAACAGCTCTCATCTGGCCCACCTTCACAGGAGCAGCCTGACCCATAACCCATATTCCACTGTGAATTCGATAGGGGCTGTGTTCAAAAACTACAAACCTCAGATTTCCCACTTCCTGTTTGGATTTTTTCTCGTGTTTTTGCCTGCCATATGAGTTCTGTTATACTCACAGACGTCATTCAAACAGTTTTAGAAACTTCAGAGTATTTTCCTTCCAATACTACTAATAATAATATGCATATATTAGCATCTGGGACTGAGTAGGAGGCAGTTTACTCTGGGAACACTATTCATCCAAAAGTGAAAATTCTGCCCCCTATCCCAAAGAAGATAAGATGGGGCTTTACCTAGCAAAGACTTACAGATGACCTTGAGCCAGTGGGTTTGTCGACGAATATGAAGCAAGGGCCAGCCAATGAAAGCATACAGGTCGCAGTGGTGGGTAGTATATGGGGCTTTGGTGACAAAATGGATGGCACTGTGATTGACTACATTCAGTTTGCTGAGTAGAGTGTTGGACGCTATTTTGTAAATGACATCGCCGAAGTCAAGAATTGGTAGGATAGTCAGATTTACGAGGGTATGTTTGGCAGCATGAGCATGCTTTCTTGCGAAATAGAAAGCCAATTCTAGATTTAATTTTGGATTAGATATGTTTAATGTGAGTCTGGAAGGAGAGTTTACAGTCTAACCAGACACCTAGGTATTTGTAGTTGTTCACATATTCTAAGTCAGAACCGTCTAGAGTAGTGATGCTGGACGGGCGGGCAGGTGTGGGCAGTGATCGGTTGAAGAGCATGCATTTAGTTTTACTTGCATTTAAGAGCAGTTGGAGTTCACGGAAGGAGTGCTGTATGGCATTGAAGCTCGTCTGGAGGTTAGTTAACACAGTGTCCAAAGAAGGGCAGAAGTACACAGAATGGTGTCGTCTGCGTAGAGGTGGATCAGAGAATCACCAGCAGCATTGATGTATACAGAGAAAAGAGTTGGCCCGAGTATTGATCCCTGTGTCACCCCCATAGAGACTGTCAGAGGTCTGGACAACAGGCCCTTCGATTTGACACACTGAACTCTGTCTGAGAAGTGAACCTGGTGAGCCAGGCGCAGCAGTCATTTGAGAAACCTAGGCTATTGAGTCTGCCGATGAGAATGTGGTGATTGACAAATTCGAAAGCCTTGGCCAGGTCAATGAATACAGCTGCACAGTATTGTCTCTTTTTGATGGCGGTTATGATATCATTTAGGACCTTGAGCAAGGCTTAAGTGCACCCATGACCAGCTCTAAAAACAGATTACATAGCGGAGAAGGTACGGTGGGATTTGAAATGGTCGGTGATCTGTTTGTTGACTTGGCTTTCAAAGACCTTAGAAAGGCAGGGTAGGATAGAAATAGGTCTGTAGCAGTTTGGGTCTAGAGTGTCGCCCCCTTTGAAGGGGGGGGATGACCGCGGCAGCATTCCAATCTTTGTGTATCTCAGATGATACAGAAGAGAGGTTGAACATTCTAGTAATAGGGGTTGCAACAATTTCAGCGGGTCATTTTAGAAGGAGAGGGTCCAGATTGTCTAGCCCGGCTGATTTGTAGGGTTCCAGATTTTGCAGCTCTTTCAGAACATCAGCTATCTGGATTTGGGTGAAGGAGAAATGGGGGAGGCTTGTGCAAGTTGCTGTGGGAGGTGCAGGGCTGTTGACCGGGGTAGGGGTAGCCAGGTGGAAAGCATGGCCAGCCGTAGAAAAATGCTTATTGAAATTCTCAATTATCGTGGATTTATCGGTGGTGACAGTGTTTCCTAGCCTCAGGGCAGTGGGCAGCTGGGAGGAGGTGCTCTTATTCTCCATGGATTTTACAGTGTCCCAGAACTGCCAATTTATATTTGAAAAAAATAGCCTTGCTTTCCTAACTGCCTGTATATATTGGTTCCTAACTTCCTTGAAAAGTTGCATATCGCGGGGGCTTTTCGATGCTAATGCAGTACGCCACAGGATATTTTTGTGCTGGTTAAGGACAGTCAGTTTTGGAGTGAACCAAGGGCAATATCTGTTTCTGGTTCAAATGTTTTTTGAAGAATAACCAGGCATCCTCTACTGACGGGATGAGGTCAATATCCTTCCAGGTTGATTAGAAAGGCCTGCTCGCTGAAGTGTTTTAGGGAGCGTTTGACAGGGAAGAGGGGTTGTCGTATGACCCCAGACACATTACGAACGCAGGCAATGAGGCAGTGATTGCTGAGATCCTGGTTGAAGACAGCAGAGGTGTATTTGGAGGGCAGGTTGGTTAGGATGATATCAATGAGGTTGCACATGTTTACGGATTTGGGGTTGTACCTGGTAGGTTCATTGATCATTTGTGTGAGATTGAGGGCATCAAGTTTAGATTGTAGGATGGCTGGGGTGTTAAGCATGTCCCAGTTTAGGTCTCCTAAAAGCACGAGCTCTGAAGATAGATTGGAGGCAATCAATTCACATATGGTATCCAGGGCACAGCTGGGGCAGAAGGTGGTCTATAGCAAGTGGCAATGGTGAGAGACTTGTTTCTGAAATGGTGGATTTTTAAAAGTAGAAGCTCAAATTGTTTGGGCACAGACCTGGATATTAAGACAGAACTCTGCAGGTCATCTCTACAGTAGATTGCAACTCCGCCCCCTTTGGCAGTTCTATCTTGTCGGAAAATGTTATAGTTAGGGATGGAGATTTCAGGGTTTTTAGTGGTCTTCCTAAGCCAGGATTCAGACACGGCTTGGACATTCGGGTTGGCAGAGTGTGCTAAAGTAGTGAATAAAACAAACTTAGGGAGAAGGCTTCTAATGTTAACATGCATGAAACCAAGGCTTTTACGGTTACAGAAGTCAGCAAATGAGAGTGCTTGGAGAATGGGAGTGGAGCTAGGCACTGCAGGGCCTGGATTAACCTCTACATCACCAGAGGAACAGTGGAGGGGTAGGATAAGGGTACAGCTAAAGGCTATAAGAATTGGTCGTCTAGTACGTTCGGAACAGAGAGTAAAAGGAGCAGATTATTGGCCACGGTAGAATATATGCGTGATCAGGGGTATATTCATTCTGCCAATTCTGTCGAAAAAAAATTCTTAAACAGAAGCAAAAGAAACGGGGATAAAAATACCTGAATTTGTCCAATATAAACTCTCAGGGGATCTTGTTTCCTACTAACAATGTCTGCAGTATCATGGTCAGCCTAGTACCTCCATGGCTTCAATGAGAGGGGGCAGTCGTTCCCCCCTGAGGCTAACATACTGACTTTCTCTGTAGTCATGGTTACTCACCACACTCTAGCCCACTAATATATGGTTTAATGTAAACTGGACTTACCTTGAACTGTCCCTCTTTACAACAAAAACATGGTAATAAGACTGTCACCTGATCTTTACTATCAGAGGCTTCACATCCACATCCTGGTTCAACCCTAACCCTAGCCTCAACCACAGCCCTAACCCTAGCCTCAACCACAACCCTTACACTAATCCTAGCTTAATATCCAGATCACGGTTCAACCTACTTTTCTCTTTAGACCTGGAGCTCGCCTCTGCCTGGCTCTCCTTTTATTTTTGTATTTTTTTTTTATTGAACCTTAATTTAACTAGGCAAGTCAGTTTAAGAACAAATTCTTATTTTACAATGAGGCCTACCCCGGCCAAACCCTCCCCTAACCCGGACGACGCTGGGCCAATTGTGCTCCGCCGTATGGTCCGTCTCAATTTAACCACTGGAAACGGCATACGTTTTTAGTGATAGACAACCTCTGTCATAGAGACATGTAATAAATCACCTATGTGTTCCCTGGCAAAGACAACCCAACCCTGGCAAG
Organism: Oncorhynchus mykiss; assembly: GCF_057628025.1. Taxonomy (NCBI): domain Eukaryota; kingdom Metazoa; phylum Chordata; class Actinopteri; order Salmoniformes; family Salmonidae; genus Oncorhynchus; species Oncorhynchus mykiss. The sequence continues at coordinate 52,905,386 of NC_143022.1, read as the reverse complement.
ACATGAAATACAGCTAATGTAGCATGGAAACACTAGCACCTGTTCTCCCACAAGGAGGAGGTGTTAGAGGAGGTAGAAGGAAGAAAGAGGAGAGAAGTTGGAGGAATCTTAACTTTAAGGTATGGAATTCAAGGTCATTTTGTGTTCAATCACATTGTTCTTTGAAAATCACACACTGTTTCCTGTAATAGAATTTAATTATGCATAATTTCATATAATTTGTGATTGTCATCAGTGATTTTTCTTGCTGAGATAAGGGAATATTTTTGCTTTGCATATACTCTTTGATCTACAGCAGATTGTCTCGCAAAAGGAACAATAGAAACCTGCATAGTGCATGCATAGGCTTGCAATATTCCCTGCATACTGATTGCTTTTACACAAAAAAAATACATAAAGAAGACTAGCCAAATGCACCAATTGTTGAGTATTACCGAATTCTTAGACAGCTCTGCACAAAATTTGATCTAACAAGTTATGCTTATCTTGTCGTACAGGGCAGCCCAAGGTACCTTAAACTCTGCCTTTCATCTACTACATTCAGAGAAGTTGCATTTACTATTGTATAATGTGATCACATCTCAGATAAAAGTCCAAATGTCATCAGCTCCAGGATCTGTGAAATCAAGTTTAATTCACAGTGTTTAGCTGCTCTGAAAAAAATAACTGTGTTACAGAAATAAGGAGACCGCCTTATCTCCTAACTTTATATGACAAGCTATTCATCATAATCCACCATGGAATATATTATTAGTTCAGGATGGAGGGAATAGGTGGGAGGAATATAGTTACTAAATGGGATCAATATCCCTCAAATGTTTCCCTCTTTGAAGTGTAGGAAAAGGGCACAGTCTGAAAATCAATAACATCTTATGGTTCAAGATAGGAATTCTGGGAATTCATTTTTGGTATTAAAAATATATTTGCAAAGAAGCAGAGAGGTTGTGACTGTGTTATTTTCATTCTCCATTTTGCCAATCTCAGAGAGATTATGGGAAACACAGTATTAGCATGCATTGAAAGATACTGTACTTTCTGTTCACTCTTGATATAGCCCAATGCATTAAAAAGGGATTACCGAAATAGAAGGATTAACAAAATTGAAGAGATATCATCATCCCTGATAGTTCAAATACACAAAAAAAAGTAAAGTTTCAATGACGAAGACAAAGTCATATAAAAATGCATATAAAATACACATGGACCTGAGATACATCATAAAATACACTAAAATACACAAATACACAAAAAATATATATGCTTAAACTCAACTGAATGCATTAGACAACATTTGATTGACAGTTTGAGGCATCCTTGTTTAGTAATTAAACAGTGACAATCAGCATGCTCTGTTTTCATTGTTAATAATGAATCTCAACAGAGGAACACTGTCATATAAGGGGGCCTAAGTGGGCCATCAAGTCATATAGTTATGCAGCCAGTGATTATGCAATAGATTTGTATTTGTGATTACATTGGTTTTTAAGCAAACTATATTCATAGCAGGGGTGTCATGCACCCCCAAAATCTGAGGGGGCACAATGTACACTATATACAGAAAAGTATGAGGACACTTTCAGCCACACCCATTGCTGACAATTGTATAAAATTGAGCACACAGCCATGCATTGAGCACACAGCCACAGCCAAATATCCATATGCAAACATTGGCAGTAGAATGGCCTTACTGAAGAGCTCAGTGACTTTCAAAGTGGCACCGTCAAAGGATGCCACCTTTTCTAACAAGTCAGTTAGTCAAATTTCTGCACTGCTAGAGCTGCCCCGGTCAACTGTACTGTAAGTGCTGTTATTATGAAGTGGAAACACCTAGGAGCAACAATGGCTCAGCCACAAAGTGGTAGGCCAAAAAAGCTCACAGAACAGGACCGCTGAATGCTGAAGCACGTAGCGCGTAAAAATCGTCTGTCCTCCATTGCAACACTCATTACCAAGTTCCAAACTGCCTGTGGAAGAAAATTCCAGACAAGAAATGTTCGTCAGGAGCTTCATCAAATGGCTTTCCATGGCCGAGCAGCAGCACACAAGCCTAAGATAATGATGTGCAATTCCATGTGTCGGCTGGAGTGATGTAAAGCTCGCCGCCATTGGACTCTGGAGCAGTGGAAACACGTTAAAGTGAAATTGTTATTTTGAATTTATTTACAGAATTATTAAAAATGAAAAGCTGAGATTGCAGTGTTGAGGCATGACTAAAGCCTGGGGTTTGATCCCAGGCTGCGTCACAGCTGGCCGTGACCGGGAGGCACATAGGGCGGCGTACAATTGGCCTTGCTCCAGGTTAGGGGAGGATTTGGCCAGGGGGCTTTCCTTGGCTCATCGCGCTCTAGTGACTCCTTGTGGCGGTCTGGGCACCTGCAAGCTGTTGCGTGGTGTTTCCTTGGTGCGGGTCATGTTCCGTAGGATGCATGACTTGATCTTTGCCTCTCCTGAGCCCATTGGGGAGTTGCAGCGATGAGACAAGATCATAATTGGATCGCAATTGGATATCATGAAATTGGTGAGAAACGGGAAGTAAAACTACAACGAAGCTGAACTGTCTTGAGTCAATAAGTATCGATATCAATGCCAATGTCACAAAGTGCTGTACAGAAACCCAGTCTAATACCCCAAACAGCAAGTAATGCAGATGTAGAAGCATGGTGGCTAGGAAAAACTCCCTAGAAAGGCCGGACCCTAGGAAGAAGCCTAGAGAGGAACCGGGCTCTGTGGGGTTGCCAGTCCTCTTCTGGCTGTGCCGGGTGGAGATTATAACAGAACATGGCCAAGATGTTCAAACGTTCATAGATGACCAGCAGGGTCAGATAATAATAATCACAGTGGTTGTAGAGGATGCAACAGGTCAGCACCTCAGGAGTAAATGTAAGTTGGCTTTTTACAGCCGATCATTCAGAATTAGAGACAGCAGGTGCGTCAGAGAGAGAGTCCTTAACAGCAGGTCCGGGACAAGGTTGCACATCCAGTGAACAGGTCAGGGTTCCATTGCTGCAGGCAGAACATTTGAAACTGGAGCAGCAGCATGACCAGGTGGACTGGGGACAGCAAGGAGTCATCCGGCCAGGTATTCCTGAGACATGGTCCTGGGGCTCAGGTCCTCCGAGAGAGAGAACGAAAAAGAGAGAAAGAGAGAATTAGAGAGCATACTTAAATTCACACAGGACACCGGATAAGATGGGAGAAATACTCCAGATATAACAGACTGACCCTAGCCCCCCGACACAAACTACTGCAGCATAAATACTGGAGGCTGAGACAGGAGAGGTCGGGTGACATTGTGTCCCTGTCTGACAATACCCCAGGACAGGGCCAAACAGGCAGGATATAACCCCACCCACTTTGACAAAGCACAGCCCCCACACCACTAGAGGGATATCTTCAACCACCAACCTACTACCCTGTGTCAAGGCCGAGTATAGCCCACAAAGATCTCCCTCACGGCATGAACCCGAGGGGGGCACCAACCCGGACAGCAAGATCACGTCAGTGACTCAACCCACTCAAGTGACGCACCCCTCGTAGGGATGGCATGGAAGAGCACCAGTAAGCCAGTGACTCAGCGGCCATAATAGGGTTAGAGGCAAAGAAGCCCAGTGGAGAGAGGGGAACCGGCTAGGCAGAGACAGCAAGGGTGGTTCGTCGCTCCAGTGCCTTTCCGTTCACCTTCACACCCCTGGGCCAGACTATACTCAATCATAGGACCTACTGAAGAGATGAGTCTTCAATAAAGACTTAAAGGTTGAGACCAAGTCTGCGTCTCTCACATGGATTGGCAGACCATTCCATAAAAGTGGAGCTCTATAGTAGAAAGCCCTGCCTCCCACAGTTTGCTTAGAAATTCTAGGGACAGTAAGGAGGCCGGCGTCTTGTGACCGTAGCGTACGTGTAGGTATGTACGGCAGGACCAATATTCCACGACCTTTGATATGGCAAGCTTAAATAAGTTCAAGAGTCAAATGAATGTGCTTAACACGTCGCATGGACTCCCTCTTTGTGCAATAATAGTGCTTAAAATTATTTTTGAATGACTATCTCATCTCTGTACCGTCTCTCAGTCAAGGAGTGAATTTCAAACACATATTCAACCACAAAGACCAGGGAAGTTTTCCAATGCCTCGCAAAGAAGGGCACCTATTGGTTTATGTAAAACATTTAAAAGCAGACAATGAATACCCCTTTAAGTATGACAAATGTATTAATTACACTTTGGATGGTATATCAATACACCTAACTCAGTTTCCGGAGAGGAAGGTAACCGTTTAGGAATTTCACTATGAGGCCAATGGTGACTTTAAAACAGTTACAGAGTTTAATGACTGTGATAGGAGAAAACTGAGGATGGATCAACAACATTGTAATTACTGCACAATACTAACATAAATGACAGAGTGAACAGAAGGAAGCCTGTAAAAAAAATATGCATCCTGTTTGTAATAAAGCTCTAAAGTAAAACAGTAAAACAGAAAAAAATGTGGCAAAGAAATTAACTTTTTATTTTTGGGTACATCACTGAGTACCACTCTTCATATTTTCAAGCATGGTGGTGGTTGAATCATGTTATGGGTATGCTTATCATCTGCAAGGACTAGGGAGCTAAGCACAACCAAAATCCTAGAGGAAAACCTGTTTCAGTCTGCCTTCTAACAGACACTGGGAGACAAATTCACCTTTCAGCAGGACAATAACCTAAAACACAAGGCCAAATATACACTGGAGTTGCTTACGAAGATGACATTGAATATTCCTGAGTGGCCTAGTTACAGTTTTGACTTAAATCGGCTTGAGAATCTATGGCAAGAATTGAAAATGGCTGTCTAGTAATGAACAACAACCAACTTGACAGAGCTTGAAGGATTTTTAAAGGAATAATGACCAAATATTGTACACTAGGTGTGCAAAGCTCCTACAGATTTACCCCCAAAAGACTCACAGCTGTCATCGCTGCCAAAGGTGATTCTAACATGTATTGACTCGGGGGGTTGAATACTTCTCTAATCAAGATATATTACTGTTTTATTTTTCATACATTTTTTACAATTGTTCACATTTTTCTTCACCCCATTAACTTTACAGAGTATGTTGTGTAGACCGTTGACTAAATCCCACCTTGTAACACAGCAAAATGTGGAAAAAGGTCAAGGGGTGTGAATACTTTCTGAAGGGACTGTATACTGTCACAATCACAAAAGCCATATATTTCTCTTGCAGTAGATGACACTGACAGCAGCTGGCATGCAGGCTCATGTTGGATGTGAAGTTAGAGCAGCACATCCACCTCAATGTTGCCACATCTATTAGTTCTTTCTGTGTGAAGCTCTGCCCAACCACAGTCACATTTACTCAGATCATATCAATAAGCTGTCCCCATAAATTGGATACACTCGCCACCTGGTGGTTAAATCAACTCACACCTGAAATCAAAATACTGTAACTGTACATTTCTCCATCATGCTCTCTCTTGATGGGATCTGAATAATGGAAAAAGGGAAGGGGTCTGAATACTTTCTGAATGCACTGTAGCTTGTTTTTGGTCACTGGTTCAGGAATGGCTGAAAAATCACATAATTTATATAAAATTAACACTACAAATAGCACTGTTGAGATATTTGGAAAACCATTGTCTATCAATCAACAATATAATCATACTTTTAGTAAAAATATTTATCTTTAACTTACTATGCGATTTTACTGGTTCAGAATTTATGCAAAACATCACAGCACTGTTGAAAAATATAGAGGGCAGTTTACGGAGAAAGGTGGGATGGACTGAGAGTAGCTGAGGGGTGGGTTTTTGAGCTCACTTTCCATAATAGTTATGACTGAAAATACAATGTTTAATGTATCTATCTATCAAGATATACTGTCACACCCTGATCTGTTTCACCTGTCTTTGTGCTTGTATCCACCCCCACCAGGTGTGTCCCATATCCCCTCATTATCCCCTGTGTATTTATACCTGTGTGCTCTGTCTGTTGCCAGTTAGTTTTGTTCGTCAAGCCTACCAGCGGTTTTCCTCTTGCTCCTGTCTTTTCTATAGTTCCTGTTTTCTAGTTTTCCCAGTTTGGACCATTCTGTCTGCCCTGAGCCTACCTGCTGTCCTGTACCTTGCCCCACCACATAGTATTATTGACCTGTTCTAGTAATAAACTTGTGTTACTTCGACACTGTCTGCATCTGGGTCTTCCCCAAAACGTGATATATAATGTACATCAAATATCAAATTACTTTATTCTTACTACGTAACTACTGTCAATACTTTTTTCTTCTAAATGCCATGTATGTAAATTGTGTGTAGAATGTACATGTAACAACAAAAGAAAAAGCTGTAAAAACAATGCTTATTTTGTCCTACAAAGATGGGGGGTGGTGAGGTGGTGGATGGGCCACCCATCTTATAACACATGTCTCCTGCACCACTAGGGGCGTTAAAACTCTAGACTACTTTTATTCTACCCACAGAAACGCATAAGGCTCTTAATCATCATGCGTTCTGCAAATCTGACCATGAGTCTATTCTCCTGCTTCCTGTTTACAAACAAAAGCTCAAACAGGAAGTACCAGTGACGCGCTCAATGTCCGATGAAGCAGACGCGAGGCTATAATACCTTTTGCGAGTACAGACTGGTATATGTTCCAGGATTCATCTGATAACATTGAGGAGTTTACCACATCAGTCACTGGCTTCATCAATAAGTGCATAGACGACGTCGTCCCAACAATGACTATACGAACATATCCAAACCAAAACCATGGATTATAGGAAATATCTGTGCTGGGCAAAAGGCTAGAGCTACCGCTTACAATAAATAACACATAGACATGGACACATACAAGAAAGCACGCTATGACCTCCAACGAGACATCAAAAATGCAAAAGGACAATATAGGAGGAAGGTGGAATCCTATTACACCGGCTCTGACGCGCATCATATGTGGCAGGCCTTGCAGACAATAACGGATTACAAAGGGAAAACCAACCATAAGATCCCCAGTGATGCAGAACTCCAAAACAAGATAAAAGCCATTAATGCTCACTTTGAGGAATACAACACCGAGTCTTGCGTGAAAGCCCCTGTTGTTCCGGATGACTGTGTGATCTCGCTCTCCATGGCAGATGTGAGAAAAACTTTTTAAAAGGTTAACACTCGCAAGGCTGCCGGGCTAGGGTGAGTACTCAAACCATGTGCAGACCAGCTGGCAAGTATCTTCACAGACATTTTCATTCTTTCCTTGTCCCAGTCTGTAATCCCAACATGTTTTAAGCTGACCACTATTGTCCCTTTTTCCTAATAACTCCAAGGTAACCAGCCTCATTTATTGCTCTCTGTGGCCGATGTGAGTAAAACCTTTAAACAGTTTCAAGTTTCTTGTCGTCCACATCACTAAGGACTTGGTCCACACACACCCGCACAGTCATGATGAGGGCACGACAGCACCTATCTTGCACTCTATGCACACTCACGACTTATATACACACTATATACATACTCACACACTACACAATATACTCACACAAAAGCCACAAACGTTCACATACACTTCATACACGCACATACAGACATGATACTCACATGCATACCGCTCACATCAACACCATTATCACAGAAACCCTAGACCCACTCCAATTTCGCATACTGCCACAACAGATCCACAGATGATAGAGATGAGAGAGATTTCTATTGCACTCCACAATGCCCTTTCCCACCTGGACAAAAGGAACACCTATGTGAGAATGCTATTCATTGACTACAGCTCAGCGTTTAACAACATAGTACCCTCAAAGCTCATCACTAAGCTAAGGACCCTGGGACTAAACACCTCTCTCTGCAACTGGATCCTGGACTTCCTGACGGGCTGCCCCCAGGTGGTGAGGGTAGGTAGCAACACATCTGCCACACTGATCCTCAACAATGGAGCTCCACAGGGGTGCGTGCTCAGTCCCCTCCTGTACTCCCTGTTCACCCACAACTGCATGGCCAGGCACGACTCCAACACCATCATTAAGTTACCAGACGACACAACAGTGGTATGACTAATGATGATAAATACAATCCACCTGTGTGTAATCAAGTCTCCGTATAAATGCACCTGCACTGTGATAGTCTCAGAGGTCCGTTAAAAGCGCAGAGAGCATCATGAAGAACAAGGAACACACCAGGCAGGTCCGAGATACTGTTGTGAAGAAGTTTAAAGCCGGATTTGGATACAAAAAGATTTTCCAAGCTTTAAACATCCCAAGGAGCACTGTGCAAGCGATAATATTGAAATGGAAGGAGTATCAGACCACTGCAAATCTACCAAGACCTGGCCGTCCCTCTAAACTTTCAGCTCATACAAGGAGAAGACTGATCAGAGATGCAGCCAAGAGGCCCATGATCACTCTGGATGAACTGCAGAGATCTACAGCTGAGGTGGGAGACTCTGTCCATAGGACAACAATCAGTTGTATATTGCACAAATCTGGCCTTTATGGAAGAGTGGCAAGAAGAAAGCAATTTCTTAAAGATATCCATAAAAAGTGTTGTTTAAAGTTTGCCACAAGCCACCTGGGAGACACACCAAACAGGTGCTCTGGTCAGATGAAACCAAAACTGAACTTTTTGGCTACAATGCAAAACGTTATGTTTGGCGTAAAAGCAACACAGCTGAACACACCATCCCCACTGTCAAACATGGTGGTGGCAGCATCATGGTTTGGGCCTGCTTTTCTTCAGCAGGGACAGGGAAGATGGTTAAAATTGATGGACGATGGATGGAGCCAAATACAGGACCGTTCTGGAAGAAAACCTGATGGAGTCTGCAAAAGACCTGAGACTGGGACGGAGATTTGTCTTCCAACAAGACAATGATCCAAAACATAAAGCAAAATCTACAATGGAATGGTTCAAAAATAAACATATCCAGGTGTTAGAATGGCCAAGTCAAAGTCCAGACCTGAATCCAATCGAGAATCTGTGGAAAGAACTGAAAACTGCTGTTCACAAATGCTCTCCATCCAACCTCACTGAGCTCGAGCTGTTTTGCAAGGAGGAATGGGAAAAAATGTCAGTCTCTCGATATGCAAAACTGATATAGACATACCCCAAGCGACTTACAGCTGTAATCGCAGCAAAAGGTGGCGCTACAAAGTATTAACTTAAGGGGGCTGAATAATTTTGCACTCCCAATTTTTCAGTTTTTGATTTGTTAAAAAAGTTTGAAATATCCAATAAATGTCGTTCCACTTCATGATTGTGTCCCACTTGTTGTTGATTCTTCACAAAAAAATACAGTTTTATATCTTTATGTTTGAAGCCTGAAATGTGGCAAAAGGTTGCAAAGTTCAAGGGGGCCGAATACTTTCGCAAGGCACTGTATGCATAGTCATTTTAACCATATCTACATGTACATACTACCTCAATCAACCTGATTAACCGGTGTCTGTATGTACCCTCGCTACTTTTATAGCCTCGCTACTGTATATAGCCTGTCTTTTACTGTTGTTTTATTTCATTACTTACCTATTGTTCACCTAACACCTTTTTTGCACTATTGGTTAGAGCCTGTAAGTAAGCATTTCACTGTAAGGTCTACCTACACCTGCTGTGTTCGGCGCACATGACAAATAAACTTTGATTTGATTTGATTTATCTGTTGTTGCTAAATCATATTCAAAAGATTAGCCAGCTGGCTAGGTTAGGCTGGTTCTGGGGCTGGATTTGTCATAAGCATTTAGTGAAAATAAAATCCAGCCCTGAAAAGAAACATAGACTTAAAAGTATTAGCATGTCATATCATAGGGCATTGGCATGAAAAATATCACAAGTTACCACTTTTCCTGATTTTCCTTTGCCACAGAACTGCTGCTTATTCTTTGGGTGTCTAGGACGGGTTGTTGTAAAGCACTCTGCGACAATCATTGTTATGAAAAGGGACAGATAAATAACATTTGTAAGGAATGATTTTGATGTGCTGCACTGAAGCATTATTTGTTAGAGGACTTGGTCCTTTTCTGTTCCTTTCATCATGAATATCTAAAAATGACTTAGAATTATGTTATCTTGACTGCTAGTGCAATCCTAAAGGATAATTGTGAAGTGCTCCGAAATGGAAATGTGCTCATCTGAAGTACACTGCTCAAATTAAGGGAACACTTCAACAACACAATGTAACTCCAAGTCAATCACACTTCTGTGAAATCAAACTTTCCACTTAGGAAGCAACACTGATTGACAATAAATGTCACATGCTGTTGTACAAATGGAATAGACAACAGGTGTAAATTATAGGCAATTAGCAAGACACACCCAATAAAGGAGTGGTTCTGCAGGTGGGGACCACAGACCACTTCTCAGTTCCTATGCTTCCTGGCTGATGTTTTGGTCACTTTTGAATGCTGGCGGTGCTTTCACTCTAGTGGTAGCATGAGACGGAGTCTACAACCCACACAAGTGGCTCAGGTAGTACAGCTCATCCAGGATGGCACATCAATGCGAGCTGTGGCAAGAAGGTTTGCTGTGTCTGTCAGCGTAGTGTCCAGAGACAGGCCAGTACATCAGGAGACGTAGAGGAGGCCGTTGGAGGGCAACAACCCAGCAGCAGGACAGCTACCTCCGCCTTTGTGCAAGGAGGAGCACTGCCAGGGCCCTGCAAAATGACCTCCAGCAGGCCACAAATGTGCATGTGTCTGCTCAAACGATCAGAAACACTCCATCAGGGTGTTATGAGGGCCCGATGTCCACAGGTGGGGGTTGTGCATAAAGCCCAACACCGTGCAGGATGTTTGGCATTTGCCAGAGAACACCAAGAATGGCAAATTTGCCACTGGCGCCCTGTGCTCTTCACAGATGAAAGCAGGTTCACACTGACCATGTGACAGACGTGACAGAGTCTGGAGACGCGGTGGAGAACGTTCTGCTGCCTGCAACATCCTCCAGCATGACCGGTTTGGCGGTGGGTCAGTCATGGTGTGGGGTGGCATTTCTTTGTGGGGCCGCACAGCACTCCATGTGCTCGCCAGAGGTAGCCTGACTGCCATTAGGTACCGAGATGAGATCCTCAGACCCCTTGTGAGACCATATGCTGGTGCGGTTGGCCCTGGGTTCCTCCTAATGCAAGACAATGCTAGACCTCATGTGGCTGGAGTGTGTCAGCAGTTCCTGCAAGAGGAAGAAATTGCTATGGACTGGCCCGCCCGTTCCCCAGACCTGAATCAAATTGAGTTCATCTGGGACATCATGTCTCGCACCATCCACCAACGCCACGTTGCACCACAGACTGTCCAGGAGTTGGCGGATGCTTTAGTCCAGGTCTGGGAGGAGACCCCTCAGGAGACCATCCGCCATCTCATCAGGAGCATGCCCAGGCGTTGTAGGGATGTCATACAGGCACGTGGAGGCCACACACACTACTGAGCCTCATTTTGACTTGTTTTAAGGACATTACATCAAAGTTGGATCAGCCTGTAGTGTGGTTTTCCACTTTAATTTTGAGTGTGACTCCAAATCCAGACCTCCATGGGTTGATACATTTGATTTCCATTGATCATTTTTGTGTGATTTTGTTGTCAGCACATTACACTATGTAAAGAAAAAAGTATTTAATAAGAATATTTCATTCATTCAGATCTAGGGTGTGTTATTTTAGTGTTCCCTTTATTTTTTTGAGCAGTGTATAATTTGAAGATTGGTGGGTGATTTGGGACGAACCAAGCACTTGAGGTACATGCCCATGAAATCACCAAGCCAAACTGGGCCAAACTCTATGGCAGCATCCAACGGGCTTGCATTGTCGAGCTCTCCCCGTAATATTTTTTACATTGTTTGCAAACTGATATGTGACACGTACTAATGCTAAAATAACATGCAAAACAGGATAAAAAATATATATACAGTACCAGTAAAAGGTTTGGACACAGCTACTCATTCCAGGGTTTTCCTTTATTTTTGCTATTTTCTACATTGCAGAATAATAGTGAAGACATCAAAACTATGAAATAACACAAATGGAATCATGTAGTAACCCAAAAGAATTTCAACAAATTCTTCAAAGTAGCCACCCTTTGCCTTGATGACAGCTTTGCACAATCTTGGCATTCTCTCAACCAGCTCCCCACATATGCTGAGCACTTGTTGTTGCTTTTCCTTCACTCTGCAGCCTGAAGGTGTGTTTGGTCATTATCCTGTTGAAAAACAAATTATAGTACCACTAAACGAAAACCAGATGGGATGGCATATCGCTGCAGAATGCTGTGGTGGCAATGCTGGTTAAGTGTACCTTGAATTCTAAATAAATCACAGACAGTGTGACCAGCAAACCACCCCCACACCATCACACCTCCTCCTCCATGCTTCACGGTGGGAACCACACATGCGGAGTTCATTCGCTCACCTGCTCACCTTTTTCTTGGCCCAACAAGTCTCTTCTTACTATTGGTGTCCTTTAGTATTGGTTTCTTTGCAACAATTCGACCATGCAGGCCTGATTCACTTAGTCTGCTATGAACAGTTGATGTTGAGATGTTTCTATTACTTGAACTCAGTGAAGCATTTATTTGGGCTGCAATCTGAGGTGCAGTTAACTCCAATGAACGTGTCCTCTGCAGCAGAGGTAACTCTGGGTCTTGCTTTCCTGTGGCGGTCCTCATGAGAGCCAGTTTCATCACAGCGCTTGAGGGTTTTTGCAACTGCACTTGAAGAAACTTTCAAAGATCTTGACATTTTCCAGATTGACAGACCTTCTTGTCTTAAAGTAATAATGGATGGTCGTTTCTCTTTGCTTATTTGAGCTGTTCTTGCCATAATATGGACTTGGTCTTTCACCAAATAGTGCTATCTTCTGTATACCACCCCTACCTTATCACAACACAGCTGATTGTCTCGAACACATTAAGGAGGAAAGAAATTCACCAATTAACTTTTAACAAGGCACAACTGTTAATTGAAATGCATTCCATGTGACTACCTCATGATGCTGGTTGAGAGAATGCCAAGAGTGTGCAAAGCTGTCATCAAGGCAAAGGGTGGCTACATTGAAGAATCTAAAATGTATTTTTATTTGTTTAACACTTTTTTAGTTACTACATGATTCCATATGTGTTATTTCATAGTTTTGATGTCTTCACTATTATAAAAAAAATAGTAAATAGTAAAAAACATTTAAGTAGAAAAACCCTGGAATGACTAGGTGTGTCCAAATTTTGACTGGTACTGTAGATTTTCATTACATGTTGTGCCAGGTCCTGCATGACATCACCCCCTTCAGCTTCCTGTAAAAATACAGATATATTCTTTCAATGTTGGGATAACATTTTCCAGGCAATTTTCCATTAAATCAAACCGGATTATGACATGCCCTTATTTTATATCAGAATGCAGTGAACATTCTCTGTCTCTCTCTCTCTCACACACACACACACACACACACACACACACACACACACACACACACATGATAGAATATACAGGTCAGAAAATACTTTATTGCCCTCACATGGGGTCACCTCCATCTTCAGCCAGGTAGTCAATTAAGCAATGTAAAACCACTTCTCTTGTCTTCTCAAATGGGGGTACTGTTTGGGTTCTGAAATTAGGTATTCAACACAAACCACATACCATTCATTGCTCATTGCTCAGTAACACTGAACAAAAATTCCTCACTGAACTCACATCATGACCCTGATGTAGAAAAAAATCACTGTTTTCATTGGATTGAATCTGTGTATATGTGAAGGGTTGAAGTCTATGCATCCACTGATCCAAGTATCCCGTATTACTAAAAGGCGTATAGTGCTTGGGTACTAAAGCAGGGACTATGACTTAAATTGCAGCACCAAGCATCAGCCAGCAAAATATAAAACAATGAATTTTTCCTGAGAATACTTTACCTGGAGTAACACATCCAGCACGACCCGCAATCTATGTCCAAGTGCTCCTCCCTTGGAATGGAATAAGGACAGCAGCTTAGGGATGTACTGGTCCAACATGGCCATAAACCTTGGCTCAAGATGCTTTGTGGTGATCCTCTGGAATTCTTTATTTATCTGAAAGACAAATACTCAAATAATGGTACAGATATTTCATTTGGTACTGCATATTTTGGCTGCTGACTCACCTGAGAGGTTTCAAACAGAGCAGGCCATCTGCCTTTCATGTCTTTAACACTGGGACACTGGTTGAGGAAGTCCTGTCTTTGGTGCACAATGTCTTGGTCCACAATCTAGCAGTCTTAGATGGTAGCTAGTCCAATTAGTCAAAAGCTACTTTTAAAGATGCTGTGTGCGAAGTTCGGCCACTGGTTGAGAAAGTGGCACTCACAAGCTAAATGTGGTACCCGAAAATTGCGTACTGCATCACACATGTGCACCACGTCTTTGCCATCGCTCTCTTTTTGCTCTCCCTCGGGGAGCCATTGAGCCTGCCTTGCAAACTGAGTGGTTCTCCACCTTATTGAAAAGTGGTGGGCAAATGCCAACTCGCCACACTTCTGCCGTCAGCTCTGGTAATGCTGGGCAGTGCATTATTCTAGTTAGTCTGGCTCATATAACAGGAAATAAGTGTTCCTTGTATCCAAAATGGCTGACCACAAAATTATATGGATTCAACTAAAGATTGTATCTAATTGATGCAAGACATTAATTATGCATGTATTGAATGCTTATTGACAAATTCCAGCCAAAGCGAGAGGTTTCTAAAATATTTAGTCACCAACATTGCGGTCAGCGTCTTTAATATTAAGGGTAATTATGGCTTATGTTGCTGACAGATTAGACATCATAGATTTCTAAATCCATTTCATAATCATGATCCTACAGTTGTCACGATCGTTTCTAGAAACGGACCAAGGCGCAAGCGTGATTACAGTTCCACCTAATTTATTAATAGTGAAACTTAACAAAAACAATAAACAATAAATGAACAACGAACCGTGACTACAGAGGTGCTACATACACTTACTCAATATCCCACAAAGCACAGGTGTAAAAAAGGCTACCTAAATATGATCCCCAAATAGAGACAACGATTACCAGCTGCCTCAAATTGGGAACCATATCAAGCACACCAACATAGAAATATGAAAACTAGAACGCCACATAGAAATAATAAACTAGAACACCACATAGAAATAATAGACTAGAACACCCCAGTCACGCCCTGACTGTACCATAGAGAAACAATGGCTCTCTATGGTCAGGGCGTGACAACAGTTAGATGGTATATGTCATCACATGTTTGCTAAGTAGCCCACACAAGTGCAATTGTTGAATGCAGAGATGTACTGTACATACCTTTATTTTTATTTATTTTTTCACCTTTATTTAACCAGGTAGGCCAGTTGAGGACAAGTTCTCATTTAAAACTGCGACCTGGCCAAGATAAATCAAAGCAGTGCGACACAAACACAGAGTTACACATGGAATAACCAAATGTACAGTCAATACAATAGAAAAGTCTATATACAGTGTGTGCAAATTAAGTAAGATTATGGAGGTGAAGCAATAAATAGGCCGTAGTGGCGAAATAATTACAATTTAGCAAATGAACACTGGAGTGATAGATGTGCAGAAGATGAGTGTGCAAGTAGAGATACTAGTGTGCAAAGGAGCGACAAAAAAAACAAAAAAAATATCAATATGGGGGTGAGGTAGTTGGATGGGGTATTTACAGATGGGCTATGTACAGGTGCAATGATCTGTAAGCTGCTCTGATAGCTGATGCTTAAAGTATGTGAGGGAGATATGAGTCTCCAGCTTCAGTGATTTTTGCAATTTGTTCCAGTCATTGGCAGCAGAGAACTGGAAGGAAAGGCAGCCAAAGGAGGAATTGGCTTTGGGGTGACCAGTGAAATATACCTGCTGGAGAGTGTGCTGCGGGTAGGTGCTGCTATGGTGACCAGTTAGCTGAGATAAGGTGGGGCTTTACCTAGCAAAGACTTCTAGATGACCTTGAGCCAGTGGGTTTGGCGACGAATATGAAGCGAGGGCCAGCCAACGAGAGGATACAGGTCGCAGTAGTGGGTAGTATATAGCGCTTTGGTGACAAAACGGATGGCACTGTGATAGACTGCATCCAGTTTGCTGAGTAGAGTGTTGGAGGCTATTTTGTAAATGACATCGCCGAAGTCGAGGATCGGTAGGATGGTCAGTTTTACAAGGGTATGTTTGGCATTATGAGTGAAGGATGCTTTGTTGCGAAATAGGAAGCCAATTCTAGATTTAACTTTGGATTGGAGATGTTTGATGTGAGTCTGGAAGGATAGTTTACAGTCTAACCAGACACCTATGTATTTGTAGTTGTCCACGTATTCTAAGTCAGAATCATCCAGAGTAGTGATGTTAGACGGGTGGGTAGGTGCAGGCAGCGATCGGTTGAAGAGCATGCATTTAGTTTTACTTGTATTTAAGAGCAATTGGAGGCCACAGAAGGAGAGTTGTATGGCATTGAAGCTCGTCTGGAGGGTTGTTAACCTGTTAGAGCTCTAGGGGCGCTATTTCATTTTTGGATAAAAAACGTTCCCGTTTTAAGCGCGATATTTTGTCACGAAAAGATGCTCGACTATGCATATTCTTGACAGTTTTGGAAAGAAAACACTCTGAAGTTTCAGAATCTGCAAAGATTTTGTCTGTAAGTGCCCCAGAACTCATTCTACAGGCGAAACCAAGATGATGCATCAACCAGGAATTAGCAGAATTTCTGAAGCTCTGTTTTCCATTGTCTCCTTATATGGCTGTGATTGCGCAAGGAATGAGCCTACACTTTCTGTCGTACGCCCAAGGTCTTAGCAGCATTGTGACGTATTTGTAGGCATATCATTGGAAGATTGACCATAAGAGATTACATTTTCCAAGTGTCCGCCTGGTGTCCTGTGTCGAATTCGGTGCGCAATTGCCAGCTGCTTCTACTTTACCATTTGATTCAGGGGAGAAAGCATGTGTCCAAGAACGATGTATCAATGAAGAGATATGTGAAAAACACCTTGATGATTGATTCTAAACAACGTTTGCCATGTTTTCAGTCGATATTATGGAGTTAATTTGGAAAAAAGTTCGCGTTTTGAGGACTGAATTTTCGGATTTTTTTTGGTAGCCAAATGTGATGTATAAAACGGAGCTATTTCTAATACACAAGGAATCTTTTTGGAAAAACTGAGCATCTGCTATCTAACTGAGAGTATCCTCATTGAAAACATCAGAAGTTCTTCAAAGGTAAATGATTTTATTTGAAGGCTTTTATGTTTTTGTTAATGTTGCGTGCTGGATGCTAACGCTAATGCTAACGCTAAATGCTAACGCTAAATGCTAACGCTAAATGCTAACGCTAAATGCTAACGCTAGCTAGCTACTTTTACACAAATTATTGTTTTCCTATGGTTGAGAAGCATATTTTGAAAATCTGAGATGACAGTGTTGTTTACAAAAGGCTAAGCTTGAGAGATGGCATATTTATTTCATTTCATTTGCGATTTTCATAAATAGTTAACGTTGTGTTATGCTAATGAGCTTGCTGATAGATTTACACAATCCTGGATACAGGGGTTTTTTCATAGCTAAACGTGACGCAGAAAACGGAGCGATTTGTCCTAAACAAATAATATTTCAGGAAAAACTGAACATTTGCTATCTGAGAGTCTCCTCATTGAAAACATCTGAAGTTATTCAAAGGTAAATGATTTTATTTGAATGCTTTTCTGTTTTTTTGTGTAAATGTTGCCAGCTGAATGCTAATGCTAAATGCTACGTTAGCCATCAATACTGTTACACAAATGCTTGTTTTGCAATGGTTGAGAAGCATATTTTGAAAATCTGAGATGACAGTGTTGTTAACAAAAAGCTTGAGAGCTAGCATATTTATTTCATTTCATTTGCGATTTTCATGAATAGTTAACGTTGCGTTATGGTAATGAGCTTGAGTCTGTATTCACGATCCCGGATCCGGGATGGGGAGATCAGAAAGGTTAACACAATGTCCAAAGAAGGGTCAGAAGTATACAGAATGGTAGCAAAAGCGACATCATTGATGTATGCAGAGAAGAGAGTCGGTCCAAGAAATGAACCCTGTGGCATCCCCATAGAGACTGCCAGAGGCCCGGACAACAGGCCCTCCGATTTGTCTCACTGAACTCTATCAGAGAAGTAGTTGGTGAACCAGGCGAGGCAATCATTTGAGAAACCAAGGCTATCGAGTCTGCCAATGCGGATGTGGTGATTGACAGAGTTGAAAGCCTTGGCCAGGTCAATGAATACAGCTGCACAGTATTGTTTCTTATTGATGGCGATTAAGATATCGTTTAGGACCTTGAGTGTGGCTGAGGTGCACCCATGACCAGCTCTGAAACCAGATTGCATAGTGGAGAAGGTATGGTGGGATTCAAAACGGTTGGTAATCTGTTTGTTGACTTGGATTTCGAAGACCTTAGAAAGGCAGGGTAGGATAGATATAGGTCTGTAGCAGTTTGGGTCAAGAGTGTCCCCCCCCCCTTTGAAGAGGGGGTTGACCGCAGCTGCTTTCCAATCTTTGGGGATCTCAGACGACACGAAAGAGAGGTTGAACAGGCTAGTAATAGGGGTTGCAACAATTTCGGCAGATCATTTTAGAAAGAAAGGGTCCAGATTGTCTAGCCCGGCTGATTTGTTGGGGTCCAGATTTTGCAGCTCTTTCAGAACACCAGCTGACTGGATTTGGGAGAAGGAGAAATGGGGAAGGCTTGGGCGAGTTGCTGTGGGTGGTGCAGTGCTGTTGACTGGGGTAGGGGTAGCCAGGTGGAAAGCATGGCCAGCCGTAGAAAAATGCTTATTGAAAATCTCAATTATAGTGGTTTTATTGGTGGTGACAGTGTTTCCTATCCTCAGTGCAGTGGGCAGCTGGGAGGAGGTGTTCTTATTCTCCATGGACTTTACAGTGTCCCAGAACCTTAGCTTCCCTGAAAAGTTGCATGTCACGGGGGCTGTTCGATGCTAATGCAGAACGCCATAGGATGTTTTTGTGTTGGTTAAGGGCAGTCAGGTCTGGAGAGAACCAAGTGCTATATCTGTTCCTGGTTCTAGATTTCTTGAATGGGGCATGCATATTTAAGATGGTGAGGAAGGCATTTAAATATAAAAAAACAAGCATCCTCTACTGACGGGATGAGATCAATATCCTTCCAGGATACCCCTGCCAGGTCGATTAGAAAGGCCTGCTCGCTGAAGTGTTTCAGGGAGCGTTTGACAGTGAGGAGTGGAAGTCGTTTGACCGCTGACCCATTACGGATGCAGGCAATGAGGCAGTGATCGCTGAGATCTTGGTTGAAAACAGCAGAGGTGTATTTAGAGGGCAAGTTGGTTAGGATGATATCTATGAGGGTGCCCGTGTTTATGGCTTTGGGGTGATACCTGGTAGGTTCATTGATAATTTGTGTGAGATTGATGGCATCAAGCTTAGATTGGAGGATGGCTGGGGTGTTAAGCATGTTCCAGTTTGGGTCGCCTAGCAGCACGAGCTCTGAAGATAGATGGGGGGCAATCAGTTCACATATGGTGTTGTTGTAATAACATATTAAAACATGTAATGACGCATTCACTGACTGTTGTCTGCCTGGGCTTAACCATACAATTTTGGCTTGTACTCTGTGTTATACTCTCTCTATCTCTCTGTTTCTCAATATACTAACTGCACGGGAAACCCCCACCAGGGTGGGGGTTTAAGATAAAACACACTGACAACCCATAAATATACACTGCTCAAAACCCTTTGGGATGGGCTACAAAGACAAAGAACTATGTTGAGAACCAATGGGATACTGACGCCAGGCTGGAGAGGACTGTCTATCACCTACGAACAACCAACCAGGAGCCAGGACTACTAGAATCTACCTACGTCATTTCAATGTATAAATGTACTGCCCAAATATGTCGTACCTTCTCTTTTTCCGAAAGCTCCCTAAGGGTTGGACGAATAGGAGCCGTGCGGCACGTTTGCCAGATATTATTATGCTTGATTAAAGGCCTCAAATATAACGTATCCGCCTTGTCCAGAGTCTCATTTTTGTTGTTTCTTGTTTCTCCAATAACTAATCATTTACAAATTGGTAGCTAGAGGATGGTAGAAATCCATGAATTCGGTCCATAGATTTGATGAGAGAAAAGACAAGTTGACGACAGATTCTAGAAGGACGGGCGACCTGTCTACAGGAGCCATCGGGGATTCAACTCGCCTCAGGAAACTGACCAAAGAGCTCGACATTATAAAGGTACGCAGAACCGGTTTAATCGAATTCTGCATATTATAGTATAATCAATATCCAAATTATGGTCAGAAGTACTGAGTGTGTGAGTATGAATTGCCGTTAAATTTATGAAAATTGTTCCGATAACCAAAGCCATTTGCATAATGATATCTGTGTAAATATATTGTTCAAATCTGATTCAAATAGTCCAGCAACAGTAATAAAATTGCTGTGTGTCATGGTGAGGAATTGGAGGACAGAATGTGATATATTGTTTAAAATCTAATCCATATAGGCTGGCAGTAGTTGATATGTAAATCGACTAGGTGTTACGGTGAAGGATTTGATAACAGAATTTGATGGAATGTGATGCACTGTTTTAATCGGGTCCAAATAGTCTGGCAATTTTGAAATGAAATGAAATATGAATGAGATGATGAAATGTTTTATGTAACTAGTGGAGTAGCATCCCACTAGGAGCATCAGTTAATAAGCTAAATAATTGGACTAGGAGTGAAGGAATTAAACCTGATCTCTCCAGATTAATGTCACTGATTCACCGTTCCATGAGACCGAGGGATACTGACCACCGGCTCTAAATTTGACCGCCGAGTCAAAAGTTTGGGCGGGGCTGTGCGGCCGCCGTGCCGTGTAACGAATTGATTTCTGTTCTCTTTGTGCTGTTGGGGTTGCCTAGAATTAATTTGACAAATATTATAGAAGGCATCTGAATGCATTGACATTGACCCAAAAGTAGGCGTTTGGGACACTAACATTTCGCCAGGCAGTAGAAATGTGTGAACCTGTAAAATTACTCCAGTAAAATACCCTAGACGCATAATTATCTCGCGAATATCCCTTTTCGATATTATAGTACAGTAATTTGACAAAGCTCTGTGTGCACGAGGGTGAAACACGAGAGATAAGTCTGTGTGGGCACCAGGGATACATCGCTGGTTTCGACCAAGTGACGGGCTAAGTGCACATAGTTGCTGAGGGCCATAGCGCAATGTCGTGTTAGCACATTTAGTTGTTTTTAATTGTTTTACATAATTTTTTATCGGACCCAGACATAGTGAATCGTCAATATGGCCTCAATTACCGTTCCCAAACTCAAATTCAATGAATATTTAGATCAGAGAATACAGGAAAGGGCAGGAGGAAAACAGGAATATAAATCAATAAAGAAGATATGGGGGGAAATTAGGCTAAGATGGACCCAGGCAGGTTACATTAGTGGAGTTGCCCCATCAAGGGAACAACTCAGCACTAGGGAAAGAGAGTGAGGCAGAAAAGAATAGCAGCCATTTTTTCAAGAAAAAAGGAACGAAGGAGAGAGAGAGAGCGGAGGCGGAGCTGAGAATAGGGACATGGGCAATAGAGGAGACAAAAAGGACACGCCCACAAAATAAACCTGATATGATGGGGGTGCTTGCTGGGGCCTCAGATGACGTCAGAGAAGGCACAATCAACAACCACAACACACCACCGCCCACCGTGACCACCCCATCGGCCCCGCTCTCTCTATACCCGCCTCTGCCACAGGAAGAGAAGACTGAAGTGCCACCTCCCTATTCACAAAATCCATTCGCATACCTCCCACACAACCCATTTAAAAACCCACACCACACCAGCAGCCATACAGGCCCCGGTCTTCATGGTGCAGGGAGGACAGCTAAAAGGGAACATGACTGTGGGGATTCAAGAAGGCCACCTCGTCTGTGAAGAAAGGCCCGAGTGCTCAAGCCCCACAGCACTACAAGGCCCAGGTGGGTCCCTGCTGAACTACCCACAAGGAAGGGAAGGTGGATCTCAACCGGGCCTCCTAAAGAGAGAAGGCCACGATCTTATTCAGTTCTCCTCTACTCCAAACACAGACAATTAGCTGAAATCATAGGCTTGACACAAGCACTGAAAGGAGCAGGAAGGGGCCTGCCAACTTCCCCTACGCCCAGCAGCTGATCCACGCTTCGTTGAGTACCAGCCTTGGAAGACCGCCTTGATGGGACAGATGCCCAGCCTACATGGAGGAGCCTCTACATGGCTACACCAACTGCAATGAAAACACTACTACCCAAAGCCACGAACACAGGATGAGGAGGGGGAAGAGGACCCCCTCCTCTACAATACAACCACCCAGGGCCCAGCCACATGCAGCAGCAACAGCAAGATTACAACCAACCACAGTTTCAAGGTATGGCAGGGAACACCATGCCCTGGCCATAAAAGATGCCCACACTGTCTGAAACCCCAGAAGTGTACTGGCCAAAATGCCTACCCACAGGGCCTGCCACCCCTCACATCCAGTTTAAGTTCAACCAACTGAAAGCTCAAATCTACACTGCACCCATATAAGACTCCCCAAGCTGAGATCCATTGCACACTCAATGCAACAGAAACCGATGACTGCCTCTACACTGCAGACTGGGACGAAGACAGGATGCACCTGACCCCTCCTATCAGGTGTTGTACCATTGTGTGTGGCCCAGAGGGGGTGGCAGCACCGGTCATCCTACGATCAAGGAACCTCCATGCACCCCTGGCCTGGACGGCTGAAGCATCAACAGCCATAGCACTCCTGAAAACAGATCTATCAGCGGCAGCAGCTCTGACTGCACCTGACTACAAGAACAAGTTCCATTTGGATGTTTCTGAAAGGGAGGGATTTACCTCATCCGTCCTATTCCAGAAACAAGAGGGGGAGAGAAGGGTCTTGATGTACTACTCTTCCAAACTTGACCACATTGAGGTAGAACAGACAACATGCTCCAGATACGTTGCTGCAGTAGCAAAAGCTATTGAAAAAAAAACAAAAAAAAAACAGCTCACCTCGGGATGTCACCCTTCAATCAGCCATCATCCCTCAACCAGCATCGGCCCAATTAGCTGAAATCATCGGATTGACGCAGGCCCTCATCAGAGGAAAAGGAAAGACTGTGAATATCTATAGAGACTCAGCCCATGCCCATGAAGCAGTCCACACTGATGGACCCAGAACTTTTATGAGAAGCACATGGCCCCACACACACGAAGGCAAACTAAAGACCCTCCAAAAGGCCCTCACATAAAAAATATGACTGACTTATTTATTTTATGATTTATTTTGTGACGAATGCAATGTTTGTGACAGACACAACCCAAAGAAACCATATCGAACACCAATGGGCTCATACCCATTACCTAATGCATGATTTCAGGATATTAGCATAGAATACACAGACATGGGGGCGGATAAGGTGGTTAATGGGAAACAATACCTATTTAGTGATGGTGGATAGGTTTTCCAAATGGGTAGAGGGAATTCCAGCGGCGGGGGAGGATGCGAAGTCAGTTATAGGCCACAATCCCAAGATCTCATGGAACGCGCAAGTCAAACGTATGTGCCGGGTCGAAGTTGAAATGGGTCGAAGCCCTGCCCCTGGCGTTGATGGCCATGAGAGCCTCACCAGGATCAGGCACCCATCTCTCTCCTCATGAGATAATGACTGGTAGAGTCATGCCTGGCCCACCAAGGGAGGGAGGTCATATGCCCGCCCTTGATGTGCAATAAATTGTAATGTCTAATTATGTGAAAAAACTGACGGTTCTCTCTGCAGCACTCTCTACCCAGGTTCACAAGGTCCAGGAGGTGGAGCTGCCGGGGGACACGCCACCACTGAAGGTAAAACTTGGAGACTGTGTAAGGGTGAAGGTCCACAAGAGAAAGTGGCTGGAACGGAACCCAGGTGGACTGGTCCGTACGAAGTGAAGGAGGTTACTTCACACTCAGTCCAGGTCAAAGGTAAATTGGGCGCACCTTGGCACCACCTCACACATTGTACACCAGCTCCAACCCCTTCCCGCACACTGACGGAAGTCAGAACCGACCTAAGTGGTCTACATTCGGCCCCAAATCTTGCACCTCCTTAGTCAGGGAAAATGGGAGGTTTAGCCCCATATTCACTGACTAAGTCACACCGTACTCCTTGGGAACGGTTGGGGATCTCCGGACCCCTGTTTGTTATTTTTCTTCTCATGGGAGGAGTCACTGTATGTACACTCACATGGCTTATAGACCAACAGATGCACCCACTACAGACTCACACACTGAATTCTACTCTGCCAGGTGAAACTAACTCTCTCTCTTTTCCCTCTTATCTACCACAAGACCATACCATTTCTAGGCGTGAGGTGGGGGTCACTAAGTGCACCCCCCAGGAGTTGAAGAGCACCACCTTGTGTTTGCCTTTCAATGCCACCACCACTGTTTACCTGCCTTGGGGCCTTTTGGGTCATGCGCAAAATAGTTTGGGGCTACCTGCCTGGACCTATTCCAGTTTTAACTGGTATATAACCAAACGGGGATATGGTGAGTGGTCTTGGAAAAACCTGGTGGCGGAAACAGGGCATGACTGGTCCAGCTATTCCAAGGGACGGGTTGTTCTTGCCTGGCGCAAACGGCTTACATTTTCACGCACTGGTTTTCAACTAAAGCTGATTGTACGACCTGGGACCACTATGGGGTGTCAGGTTTTTACGTTGGCCCCATATGTAGATACCGACAGGGCTGAAGTCCATTTCACACTATATATCTGTGTTACGCCACAACCACAGCCTACTTCTGTGACGGTGCGTGACGATATGGCAAAGCCACATACCCTACCCCAGCACAGGGATGGGTGGGGTTCTGCTGTTTTAGTGGTCACCACCCCTACCCCGGATGAGAACATTCGGGTTGCTACAGGTATCTCAGGTTTGTCTAACAATTGGTTATTATTGACCGAACAAGCAGCCAATACAACCCCCACTAGTTGTGTAGTTTGCATGGGTGCCCGACCATTGCTCCGCATTGTCCCGGCTACTGTCGAGATCGGATGTTTAATGCCCCTTATGGACCAAGACAATCCGACTGGTAATTGTTTCTTGTGGGATGCAGTTTACCCGGTTGTCTCCGCTACGGACAGGGCACCAGTATTTTCCTCTGATGTTGCCAGGGCCGAATTCTCCTGTATTAACATGACAGGGGGTATACTACAGTTAGGTTTGCTCCCTGCTGGTTGGTGTACAAATACTATCGTAGTAGTTGGTGTTTTTAAGCCAGTGATCAGGGCTGACATCTGGTGGTGGTGTGGGGGACCTCGGCTGTTTGACAGACCTCCCAATAAGGCTACGGGTACTTGTGCGCTTGTAACACTTCTACTGCCTATCTCTGTTTACCCTATAGGTGTGGGTGATTTGGTGACCCGGATACAGGCTGTGGACCCACAGTTTCTGCCTACCAGAACCAAGCGGGAAGCAGCCCTGACTGTTGGGGATCCCACGTATATTGATGCTATAGGTGTTCCTAGGGGGGTCCCTGATGAGTACAAGCTGGTGGACCAGGTCGCCGCAGGTTTTGAATCATCTCTCTGCTGGTGGTGCACTGTGAATAAAAATGTTGACCGCATTAACTATATACATTTCAATGTCAAAAAATTAGGGAACTGGACTCAACAAGGTTTTGAGGCCGTACATGGTCAACTGGCGGCTACCTCCCTTATGGCTTTTCAAAATCGCATTGCCGTTGACATGTTGCTGGCTGAGAAGGGTGGGATATGTTTTATGTTTGGGGAGCAATGTTGCACATTTATCCCCAATAACACAGCCTCTGATGGCAGTCTCACTGTTGCGTTAGAAGGACTACGTACCCTGAATGGTAAAATTAAATCCCACTCTGGGGTTGATACCAGCACGTGGGACTCCTGGATGGATGCATTTGGTAAATATAAGGTCCTGGTCTCTTCTATTCTGGTCTCTATCTCTGTGTTTGTTGCAATATTAACCCTCTGTGGCTGTTGTTGCATCCCATGTGCCCGCTCCCTGCTTTCTCGAGTTATTACTTCTGCTATTGCACCAAATAATGACCCTGCACTGATGTTCCCCCTCCGACAACAGGAGGATCCTCTGGTGGAGTTTGAAACATGCACATATGAGTAATTTTCACGTCTCACCAGGGTGGGGGTTTAAGATAAAACACACTGACAACCCATAAATATACACTGCTCAAAACCCTTTGGGATGGGCTACAAAGACAAAGAACTCTGTCGAGAACCAATGGGATACTGACGCCAGGCTGGAGAGGACTGTCTATCACCTACGAACAACCAACCAGGAGCCAGGACTACTAGAATCTACCTACGTCATTTCAATGTATAAATGTACTGCCCAAATATGTCGTACCTTCTCTTTTTCCGAAAGCTCCCTAAGGGTTGGACGAATAGGAGCCGTGCGGCACGTTTGCCAGATATTATTATGCTTGATTAAAGGCCTCAAATATAACGTATCCGCCTTGTCCAGAGTCTCATCTTGGTCTTGTTTCTCCAATAACTAATCATTTACAGTGTCCAGAGCACAGCTGGAGGCAGAGGGTGGTCTATAGCAGGCGGCAACAGTGAGAGACTTGTTTTTAGAGAGGTGGATTTTTAAAAGTAGAAGTTCAAATGGTTTCGGTACAGACCTGGATAGTAGGACAGAACTCTGCAGGCTATCTTTGCAGTAGATTGCAACACCGCCCACTTTGGCAGTTCTATCTTGTCTGAAAATGTTGTAGTTAGGGATGGAGATTTCAGAATTTTCTTCCTAAGCCAGGATTCAGACACGGCTAGAATATCCGGGTTGGCAGATTGTGCTAAAGCAGTGAATAAAACAAACTTAGGGAGGAGGCTTCTAATGTTAACATGCATAAAACCAAGGCTATTACGGTTACAGAAGTCATCAAAAGAGAGCGCCTGGGGAATAGGAGTGGAGCTAGGCACTGCAGGGCCTGGATTCACCTCTACATCGCCAGAGGAACAGAGGAGGAGTAGGATAAGGGTATGGCTAAAAGCTATGAGAATTGGTTGTCTAGAACGTCCGGAACAGAGAGTAAAAAGAGGTTTCTGTGGGCGATAAAATAGCTTCAAGGTATAACGTACAGACAAAGGTATGGTAGGATGTGAATACAGTGGAGGTAAACCTAGGTATTGAGTGATGATGAGAGAGATATTGTCTCTAGAAACATCATTGAAACCAGGTGATGTCATCGCATGTGTGGGTGGTAGACCTGAAAGGTTGGATAAGGTATAATGAGCAGGCCTAGAGGCTCTACAGTGAAATAAGCCAAGAAACACTAACCAGAACAGAAATGGACGAGGCATATTGACATTAAGGAGAGGCATGCTTAGTCGAGTGATCATAAGGGTCCAGTGAGTCGTGAGGTTGGTTGGGGTAACGGCGATTCAGACAGCTAGCCGAGCCATCAGTAGCAAGCTAGCATAGGATGGAGGTCTGTTTTCAGCCACCTCGTGCGTTTCCATCGGTAGATTAGTGGGGTTCCGTGTGGTAGAGGGGATCCATCCAATTGGCAAAAGAGATAAAGTTATAGTGATCCAAGAAAAATTGTCCGATAGACCTATTCAGATAGCAGCCAATAAGACCGCTAACATTTAGCGGGCCGTAGATGGGCGTTCGGGTAACGTCGCTACGGAGGGGCCAGTTGGATAACTCTCGGGCAGATAATGTCGATAGTCCAGTCGTGAAGGCCCTGTGGGGCTCCACATCGGCAGTAAAACGGGTCCGGATAGGTGATTGTAGCCCAGGAGTGGCTGATGGAACTCTTCAGCTGGCTAGCTCCGGATTAATTTATGTTTGCTCCGGGATCGACGTAAGCCAATAGCCACACGGATAGCAGCTAGCTAGCTGCGAGATCAAGGTGTAAATGTCCAGAGCTTGCGGTTGCAATCCGGGGATGTGGAGAGAAAAATAGGTCCGGTATGTTCTGGTCTGAGTCGGGTTGTACAAAACTGGCAATAGCCTTTCGAGCTAAAGGATAGCTGATGACCACAAACCATGGTTAGCTGACTACTAACGTTAGCCAGTAACCTGCATATTTAGTTAAAGAAATTCATGATAGCAGGCAATATTAAACTAGGGAAATTGTGTCACTTCTCTTGCGTTCATTGCACGCAGAGTCAGGGTATATGCAACAGTTTTGGCTGCCTGGCTCGTTGCAAACTAATTAGCGAACTAATTAGCCAGAATTTTACGTAATTGTGACAGTTAATTGAAAGTTGTGCAATGTAAAAGTTATGGATGCCACCTGTTATATAAAATACGGAATGGTTCCATCCACAACATTTTGTTTTGTATTTAGTAAATAAATAATTAAGCAAATTTGTGTATTGCTGATTCAACTTGTTAGCCAGGGTTCGTGCAGATAACCAAGGACTTTACGACAATCAGAATTAGACTGAATAAGGTGAAGATTAATAATTGACTGCTATTGATATGAAAGATCTTCAGATCTTTAAGAGAGTTTATTCGAAAGACAGCAGCACTAATAAACACCCCTCTGTGGTGCCCCATGTTATTAATGAGTTAATTACTGCATGGTTTAATTAAATTACGGAATCAATTAAACGTTAGCTAATAGATTTCACAAAATAGCCTATCATCTCATTTAATCAGTCAGAGACATGACAGCATGGATTTTTTTAGGGGGCATTATGGCCACACAAGGGGCCTGGGAAATTCGAGGCCTGCTAGTGCACCAAGTCTGGAACAAAAGAAGACCCTGAACAGCTTCTACTCCCAAGCCATAAGACTGCTAAACAAAACTGTTAAATGGCTAATCAAATGGCTGGCTACCTGCTACTGCATCTATCCTGTTGCCTAGTATTAACGCTACTTATATGAACCGTTGAAATCAGAAGTTTACATACACTTAGGTTGGAATCATTAAAACTTGTTTTTCAACCACTCCACACATTTCTTGTTAACAAACTATAGTTTTGGCAAGTCGGTTAGGACATCTACTTTGTGCATGACAAAGGTCATTTTTCCAACAATTGTTTACAGACCAATTATTTCACTTAAAATTCACCGTATCACAATTCCAGTGGGTCAGAAGTTTAAATACACTAAGTTGACTGTGCCTTTTAATAAACAGCTTGGAAAATTCCATAAAATGATGTCATGGCTTTAGAAGCTTCTGATAGGCTAATTGACATAATTTGAGTCTATTGGAGGTGTACCTGTGCATGTATTTCAAGGCCTACCTTCAAACTCAGTGCCTCTTTGCTTGACATCATGGAGAAATCTAAAGAAAACAGCAAAAATGTAGACCTCCACAAGTCTGGTTCATCCTTGGAAGCAATTTTCAAACGCCTGAAGGTGCCACGTTCATCTGCACAAACAATAGTATGCAAGTATAAACACCATGGGACCACGCAGCCATCATACACCTGTATTGTCTCTGGCTATGCCGGATTAAGTGACATGCTATTCTATAAAATAATTTCTCCGTAATTAATACTACCTGATTGAGCTAATCATGTAAATGTAATTAACTAGAGAGTCAGGGCACCACAAAATAATATTTATAGAGCTGTTATCATCCGAATAAACTCTTAAAGACCTAGTAATATTTTACATCAATAGCAGTCAATATTAATCGTAATCTTAATTCAGTCTCATCTGAAAGTTGTAAATTCTTAGTTATCTGCACAAACCCTGGCTAACAAGTTGAATCAGCAATACAAAATTGGGTTTAATTATTTATTTACTAAATACCTAACTAATCACACAGAATTACACATACACTTAATTAATCAACTTGATTACAAATTACGTCATAAAGGAAAACGTCCCTAGCGGGCGGAACAGATATGACAGCTGGTTACACAAAATAAAAGAGGCTGGGTTTGAGTGAAGGAGCGGGAAGACTGAGGAACAAAGGGCGAAGCTGTGCTATCGTAAATACAGTATCTTATGCATTCCAAATTACTGCCCATTCGGAAAAGGAAAATGTAATAAATATTTACTCTGAGCTGCGCTTCAGTAGGTTGGTGGTAGATGGAAGGCGGAGTTGCCCAACCGAGTCCTTTGAAGAATGTCTCTGCTGGTAAATACGTTGTAGTAACGTCGTTGTGTGGTAGACGGGATACTCTGTCTGTTCCTTCCTAACCTGCGTTTGCATCTGCTGTTGCTAACTCAAAGACTAGGAGGTATCACTTCTGTAGTGAATAAGAGTTCAAAGTTCATACCATTCGCAACCAAAGCTCACGCTGATGTTGGCTTCGTTCTGTAGTTATTATCTGAACCATTCTGACATCGGACCGTCGTCCTCACGTCCTCGGAAGAGGAGGTTATATTGTCATCAAGGGCTTATATAGGAAGGGAGAGGAGGGCGTGTTTGAAAAGTTTTATAGCCCATGTCCCTTCACAAGGGCGGGCCACTGATTGAGCAGAGCCCTGCCTTATGAAAACCCAAATCTCACATTTTTTTAAGCTAAAATCACATTTCATCCCATCACGAAAAATGTAATATTCAAACATTTCAATTGAACAGCAATTCCATGTGAATCCGATAACTCTGATGTGTAGACTTTACACTGTAGAGTTTGTCATCTTATCATTGATGAGAATGACTCAGATGACAACCGAACTGACATCATATTCATTAAATACCACCACATATGTTCCATTGTTCGGATTACCAGAACATAGGTAATTTCCCCCCACCTTCTGATGTTCTCAGAATCTCTATGTTAACCAAAGGATTTGCAAAGGTAACATCAGTAGGGTAGAGAGAGGAAAAAGGGGGGAAGAGGTATTTATGACTGTCATAAACCTACCCCCAGGCCAACGTCATGACACCACTCAGGAAGGAGACGTGTTCTGTCTCCTAGAGATGAACATACTTTGGTGCAAAAAGTGCAAATCAATCCCAGAACAACAGCAAAGGACCTTGTGAAGATGCTGGAGGAAACAGGTACAAAGTCTATATCCACAGTAAAACGAGTCCTATATCGACATAACCTGAAAGGCAGCTCAGCAAGGAAGAAGCCACTGCTCCAAAACCGCCATAAAAAAGCCAGACTACGGTTTGCAACTGCACATGGGGATAAAGATCGTACTTTTTGGAGAAATTTCCTCTGGCCCGATGAAACAAAAATTGATCTGTTTGGCCATAATGACCATCGTTACGTGTGGAGGAAAAAGGGGGAGGCTTGCAAGCCGAAGAACACCATCCCAACCGTGAATCATCGGGGTGGCAGGATCATTTTGTGGGTGTGCTTTGCTGCAGGAGGGACTGGTGCTCTTCACAAAATAGAAGGCATCATGAGGCAGGAAAATTATGTGGATATATTGAAGCACCATCTCAAGACATCAGTCAGGAAGTTAAAGTTTGGTTTTAAATGGGTCTTCCAAATGGACAATGACTTCCAAAGTTGTGGCAAAATGGCTTAAGGACAACAAAGGCAAGGTATTGGAGTGGCCATCACAACGCCCTGACCTCAATCACATAGACAATTTGTTAGCAGAACTGGAAAAGCGTGTGCATGCAAGGAGGCCTACAAACCTGACTCCATTACACCAGCTCTGTCAGGAAAAATGGGCCAAAATTCACCCAACATATTGTGGGAAGCTTGTGGAAAGCTACCAGAAACATTTGACCCAAGCTAATCAATTTAAAGGCATGGCTACCAAATACGAATTGAGTGTAACTTCTGACCTACTGGGAATGTGATGAAAGAGATCAAATCAGAAATAAATAATTCTCTCTACTATTATTCTGACATTTCACATTCTTAAAATAAACTGGTGATCCTAACTGACCTAAAACAGGGAATGTTTACATGGATCAAATGTCAGGAATTGTGAAAAACTGAGTTTAAATGTATTTGGCTAAGGTGTATGTAAACTTCCTACTTCAACTGTACATACACCACATGACCAAAAGAATGTGGACACCTGCTGGTTGAACATCTCATTCCAAAATCGTAGGCATCAATATAGAGTTGGTCCCCCAGTAGCTGCTATAACAGCCTCCACTCTTCTGGGAAGGCTTTCCACTAGATGTTGGAACATTGTTGCGGGGACTTGCTTCCATTCAGCCACAAGAGCATTAGTGAGGTCGGGCACTGATGTTGGGAGATTAGTTCTGGCTCGCAGTCGGTTTTCCAATTCATCCCAAAGGTGTTCGATGTGGTTGAGATCAGGGCTCTGTGCAGGCCAGTGAAGTTCTTCCACACCTCAACAAACCATTTCTATATGGACCACGCTTTGTTCACTGGGGCATGGTCATGCTGAAACAGGAAAGGGCCTTCCTGTGTGTCTAGTGTAGTCTAGAGCTTATCTTGAGATACTCTATCTATTAAGAGAGATTTCATCTGTATTTTTCGTAGCTGTCTACATACCACCACAGACTGATGCTGGCACTAAGACCGCACTCAATGAGCTGTATTCCTCCATAATACAACAGGAAAATGCTCATCCAGAGGCGGCTGTCCTAGTTTCCGTGGACTTTAATGCAGGGAATCTTAAATGCGTTTTGCCAAATTTCTATCAGCATGTTAAATGTGCAACTAGAGGGAAAACAACTCTAGACCACCTTTACTCCACACACAGAGACGCGTACAAAGCTCTCACTCGCCCTCCATTTGGCAAGTCTGACCATAATTCTGTCCTCCTCATTCCTGCTTACAAGCAAAAATTCAAGCAGGAATCACCATCAATAAAAACGTGGTCAGATGAAGCAGATGCTACGCTACAGGACTGTTTTGCTAACACAGACTGGAATATGTTCTGGGATTCTTCCGATGGCATTGAGGAGTACACCACATCAGTCATTGGCTTCATCAATAAGTGCATCGATGACGTCGTCCCCACAGTGACAGTATGTACATACCCCAACCAGAAGCCATGGATTACAGGCAACATCCGCACTGAGCTAAATGCTAGAGCTGCCGCTTACAAGGAGCGGGACTCTAACCAGGAAGCTGATAAGAAATCCTGCTATGCCCTCCAACGAACCATCAAACAGGAAAAGCATCAATACAGGACTAAGATCGACTCGCACTACACCAGCTCCGACACTCATCGGATGTGGCAGGGCTTGCAAACCATTACAGACTACAAAGCGAAGCACAGCTGAGAGCTGCCCAGTGACACAATCCTACCAGACAAGCTAAATTACTTCTTTCTTTGCTTCGAGGCAAATAACATTGAAACATGCATGAGAGCAGCAGCTGTTCCGGATGACTGTGTGATCACTCTCTCCGCAGCCAATGTGAGTAAGACCTTTAAACAGGTCAACATTCACAAGGCCGCAGGGACAGAAGGATTACCGGGACTTGTACTCCGAGCATGCGCTGACCAACTGGCAAGTGTCTTCACTGACATTTTCAACCTCTCCCTGTCTGAGATATAATACCAACATGTTTTAAGCAAACTACCATAGTCCCTGTGCCCAAGAACGCTAAGGTAACCTGCCTAAATGACTACCAATCCGCAGCACTCACGTTTGAAGCCATGAAGTGATTTGAAAAGTTGGTCATGGCTCACATCAGCACCCTTATCCCAGAAACCCTAGCCCCACTTCAATTTTCATACTGCCCAAACAGATCCACAGATGATGCAATCTCTATTGCACTCCACACTGCCCTTTCCCACCTGGACAAAAGGAACACCTATGTGAGAATGCTATTCATTGACTACAGCTCAGCATTCAACACCATAGTGCCCTCAAAGCTCATCAATAAGCTTAGGACCCTGGGACTAAATACCTCCATCTGCAACTGGATCCTGGACTTCTTGACGGCCTCCCCCAGGGACTAAGGGTAGGTAACAACACATCCGCCACGCTGATCCTCAACACAGGGGCCTCTCAGGGGAGTGTGCTCAGTCCCCTCCTGTGCTCCCTGTTCACTCATGACTGCACGGCCAGACCCGACTCCAACACCATCATTAAGTTTGCCCGGGACAAGTTTTCCGGTAGGCCTGATCACCGACAATGACGAGACAGCCTAACCGCTCCCTCAACGTGATCATGACAAAGGAGATGATTGTGGACTACAGGAAAAGGAGGACCGAGCACGCCCCCATTCTCATCAACGTGGCTGTAGAGGAGCAGGTTGAGAGCTTCAAGTTCCTTGGTGTCTACATCAACAAACTAACATGGTCCAAGCACACCAAGACAGTCATCACTGGGGCCAAGCTTCCTGCCATCCAGGACCTCTATACCAGGCGATGTCAGAGGAAGGCCCCATAAATTGTCAAAGCCACCCTAGTCATAGACTGTTCTCTCTGCTACCGCATGGAAGGCGGTACCGGAGCACCAAGTCTAGGTCCACGAGGCTTCTAAACAGCTTCAACCCCCAAGCCATAAGACTCCTGAACATCTAATCAATGGCTACCCAGACTGTTTGCATTTACGCCACTGCTACTCTCTCTTATTATCTATGCATAGTCACTTTAATTACTATAGCTACATGTACATATTACCTCGACTAATCGGTGCCCCGGCATATTTACTCTGTACCGGTACCCCCCTGTATATAGACTCGCTATTTATATTTTATTGCTGCTCTTTAATTACTTGATCCTTTTATTTCTTATTCTTATTCATATTTTTTCAACTCCATTGTTGGTTAGGGACTTGTAAGCCTAACTTCCTGGCATGGGCAACAATCAACCAGCTAAGTTGTGTAGCTAGCTATGGTGAGCCTACTAGGTTACATCTAGGCTACATATTTAACTTCGTCTCAGGCCAGTGGCACAACATATTAATTTATGGTTTGATCAGATTCGCCATCATAATCATTGACCTGTACAGAGAATTAAGTCAAAACCACAAATCCACATCAACATCTCCATCTATGCAGGACATCAACACAAGCAGCCCAGAAACAAACAAAAATAGGTTTTGCTTAGGAAATTATTTGATTGGTCTGAAGCCAAATCCAAACTGGCCTCCCTCGGGGGACATTTTGCTGCACCAGTACAACCCACAGTTGAGCAAATGCTTGCTGGCATTGATCAATCAAATGCTACGGATACAACATTTTATACTCTTTTGGTTCAGGCAGCATCAGATACAAACTTGGTCTCTTTTTTACTTTCTTGAGTAAGGCAGTTCCAAAATGTATCTGTTTCAGCCTAGCTCAGTGCTTTCTGTGGTGGTGTGGCAGAATACGGAGCGTAGAGGTTGGTAATGTACTCTAGTTGCGCCGTGATTGGCTCAGTGTTCTGTCACTCATGGGGACACTACGTCACCGCAAAATCTACAGGGAGAGTTACATTAGCAGTGCCATTTCAAGAAGGCTCAAGGTCATTGGCCACATCATGTCAAAATCATACTTTCAAAATCTTAGCTAGCAAGCTAGCAGTCATCATCCTGAATCAAGTCAACAATCTTCTGGCAAATAATTTTCAATTGTTGTCATATGAAGAGAAAATATAGATAAAACGTATCTGTGCTCATCAGCCATTGGACATAAACATTACACAACAAGTTGGAAATCGCAAATACAACAATGAGTGGTATGGAAAGCAATCACTAGCCTACTATTCAGTGGAGTGTGTGTGTGGTCCAAGTCTGGGTTTAAAGGTATCTTTTCCAAGTTTCAAATAATAAACATTCAACATTGGCCATGCTGTCAATCCAGCATGACTTCTGCCGTGTTCAAAACAACTGGAAACTCGGAACTGGGAAATCTCAGACTTCAGTGAGTTTGAACTCACTTGGGAACTCAGAAATAAATGAGCTCCGACTGGGAAAATCCGTTTTGAACAGTCATCCAACTCTGGCCTCTTTCTAGAGCTCCGACCTGAAGATCACTGACATCATAATTCGACCCTGTTTTTTTTAATGTTCACAGTTGTATTGAAATCCAGTGAATGACAGACTTTGATGACAAAACTTGCCCATGAAGGACTGCCGTGCACCTTCCTGAGAGTCCAAAAGAGTCCAAAAATGTATTGTATGCTGCTGCATAAATTATGTAATATGCCAGGAAGATATGTATACTGTAGCTAAGAAAGTAATACTACGTGTATATTGTGTAGTAAGATGTTAGCAGCCCATGTGCCTCACCCTAATAATTTGGTCTCTTTTCCCCTCATAATCATGTTCTGACTTGGTGGTGCACATTTAGCCTATAGTCCGGTTTAGAGAAATGTCATCATCCAATATTGTAAGAGTTTTCATTGTCTGCTGTATTTATCCTACGGTTCTGACTTGGTGTACAAGGAGATAACTGTAAGAACGACCCATGTTCTGAATTATGTCATGTACATTTCAAAAGTGCTAAACAAATAGTTATATTGACTACGTCCATCCTAGCTCGCTCATTAATGTCTTAATGGGAATTATGGATTGCCTCTTATCCACTCCTCATCCACTTATGCCATAGTTTGTACGTCTCAATTGTCAGTAGAAACCATATTTGTTTAAAACCTGTTATGGCAAGGCATTCCCCTAGGGGAACTCCCACCCCCCCCATTCAGCTGAAAAGGTGGCGCGGGGAATTCTAAAATGTTCTTTAGAAATATTTAACTTTCACACATTAACAAGTCCAATACAGCAAATGAAAGATAAACATCTTGTTATCTACCCATCATGTCCGATTTTTTAATGTTTTACAGCGAAAACACAACATATATTTATGTTAGACCACCACCAAATAAAAAAAAAAACACAGCCATTTTTTCCCAGCCAAAGATAGAGTCACAAAAGCAGAATTAGAGATAAAATGAATCACTAACCTTTTGATAATCTTCATCAGATGACACTCATATGACATGTTACACAATACATTTATGTTTTGTTCGATAAAATGCATATTTATATCCACAAATCTCGGTTTACATTGACGCCATGTTCAGAAATGCCTCCAAAATATCCGGAGTAATTACAGAGAGCTACGCCAGGTAACAGAAATACTCATCATAAACTTTGACGAAAGATACATGTTCTACATATAATTAAAGATACACTGGTTCTTAATGCAACCGCTGTGTCAGATTTTTTTTAAACGTTACAAAAAAAGCATACCATGCAATAATCTGAGACGGCGCTCAGACGTAAATATATATCTCCTCCATGTTGGAGTCAACAGAAATACGAAATTACATGATAAATATTCCCTTACCGTTTGATGATCTTTCATCAGAATGCAGTGCAAGGAGTCCTAGTTCCACAATAAATCGTTGTTTTGTTCCATAATGTCCAATACTAGTGTCCAATTAGCTGCATTTGCTAGCACTTTCAGGTCACGTGCCCAAAAGCTGACACTGGTCCAGCAGAACTCGGACGAAAATTTCAAAAATATATATTCCAGTTCCAACCGGAGCATACAGTGCCTTGAGAAAGTATTCGGCCCCCTTGAACTTTGCGACCTTTTGCCACATTTCAGGCTTCAAACATAAAGATATAAAACTGTATTTTTTTGTGAAGAATCAACAACAAGTGGGACACAATCATGAAGTGGAATTTTGCACGCCCAATTTTTCAGTTTTTGATTTGTTAAAAAAGTTTGAAATATCCAATAAATGTCGTTCCACTTCATGATTGTGTCCCACTTGTTGTTGATTCTTCACAAAAAAATACAGTTTTATATCTTTATGTTTGAAGCCTGAAATGTGGCAAAAGGTCGCAAAGTTCAAGGGGGCCGAATACTTTCGCAAGGCACTGTACGTTTTCATCTGCAGCCAAATGGAACGATGGAGATATCAACAGACAAATGCGCAACCAGGAAATGGCATTCTGTCGGGACAGTGACTCATTACCCTCCCATTCGGTCAGGTTCACACCAGAGGCTCCATTCCACGTTCTACTGAATGAGGACATCTAGTGGAAGGCGTAGGAAGTGCTAACAGATCCATATCTTATTTGGAAGTGAGGAGGCGATGACTTAAAATTAGACCCGCATTCAGAA
Organism: Oncorhynchus mykiss; assembly: GCF_057628025.1. Taxonomy (NCBI): domain Eukaryota; kingdom Metazoa; phylum Chordata; class Actinopteri; order Salmoniformes; family Salmonidae; genus Oncorhynchus; species Oncorhynchus mykiss. Next base: position 52,867,473 of record NC_143022.1, on the reverse strand, counting down.
TTTCACTTCCTGTTTGGAAGATTGCCTGCCCTATGAGTTCTGTTATACTCACAGACATAATTCAAACAGTTTTAGAAACTTCAGAGTGTTTTCTTTCCAATAGTAATAATAATATGCATATATTAGCAATCTAGGACAGAGTAGAATGCAGTTCACTATGGGCACGCAATTCATCCAAAGTGAAAATACTGCCCCTTATCACCAACAAAGTAAACAAGTCAGCCATATCAGCTATGTTTTTTTAAAGGCAGTAAATGAGGCTGAATGAATTGTTTTGCTACCAGACAAGGCTCCGCTGATAGCCAGGTGTAGCAGTGGTAAGGTGTTGGAACTCTGCAATTGGGACAGCTTTATGTAGGCCCTAACAGTTTGTGGGCACGGTTTGTCACCTTCATAGTGCAATTAATGTATTGTTTAGTGTTGTGTTGTGTAGTGTAGTGGCTTTGCTGGCATGCATTTGAAAAAAAAACAATTGTTTGCCCCACCAAGACGTACATACTAAAATCGCTACTGGCCAAGATCCATACATTCTCATATGTTGCCTCCGTCAATTTCTCTGCAGCAGAAGTTGTTCTGTTCATCAGCTCTTACTGTACTTTCAGCAAAGCAGTAAGTTGCTGATATTTGTTTTCCAAACAAATGGTGAAACTACTAAATGACTGAGAGTTTGACTGTGTGATATTAGATTGCTTCTTGTGTAAATATTTTCTGTCTGGATTTTAATGATTTGTATATATTTACTCTTGTAAATAGGAGAAGGCTAATGTTTAACTAGCTAACATGCCCATAAGTGGAAGTTAGGCTAGCGAGAAGGTATTTTAGTCAGGCAGCCTAAGACAACAAAAAATAAAAGTATGTAATGTATGACAGAGGTATAGGCCATTTTGTCAACATGAATGAGAGGAGGATGGCATTGGCGTTTCTCTTCAAGTAGTGTGAGTCAACATGTTTTTCTACTTGCACGAATGCACACACGTACACACGCAGACAGAAATCAGAACCATGGACAGCCACATCATATTTAGCTTACGCTGATTGTCTTTGGTGTCTTTTAGTGGTCAATGTATTAGACTAAGCAGAGGTGATTTGATGAAGTTGAAATGGTGCTGGAATAGTGGAAGTAGCTCCTGTTCTTTTTCTGTGGTTCCCCTTACAAGAAAATATTACAGTCAGAGTGCAGTATAACTGCAGTACACTGTAATCTAACTGGAGTTAGAATACAGTATAACTGCAGTACACTGTCATCTAACTGGAGTTAGAATACAGTATAACTGCAGCAGGCTGTAAATACTGCGTCCAAAAAATATGTTTTTTTACTGCAGTAATGTTGCAGTGTAACTGCAGTTACAGTGCAGTATAACTGCAGTTAAACTGCAGTACACTGGAGTTATTCTGCAATCACTGCGTCCAAAATACCACAGTCGACTGCAGTTACTGCACTTTTACTGCAGTTTCAAAACTGCAGTCTTTTTTCGTAAGGGTCTAAATCAATAGTTGTTTTGTGGTCCGAAAGTGTCGGAAACATTAACTTGGTTGACCCTGCTGTAGGTCATGTATCTGTCTGTTACTCTACATGCAATATGCTTTGTGGACCACACTGGCCAGAGCTTGCTATCCGGTTTTGTGCTAAAACAAAAGGTGTGGTTGAATTTATTCTGCCACTGTGTCTTCTTATTGTCTCGGCCTTTAGCAAGTTTCTCATTGTTGCATTTTTTGCTTCTGCTTGAGTACTACAAATCGCTCAATTTTAAATCTTTATTGCAAGGTAATTCGACTGCACATGTTAATGCAAAAGCTCAAAATCTATCATATACTGCCACCTGTTGGGAGTTTGTGGAATTTGACAGCTCGGAAACTATTTGAAATGGTGCTGTATTTGGTAGTCTGCACATGTAAAATCGAAATATTACCGGCGAGCCACCAATCAAGGCTCTGCGAGCTTCGCAATGACTATGCCTGACCTAACACAACACAGCCTACAACTCAGACACCTTAATATCCTCCACAAAGAAATAAACTGAAAACTGAGAATATGCGTCAACCTACTTAATTACCCATATTTTCTACCACGCAATGAGTTTGTTCATGCATGAGACAAGATGATGAATCACCATTAGTCTTGTGAGGTGCCTATGAGAAGAAAATGTTTTCCACCTTTCAGAAATAGAGCCTATGGTTAATGAATAAATCAAGCCACACTGAACAACCTATAAAGAACTAAGTGGTCTGATGCCAGTCACCTGTTTTCACCTGTTCTAAGAAATGGCACTTTTGTATGTCTCAATTCATCTCTGAAAGGTTGATAACTAAGAGGAGAGAGAAAACATCACTCTTTTGACAGTTGGGCAAAGATTGTCTCACAGACTTTTAGGCTGATTGTCATAATACAATCATTCAGAAGTGATGTGCTTGTGAACAGCCACTTTGCCAAACTTTGAGATGTCCAATTGACAGCGCTAGATGGCATGTTGTGAACGTGTAGTAGGTGAAGCACCGACCAGCCGGTTAGAGAAAGGGTTGCTTATGCAAGAGTCCTTCAGGTCTGAGAGCAGTCAGCACATTTCACATTCAGCTGTAAGCTCTTATCACCATTGTGTGTATAGCAGCAGGGCCTAGATGGTTGAATAGCCATCAACATCAGATGTCTATAAAACTCCAATAACAGCCCCTCTTCAGAAGTACAGATACAGTGCAGACTGCTGCCTATTTTGATATTAAATGCAGTGATTGTGATGAAATTGTTCTGCACAGAGATGTGATCACTATAGGAGATTGCTGCATCTATTCAGCCACTGCTTCAACAGATAAGCAGGGTTTTATTGGATCAAAAAGGGGCTTAGGTGGTGGGCGTGGCACGGGGCGAGGCAATGGGTGCTGTCGGCAAATTTCTTGCAATTCTACACATTTTGCCATGGAGCTGAGAGAACATTTTGGTTAAAGCTGTATCATTTTGCTCCAACATAGTTCTTCTCTAAGATTATATATATTTATTTAAAACATATAGGTACACAATCTTTTCTACATACCGTATATCAGGTTTTAGCATTTTCCCATTCCAGAATTTTGAAATCCCAAGGATTTCAATGGCAGAGCAATCCCTGGAGGATGTTTAGAAGGTTCTGTGACTAGTAAGAAACCACTGGTTGCAACAAGCACTGATGGAGAATACTCTGTTTTCCCTCATCTTAATAAACACATTGACTTACGTGTACGCTCTGGCAACCTGTCATGCTGCCTGGGCACACAGTAGATAGAGGCCCAATAGGTGAATACAAAATGTGTTTTCCTGAACACGCATTAAGATTGATTTCTCTGCCCTAGTAGGTACAAAATTGTGTCAATATCATGCAGGCGCAAACAGTATAGTTACCTTCTGATCTGTATGTCTGGGAGATATGGCTAGTCTGGCATATCTGTCAACAGATAGTCCCAAAAACCTCACTGAATAACGATCTCAACCCCAGTACATACAATATGTCATGTTATCATTTCTCATCCTCTCTCATTTTTTTAACCTTTATTTAACCAGGCAAGTCAGTTAAGAACAAATTCTTATTTTCAATGACGGCCTAGGAACAGTGGGTTAACTGCCTGTTCAGGGGCAGAACGACAGATTTGTACCTTGTCAGCTCGGGAATATGAACTTCCAACCTTTCGGTTACTAGTCCAACAGCTCTAACCACTAGGCTACCCTGCCGCCCCAATTTCCACCTCTATACCCGTCTCTATCCCTCCTCCTGCCTTTGTATTCTCTGTAGGAGTGGAACATCACCCGGGTGACCTTTGGGAAGGAGAGAGATGAATCCATCATTCAAACGGCCCAGGAGTTTGTAGTAGAGACAATAGTGGGGAATTCTAACACACCCTACAACTTGGACAGGTTAGTCACTCACTGTCACATTCAGTAGGAAGGGTCCAATAAGTGAAATGCTTCTCTCCGCGATAGTGCTTACCTGCAAAAATCGCTGAAGCTGGAGACTTATATTTCCCTCACTAACTTTAAACATCAGCTATCCGAGCAGCTAACCGATCGCTGCAGCTGTACATAGCCTACCTACCTCATCCCCATATTGTTTTTATTTACTTTTCTGCTCTTTTGCACACCAGTATTTCTACTTGCACATCATCATCTGCACATCTGCACATCTATCTCTCCAGTGTTATTTTGCTATGTTGTAATTACTTGCTACTATGGCCTATTTATTGCCTGACCTCCTCACGCCATTTGCACACACTGTATATAGACTTTCTTTTTTTCCATTGTGTTATTGACTGTACACTTGTTCATTCCATGTGTAACTCGGTGTTGTTGTATGTGTCGCACTGCTTTGCTTTATCTTGGCCAGGTCACAGTTGTAAATGTCCTCAACTAGCCTATCCGGTTAAATAAAGGTAAAGTTTAAAAAAATTTAAATCATTTTTGAAAACCTAGTCACAAATCTGTTTGTGCTCTGTAGCCAGAGGACAATGACCATAGGAGTTAGTAAGACGACATAAACAGATCTGGGACCAGGCTAGTGCTTACCTACCCATGTCATTTGAAGTTATTTCTGATTAGTCCGATAACTGTACATTCAATAGTGATTTGAATAGTATTTGAATTTTGAGCTCAAACTGTTTCCGGTGGCATATTCAACACGGTTGCTTGCTGGATAGAGAAGAGCCAACTGGAAAATAAGAGTGCAAATTGAGAAAATGCTAGCGGGGAGGGAAACGTCACATCTAAGAGCATGTTCAATTATAGGCCGTGAACACGCACGGAATACATAGTTTGAAGATGTCAACCATATCTTTAGTGTACAACATGACATTTCTCCCTCCATGTCAATGAAAGGGAAACGGCAGGGGAGCAGTGGGAGCACTGAGCAGAAAAATCCAGAACGGCAAGTCAGGTTCCAGAAAATCCAGAACCCCAGGACAGTGTAAAGTGCAGAATTGGTGGGGTATTTTGCCCGGGAGGGATCAATAAGATTATCATTTCTACTTTCACATTTCCACAACTTCTGTTGTCAGCACAGTAGCTTCCATTCAGCCTATTTCGTACTATCCAGTAGGCTAACCGATGTCAGTATGTTACTGTAACTAAACTAGAGCACAGTGGGTTACATAAATGTGATCGATGCTCGAAAGACACGCATGCTGCGAGCAAAGCTCCGGAGGTCAAAGGGGAAAAAGCTCTCACTGATGTAGAACCAACTGAAAGAGTTTTGATGTTTTACTTCCTACAGCAGAGTCCCATAGCTCAGTGCTGTCACACCACACAACGTGTACAGGCTCCAAGCAGTGAGGAGATGAAATAGCTAAGCAGGGAGGCAGTCACCGTGGCAGACTTGCGAGTGGCGGCCCGGTAGGGTGGCAGTGCTCAGCCATTACAAACCATGTTTCTGCTGGAGACTCATGGAGGCTCTTGATACGCCTGTTTGGCCCGGCCCACAACAGACAATGATCCAATAGGAAAGTCTGAAAGGCTCCAGCCTGCACCGATATAGATGACGTGCTGTAACTTCATCAGTGCATGGTTAGGGAATGGCTATGTAGATACTGTCCGCTGTTCTATAATGAGTCATGATGCTGCCATTTTATTATAATTTGTTAAATATATATTTTATATGTACTTTGTTGTACATCCTGTATATGAGTAATGGAGAAGATGAATAACAACTTGATAACTATGATCAAATCAAGTACCATGACTATGTTTACTTTACAAGTTGACTATAAATCATTTATACAGTAGGATTTTAGATTTTACTAAATGTAAAAACTACAGAATTTCAAAAAGTAAAACTGTATTGGTATTATGATGTTTTGAATTGTGCTGAGAAAGTATGTACTGTGTAGTTAACTTGAAACAACCAGTTTGTTGGTGTGCAAAGATTGCCAGATCAGAGTCAATTGGCATTTCAAAAAGTTATGCTCTATTTTAATCTTGAAATTATGTTTTAATAATTTCTACCCCTACATTTACAGTGCCTTCAAAAAGTATTCAGACCACTTGACTTTTTCCACATTTTGATACATTACATTGATTGGAGTCCAATTGATTGTACATGATTTAGAAAGGCACACACCTGTCTACATAAGTCCTACAGTTGACAGTGCATGTCAGCGCAAAAACCAAGCCATGAGGTCGAAGGAATTGTCTGTAGAGCTCCGAGACAGGATTGTGTCGAGGCACAGATCTGGGGAAGGGTACCAAATTAATTATGCAGCATTAAAGGTCCCCAAGAACACAGTGGCCTCCATCATTCTTAAATGGATGAAGTTTGAAACCATCAAGCTCTTCCTAGAGCTGGCTGTCCAGCCAAACTGAGCATTCGGGGGAGGGCCTTCGTCAGGAAGGTGACCAAGAACCCGGTGGTCACTCTGACAGAGTTCCAGAGTTCCTCTGTGGAGATGAGAGAACCTTCCAGAAAGACAACCACCTCTGCAGCACTCTACCAATCAGGCCTATATGGTATAGTGGCCAGACGGAAGCCACTCCTCAGTAAAAGGCACATGACAGCCCGCTTGGAGTTTGACAAAAGGCACCTAAAGACTCTCAGACCATGAGAAACAAGATTCTCTGGTCTGATGAAACCAAGATTGAACTCTTTGGTCTGAATGCCAAGCGTCACCTCTGGAGGAAACCTGGCACCATCCCTACGGTGAAGCATGGTGGTGGCAGCATCATGCTGTGGGGATGTTTTTCAGCGGTGGGGACTGGGAGACCAGTCAGCATCGAGGCAAAGATGAACGGAGCAAAGTACAGACAGATCCTCGATGAAAACCTGCTCCGGAGTGCTCAGGACCTCCGACTGGGGTGAAGGTTCACCTTCCAACAGGACAACAACCCTAAGCACACAGACAACAGACAGACTTGAACACGATCAAACATCTCTGGAGAGACCTGAAAATGGCTGTGCAGCAACGCTCCCCACCCAACCTGACAGAGCTTGAGAGAATCTGCAGAGAAGAATGGGAGAAACTCCTCAAATACAGGTGTTTCAAGTTTGTAACGTCATACCAAAGAAGACATTTTTATTGACAGCATCATTTCCCCACACCAATAGTATTGTTATTGACATTTCTACAAAATTACCTCGGGCCAAGTATTCAGAAACTGTCTCAGAGTAGAAGTGCTAATCTAGGATCAGTTATGCCTTTGAGATAAGTAATGAGTAAGATCACAAGAACAGGATAATCAAATCAAATCAAACTTTTTTGTCACATATAATCAAATCAAGTCAAACTGTATTTGTCACAACAAGTGTAGACCTTACCTAAAGGACCTGATCTTATATCATCACTCTGATTAGTTTCATGAATATGGGCCCAGATGTCAATGTTTTAATCTCACTGTCCCTCATGTTTCTGCTGTTATCAGGATAATTGAGATGGACAACGGCAGTCCTCCGCTGACCTTCAAGAAGTTCCAGGCCTTAGGGAACAGGCTAGAGCTGCCTAGGAAACCCATGCCCACCATCACACAAGAACAACTGGACAGCTGTCAGACGAAGACCGTAGACAACCACAGACCGACACTACAGCGTCCCCTGTTCTGGAAGAGCTGGGTAATCAATCAATCAGATGTATTTTACAGTGCCTTCGGAAAGTATTCAGAACCCTGGACTTTTTCCACATTTTGTTGTTACAGCCTGAATTTAAAACGGATTGCATTTATAGTTTGTGCCACTGGCCTACACTCAATACCCCATAATGTAAGCTTAAATGGCTTGAGTCAATAAGTATTCAACCCCTTTGTTATGGGGGGAGGTTCTACAAAACTAACATATGGAGTTGTTTTAAGATGGTCATACCAAGGATCATTTAAAGCATTTGATTTTGAATTTCAGGACCCTTTTAGGTATCGAAACAATTATTTGATGAAACATTGAATTTGGCCTTACTGCTATTAACCCACAGAAACGCATTGAATAAAACATTTTAAACTGGTAGCTAGCTTCAGATGTTTCCCGTGACGCTTGTGGGGGTTGTAGAGCAAAACTGAACACCATCATGTTCGTGAGAGCATCATCTTTCCATTCCTTTCGTATTCGTTTGAACGCTACAGACATTTTGGTGAGAGGATTCATTTTCGGGATGTCTCATGTTCCGCAGATGTGGAAGGCCGCCATTGGTGCATGCGGTGGATATCTCTAGCTTAGACTGGTTTTGATGGGGATTTTTTTTGTTTTTTTGTGGGGCACAGACATCGAATCTATGGGGTTAACCCTTGGTGCATGCATTATGCTTTGGATGCTGTATCAATACACCCAGTCACTACAAAGATACAGGCGTCCTTCCTAACTCCGTTTCTGGAAACCGCTCAGGGATTTCACAATGAGGCCAATGGTGACTTTAAAACAGACTTTAATGGCTGTGATAGGAGAAGACTGAGGATGAATCAACAAGATTATAGTTACTCCACAAAACTAACCTAATTGACAGAGTGAAAAGAAGGAAGCCTGTACAGAATACAAATATTCCCCAAAAAATGATATATTTCTTATTTCACCTTTACATGCATCCTGTTTGCAACAAGGCACTAAAGTAATACTGCAAGAAATGTGGCAAAGCAATTACCTTTTTGTCCTGAATACAGTGTTATGTTTTGGGCAAATCCAATACAACACGTTACTGAGTACCACACTCCAAATGTTCAAGCATAGTGGTGACTGCATCATGTTATGGGTATGCTTGTAATTGTTAAGGACTGGGGAGTTTTTCCAGGATAAAAAATAAACGGAATGGATCTAAGCACAGGCACAATCCTTGGGAAAACCGGGTTCAGTCTGCTTTCCACCAAAGACTGGGAGATGAATTCACCTTCCAGTGGGACAATAACCTAAGACACAAGGCCAAATCTACACTGGAGTTGCTTACCAAGAATGACAGGGAATGTTCCTGAGTGGCCGAGTTACCGGGTTGACTTAAATCTGCTTGAAAATATATTGCAAGACCTGAAAATTGTTGTCTAGTAATGATCAACAACCAACTTGACAGAGCTTAAAGAAACTTTTGAAGAATAATGCCCAAATATTGTACAATCTAGGTGTGCAAAGCTCTTTCGCCTCGATCACACCGACAGCATTAAATCCATTTTAATCCCACTTTGTAACACAACAAAATGTAGAAAAAGTCAACTTTCTGAAGGCACTGTATAAATCCCCTTTTGCATCAGCAGTTGTCAGAAAGGGTAATCCAGACTAGAGAGAAGGGACTCCGACCGTATGGAAGTGGAGTCTTTTTTTAATGGAAGGTCATTTTAACTTTGACCGAAATCTACTCTTTTTGTTTCATTAACACCTGGTGGAACAACAGTGTGATTGTACAGTATAATATAGTGCTGGACACATTTCCACCATTGTGATATCCAGAACTGTTACATCCTGTTATTCCTCACACACTGTGTGCAGTACTGTCTGTTGACAAGGAGAAATAGAGAGTCACAGTGTCCATGTACATTTGGTGCTTGTTATCTGACTGTGCTTGACTTGTACTCCGTTCTCCAGGATTCAAGACTCAAGGACTGGACCCAGCGATGTGGAAGGGTGAGGAGTCTGAAGCACTAGAGACTCTACAAACACTTAGACAGAAAAGCCTGGGTGGCTAACTTTCAGTGGACCAGGATCAACATGTGTTCGCTGATCGCCATGTAATATTCATGTAAAATAATAGAATTTGAAAAAACTAGACTTGATACCTAAATGATACCATGGCAACAAACAAACCAAAACATGGAGAAAGCAAGTGATTTTAACACATTTTGTCAGGTTTTTGCTCTCAAAATCACACTTTGAAATGGTATTAAAACAACAGAATTGGATGTGGGTCGTTCCACCTCCAAAAGCACAAGAAAGAGAATTTTGACACACATCATCTCAGATCGTTCTGATGTCGTTTCCGTTGGAAACCGATAAGATTACCATTCCTGCAACATTCTTTTGGAGCACACAGCACACCGCACACAGCAGGGCTCAACATTCAACTGAATGCTACTGCCCCGAGTCGATCTGACAGGAAAGTGAATGACGAGAGCATAATTTCAATAGCAGGTGATTTTATATTTCATTTTATGGGCTGAGCAAGTAGCCTATGCAGCAGGGATCATCAACTAGAGTCAGCCGTGGACCGTGTAGTGGTTTTTTCTGTATTATCAAATGAGGAAAGACAAGCTTATCACACAAGTCAGAGTTATACTTCTTTATTCACTTATTAGTAAGGGAGCAGGTCAATACAACACACACATACAAGGTGAATCGATTGAGTGCTCTAATAATACAGAGAAGCAAGGGGTTTATATTGAAACACAAAACTGCTTAGTCATGGTTGGTTCCACCCTCCCTGGCAGATCAGGGCAATTTAAGCTACCTTGTTTTCATCTTGTGGCTATGTGTATCGGGTCATAGCAGTATGGCAGTATGGTTCCGTTTACTCCCTTCTCTACCAAGCTAGCCTCCGTTCTCTTCTCTCTCCCCACAGCTGTGCCCTTGGAAGACAGTAAAAGAACAGGATGGGCCGAAGGACAGTGGTCACTTCTCAGAGGCTCTTTGTCTTATGCCGTGTGACCAGCTTACTCAGAAGCAAAGAGAAATGGAAATAATACAGGTCTCTCTGGTCTCTCTAATACAGGTCTCTCTGTTTTTCAAGCTGATTTCTATCCCATGTCCCTGACTACACGCCTAGACCAGCTGATCTCTATCCCATGTCCCTGACTCCACGCCTATACCAGCTTATCTCTATCCCATGTCCCTGACTCCACGCCTAGACCAGCTGATCTCTATCCCATGTCCCTGACTCCACGCCTAGACCTGCTGATCTCTATCCTATGTCCCTGACTACACGCCTAGACCAGCTGATCTCTATCCCATGTCCCTGACTCCACGCCTAGACCAGCTGATCTCTATCCCATGTCCCTGACTCCACGCCTAGACCAGCTGATCTCTATCCCATGTCCCTGACTCCACGCCTAGACCAGCTGATCTCTACCCCATGTCCCTGACTACACGCCTAGACCAGCTGATCTCTATCCCATGTCCCTGACTACACGCCTAGACCAGCTGATCTCTATCCCATGTCCCTGACTACACGCCTAGACCAGCTGATCTCTATCCCATGTCCCTGACTCCACGCCTAGACCAGCTGATCTCTATCCCATGTCCCTGACTCCACGCCTAGACCAGCTGATCTCTATCCCATGTCCCTGACTACACGCCTAGACCAGCTGATCTCTATCCCATGTCCCTGACTACACGCCTAGACCAGCTGATCTCTATCCCATGTCCCTGACTCCACGCCTAGACCAGCTGATCTCTATCCCATGTCCCTGACTACACGCCTAGACCAGCTGATCTCTATCCCATGTCCCTGACTCCACGCCTAGACCAGCTGATCTCTATCCCATGTCCCTGACTCCACGCCTAGACCAGCTGATCTCTATCCCATGTCCCTGACTCCACGCCTAGACCAGCTGATCTCTATCCCATGTCCCTGACTCCACGCCTAGACCTGCTGATCTCTATCTCATGTCCCTGACTACACGCCTAGACCAGCTGCGGGGAGTGAACGTGGAAGAAATTAACCATCCTTTCTCAGAAGCACAGCATTGGCACTAAAGACATGTCTATACTATTGTTAAGCATATTAACTGTTAAATATGAATATTAAACGAATCAGGTAAATATGTGATTTTTTTTTTTCTCACAGCCAATTTTTCCTTGAGTGGATGGTCGGTGGGGGGGGGGGGGTCAAAACAGGCACTGATTCAAATCCCCAGGCCTGAATAAGAGCGTCTACTAAATATATAAAATGTCAACAGAATTACAAATCATTTGTAGACTGCAAATTGACTGCAAGAAACCCAAACAGATATAGTTTGGATAAAACGTAATAATTTCAAACCTTACATTTGTTAGGAGGACATATAAAAGTAACCTGTAAAGCTTGTCATAAGCCCGTTGCAAATATACATCTGGGCTAAGACACAAAGCATGTTATCAGTTAGTCAGTGTCTTAGAGCATGTAACATTGGGGCTTTTCTCTATTGGGGCTTTTCCCTATTGGTGCTTTTCCCTAAAGGGGCTTTTCTCTATTGGGGCGTTTTCCCCTTGTCCATGTGTTTAAAGAGCTTTTACCGAATACAGAATGTCAATGCAGTGTTTTCTTTACCTTAGGCTATTACTTCCACATAACAGTCCAATATGTTTCTCACAAATACAAGACATTTAAACACACATAAAAGCATTGGGGGACATGGGGATTTACTTAATATACAAAGCATGGCATAAAGACAACCGAGCGTAAATCATAGTCCACAGACGATAAGACGCAATGCATAGCTAAACTGCTTTGAGACCACCATCTGCGAGGGATGCAAATCACAAACGCTCACCTCACCACAATTCCCAACCAAACCGGCTCCGCTACACATCCTCTATTCATTTTAATGTGGTGACATTGGAGAAATAGCTTGAGCTGCTCTGAGAATTTTAAAAGCACGAAAGCCAACGGTCCAATATACTCGAACACTGCTGTGCATACACATACACGTTTTTGGACTATGATAGACGCTTAAGAGAGACAGTAGTGCCGCTTCACTAGAATCTGACTAACTGTATTCTGTGCTGGTTGGTTTTGCCTGTCAGGCATTTGAGGAGGTGCTCCTGGATGCAGACGGGAGTATAAACTCAGGCACTGGATGTGGCTCTCCTGCAGTGTCTTTCTTCCAGCAGTTCTTCCACTGCTACTCTCCTGTAGGCTTCGGGACGAAGGAAAGACCCCAGAGGAGACTACATCAGGTACACACACACACGCACGCACACACACACACGCACGCCCGCACACACACACACACACACTAAAGCAGGGTACACACCACACACACATACGCACTCACGTAGACACATAGACACGCGTAGACACATACACACACATAGACACACACGTAGACACACACACATGCACACTAACTCCGGTACACACTACACACACACTACATCAGGTACTGACATAGACACCCACACTACACACAAACACAGACACTCACTTACTGCCCTCCTGGGCTTCAAAAAAAAAAGGTGATTGGTCCGTGATTACCACAACATTTGTGCTTTGGCAGAATAATTGATGCAGCTGCTTGCGTCAATGAGGCCTACCCTCTTTCCCTGCTCTGACATTCGTAGGCTTCATCTGCGCGGCACCTTCAGCATTTAGATGTTTGCAAAATGGCTTTTGCAATATTCAATCATAGTCTTTATTCGTTGAGTGACAACCAACGTAAGTTTCTGGGTCATTGTCACCAAATGCGGTGTAGAAAACGAAGCTGTGTAGGCTACCGGAGTGGACACAGCTCACATCTTACTGCTGATTGGGGCTTTTTGATTGCCAGGTTCATTGTAAACAGATGTGGGTTTGTGTCTGCTTTCAACAGTCAGTGCATTTGGTAACTTTTACATGATCAGGGTAACGGTGTCATTTCATAACAAGGACAGCAACCATTTTTTTGGGAGAGAGCAGCTCTCCTCCGTAAACTTCCAAACGGTCACAACCATTTGCTTTTGAGATGGGGGTCAAATCCAAAACGGTGTTATATTAATTCCCTAGTTATGTCATAGCTCATTTCTAAAAATAGATTTTGACATATTACTATCTCAAAGCATTTGAATCTGCTATATGACAAGTTAATCAGTGGGTGATGAGAATGTTGGATAACAAGTGGGGGCACAAAAAAACAGAAATTTCCCCCCCTAATCTGTTAGTGGTAGATGTACACACACACACACACACACACACACACACAAACACACAGAGCCACTCAGCTCAGAGAAGTCAATTCAGATAGATCCAGGTCAGCTCCTGAGCTCCATCAGTACCGTATTAACATTTTGAATAGAACATGAATAGGTTCATGCAACAATTGTTAGTACATCGAATCGCATCGATTAGTTCCGTGAATCTAATTGAATCGCACCGAATCGTTTCAAACTAAAAGTATCGTTCCTGTATCGTATCAGAGCCCACGTATCTAGATGTGCATCAAATCGTGCTTGTAAGGAGGGAGAGATGCACATCCCTAATAACAATGCCTGTCCCTAACATATCTGTGATTGTCTATCTCACAGGCGCTACATCCTTACACTAAAGGACTATCCCAACTACTACATCTATGAGCCGTGGAGAGCCCCAGAGCCTGTCCAGAAAGCAGCTAACTGCATCATGAGTGGACTACCCTAAGCCCATGATCAACCACACAGAGGGCATCAGGCTCAACATAGAAAAGATGAAGAAGGTCTTCCAGCAACTCTCCCACGCGTTCTCTTCTGATTCCACATCATGGTTCTCTCTCACAGTTCCTATTGAGAACTGAAGCAATTTGGCTCTTGATTCGGCCCACAACTCCACCACAATCCTCTAGCTAGTCATTTGACTCTTTTTGCATCCTGTTTTTACAAAGCACTTCTCCTGGCTTATTCTATGGACGTAGAGAGAGCCACCTAGTGGTTAAATGTTGTGGTTTTCTTTGGATGTCCTGCATTACCATTTTTTTCCGCGTTATGTTTTCATTCTGCCATCAGCCGTTATGGAGGCTATTTCCAGTCAGTGGCTGCCATGGTAACAGTGATGTAACGTGTGTGTGTGTGTGTGTGTGTGTGTGTGTGTGTGTGTGTGTGTGTGTGTGTGTGTGTGTGTGTGTGTGTGTGTGTGATTGTGTGTGTGTGTGTGTGTGATTGTGTGTGTGTGTGTGTGTGTGTGTGTGTGTGTGTGTCCATCAGGTCTCCTGGCCTCTGTGCCCACCATCCAGGAAGAGGCAGTGCCTCCCCCAACAGACGACTTTTAGATCAGCAGCAGCACCTGTGGTATGTAGTTTTTTTTTATTTATCATTTAATTAACCAGGAAAGTCCTGGTCAAGAAAGCAGCATTTTCCAGGTTTTAGTTGCTGCTTTAGATTAACGTAAAAAAACAAGCTATGATTTGAAATGTAATGCATGAGTTTTCTTTTCTCAAAGTTTCAATGTATCAGCTAAACAAAAACATGTCGTCTAACAGAAAGTGAAGGATACATGTACAGGAAAAAGACATGACCAATCTAAACTCTATTTAATGCAGTCACCCACACACACGTTGTCTGCCCAGTCCAACACTCTGAAGAGAGGCAGGCCCTCCGAACCATAGAGCACCCAGAAGTGCACCCACCCGAAACACCAGCACACCATCACTGCCCAAGGAGACAACCGGCAACAACAGGAACAGCACAGGAGCAGTGGGAGGAACAATCAGAGCAGCAGGCTGTAGAACAGCCAATGGATCTGCAGTGGCACAAGATTATAAGACACTGGGTTGTTCTGTATTCTGAAATGTGAGACATTTTACTGGAACCTCTTCAGAAGTCATCAAATTTCTGTCAAATAAAATCTTTCAATACTCTTTCTGTAGGCCAGGGATCATCAACTAGATTCAGCCATGTGCCAATTTTTTTTTTCAGTGGATGGTTGGGGGGCCGGAACATAATTACAAATCATTTGTTGACTGCAAATTGGCCGCAAAAAGCCCAAACAAATACAGTGGCTTACGAAAGTATTCACCTCCATTGGCATTTTTCCTATTTTGCTGCCTTACAACCTGGAATTAAAATATATTTTTTTGGGGGGGGGGGGTTGTATCATTTGATTTACACAACATGCCTATGACTTTGAAGATGCAAAATATTTTTAATTGTGAAACAAACGAGAAATAAGGCAAAAAAAGTTATGCTTGAGCGTGCATAACTATTCACATGTCTCTATAAGCTTGGCACATCTAGCCACTGGGATTTGTGTCCATTCTTTAAGGCAAAACTGCTCCAGCTCCTTCGAGTTGGATGGGATCCGCTAGTGTACAGCAATCTTTAAGTCATACCACAGATTCTCAATTGGATTGAGGTCTGGGCTTTGACTAGGCCATTCCAAGACATTTAAATGTTTCCCCTTAAACCACTTGAGTGTTGCTTTAGCAGTATGATTAGGGTCATTGTCCTGCTGGAAGGTGACCCTCCATCCCAGTCTCAAATCTCTGGAAGACTGAAACAGGTTTCCTTAACGAATTTCCCTGTATTTAGCGCCATCCATCATTCCTTCAATTCTGACCAGTTTCCCAGTCCCTGCCGATGAAAAACATGGTGTTCTCGGGTGATGAGAGGTGTTGGGTTTGCACCAGACATAGCGTTTTCCTTGATGACAAAAAAGCTACATTTTAGTCTCATCTGACCAGAGTACCTTCTTCCGTATGTTTGGGGAGTCTCCCACATGCCTCTTGGCAAACACCAAATGTGTTTGCTTATTCTTTTTCTTTAAACAATGGCTGGCCACTCTTCCGTAAAGCCCAGCTCTGTGGAGTGTAAGGCTTAAAGTGGTCCTATGGACAGATACTACAATCTCCGCTGTGGAGCTTTGCAGCTCCTTCAGGGTTATCTTCGGTCTCTTTGTTGCCTCTCTGATTAATCCCCTCCTTGCCTGGTCTGTGAGTTTTGGTGGGCGGCCCTCTCTTGGCATGTTTGTTGTGGTGCCATATTCTTTCAATTTTTTAATAATGGATTTGATGGTGCTCCGTGGGATGTTCAAAGTTTCGGATATATTTGTATAACCCAACCCTGATCTGTACTTCTCCACAACTTTGTCCCTGACCTGTTTGAAGCGCTCCTTGGTCTTCATGTTGCAGCTTAATTGGTGGTGCCGCTTGCTTAGTGGTGGGGCCTTTCAGAACAGGTGTATATATACTGAGATCATGTGGCAGGTCATGTGACACTTAAATAAAGTCCAACTGTGTGCAATCAAACTAATTATGTGACTTCTGAAGGTAATTGGTTGCACCAGATCTTATTTCGGGACTTCATAGCAAAAGGGGTGAATACATATGCATGCACCACTTTTCCATTTAAAAACAAATAAAAAAGTAATTTTAAAAAGTAATTTTTTTTTCATTTCACTTCACCAATTTGGACCACAAAATGTGTGTTTGTGTGAGTGTGTGTACATCTACCACTAACAGATTAGGGGGGGCAATTTCTGTTTTTTTGTGCCCCCACCTTGTTATCCAACATCCTCATCACCCAATGATTAACTTGTCATATAGCAGATTCAAATGCTTTGAGCTAGTAATATGTCAAAGAAATCAATTTAAATTACAGGATGTAATGCAACAAAACAGGAAAAACTCCAAGGGGGATGAATACTTTTGCAAGGGACTGTATGATGTTAGACTAAAACATAATCATTTCAAACCTTGCTGACATTTGTATGCAATCACGTGTCTCTCTATTATGCGTGGGAATACTTGGGAACAGATATCTTAAATAAAAATCAATTGGAGTTTATTTCCTGGTGTTTCTCCAGTCTTTCCATGCCAAGAGTGTGTAAAGCTGTCATCAAGGCTAAGGGTGGCTATTTGAAGACTCTCAAATATAAAATAATTTGTTAAAATATATTGTTTACCACTTTTTTGGTTACAACATGATTCCATATGTGTCATTTCATGTTTTTTATGTCTTCACTATTATTCTACAATGTAGAAAATAATTAAATAAAGAAAAACCCTTGAATGAGTTGGTGTTCTAAAACTTTTGACCGGTAGTGGAAAAGACTGGAAAAACACCAGGAAATCAACTCAAATAGATTTTTATTTAAGATATCTGTTCCCAAGTATTCCCACGCATAATATAGAGACACGTGATCGTATTGTTTTATTTTCCTTTGCTCAGCAAAACTGGGGGGCCAAATAAAACCACCCACGGGCCAAAGTCGGCCCGCAGGCTGCCAGTTGGGGAAGCCTGCTGTGGGCTATTTGTAGAAATTTAACCAACTCTGCAATTTGGTTTCTGTGTTTTTCGGAGCTTGCCATGTGCCATGTGGGACAACAACATTACCAACAACGACGAGACGGCCTACAGGGAGGAGGTGAGGGCCCTCGGAGTGTGGTGTCAGGAAAATAACCTCACACTCAACGTCAACAAAACTAAGGAGATGATTGTGGACTTCAGGAAACAGCAGAGGGAACACCCCCCTATCCACATCGATGGAACAGTAGTGGAGAGGGTAGCAAGTTTCAAGTTCCTCGGCATACACATCACAGACAAACTGAATTGGTCCACTCACACAGACAGCATCGTGAAGAAGGCGCAGCAGCGCCTCTTCAACCTCAGGAGGCTGAAGAAATTCGGCTTGTCACCAAAAGCACTCACAAACTTCTACAGATGCACAATCGAGAGCATCCTGGCGGGCTGTATCACCGCCTGGTATGGCAACTGCACCGCCCTCAACCGTAAGGCTCTCCAGAGGGTAGTGAGGTCTGCACAACGCATCACCGGGGGCAAAACTACCTGCCCTCCAGGACACCTACACCACCCGATGTCACAGGAAGGCCATAAAGATCATCAAGGACATCAACCACCCGAGCCACTGCCTGTTCACCCCGCTATCATCCAGAAGGCGAGGTCAGTACAGGTGCATCAAAGCTGGGACCGAGAGACTGAAAAACAGCTTCTATCTCAAGGCCATCAGACTGTTAAACAGCCACCACTAACACTGAGTGGCTGCTGCCAACACACTGACACTGACTCAACTCCAGCCACTTTAATAATGGGAATTGATGGGAAATGATGTAAATATATCACTAGCCACTTTAAACAATGCTACCTTATATAATGTTACTTACCCTACATTATTCATCTCATATGCATACGTATATACTGTACTCTATATCATCGACTGTATCCTTATGTAATACATGTATCACTAGCCACTTTAAACTATGCCACTTTGTACATACAATAACCGGTTTATGAGGTATAAGAGCAGCAAGAACATCTCTGTAATTGCCAATAATAATTTGCATACAGAAAGGTTGCAACCAGTGTATCATATAGCAAGTTAGTGCGTGTGTGTGTGTTTCAGCTTTCCTAAACTTTTTTTTTTGCTATAGTTTTTTGCAACACCAGACACTTTGATTCGTGAGTGAAAAACTGCCTTAGGACTACAGTAGAACCTCAAAGATACAAACCTTAGCTTTACCAACTGACCGGTCAAGCGAGCAAGCAATATTAACATGGATGTTTTTTTTGTTATCCCCCCCCCCCCCATAAAAAAACGCATTAAAACAATACACATTCATGTAAAATACGCAATTCATATTTTCTATACATTTCAGTGTTCCTAACAACCTCCATTCGTGATCTGAGCTTCTACTGTCATTCATCTGTTTGTCCTCTGTATGATATTTTGACTTCAATCACAACCATGTCGTTGGTTTAGAAACAAATATTTTGCCAAAAGATCCCATAACGATAATAGTGTCTATACTAATACAATAAGAACTAGTTCCGCTAAGTACCATGTGTATAAAAGATTTGTATTCATTCGCGCTATATTCTGTTTATATTTGCACATCTATCAGCCCTGTGTGTATATTATACTGTATATATTACCATAAAACACGTTTTCTTTGTTTGCACTGTTCTGTCTGTGGATCTGCCCAGAAAGGGATGAGTTTTGCCCAATGTATAGTCTACTTAAGTACTCAGGACAGCCATTTTGCATTCTTGCGTTGCATACTTAAATTGGCTATAAATAAGCCTTTAGGATATACTGACAGAGGTCAACTTCATTTATATTTCCCGTTAACATCTAAAGCTTGTCATTATTTGTCAGTCACCAAATATTGTACATTCCATGCCAAAATAGTTTTATTTTCATTAAAGCGCTGATAGAATAGTGATCCACTCAGTCTTCGTGATTGTATCTGTATATGAACCTCTATACCTGATGCTGGACTTCACTGTTGATGGTAATAAATATAGTTAATTCATAGCATTGTATTTAAGCAATAAGGCCTGAGGAGGTATGGTATATGGCTAATATACCACGGCTAAGGGCTATTCTTATACACGACACAACGCGGAGTGCCTGGATACAGCCCTTAGCCGTGGTATATTGGTCATATTTCACAAACCTCTGAGGTGCCTTAATGCTACTATAAACTGTTTACCAACGTAATTAGAGAAGTAAAAATAACTGTTTTTTCATACCCATGGTCTGATATACCACAGCTGTCAGCCAATCAACATTCAGGGCTCGAACCACCCAGTTTATAATTGGTAGTAGGTAGTTACAGTACCACTTTTTCAGTACTGCGTTTTGCCACTGGAGGGCCACATGCAGTAGGTTCTTAGCACAGAATGTGCTGAAAGCTTTGTACAGTGCAGGTCTGGAACTGAACTTGGACCGCGGGTCATCTGCACTTCACTCAAACAACCCTTATTTTCTGAAAATAGTTGTGTCTCATCAATGGTTATGTATCATAAATAGACTTATCAATTAATCAACAATCCATCAACTTTAGGGACAAACTTTGGTTTATTGAAGTGGTAATCTCAGGTCAGTTATAGCAATAGAGGCTTGTTATGTAATACTGTACAGGTTGTAGTCTGGGAGGAGGATAAGAAGGATGAGGTTTAACAGTGCTTTGTTGACCAGCAGTAACCCTTATGCCATCTCCTCAGGGATCACTGCTAACGTTCTGAGTCCTCTCTCTCCCTTTCTCTTATCTATTTCTCTCTCTCTCTCTCTCTCTCTCTCTCTCTCTCTCTCTCCCTCTGTCTGTGTGTGTGTGTCTCTCCCTCCTCTCTGTGTCTGTCTCTCCATCTCACACTCTCTCGCCTCGCTCCCTGATCAACTCTGATAGAAACAAATTCCTGATTGGTTCTGACGACCCGTCTGTTGCCGTGAACAGTAAAGAATAGAAGGGTGAGGAGGGAGAAACGAGCTAAAGGCTGTCTTTAAGCTATCTGATACAGACCTGGCTGTCTTTAAGCTATCTGATACAGACCTGGCCCAGTGAAAGTGACATTCTAGCTTTCCCGTGCAGTATAATTATCCTGGTTTGTAACTTGATAAAGTGAGGACAGGATTAGGATACCAAGAATAGGATATTGTGTCTATGAATGTACACAGGCCTGGGTTGTCAAACTTTTTACTGTGATTTTGCCCTCCTTTCTTTTTGGTGTATCCAGTTATAAATGAACTGTGATGTACTCACCCACCCCTGGCGTGGTATACGTGTTAGTGGCCAGGGTTGTAGTGTGTAAAATGTGTGTGCATGTCATGTCTTAAACAGTATTTTAGTGGGACAGGGACCGCAAATCACATTAGAGGTAATAATGTAATGACCGCTTAGCCCACTTGACCTCCTCCACCATTTTAAAAAATTATACCGCCGACATACGTAAGCTGTTAATTCTCTCTGCTGCACCGGCTCACCCATCACGTCACAGTCTGTTCAGAGTGAGGAGAAGAAGGCGTGGGTCATTCCATGGCGTGAGAACCAACCTAAACCACAACACAATGGAAGCCATGATGCTCTAAGCAGGGCCAGGGACCTTCCAAATCCTCCCTCCCTCAGACCAGGGATAAAAGGGAAGAAGGTTCTAGTTCAGCACTACAGCGGCTCCATTGATCCTAGCAGACACCACTTCCCTTCCCTCAGTCTGGCCCTCCCTGTATACGGCTGCCTGGCCTGCGGAGGAGGAGGCAGGCAAACGGAGTAGAGCTGCATCGATTCAAGCCGCCCATCATACAGGAGGCAGGGACTTACAGGAGGATAACCTACCCAGCTAGGGCTGATGGGCTGGGGCTTGAGCGAGTGATTGAGTCACCCGATCGCCAGTCTCTTTACTGTCCACCTGCAGCCTGCACCTCCCCCCATCCTCCCATCCTCCTCCGGTCATTATTCTGGACCAGAGGGAGAGTACAAATACACAGAGAGGAGATAAGTGCCTGGGTGGAGCCCGTGGTGAAGAGAAGAGAGCTCTATACTGTGTGTGGGGGAAAGGACAAATAAGCTGTCTTTAGCTTCAGGGTCCCTCTCTATCAGTGGTGTGGTGGTGTTGTTGTTGTTTTTTTGTTGCTGATGCTGTTGCTGACGTGTGGGCCAGAGCGGATGGAGATTGAAAAGTCAGGACTGTGAATGATGCTCTGTTGAAAGGCGGAAGTGCTGTAATTGCCTGTTGAATCGATCAGTTCCTGGTCCATCTGCCTACCCTGCCCAGCCCAGCTGATGTTGCTCTACCTCAGTCTGGCCATGGAGTCCAACGAGGATGGGGAGAATTGGAGGGAGGAGGAGAATGGAGAGAAGTGGATGGAGGACCAGTGGGAGAAATGGTACAGTAGTATTTATATACTGTAGAGTTAAACCAGGGTCACATTCATTAGGGTAAAAAGTAACAAAATGCTTTTCAAAGGATAACTAAAACAAGTGTTTACCAGACAAGCGTTTGTTTGCCATAAAGGTCTAGACTTCCTGGCAGTGACGTACAGTAATGCTAATGTAAGAGAGCACACTTTTTCCTGTCTCTCTCGGGCCTTCATGCAAACCCCAATGCACGCCTTTTTATTAAAGGGTTTAGAGATTTTTGATGTCAGCACAGATGGTTGTCCACCTGGTTGTGCAACTGCCACCTACCACCCGGAGTATCAAGCAGTACCTCACTAAGGTGAAAGTGTGACCAAGTTGTTTGTCTGCAGAGAGCGACACCCATGTGTTTACTCTCTCATTGATGTGTGCAAAACAGTGTGCTCTGCCCTCGGCTCTCAGCGATGTTGAGTGACGGCGTGGTTTGTTTTCTGTAGTGTGGTGTGATGCGGTGTGTATGTCGTGTCCTCAGGCTGACCCATGACATCAGCCTGGAGGAGTTTGAGGACGAGGACCTTTCTCAGGTCACAGAGATCACTGATGAGGCTGGAGCCAGCCTTAACTACGACGACCTTGACTCTCAAGTAAGCTAATCTACATGTACACACACCAGACCTGGGTTCAAAAACAGTTTCAAAGTGTCAAATGTGCTCGGATCCCAATTTTGTGACTTTTCTATTGGTCCATTAAGCCAGGCAAGCTCAATCAAGCACAGATCAAGTATTTGAAATGATTTTGAATAGTATAAGAACCCAGTGCACAGCGGGGTGCCAGCCTCAACTACGACAACCGGGATGACCAAGTAAGCTCCTCTGCACCAGTTTCCCCTCAACAAACTCCTCCCTCCCTTCTCCGACAACACACTGCCTGACTTCACTCTGTTGCAGTCCTGTTTTTCATAATATGAATATTCATAACAGAAGGTTGAGATATTGAGATAAATGTCGCTCCCCATTTGTATGCTTGCTGTTATTTTGGGGCTGTCGCTGTGAGATAGTAGCCGCAGCAGAAGCGGAAGAGGCAGTAGAATCCAGAGTTAGTAGTCCAAAATCACCAATCAGATTAATGACTGCAGGCGGGGATGGTCTTGGTACACATGTGTTCCAGAGCCGAGTAGACCTAACATGCCACACGCCATTAAAGCCTGGCCATCGCATCACTGGCCTCCGCCTTCAGCCCTGCAGATATTCTACTCAACTAGCTGCTAGGGTGAACTGTCATTTTAGTATGAGTCAAATGGAGAACGTCAGACCATACATTAGCTCAGGGGAAGGTTGTATGACGTTGATGTACCGTACAGCAGGTCTGTGTGCATCTTCGTATTTTGTGGTTAAAGAAATTATTCCGTATTAACATTATCTTTAGATTTGACGTCAGTGTAAAGATAGTAAGGGTGTTACATGCTGCTGTTGTATACCTCACAGAATAGAACAGTAGCCTAGCTTTGCCTGTGTTTGTTTTCAGGGAGGTTTATCCTACTACAGTATGATTGAATTAGAATGGCATTACAGTGAGCATGAGCAGAGAACGAGCCACGGGCTCAGGCTGCTGATGTCATTGCCAGGCCGTGATTGACTGGCTCCCTCTCTGCTCTCCTCCTCCTTTTCCCCTCCCTTCCTTTTCTCCTCACTGAATCCTTTTCTCTCTCTCTCTCTCTCTCTCCACTCGCTCTCATTCTTGCTTTCTCCGCCTCCCTCCCTCTCCCCCCTCCACCTCACTGAATTATTCTCTCTCTATCTGCTGCAACACTGCTGCCTGGCTCTTCCCAGGACCATGTGACGTGGCCAGCCAGTAGCGAGGCGGGGAAGGCAGACGGGCGGGGGTTCAGGGAAGTGCAGGCGGAGATGCTCCACTTGGACCTGATCGATGCTGAGGGGGAGATCCAGGAGGAAGAGGAGCACTGGGGCCTGATCCATGGTTCCCTCGGCGACCACAGACTCAACCAGGAAGAGAGAGGGGCCGTCGTTCTAACTCCTGTCAGACAGCAACAGCCCAATGTGATAGAATTCAAATCTGCTGAACATCCAGTCGCTATGGATACGTACAGGCCCAAGAGACCCACCACACTAGCGCTGTTTCCACAGGTGCAGCCTCAGCCTCCTCAGCCTCCCAGGACTCAGGTGGGGACTGTTTATATCTACCCTCTGTGATGACACGACATCATCACATCATCTGTTTGGTTCATATAATATTGGATTGGCTATAGAACGGGATCTGTAAAGAGGCATTAAAGGGGCTGCTTCTATATCTTCCCTGGGGTGACAGGCGGATCATGTACTGTATCATAGATCATATTAGGTTTGTTTGAAATATGAGATTCGATAGGATGGGATCTGCATAAGAGCAGTATTGAAGCTGGTTGCTTACACCCAGCACTAATTTACAGTAGAGATCCTGCTTATTTTCTCCTCTGTTTTTACAGATCGTCTGTTTGGTTTAAATAATTAATGGGAGACCAGATAGAATTTAATCGGTATAGAATGGTATCTGTGTCGAGGCAGCATGCCTGACCCAGGCACCAATATAAATATGGATTCCCTTTTAATGTAATGTAAGCAATATGTCTACAGTGTGTATTTGTTAATGTCGTTAAATGGAAATATTTTCATTTCACATTTGCAGCCATTGTATACCAGAAAATCATAACGCTGGGACGGTTGTGGTTCTCAATCGAAGCATTGTAACAGTAGAGGAAATGTTCATGCGTGTGAGAATGAATGTGCTCTTTCTCTCTCGACGGAGCCCATGCTTACGACTGTGTTTGTGGCATGTGCTCCGTGTGACTGCTGTCCTGGATCTTTGCTGTCTGTAAACAGCGCACCCTTCTGTCCCTCTGTGAGTCTGTCGGCTTCCCCGCCAGCTGAATGGCATCAGACAGGGAAGGAAGGGTGTGTGTGCTCTGCTGACTAGGGATTACGATGGAAAGGACAGGTCAGAGTCCATCAGTGTCAGTCCAAGGACAGGGCCGTTTACAATGGCAATCCTATGTAGAGTGTCTAAACGAGTGAGGATCTGTTCACTCGTCTTTCATCCATTGCATCCTCATGTTGATCTTTATAAAACGTCTTTGATCTTTCCCTCAGAATAGACCTCTTACCAGAATTAGATTTTGTAGGTTAGTATTTTGTCGTAAAAAAAAAAAAGGTTTATTATTGCTTGGATGCTTTGATACAGTCCAGTGAGCTTCAGACCTGTCTTCATTGAAGACGTATGCGACGAGGAGAGGGCTGTCATTTCTCTGGAGGAGATTTGGAATGATCTTAGTAATTGCCCACAATGCTCAGCACGGCCAAATACTCTACAGTCTCTAGTAGTAGAGTGCAGACTGCAGTTTGAATGTTTGACGGTTTCATCTTTTAACCTGAGCCATTGGTAGGATTATTGTAGTGTATGTACTGTATGTATGATATATGTACCCACCCAAACAACTCCACCCAGTTTTAACTAGTTAAAATCAGGCGGAACCAGTTGAAACCAGTGATAATCGGACATAACCGGTTATAATCAGTTGTAACCAAAACATCAAGATGCTACTCAACTAAAAAAGGAAATGTTTCAGAGAATCTGTTTCACAAGGACATTCACGAATGATGAGCAGACTTCTGATTCAATTCAAAGAAGATCAGGATAAGGTGCGTGACCAGATGTCAGTTTGGATAACCTGCTACACTGACTGGTTAATCCTTACCCTGTCAAGGTCCCTTCCCATCAAATAACCTAATACCACATCCACTTTAGACTCAGACTCTGTCCGTCTGGCACTCTAGGCAGACTAAAGCAAATGCTAAAAAGTATTCGAAGGATTTTGAAAGTATGTGTTTTTGAACCCAGGTGTGGCCTGCGGAGGATAGAGGGAAGCCTGGGATGTTATTCCCCTCTAGGAGGTGTAATTCCTACTTCTGGCCCTGTCAGACCTGGTCACGTGACTAACGTCTCTGTGTATGACACCACAACACGACCTGACCTCAGAGCCCTGCTGCTGCTCGTGGTCTCACGCTGTGTTGGGAAGGATTGGGCGAACCATGTTTGATGTCTCGCTCCTACTCTGTCTGAGTGGTAGCCTGGTACAGATGACAGAGACACTTGAGCTCAAGGACTGGGGAAACAGGTAGTGAAAGCTTGATTCAGATATTCTGGTCCCAGATCTGTTTGTGCTGTAGCAAGGCCTATTTTCATAGTCCTTGAGATTACATCCCCCCTCAAGATCAAGTGACTATAGCAGGGCTCTCCAACCCTGTTTCTGTAGGTTTTAGCTCCAAACCTAGTCTAGCGCCCCTGATTCTAGTAATAGTTAGCTGGTTGATAAACTGAATCGGGTTAGTTACAACTGGGGCGGAGTGAAAACCAACAGGAAGCTAGCTCTCCAGCAACAGGGTTGTAGAGCCCTGCTCTATATTATATCACACCCACTCAGATTTCTAATGTGATCAAGGTGAACGATTACTTAGAAACTTTAGCCCCTTTTTTGAGACTTGATTGTGAACAACATCTGCCAGCCATATGTCACCACGGCTGTTGCCGTCACTACGTGTCCCACCTTGTTACATCACGCTGTTGTGATGGATGGGTTGAGCCGTGTGTGTGTGTGTGTGTGTGTGTGTGTGTGTGTGTGTGTGTGTGTGTGTGTGTGTGTGTGTGTGTGTGTGTGTGTGCGCGTGTGTGTGTGCGTGTGCGTGTGTGTGTGTGTGTGTGTGTGTGTGTATGCGTGAGTATGTATGTAAGCTGCATTGGCCACACGCGTACGTAGGTGCGTGACCAATGCAGCTTATGGCGCACACGGCAGTTCAATTATCATTACAGTCATCACGGTTGTTTATTTGGGCTGAACACTTTTCTGACAATTAGGCTATTAGACGTGATGATACTACTCTAAACTATGCCGGTGCCATTTTGCCTGAGGCCTGAAGAGACCTGAATCTCTCAGAGCAACATGACTGATTATGGTGGTGTCGTGAATCGGATTACACAGTGGATGGTTATTAGTTGCCGGGGTTGGTTACTGTGGACAGGAGGCCAAGGGGGAGGGTGAAGTGTACCAAAGTTTGTGAAGCTACATGAGGAGTAACCTTACCTGAGACCCGAAGACTTCAACCAAAGGGATAACAGCTACCAAAATGATAACACAGTCTTGATAAACAGTCAGTCCCATGAATTCCAAAATGTCTTATTTTCATTTCATAAATAGAACTTGGAGCGTTTCAACATCAAACCATTATATCAACACAAACCCGACACACCAAAGAAACACACACACACACACACCTACACACAGTTTCGCTCTCCTCCAGTTCCTGGCCATGGTAACCATGGTAACAGAGCCAGTTACAGTGCCCAGCAGCAGCTGCATCACGACTGTGAGTCAGCATCATCACTGTGAATGGTCTCTATGACAGTGTGCTGCTGTGTAGTCTAACAGTCTTGACTTCCTCTTTATTGGCTAGCTCCTGATTCCTCTTCCTGGCAGCCGGATCAAATTGTGATGGTATGTGAGATGATGTCATCGGGGCTTGGTGAAGCCAGCGCCATATATTTAGATGGCTGTGATCTTGCGTTACCGTAGTCCAAAGCCTCGTTCATCACTTGGCTGCAGGAAGCCTGGAACAGAGGCTAGGACTGGGTAGATGTGATTGACAGCTGAGACAAGTCATTGATCATAGAGCTGCTTGGCTAGAAAAGGGCTGTGGACTGACTGGGCTGGACTGTGTGGTAATAATAGAGAATAGAGAACAGCCGTCTTCTTAGGCAGAACAACCACTCATGCGTTTTAACAGCCACTCTTTTGTGTGTGTGTGTGTGTGTGTGTGTGTGTGTGTGTGTGTGTGTGTGTGTGTGTGTGTGTGTGTGTGTGTGTGTGTGGACGTGTCTAACTATTCTTGTGGGGACCAGAAGTCTAATACTATTTCTATGGGGTTTAGGGTTAAGGTTATAATTAGGGTTAGAATTATGTTTAGGGTTAGGAGCTAGGGTTCATTTGTGGGTTAGGTTTTTAGGTTAGGGTTAAGGTTGGGGTTAGGGTAAGGGTGAAAGTACAGGTTAGGTTCAGGGTTAGGGGTTTGGGAAAATAGGATTTTGAATGTGACTGAATTGTGTGTCCCTACAAGGTTAGCTGTACAGACTGTGTGTGTGTACGCACACTCTTAAAGGGTGATGTAAAGTTGATCAAATAAAAGTTACATCTAACTATCTTTCTCTCCTCTCTCGCTCTTCCTATGTCTCGATCTTTACCTCTCTCTGTCTGTAATATCGTTGTAGGACAAGGATACAATTAACAACAACTCATTTGGAAAGAAGGACACATGGAAGGAGAATCTGTCAAACTCAAACTCCTCC
Source organism: Oncorhynchus mykiss (assembly GCF_057628025.1). Taxonomy (NCBI): domain Eukaryota; kingdom Metazoa; phylum Chordata; class Actinopteri; order Salmoniformes; family Salmonidae; genus Oncorhynchus; species Oncorhynchus mykiss. The sequence continues at coordinate 52,838,945 of NC_143022.1, read as the reverse complement.
TCCCCCCACATAACAGGTGAGAATGGGATATTCACTGGTTTAAACCATATACTGTACATGTATACAGTACTTTCTTGTGAGAGTAATACCAAATTCCTTCATAAGGTGACCCTGACATGAACACTCACAGTCACAATCCTTCAAATGTTCAAGAAATAGAAAATATTAAAAGCCCAACATCTTCGGCGTTCTCATACTTCAGTATGATACATACAATAAGAACATGTTGGCCAGGAAACCCCAAAAATGGCTCTCATCCTGTAACTCTTTCCCATGCAGCATGGATACTGTTACTGTAGCTACATCCCTTATAATCCTTCAGCAGTTTGAGGCCTAGTTAATCATCTTTTGTTTTTGCTTGTGCTGTTGTTTTGTTTGTGTGTGTTAAAGGCGATCTGACACCCACTAATGAGCAGGTCAACGATGAGTCTAAAGTCCAGCAGCACAACGATGGCTCTGTGGCCAAGCAACCCCAACACAGAGGTAGAGTACCAGAGAAGGCAGTCAAGGCATACAGCAAGGACTACTCCACGTTCATCTCACATGGACCGACAGAATCACGGGGCAGGCGGCGTGACGCAAAGCAGCGGGATAAGAAGTCCTCCACTGCTCCACACAACCGGACGACAGCAGCAAAGCCGAAAGCAGACAGCATGAGAGACAAAGCTGTAGATGGGGATAGGGATGGGAGCAAGGGGCGAGGAGGACAGGGGCATGGGCGGGGGTGCTGCAGTAAGGAGGAGCGCCAGCCAGAAGCCACAGAGGAGATCTACCTGACACCGGTACACCAGAAGAACACAGACACTGACCGTCCAGACTCTGACCGTCCCTTCCTGTCTCAGAGCAGCGAGGGCAATCGCATGTCAATCAGCTCTGACGCGGAGGGACCCCCAGCGTACACAAACACTGCCCTCCCCAACCGAACAAACCCGTCCATCAGCGAGGAGGACGAGGTCTACCTGCACCCCCCTGCACCTCCTCCACGTTCCTTCTCCATCTCCTCATGCTTTAGGCCATCTGACAGTGAGGGAGGGGAGCGGGAAAGGGGGTTGTGGGACAGGGGCTCTAAGTCTAGCTCTAAGGGTGAGTCGGGGGGGTCGGGGGCCCTGCGGACTGCACACGCTCAGAGCTCCGAGGCCGACGGCCTCTCCTATGACTCTGTTAAGTACACCCTAGTGGTGGACGAGCACGCTAAGTTAGAACTGGTGAGCTTGAAGCAGTGCTACCAGAGCTACAGTGATGAAAGCGACACAGAGACGGTATATGAGTCAGCCAACGAGGAAGAGGACTATGAGGTGGATCACAGCGAGCTGAAGAGAGAAAGGAAGTCATCACGTCTGTCGAGGGCTTCTTCGTCCTCTGAGGCAGGAGTTGGCGGGGGACCTCGAACACGCAAGTTCCGCAATGTGTTTGTGAACAGACATTTACACTCTTCTGGTGAGTTTTGTGTGGCTGAATTCAGACACTTCATTTAGACACTAAATTCAGCAAAGTTACTCCTGTATGGTACTCTTGTTTTGGCACTTTGTTATTCCATTTTTATCACAATGACCTAAAAGCTCCTCTCCTGCCTTGTGTCCTCCAGGTGCGGAGTCCTTTGGCCTGTTCTCCTGTGTGTTGAATGGAGTAGAGCAAGAGCAGAGCCACAGAGCTGTGTTTAGGTGAGACGTTGTACGGTTTTACTCTTTATAAAAACTTGGTTTATATAGAAACTCATGAATAAGCCATTATAAATTAGTTATCCGTAAGTGATAATCAACGACGAGCGTTCTATGGAAAAAGTTACATTATTTGCCAGAGAGTGAATAGAGCCACGGCAGCTAGCCTAGTGGTTAAGATCGTTGGTCCAGTAACTGAAACTTCACTGATTTGAATCCCCAAGCTGACTACGTGAAAAATCTATCGATGTGCCCTTGAGCAAGGCACATAACCCTAATTGCTCCTGCAAGTCGTTTAGGATAAGATCGTCTGGTAAATGACATGTATATATATTTATACCACAGCGTTGATGAATACTGGTTCTGATTGGTTAGAAGAGCATTCTAGAATGGACAATAAAAGCATATTTACCATATAACAGAACAGTTGGAAAAGATATCGGGACACCTTGCAATCACGACACAATAAGCACCTACACATGCAAACCGTACAAAGTTACAGAAATTTAAACCAACAACCGAACAAACCGAAATTGGATACAATGTAAACGCAGGTCCAACGAGGAAAAAACGTAGCTAACTAGCTAGCATTGATTTGTTTTGCAGGGAGCATCTGATCACCTATCGTGGTGAGTGATGAACACAAATCCTACTGTTGCAGTCTTGAGGCATGTGGAGCTACAGTTGAAATTGGAACTTTTTCAAAATTGCGGACATTTAATCCTAGTAAAAACTAGGATTAGGATCACCACTTTATTTTAAGAATGTGAAATATCAGAATAATAGTAGAGAGAATAATTTATTTCAGCTTTTATTTCTTTCATCACATTCCCAGTGGGTCAGAAGTTTACATACGCTATATTAGTATTTGGTAGCATTGCCTTTAAATTGTTAAACTTGGGTCAAATGTTTCGGGTAGCCCTTCCACAAGCTTCCCACAGTAAGTTGGGTGAACTTTGGCCCATTCCTCCTGACAGAGCTGGTGTAACTGAGTCAGGTTTGTAGGCCTCCTTGCTCGCACACGCTTTTTCAGTTCTGACCACAAATTTTCTATTGGATTGAGGTCAGGGCGTTGTGATGGCCACTCCAATACCTTGACTTTGTTGTCCTTAAGCCATTTTGCCACAACTTTGGAAGTATGCTTGGGGTCGTTGTTCATTTGGAACACCCATTTGTGACCAAGCTTTAACTTCTTGACTGATGTCTTGAGATGTTGCTTCAATATATCCACATAATTTCCCTTCTCATGATGCCATCTATTTTGTGAAGTGCACCAGTCCCTCCTGCAGCAAAGCACCCCCACAACATGATGCTGCGTTCCCCGTGCTTCATGGTTGGGATAGTGTTTTTCGGCTTGCAAGCCTCCCCTTTTTCATCCAAACATAACGTTGGTCATTATGGCCAAACAGTTCTATTGTTGTTTCATCAGACTAGAGAACATTTCTCCAAAAAGTATGATCTTTGTCCCCATGGGCAGTTGCAAGCCGTAGTCTGGCTTTTTTATGGCGGTTTTGGAGCAGTTGCTTCTTCCTTGCTGAGCGGCCTTTCAGGTTATGTCGATATAGAATTCGTTTTACTGTGGATATAGATACTTCTGTACCAGTTTCCTCCAGCATCTTCACAAGGTCCTTTGCTGTTGTTCTGGTATTGATTTGCACTTTTCGCACCAAAGTACGATCATCTCTAGGAGACAAAACACATCTCCTTCCTGAGCAGTATGATGACTGCTTGGTCCCATGGTGTTTATACTTGCATACAATTGTTTGTACAGAGGAACGTGGTGTCTTCAGGCATTTGGAAATTGCTCCCAAGATGAACCAGACTTATGGAGGTCTACAATTTTTTTTCTGAGGTCTTTCTTTTTATTTTCCCATGATGTCAAGCAAAGAGTTACTGAGTTTGAAGGTAGGCCTTGAAATACATCCACAGGTACACCTCCAATTGACTCAAATTATATCAATTAGCCTATCAGAATTTTCCAAGCTGTTTAAAGGCACAGTCAACTTAGTGTGTGTACACTTTTGGACCACTGGAATTGTGATACAGTGAATTATAAGTGAAATAATCTGTCTGTAAACAATTGTTGGAAAAATGACTTGTGTTATGCACAAAGTAGATGCCCTAACCAACTTGCCAAAACTATAGTTTGCTAACAAGAAATTTGTGGAGTGTTTGATAAACGAGTTTTAATGATTCCAACCTAAGTGTATGTTAACTTCCCGACTTCAACTGTATGCTGTCAAATACTCCCACAGTTCTAGACTAGTTTGACCATTTGTTTTCAGCAACTGATATTTTTTGATTTGGTTGTCATATTGGCAGGTTTGTACCAAAAAACTATTTAGCTAGCTTCTAGCCTAGTGTTTGATATGTATTGAGATCTCCTTGTAACAACCAGTGACAAATGTCCTGAGAAGAAGGCAAACTTTCCTAGCTATGCCAGGCAAAATATAGCGTTTTTAGCTCATTGTCATGAATGTATCCAAATTAATGTCAATAGAAAACAGCTACTTTGCTGGCTGCAGAGGTCGTGACTGTGTTAGCTGTAGCTAGCTAGCAAGCAAGGGATAAGAATGTTGCCAGAGGCCTCCCGAGTGGTGTAGTGGTCTAAGGCACTGCATCGCAGTGCTAGCTGTACCACTAGAGATTCTGGGTTCAAGTCCAGCTGGCCACGACCGGGAGACCCATGGGGTCAATTGCACAATTGTTTCTGGTTTAGGGGAGGGTTTGGCCGGCAGGGATAACCTTGTCCCATCGTGCTCTAGCGACTCCTGTGGTTTGCTGGGCGCATGCATGCTGACATGGTCGCCAGTTGTACGGTGTTTCCTCCGACACATTGGTGCAGCTGGCTTCCGGGTTGGGTAAACAGTGCAGCTTGGCAGGGTCGTGTTTCGGAGGACGCATGGCTCTCGACCTTTGCCCCTCCCGAGTCCATACGGAAGTTGCAGCAATAGGACAAGACTGCCAACTACCAATTAGATATCCCAAAGTTTGGGAGTAACAAGTAAAAATATTTTTCCGTTGATATCTTCATTTATATAAGCAAACTAGTACTTTCTAATTTTTTGGTTGCTAGAGACGCCATCCGATTAGTTCGTTATTTATGGATGTGACCCAGTCATTCATTCTTTATGTTCTGTTGCCATCATGCTGCTGGTAGCGTTCTTATCCCTCGCTAGCTAGCCAGCTAGCTACGGCTAACACAGTCATGACCTCTGCAGCCAGATTAACAGCAAAGTAGCTGTTTTCTATTGACATTCATTTGGATACATCCATAACAATGAGCTGATAATGCCCAATTTTGCCTGGCATCGCTAGGAAAGTTTGCCTTCTCGTCAGGACACTCGACGCTGTTCATTACAAGGAGATCGGATTGCATCAAACACTAAGCTAGAAGCTAGCTAAATAGTTTGTTGCTAGCAAACCTGCCAATATGACAACAAAATTCAAAAAATATCAGTTGCTGAAAACAGCTGGTCAAATTTGAAACGTGGGAGGATTTGACAGCACTTGCGTGCAACAGTAGCCGGGACCAGAGAAATTCATGTTTATCACTCACCATGTTAGGTCATGAGATGTACCCAAAAAATGTGTCTCTGCAAAAATAAATCAATGCTAGCTAGCTACGTTTTTTCCTTGTTGGACCCGCGTTTACAATGTATCCAACTTCAGTTTGAGTGGTTGTTTGTAGCAAGTACGGTCTGCATGTATCTGCGCTTATTGTGCCATGATTGCAAGGTGTCCCAACATCTTTTCCAACTGTCCCGATATATTTTCCAACTGTCCCATCTGGTTTAAATGTCCACTCTAGAATGCCCTTCCAGCCAATCATAAACGACTATTCAACAATGCTATGATATAAAATTATTAGAATTACTTTGTCTTGGGCCTAACAATACCGTGCCAATATATCCCCTCCAAACACCGGCTCAAGCCCTAGAATGGACTTCTAGCCAATCAGAGACGAGTACTCAACAACGCTGTGATATAAATATTTATAAATGCTTGAAGCAATCTTACACAGGGTCCTCCTTCAAGTACCAACAAACACATTAGAGATTCATTACATGGACTAATATCAAACATAACATCATAGTGGTCAGTGTGATTAACACCTCATTAAGCAAGATAATGCAAAACACACTTTGTAAATAAATTTGATTGATTTATTGATTGAATGATTAACCATGCTGTCTGTGTGATTAACAGGTTTGTCCCTCGCCATAGCGATGAGCTGGAGCTAGAAGTGGACGACCCTCTGCTGATGGTGGTTCAGGCTGATGATCTCTGGTGTAAGGCCTACAACATGAGAACTGGGGCCTGCGGCATCTTCCCTGCCTACTACGCTGCCAAGGTCACCCAGGAACCCATCAAAGGTATCAAATATGGTTTACACTGTTTATGATGGTTTATTTAATCCATTAGACAGGCTTTGAACACAGCAAGGGTACTGTCATCAATACACTTTGGGCATCAGTGTTTGGTTATAGGATCAATATAGACGTTCTATGAAATGCATTCAATTCATTAGCCTGAGTGCAAGTCTGTGCCCTCTTGCCAACTCCTTGTCCCTTATTGTCATGCCAAACATGTTTGCCTGTAGGAGTTGGCATTTTGGCAAGAGAGTTCAAACAGTATAGGATGGATAGGCTCTTTAAATAGCCTGATTTGGCTTTGAATGAACCTCTACTGAATAACATGCTGACAAATAGAACTCTAAGTGTGTCTTCGCCCTTGCCTTTGTCTTACCCTATCTCCGTTAGATAACAAAGATGACTGGGTAGACAGGTTCCGAGTGAAGTTCCTGGGTTCCGTTAACGTACCCTACCACAAAGGCAACGATGTGCTTTGCGCTGCTATGCAAAAGGTACAGTATCCGCCCCCCAGGTGGTGTGTTGGGGTTGGTAAGCTAAACCATAATTTCACAATCCTCAATTGGAAGAACAACACAGACGGAAGGGGATTAGGCAGCCTATTGTACTTACAGCAAAGTCTGAGAACGGACTGGCTTCTTTAAAACCTGAGTGGATATGCTGACGTGCACGTGTAAAACAATCAAGCTGTGCTATTGTTTTCGTCAACAGGTTGCTAACAACCGCCGGATGACCATGCAGCCTCCCTCTGCATGTATTCTGGAAATCAACCTGAAGGGGGTGAAAATCATTGTGCAAGATGAATGTAGGACCTCGGAAAGAGTATGTCCTCTCTTATACACTCAAATGCCCTTTTTATTGATATCCGTGTTCACAATGCCTCACTCTTACTAGTTTAGGCATCCGTGTTCAAGGCCTATGTAGATACACATTTCTCATTTCGATTAGCTAGACACACGTTGTGATAAGGAATGTTCCAGTCAGACCAAAGTTAATCCTGTAAGTCACTATACATTAGTCATAGTCCCTCATGCGTTTGTCGTACATTGGAAAATACAAGTCTGGAGTATTTCTGTAGGCATGGAAAATACAGTATAACTAGACCTTTTCAAAGCAGGGTTCAAACAAGGTTCAAAACGAGGTTAAGTATGACTAGATCTTTTCAAAACAGTCTTGGGTGGAAAGCAGCAGTCATTTAGCAGGGTGGACATTTCCCTGGTGGGATACTGTGGTCCTGTGGTTGGTGACATAACCCCTCTTGCATAATGACCACTTAGTCTTAAGACTTTTTAATCCTCCTCACTCGTGGTTCCACCCGTGTGTCCCATTGGACTGGCTTACTGTATGAGTACACTCTCAGACACAGACGATAGGGTCTGAGCCTAACATTATGTTCTGTTCTTACCGAGGTGTGGTGTATGGTGTGGTGTGGCCTGAGAGTCTGTCTGTTTCTGCTCTCTTGACAACTCTTTATTGAATTGCCATGGCAAGCATGAGCGGAAACAGACTGGGACCCAGGCTACGCTAGTATGATGCATTCACTCAGGCCCAACAACTACTGTACCCATAGAAATAGAATTAGCCCATTCTATAAGTACTCTCTAATTCTATGACATCACATGCTAGCGCAGGAACTCACCGTGACTATCTCTCATCTCTATGTATATTTTCACAGGGGGATAAGTGCTTTCACTTTTTTCAGCTTAAGAACATCTCCTTTTGCGGCTGTCACCCAAAACATAACAAGTGAGTAAATTACACGTACGTAACTAAGGAAGTCATTCAACTCCAGGCTACAGGCCTATAAATACCACATCAGATTGATGGCCATCTCACCCACTTGGCAAAAACTGGTTCAAAGCAACTTTCCATGTCATTTCAACCCCCCGAAATGATGTGATGACGTTGAATCAACGTGGGAAACTGATTGGATTTGCACAGTCATCAACGAAAGGGAATTTCTTCTTTTTCACTTTGAACTTTGAACCTAAATCCAATGACATGGTTCCATTTTTTTGTTGATTCCATGTTGAATCCATGTTCGTTGACAACTCAACCAAATGTAAATCAAAACTGACGTCTGTGCCCAGTGGGCAACTTATTTTAACAAAAATTAAAAGAGCTGTTTCTCAAGGGCAGAAAGACTAGCAAGTAGCAGCTACTGTATCTGGAGCAGGTTGTACCACGTCTCTCCCATTGATTCCAGGTATTTTGGATTCATCACCAAACATCCTGACCACCAGAGGTTTGCTTGCCATGTGTTTATGTCAGACGACTCCATGATGCCTCTGGCTCAGTCTGTTGGGTAAGCTCTCTAGCGTTTCTCTCTCCTCCTTTCTCTCTACCACTCATCTTTTCTTGCTATCCAAATACGCTCATGAATATGAACATCATACTGTTTATAATAATACATCTTTCTAGTCACAAACTGCTACTCACTATTTGTACCTAACCCCTCTTTTGTTGTTCATACCTATAGGAAAGCCTTCCAATTGTACTACAAGGAAACGGTGGGCTACTCATGCCCAACGGAGGACATCTTCATTGAGTAGCTTTCTTCTCGCTATAGTACATTTCTCCAATGTTGTGTCATGATGAAACAACTTGCATTGGTGGATTACTGCATTGAATGGTAACTAACTTATAGTAATATTGATCTGTCACACAGGTCTACTTGGTGCGGTCTTCCTATTCACTGTCGTGTTTCCACAGCACAAACAGAAATACCCAAACTAAAGCATTACCAATCCTATCCAAAAGAGCATACATGTATCTTCCTTAAAAAAAAAAAAAATGTAATTGGCCTAAAGTACAGTACTTTTAAATGTAAAGTGTGCAGCCAAATTTAAGGACCGGCACTACAGTACAGAAAATCCCAAAAGTAGTTACAGATTTCAAATCTAATTCAATATCACACTCAAAATCAAGATAGAATGTTTCTATGTGTGTGGTTTTACGAGCAACTCCAAATTATATGAGATCACTATATCAAGTCACCTGGAAACCTTGTCTTTGCACAGAGGAAGACAGAGAGGCAGTGATTTCAATCTGTCCGTACGTGTCCCTGGACTGTTTTTAAAATCACACTGTGTTTGATTTCAGAATCAGTTAGTATGTATGTTGGATGGGAAAGTGTATTAATGGATTAATGGTCCCCATCACATCATAACAGGCTTTAAATGAAGTCCCGTTCATCATTCTCACCAATGAACTCTGACTAGGGCCTGTCATCTATCTTCCAATACCAAAAAGGTGAATTCACTTTTATTTGTCTCTTAATGTGACTCCGTACAGCCAATGGCAATGTCCGCTTTAGGCTTGTGGATTTGACAACTCTTAACGCAGTTCCACCTCTGACACCTCCAAAACAACTGCTATGCGGATGTCGGCCAAAGCGGATATGATTTAATAGAGCCCATACTCCTACTGTAACTTGGAAACAATATTTTTGGCCCAAATTGTAAGGTGGGTTTCCTGTATAAGGAAAATACTTTAATAAATATGATCTTGGAATCACTGTGGTCTTTCCACTTTAAAAGTCACCCAGAAGGCATGTGTTCTAAAATCATGTGTTCAAACCACAAGTAGTGCCTATTTTCTAATTATTGTGGTTACTGTATACATGATGTGTTTCCTTTTTATTTGAGAAGGTTATCCTGGCACTATGGGACAGATGTAATACCTGTACAATATAAACATGCTGTTTGTAAATGAAATGTCCTACAGTTAGTTTGATCAAACCGGGTGTGTATTGCATGATATCAATGTCAAACAAAACATTGTAGAGAAAAAAAAACACAGGATGTCAATTCTTGTCATTAAATGTGAAGGTGTTTACATCCTCTCTGAACTGTATGATTTATATTTTCCTTGACGATTCCATCTCTAAACAACCCTCTAAGAGGTAGCCTGAGGTGTAAAAATCTTCCTGGCCATGCAGTGAGACATTATTGCCATGGGCGACATTGTGACACACAGCAACAATTTTTATATTAGGTGATACAGGGTTGGTAATCATAAATGACATACAGATATATCACATCATAAATAACTACATACAAGAATGCGTGTTACCAGGTAGGGAACACTGAATTACAGTTCCAACCTGCAGAGATCGTAAAATAAAACTTTCACACTTCTCAGACAGACAGGTTCTCATAGTACTAAATATATAGCAGTTCTACTGAAAGTTTGCCTAGAGTAATAAGCCTAATAAGCCTACTCCGTTGTAACACAGACACTATAGTTGTAACAGGGTTAATGGCAAGTTTAGTCCGCCAGTGGAAGTATAAGTGTGTTAATGGGAGGCCAAGGGGCCATTGGGAGGTCAGCCTCAGTCCAGGCTCAGTTCTCTGAGGAGTCAGTCTCCTCGGTGGATCCGTCACTCTCCATCTCGATCCTCTTGCGGTGGTGAAGGGACTTGCGTGGGGAGGCCTTCCTAGGGGGCTCCTTGTGTCCTGGTACACTGCTGCTGCTGTTGGACGTAGGACTGATAGCGATCTGGGCAATGCTGTAGAGAGCATAGAGATATAATAACATATTACAATATAATATTATTTAATCCTGTTGAGAGGAGAGGATACACAGTACTACGGAACTGACTGAGCTTCCAACCAGAGGGTGACTGAAGGTTCATAGTCAAGTTGTGTCAAGGCAATGAAGGCATGCAACATGATCTATTAGCCATTTTTAACAGTGTAGTAGAAACATGGGCAAATTTAGGTTTTGATTATGGTACATTATGTGCTCCAGTTTACTCACAGTTTCTCCACTTCCTGGTCCATCTCAGGGTCAATGAGAAGCTCTGACTTGTTTGGTAGGGCACCTAGCAAGGTCAACTCAATTACAAACACTAGATAAACAGTGATTAAATGAAAAGCCTTTTAGGGTACATTTATTGTAATGCATTGTAGTTCTATTTCATTATTGGAACAATAGTCTTTGTTATCAATAGATAACGACACAGTAGGCTAGTTCTCACCAATGTCCTGGTTGATGCCCTCATGTCTGACCAGAGCCATCACAAAGCCATAGAATGTCACTCTCTGTGTTAGCTCCAGAACCTCTCTAATGGCAGATGTAGAAGGATGGCTATGGAGAAACACACAAGATCAATAAATCACTCTAACTTAAAGCGGCAATATGTAACTTTTTCGGTGACCTGACCAAATTCATAGAAATGTGTGTTATAGATCTGTCATTCCCAAATGAAAGAAAGTCTAAGATGCAGTAGATCTGTTCTATGAGCACTATTTCTATACTTCCTGTTTTCAAGTTTAGTTTTTGCGTCCTTTACTTTCAGTTTTGTACAAAAGCTTCAAACAGCTGAAATTACAACATTTTTGGGTTTGGAAAATATATTTAAAAGCTGTTTAGATGGTACTCTACACTATACTATACTCACATAAACTGATATTAGGCAAACTATTCGATTTTTAGCAACCAGGAAATGGTGGAGTGATTTCAACATAGAGCATCTCTAATCAGGAGTTATGTACCCTAGTAGTTCAATACAACTTAATTTGACCCCCCGGTATGATCTTCTCCCGAGTGCTGGTGTTACCTGAGAATCATTGAATGTTTGTTTATATTGTCATTGTAGGCTAGTCACAATATTTATTTAGATGTATTGTAATCATGGAACTATTTCTTACTTGTGTTTGAACCTTTCACAAAGCACCTCGATGCACTCTAAAAAGACAGAGGAGTCCACTCCTTCCTGGGCCTCAGTTTCCTCTGTGGCCACCTGGGGGAGCTGTTCCACTGAGGTAGAGGTTGGGACGATCACAGTGTTGGGGCTTTTCCCTGACAGCAGGTCCTGGTAGATCACGGCAATACTCTCCAGGAACTCTGTTAGTGGAAAGTAAAAGGAATACAGGATTTCAGGTGACACAGTACAACCTAGAGTCTACTCAGTTAGAGTCTGAAAAGGATCTAGTGCTCTAGCATTAGAGTTTATGTAACCGGTTGCAGCACCGCCTGGTATGGCAACTGCTCTCTGCATCGGACTATATGGCGCTGCAGAGGGTAGTGCGTACGGCCCAGTACATCACTGGGGCCAAGATTACTGCCATCCAGGACCTATATACTAGGCGGTGTCAGAGGAAAGCCCCAAAAATTGTCAAAGACTCCAGTCACCAAAGTCATAAGACTGTTCTCTCTGCTACCGCACGGCAAGCGGTACCGGAGCGCCAAGTCTAGGACCAAAAGGCTTCTTAACAACTTCTACCCCCAAGCCATAAGGCTGCTGAACAATTAATCAAATGGCCACCGGACTATATACAGTGCCTTGCGAAAGTATTCGGCCCCCTTGAACTTTGCGACCTTTTGCCACATTTCAGGCTTCAAACATAAAGATATAAAACTGTATTTTTTTTGTGAAGAATCAACAACAAGTGGGACACAATCATGAAGTGGAACAACATTTATTGGATATTTCAAACTTTTTTAACAAATCAAAAACTGAAAAATTGGGCGTGCAAAATTATTCAGCCCCCTTAAGTTAATACTTTGTAGCGCCACCTTTTGCTGCGATTACAGCTGTAAGTCGCTTGGGGTATGTCTCTATCAGTTTTGCACATTGAGAGACTGAAATTTTTTCCCATTCCTCCTTGCAAAACAGCTCGAGCTCAGTGAGGTTGGATGGAGAGCATTGGTGAACAGCAGTTTTCAGTTCTTTCCACAGATTCTCGATTGGATTCAGGTCTGGACTTTGACTTGGCCATTCTAACACCTGGATATGTTTATTTTTGAACCATTCCATTGTAGATTTTGCTTTATGTTTTGGATCATTGTCTTGTTGGAAGACAAATCTCCGTCCCAGTCTCAGGTCTTTTGCAGACTCCATCAGGTTTTCTATCAGAATGGTCCTGTATTTGGCTCCATCCATCTTCCCATCAATTTTAACCATCTTCCCTGTCCCTGCTGAAGAAAAGCAGGCCCAAACCATGATGCTGCCACCGCCATGTTTGACAGTGGGGATGGTGTGTTCAGCTGTGTTGCTTTTACGCCAAACATAACGTTTTGCATTGTTGCCAAAAAGTTCAATTTTGGTTTCATCTGACCAGAGCACCTTCTTCCACATGTTTGGTGTGTCTCCCAGGTGGCTTGTGGCAAACTTTAAACAACACTTTTTATGGATATCTTTAAGAAATGGCTTTCTTCTTGCCACTCTTCCATAAAGGCCAGATTTGTGCAATATACGACTGATTGTTGTCCTATGGACAGAGTCTCCCACCTCAGCTGTAGATCTCTGCAGTTCATCCAGAGTGATCATGGGCCTCTTGGCTGCATCTCTGATCAGTCTTCTCCTTGTATGAGCTGAAAGTTTAGAGGGACGGCCAGGTCTTGGTAGATTTGCAGTGGTCTGATACTCCTTCCATTTCAATATTATCGCTTGCACAGTGCTCCTTGGGATGTTTAAAGCTTGGGAAATATTTTTGCATCCAAATCCGGCTTTAAACTTCTTCACAACAGTATCTCGGACCTGCCTGGTGTGCTCCTTGTTCTTCATGATGCTCTCTGCGCTTTTAACGGACCTCTGAGACTATCACAGTGCAGGTGCATTTATACGGAGACTTGATTACACCCAGGTGGATTGTATTTATCATCATTAGTCATTTAGGTCAACATTGGATCATTCAGAGATCCTCACTGAACTTCTGGAGAGAGTTTGCTGCACTGAAAGTAAAGGGGCTGAATAATTTTGCACGCCCAATTTTTCAGTTTTTGATTTGTTAAAAAAGTTTGAAATATCCAATAAATGTCGTTCCACTTCATGATTGTGTCCCAACAGTTTTATATCTTTATGTTTGAAGCCTGAAATGTGGCAAAAGGTCGCAAAGTTCAAGGGGGCCGAATACTTTCGCAAGGCACTGTACATTGTGTTACTTGTTATTCTTTTTTACTTTAGTTTGTTTGGTAAATATTTTCGTCCCTCTTTCTTGAACTGCACTGTTGGTTAAGGACTTGTAAGTAAGCATTTCACGGTAAGGTGAAACACACCTGTTGTATTCGGCATGTGACAAATAAAGTTTGATTTGATTTGATCATCGTGTCAGGTACAGAGTGGTAAACCAAGTTCTCTCGTCATTGGTTTATACAGATGTACTTACCTTCGAAGTAGAACTGGATTTGGAAAGAGAAGAGGAAATCCGAGAAGGACATGAGGCAGTCCATGGCATCATCCATTAGCACTATCCTGTGTTGAAAGAGATATCAGTTGGATATAGTCATAGTGTTGATGATAAAAAGATGATTGTGGGGGCTGTTTTGTTATACTTCAGTGCGGCTTTTGACATTATCGATCATAGTCTGCTGCTGGAAAACCGTATGTGTTATGGCTTTACACCCCCTGCTATATTGTGGATAAAGAGTTACCTGCCTAACAGAACACAGAGGGTGTTCTTTAATGGAAGCCTCCAACATAATCCAGGTAGAATCAGGAATTCCCCAAGGCAACTGTCTAGGCTCATTACTTTTTTCAATCTTTACTAATGACATGCCACTGGCTTTGAGTAAAGCCAGCGTGTCTATGTATGAAGATGACTCAACAATACATGTCAGCTACTACAGCAACTGAAATTACTGCAACACTTAACAAAGAGTTAAGCTCCTACAGGCCTTAGTTTTGTCGCACTTGGACTACTATTCAGTCGTGTAGTCAGGGGCCACAAAAAAAGGAATTAGGAAAATTGCAATTGGTTCAGAACAGGGCAGCACGGCTGGCCCTTGGATGTACACAGAGAGCTAATATTAATAATATGCATGTCAATCTCTCCTGGCTCAAAGTGGAGGAGAGATTGGCTTCATCACTACTTGTATTTATGAGAGGTGTTGAATGTTGAATGCACCCGAGCTGTCTGTTTGAACTACTGGCGCACAGCTCGGACACCCATGCATACCCCACAACACATGCCACAAGAGGTGTCTTCACAGTCCCCAAGTCCAGAACAGACTATGGGAGGCGCACAGTACTACATAGAGCCATGACTACATGTAACTCTATTCCACATCAAGTAACTGACGCAAGCAGTACAATTAGATTTCAAAAACAGATGAAATAAACACCTTATGGAACAGCAGGGACTGTGAAGCAACACAAACATAGGCACAGACACATGCATACACACACACACATATAAAAAATGGCGCCGGAGGAGATGGCCGCCGAGGAGTTGGCCGCCGTTTTACGGTCTCCTAACCAATTGTGCTATCAGGTGGGGGGTTTTTCTCGCAATATTTGTAAATTATTTTGTACATAATGTTTCTGCAACCGTATCTTACAGAAGAAAAGAGCTTCTGGATATCAGGACAGCGATCACTCACCTCGGATTAGACAAAGATTTCTTCAACAGCAGGACTCACACGATATTCTCCAAACACCCCACAGGGCAGACATCCCAATTATTCGCAAAAGGAAGCGACGCAGAGGACAAAGAGCCGAATGCCTCGTCCGGACCCGCAGAAGACAACTGTGCATATTTGTAAACAACAGCTGGTGCACGAAATCTAAGGAAGTCTCTAGATTTTGCTCGCCTGAAGTTGAGTATATTGTGATAAACTGCAGGCCACACTACTTGCCTAGAGAGTTCTCAGCTATACTTTTCGTGGCTGTTTATTTACCACCACAGACAGATGCTGGCACTAAGACCGCACTAAGTCAGCTGTATAAGGAAATAAGCAAACAGAAAACCACTCACACAGAGGCGGCGCTCCTAGTGGCCGGAGACTTTAATGCAGGGAAACTTAAATCAGTTCTACCAAATCTCTATCAACATGTTAAATGTGCAACCAGAGGGGGAAACAATTCTAGATCACCTGTACTCCACACACAGAGACGCGTACAAAGCTCTCCCTCGCCCTCCATTTGGTAAATCCGACTACAACTCTATCCTCCTGATTCCTGCTTACAAGCAAAAATTAAAGCAGGAAGCACCAGTGACTCGGTCTATAAAAAAATGGTCAGATGAAGCAGATGCTAAACTACAGGACTGCTTTGCTATCACAGACTGGAACATGTTCCGGAATTCTTCTGATGACATTGAGGAAATACACCACATCAGTCACTGGCTTTATCAATAAGTGCAGGACGTCATCCCCACAGTGACTGTACGTACATACCCCAACCAGAAGCCATGGATTACAGGCAACATTCGCACTGAGCTAAAGGGTAGAGCTAACGCTTTCAAGGTGCGGGACTCCAACCCGGAAGCTTACAAGAAATCCTGCTATGCCCTGCGACGAACCATCAAACAGGCAAAGCGTCAATACAGGGCTAAGATTGAATCATACTACACCGGCTCCGACGCTCGTCGGATGTGGCAGGGCTTACAAACTATTACAGACTACAAAGGGAAGCCCAGCCGCGAGCTGCCCAGTGACACGAGCCTACCAGACGAGCTAAATCACTTCTATGCTCGCTTCGAGGCAAGCAACACTGAGGCATGCATGAGAGCGTCAGCTGTTCCGGACGACTGTGTGATCACGCTCTCCGTAGCCGACGTGAGTAAGACCTTTAAACAGGTCAACATATACAAGGCTGCGGGGCCAGACGGATTACCAGGACATGTGCTCCGGGCATGTGCTGACCAACTGGCAGGTGTCTTCACTGACATTTTCAACATGTCCCTGATTGAGTCTTTAATACCAACATGCTTCAAGCAGTGCCCAAGAACACAAAGACAACCTGCTTCAATGACTACAGACCATGAAGTGCTTTAAAAGGCTGGTAATGGCTCACATCAACCCCATTATCCCAGAAACCCTAGACCCACTCCAATTTGCATACCGCCCAAACAGATCCACAGATGATGCAATCTCTATTGCACTCCACACTGCTCTTTCCCACCTGGACAAAAGGAACACCTATGTGGGAATGCTGTTCATTGACTTCAGCTCAACGTTCAACACCATAGTACCCTCAAAGCTCATCACCAAGCTAAGGATCCTGGGACTAAACACCTCCCTCTGCAACTGGATCCTGGACTTCCTGACAGGCCGCCCCCAGGTGGTGAGGGTAGGTAGCAACACATCTGCCACGCTGATCCTCAACACTGGAGCTCCCCAGGGGTGCGTGCTCGGTCCCCTCCTGTACTCCCTGTTCACCCACGACTGCATGGCCAGGCACGACTCCAACACCATCATTAAGTTTGCTGACGACACAACAGTGGTAGGCCTGATCACCAACAACGACGAGACAGCCTATAGGGGGGGAGGTCAGAGAATAACAACCTATCCCTCAACATAACCAAGACTAAGGAGATGATTGTGGACTACAGGAAAAGGAGCACCGAGCACGTCCCCATTCTCATCGATGGTGCAGTAGTGGAGCAGGTTGAGAGCTTCAAATTCCTTGGTGTCCACATCAACAACAAACTAGATTGGTCCAAACACACCAAGACAGTTGTGAAGAGGGCACGACAAAGCCTATTCCCCCTCAGGAAACTAAAAACATTTGGCATGGGACCTGAAATCCTCAAAAGGTTCTACAGCTGCAACATCGAGAGCATCCTGACCGGTTGCATCACTGCCTGGTACGGCAATTGCTCGGCCTCCGACCGCAAGGCACTTCTGAGAGTAGTGCGTACGGCCCAGTACATCACTGTGGCAAAGCTGCCTGCCATCCAGGACCTCTACACCAGGCTGTGTCAGAGGAAGGCCCTAAAAATTGTCAAAGACCCCAGCCACCCCAGCCATAGACTGTTCTCTCTACTACCGCATGGCAAGCGGTACCGGAGTGCCAAGTCTAGGACAAAAAGGCTTCTCAACAGTTTTTACCCCCAAGCCATTAGACTCCTGAACAGGTAACCAAATGGTTACCCGGACTATTTGCATTGTCTGCCCCCACAACCCCTCTTTTACGCTGTTGCTACTCTCTGTTTATCTTATATGCATAGTCACTTTAACTATACATTCATGTACATACTACCTAAATTGGCCCGACCAACCAGTGCTCCCGCACATTGGCTAACCGGGCTATCTCTATTGTGTCCCACCACCCACCAACCCCTCTTTTTACATTTCTGCTACTCTCTGTTCATCATATATGCATAGTCACTTTAACGATACCTACATGTACATACTACTTCAATAAGCCTGACTAACAGGTGTCTGTATATAGCCTTGCTACTCTTTTTTCAAATGTATTTTTACTGTTGTTTTATTTCGTTACTTACCTACACACACACACACATGCCTTTTTTCACTGTAAGGATTTCACTGTAAGGTTTACACCTGTTGTATTCGGCGCACGTGACAAATAAACTTTGATTTGACTTGATTTTACACGCACACACGATAACATACGCACTATACACACACTGTGGTATCCCAGGAGGTCTACCCCGGGGGATGGTAATCGAGGGGAGGTACGTGAGGTGACGTTGGCTCCCTCTGCTGGGAATACGGGAGCTGGGCACCCCGACACTGACAGCTAAGTGGAGGTAATTAGACAAAAGTGCCAACCAGCCGTGGAGGCTTAATAAAAGGAGCACGATGGCACACCGCGGGAGAGAAGGGAGAGAGACGGGCACCAGAGAAGAGAGAGACGGAAGACCGAGCAAACCTGAGTTATTTCTTTGATATATTCATTTTCTGTCTTAAGTAAAGTTGTTTTTCCAGACTAAAGCCTCACTGTCTCTGTGTCAATCTCTGCACGCTCAACCCAACACCCCACGGTTTACCACAACAGGTACACATGGATTTTGTACTGTAGATATGCGGAGTGGAGTAGTGGCCTGAGGGGCACACAGTGCGTTGTGAAATCTGTGAATGTACTGTAATGTTTTTAAAATTGTATAACTGCCTTGGCAGCAGCTAAAAGGGATCCATAATAAATACAAATACAAATAGTGTATACTTTAAATATTTACAATCATGTGTTGGCATTCCATTTCACAGAGATGGAAACACACTGAACGTAATGTAACTTAAATGTAGCTAAATTAACATATTGTACAATATCAATAAATTATGCCAAATCAGACCTTGCTGCATGTTGTACCATCTCCACTGGGAAGTCTGGACAGAGGAGCTGCAGAAGGGAGCTGTACTCCAACATGGCCAGGAGGTCTATAGCAAGCATACAAAAGCACATAAAATATATAAACACTGACAAGCAACACCAGAGGTATTCATTAATCTATATAACTCAATGATGAGGTTTTGCTCACCTGAGGTAGAGTATCTCATGATAAGCTGTAGACCACACTATTTACCAAGAGAGTTTTAATCTATATTCTTTGTAGCTGTCTATTTACCACCACAAACCGATGCTGGCACTAAGACCGCATCAACGAGCTGTATACGCCCATAAGCAAACAGGAAAAAGCTCATCCAGAGGCGGCGCTCCTAGTGGCTGGGGACGTTAATGCAGGGAAACTTAAATCTGTTTTACCTAACTTCTACCAGCCTGTTAAATGTGCAACCAGAGGGGAAAAAACACTAGACCACCTTTACTCCATACAGAGATGTGTACAAAGTTCTTCCTCGTCCTCCATTTGGCAAATATGACAATAATTCTATCCTCCTAATTCCTGCTTTCAAGCAAAAACTAAAGCAGGAAGCACCAGTGACTTGGTCAATAAAAAAGTGGTCAGATGAAGCAGGTGCTAACCTACAGGACTGTTTTGCTAGCAATGCTGGAATATGTTCCGGGATTCTACCAATGGCATTGAGGAGTACACCACATCAGTCACTGGCTTCATCAATAAGTGAATCGATGATGTCGTCCCCACAGTGACTGTACATACCCCAACCAGAAGCCATGGATTACAGGCATCATCCACACTGAGATAAAGGGTAGAGCTGCCGCTTTCAAGGAGCGGGTCTCTAACCGAGAAGCTTATTAGAAATCGCGCTATACCCTCAAACAGGCAAAGCGTCAATACAGGACTTAAATCGAACAAAAAATTGTACAACACCGGCTCCAAAGCTTGTCGAATGTGGCAAGGCTTGCAAACTATTACAACCTACAAAGGAAAGCACAGCCGCGAGCTGCCCAGTGACACAAGCCTACTAGACCACCAAAATTACTTCTATGCTCGCTTCGAGGCAAGCAACACTGAAACATGCTTGAGAGCATTAGCTGTTCCGGAAGACTGTGTGATCACGCTCTCCGTAGCCGATGAGTAAGACCTTTTATACAGGTCAACATTCACATTACCAGGACGTGTACTCTGAGCATGCGCTGACCAACTGACATTTTCAACCTGTCCCTGACTGAGTCTGTAATACCAACATGCTTCAAGCAGACCACCATAGTCCCTGTGCCCAAGAACACTAAGGTAACCTGCCTAAATGACTACCGACCCGTAGAACTCACGTCTGTAGCCATGAAGTGTTTTGAAAGGCTGGTCATGGCTCACATCAACAACATTATGCCAGAAACCCTAGACCCACTCCAATTTGCATACCGCCCCAACAGATCCACAGATGATGTAATCTCTATTGCACTCCACACTGCCCTTTCCCACCTGGACAAAAGGAACACCTATGTGAGAATGCTATTCATTGACTACAGCTCAGCATTCAACAACATAGTACCCTCTAAGCTCATCACTAAGCTAAGGACCCTGGGACAAAACACCTCCCTCTGCAACTGGATCCAGGACTTCCTGACGGGCCGCCCCCAGGTGGTAAGAGTAGGTAACAACACACCGACCACCCTGATCCTCAACACGTGGGCCCCTCAGGGGTGTGTGCTCAGTCCCCTCCTGCACTCCCTGTTCACTCATGACTGCATGGCCAGGCACGACTCCAACACCATCATTAAGTTTGCCGACGACACAACAGTGGTAGGCCTGATCACCGACAACAATATAAAGGGAAAGGGGGATACCTAGTCAGTTGTACAACTGCATGCCTTCAACTGAAATGTGTCTTCCTCATTTAACCCAATCCCTCTGAATTAGAGAAGTGCGGGAGGCTGCCTTAATCAACATCCATGTCTTTGGCGCCCCGGGAACAGTGGGTTAACTGCCTTGCTCAGGGGCAGAACAACTGATTTTTACCTTGTCAGCTCAGGGATTTGATCAAGCAACCGTTTTGGTTACTGGCCCAACGCTCTAACCACTAGGCTACTATAGGGAGGAGGTCAGAGACCTGGCCGTGTCGTGCCAGGATAACAGCCTCTCCCTCAATGTGATCAAGACAAAGGAGATAATCGTGGACTACAGGAAAAGGAGGACCGAGCACGCCCTCATTCTCATCGACGGGGCTATAGTGGAGCAGGTTGAGAGCTTCAAGTTCCTTGGTGTCCATATCACCAACACACTATCATGGTCCAAACACAGCAAGACAGTCGTGAAGTGGGCACGACAAAACCTGTTCCCTCTCAGGAGACTGAAAAGATTTGGCATGGGTCCTCAGATCCTCAAAAAGTTCTAACGCTGCACCATCAAGAGCATCTTGACTGGTTGCATCACTGCCTGGTATGGCAAGGCACGGCCGCAAGGCACTACAGAGGGTAGTGCGTACGGCCCTGTACATCACTGGGGCCAAGATTCCTGCCATCCAGGAACACTATACCAGGCGGTGTCAGAGGAAGGCCCCAAAAATTCAGCCACCCATAGACTCCAGCCACCCATAGACTGTTCTCTCTACTACCGCATGGCAAGCGGTACCGGAGCTCCAAGTCTTGGTCCAAAAGACTTCTTAACAGCTTCTACCCCCAAGCCATAACTCCTGAACAGCTAATCAAATTGCTACCCAGACTATTTGCATTGCCCCCCACGCTGCTGCAACTCTCTGTTTATTATCTATGCATAGTCACTTTAAATCTACCTACATGTACGTATTACCTCAATTACCTCAACTAACCGGTGCCCCCTCACATCGACTCTGTACCGGTAACCCTGTAAATAGCCTCGCTACTGTTATTTTACTGCTGCTTTTATTTTATTTTATTTTTTACTTCACACTTATTTTTCTTAAAACTGCATTGTTGGTTAAGGGCTTGTAAGTAAGCATTTCACATTAAGATCTACACCTGTTGTACTCTGCGCATGTGACAAATAAAATTTGATTTGATTTTGATTTGACACACACACAGGAGGTCCTTGCAGGAAGCTGAAGCTCGAGTATAATTCCATAAGCATTGTGTTTTCAATCGTAAATTTTTCACTCAATTGTTTTCACATTTTCCAAATGTTCAAAGACAGTGTTACCTCATCACACATACAGACAGACACACACACACACTCATTAGGTCTACCTCCATTTTTCCCGATCTGTCGGAAGCACCTCCAGAGGACGCGGATGAAGGAGGCCCTGTTATGAGCTGTGGCCTTGATGTAGCCAAACTCTCTGAACAGTACGTGGTTGCCGTTCTTCACACTGCTAAAGCTGTCAACCAATCACAAAGGAAGTGAATTACAACATAAGGTCCAATTATTTGACAAAAACATAATAATAATCCATAAACAGGAGATGGCTATAACCAGTTTAATGTAAGAATGTATATCTACCTACATAGCTACACTGTAGCTACAATGTAGTAACTTTGAAATAAGATGAATTGATTTGAGGAACGTGGCAGGGAAACGTATTCCACCAACACCATGATCTGCTCTGAAGAAACAAGACTGGTAGAATAGAATAGAAACGTACTATTCTGCAAAGTAACGGACGATGCCAAACTGGGTGTATTCCTCCTTGTGCTCCAGAAGCTGGGTCACAGCATCGTTCAGGTAGAAAAGCACGTTGGTCTCAGCTGCCAGAGGAGAGAGGGTGAGTAGCTACAATCTATTTTTTAGCATTGGGCCAACCAATATTGGTGCCCTTTTATGCAGGTGTTGCTAGCTAACAAAGAAGTGTAATGCAGAGCAGCATATCTCTACCCACAGGCCTAACGGCTCTGCTGCCTGGTTCAGCTAACGTTAGCTACTCACCAAGGTACTCATCAACTGAGAGGGTAGGGTTGAAACGATCAGGATTCATTTTCGTGCACATTGCTGCGTCCGTAATTATAAGGTTATATATTTATATTTTAATGTATTCACTACTTGAATTTTATAGCTGACATTGCATGTTCATGTTACTGTGGCGATCTAGCCTTGGTAGGTTTCGGCACAGACTTCGTTTCCATGGGAAACAGCGCCGGATGTTTGGGGTTTTATCAACTAAACCCCCATGGTACATCGGTATTCACTGAAAGGTTCCCAGTGTAACCCACAAACAGAAGGCAACAATCATGGGTCTATTGATGTAATGGACAATAAGTGATTGATGAACTATTAATGTAATGGACAATAATTCCAATAGCTTATTACACATTTATTAAAGCAGTCCGTATATGCAATGCATCAAGCTATGAAGTATGTTGGCCTGAGTAGCCTCAATCGTCTAATTTCAATCACTTTATCAAAACCGTCCTTTGCCGCTTGTCATATTAACATTTAAATTAAGGGCCATGTTTAGTTAAAGACAACACAAAACATCTAAGTACATTAAAAAGGATAATAAATCACTCTTGTCTGCATCTATCAACAGATCTTTATCAAACACTACTACTCCACTACCGGTTGAATCAATGGATGGACTATCTTTCCACAGACCCTGTCTCTGGCCGTTTGTCTCTGTAGGTGCTGTAGAACCACACTCTTTAGACCCCTTCCTCAGCACCTGAGGGAGAGAGAGACAAAGGATTCACAAAAAGGCTTGATCTTTGGAGTTTTAGGCTGGGTTTCTGTATTAGCACTATGTGACATCTGGTGATGTAAAAAGGGCTTTATAAATACATTGGATTTGATCTCTCTCTATTATTATCTCTCTATTATCTACATTTTGAAGCATCTGTATGAGGCATCTTTATGTGCTGCATCTGAGAGAGGGAGTGAAAAGGAGAGATGTTACTCAGGAGGAAGGCGAGACAGGGATTTTGGAATCGTGGTATCTTGGTACTAAACATTCAGACGCAGCATCATAACACATAGTTCAAGTATTGGAGGTACAGTAAGTCATTTGAAACACAGGATGAAAAGAGGTTTGTTGAGGTTCACTGAGTGACCATGGGACGGTAAGGCATTGCATTTCTGTCATCTTCACCTGCGTAGCAGAGGAAGGGGTGATGGACATCATAGCGCAGCTCCACCCATAGGAAGACTCACCCGTTGGTCAACGCTCCACAGGGGTTGGAGAAGTCCTTCTTAGGGTGTGTGACTCCCTCCCAGTGTCTGTAGTCCATGTGGTCCCCGGTCATCCAGCACCACCTGTCTGTGATGATGTACCTGCATAGGGTCATAGAATGAAAAAACAAAAGTCGCACACTCATCTCTCCTTGCTTGTGGATTTATTACCAACATTTCCAATAGCCTTCATCAGGGTGTGGCAAATAGGTTCTCATCACATCTGTAAATACCTGCGAAGGCCCAGCCACAGTGGGGGGGGTGAGGGAGGGCAGGTCGCTGCGCCGCAGCAGATCCTCCACCGCTCTCTGTTCATCCTTGCTGCGGACATAGAGCAGGTCCCCTTAGTAATCCCTACAGTAGAACAGAACGTTGGACCAACACAGCTTCTTCGTCACCACTGTCACCTTCCTCCCCCTTAAGAGGACACTGTAGGAAGGAAGTGGAGGAGGGGTGGTGGGCAGGAGAGTGGGTGTGGGAGAAGATGGAGGAGTTGAAGCACTAGTTGAAGAAGAAGGAAGATGAGTGGATATTGGGGAAGAAGAGGAGAAAAGATAGGAGGATTTTGGAAGGTTGAGTGGAGGACACAGAGGTGGGTGTGTCTGAAACAGAGAGAGAGTTTACAATATTTCACTCTTGACACGGGTGCACTCACTGACACAGCATGCAGGGAATTTTATCACAATACCAAAAATGTTTCCTTTACTTTATTAAATGTATTTGACAGGGCCAATGCATATCTCTGTAAATGTGCCAGATGTAGTCGAAAAGTTAATTTCCTATCTAAAAAAAGATTGAAACGGTCTATATGAAATACAGGAATAGTTCAACTGTCTGATGAAGATGAACAGTGAAGACAGTCATTGGCTATTACCTGCAGGAGTTACATGTACCTCCACCTCACATAGCATGAGTAGGTTGTCCTTTCCAGGAATGACCACAATGATGGAGTGACCCTCCATCTAATTACACTGGACATTTTCGGTCTTGCCTGGTCGGATTTGGGAGATGACAACACATCTGGGAAAGTTTGCCATGAAGTGCCGCTACAGGACCTTGCTTGATAGTCTTGGTTATTGTCCTTGTTAATGGCATGAGCAAGGTTCACCCTGACAATCGTACAGAGAGGACTGAGAGGCCACTCTTCTCAACGCCACGTTCTCTAGAAAATATCAAATCAAAACGTTTGGTAGATTCGCCAAAAAGGAGTGGGTCTTTGGAAAATGTAAGGCACTCAGTTATTTGAATGCCTGCATAACCGAGGGGGTGTTTATGATGTTGGCTCATCATCAACTAAATTTTAAAAATTCCAGCGATTGCTATGTCTTTAGGCCAACTGATTTACAGAGGAAAGCAGAAATTATATTACGTGTCTTGGCACTGTGAATGAGGAGAAGGAAGGTGACACCTATAATACATTTTAGGATAATTATAGAATGGTTCATTAATGGTTATTAATAATACAATTATATTATAGTACATTACACAATTACACAATTTTGAATTTATTTGTTGTGCTTTAACCAACTTTACATGTCAAATACATCAAATAAAAATAGTATTCTGTGGCATCAAGATGTTACTTATCAGGAATATCTACTACTTCTCTTTCTATTCAGGGCACCCAGCTCTTACTCTCTTTGGCCCCAATGTGTCTGTCGTGTTATACCTTATGGATATAATGTTTCCACTTTTGCATGTATTTGTCTTGATTTCTTTACACATAATGACCTCACCAATGGAGGTTATTGTATTAGTTCAGAGAAATAAATCAAAGACAAATACATTTTGCATGTGGTCAGAACAACAGGAATCAAATGCTGTATCGATAACCCCCATCCCCCCTGTCACAAACACACTCCTCTGTTCTGCGAATAGTTGTCAGGTGTGGAAAAAAGATTCTTAACTCAGTGACTCACCTGTATAAATAAAGCATAACATACAAAAAAGTAAACAAATATATACAGTACCAGTCAAACGCTTGGACAAATTTACTCATTCAAGGGTTTTTCTTTATTTTTTTACTATTTGCTACATTGTAGAAGAATAGTGAAGACATCAAAACCATTAAATAACACGTATGTAATCATGTAGTAACCAAAAAAGTGTTAAATAAATCCAAATATATTTTAGATTTGAGATTCTTCAAAGTAGTCACTCTTTGCCTTGATAACATCTTTGCACACTCTTGGCATTCTTTCAACCAGCTTCATGAGGTAGTCAGCTGGAATGCATTTCAATTAACAGGTGTGCCTTCTTAAAAGTTAATGTGTGGAATTTCTTTCCTTCTTAATGCATTTGAGCCAATCAGTTCTGTTGTGACAAGATACAGTAGGGGTGGTATACAGATGATAGCCCTATTTGGTAAAAGACCAAGTCCATATTGTGGCAAAAACAGCTCAAATAATCAAAGAAAAACGACAGTCCATCATTACTATAAGACATGAAGGTCAGTCAATGCGGGAAATTCCAAGAACTTTGAAAGTTTCTTCAAGTGCAGTTGAAAAAAATATCAAGCGCTATGATGAAACTGGCTCTCATGAGGACCGCCAAAGGAGTTACCTCTGCTGCAGAGGATAAGTTCATTAGTGTTAACTGCACCTCAGAAATTGCAGCCCAAATAAATGCTTCACAGATTTAAAGTAACAGGAGCATCTGCTAAACACGTGTATGTGACCAATAAAATGTTATTGATTTGATTTGATCGCAACATCAACTGTTCAGAGGAGACTGAGTGAATCTTCATGGTCGAATTGCTGCAAAGAAACTACTACTAAAGGACGCCAATAAGAAGAAGAGACTTGCTTGGCCCAAGAAACACGAGCAAAGGACATTAGACTGGTAGAAATCTGTCCCTTGGTATGATGAGTACATATTTGAGATTTTTTGTTCCAACCGCTGGGTCTTTGTGAGACGCGGAGTAGGTGAACGGATGATCTCTGCATGTTCGGTTCCCACACTGTCAGTGATTTATTTGGAATCCAAGGCACACTTAACCAGCATGGCTACCACAGAATTCTGCAGCGACCATCTGGTTTGCGCTTAGTGGGACAATCATTTGTTTTTCAACAGGACAATGACCAAAAACACACCTCTAGGCTTGTAAGGGCTATTTGACCAAGAAGGAGAGTGATGGAGTGCTGCATCAGATGACCTGGCCTCCACAATCACCCAACCTCAACCCAATTGAGATGGTTTTGAATGAGTTGGACTGCAAAGTGAAGGAAAAGCAGCAAACAAGTGCTCAGCATATCTGGGAACTCCTTCAAGACGGTTTGAAAAGCATTCAAGGTGACTACCTCATGAAGCTGGTTGAGAGAATGTCAAGAGTGTGCAAAGCTATCAAGGCAAAGGGTGGCTACTTTGAAGAGTGTAAAATATAAAATATATATTTAGATTTGTTTAACACTTTTTTGGTTACTACATGATTCCATATGTGTTATTTAATAGTTTTGATGTATTCACTATTATTCTACAATATAGAAAATAGCAAAATTCAAGAAAAACCCTTGAATGAGTAGGTGTGGCCAAACTTTTGACTGGTACTGTACATATATTACATTTTATAAGGCAATCGATCTCTCTTCAGGGCATCCAACTACCTCCCTTGGCTCCAGTGTGTCTGAAAACCCTGAACTTGATGAGTACAGTATGCTGTTTCCACTAATTAATCCATTCATTTGGTTCTGTTGTTCTGACAACATGCAACATTTATTATATTCCATGTCTTTAAAAATTATACAATGAGGAAAGATCAGAAGATGAAAGCAAGGTAAGCCATTGTCCTGTCATGGAAATCATTGTCCTCTCCATGTTTTCATTGATACATACGCCAAAATGCAAGTACACAAACTAAAATTTGATGTTACAAGTTTACAGCATATTGTTACTGTGTATACCATAGGAATATATTCTAGTCTATGCTGTATAAATAAATCAGTGGAATCCTCAACTTTATGTACTGTAATACTTTCTACATTTAAATTCATTTGTCACAGAATTCTACAAGAACTCAGAATGTCATCATCCTTGGAAATAGCATAATCACTAGAATATTACTTCCTGCACACCACTGGAAATTAGTTCAACCTAAAGTGTGATGGTGCAAGGTATCTGACTGTTATTCAATGTGTAAATGTTTTTATTGTATCTGTCCCTAGTCAAATACATTAAAGGGATACAATTTTGGTAATGAAGCCCTTTATCTACTTCCCCAGAGTCAGATGAATTTGTGGATACTGTACCATTTTAGGTTCAGTTTGAAAGAAGTTGCTAACTAGAGTTAGCGTAAATGCTAACTAGCGTTAGCGCAATGTCTGGTGGTCTATGGTAACTGCAAGCATGCATTTCCAAAGTCATGAAGTATCCCTTTAACACGAATAGAATAAATAGTGTAGGCCAACCAGGTCAAACAATAATCCAAATTGTGAAGACAAGGCAGTATGTCCCGTGTCAGGTATAGCCCCAGAAAGAGGGCATCATGTGCCAAAGATTAAGGCTGGAGCAAGCCAGGGCAAGCAACAGGAGGCAGGCAGAGAAAAGGAAGGAAGGGGCAGGGGAGGACTGGAGACAGTAGAGCATCAAGCTGACCTAAGGGCAGGTAGAGACAGTAAGGGGAAACACTGCGATGAAATAGACAGAAGAGAGTTGAGACCATGCTCATGCTGACTCTATAACTTTACAATTTCAGGGCTCACACATGTTTTCATTCCATATGCCATGTGCAGATATGGCTAATATATTTTGATTGACACTTACCTAGGGGGACTGCTTAATTTAAGGTTTGGGCATAAAATGTTAGCAGTGTGGTTAAGGTTAGGGTTAAGGTTAGGGTTCAGATTTGAACGAAGAGAATTGTAGAAAAAGGCGGGGTTTAGCCGTTTGTGGCTGTGGTACGTTACTCTAGTTATGACCCTCCCTCTGGTTCCCCGCCCTTGGAGGCGTTTTCAAAGCTTAGACTGGAGAAAGTAATGATCGAATATCGGCTCCATCAAAATAGCTAACACCATTTTGCCTAACAGAAAGACCACAGGTAATTTTTAAAAAGCCACTATTCATTGCTTCTTAGCTAGCTAATGAAAGGAGAGTTCGCGATTTGATGTTCACTCAGACAGACCTCATTCATTTCGCTCACTGCTGCGTTGTCTGGGCCTGGCTGTGGTGGAGATGAAATAGCTGTTTTTTTTAAATGTCAGGTAACGTTAGACAAGTCTTATTTTGTACACATACCAGCTTAATGCAATGTCGTAACTTCTATATTTGCTCCACGTTACACCGGTTGGTGAGAAAGCATCGTTCTAAATAGTTAACGTGGTTGTTGGGTTTTGGTGGTGTTGACAGGTCCAGCAAGCAGTTACTAGCTAACGTTACGGTTACTAGCCACGTTAGCTTGACGCTGTCTGCTGCCGCTTGCAACGGCATCAGTTTTAGCTTAACATAGCAAGCTGACTGCGTTGACGTTTAAGACGTGTGCCACACATTTGTATCGTTATTTGATTCCAACCAAATCTAGTTTCATAACAAACAGTTGTTTTTCTCTCGAAATATGAGCGGGGCTCTGCCAGCAATGTTCATCATGTTACTGTAACTAGCAACCTAACGTTAGGTTGTAATGTAGCTCGCTAGTTAATTCTGCCCAGCCAAGATACTGAACTCGTCCCAGCCAGTCACACATACGTTTGAAGTTGTATTTGGTCGTATGTACAGGATACAACGAAATTCGTACTTGCATGCTCCCTTTCGACAATGCAACAACAATCAAATATAATACAATATAACAATAGGAACAAGTGAATGGAAGTAGAATATACATTTTAGTATAATACAGGAAGGCACCATTTGTAGTACAATATTTAAGCTAACGCTAGACGAAAGGGGGTATTGGGCCAAGTATTTACATTGTGTGGGTGTGTGCTAAGGTGTGGTGCAGGTGGTCAGTCCAGTAGCTTGATGGCTTGTAGATAGATATAAACAGTCTCAGCCTGTTGGTATCAGACCTCATGCTCAGATGCGTCTGCCAGACGGTAAGGGAGTGAACTAGGGTGTGGGGTCCTTTTGATTATGCTGCAGGACTTCCTCAGGCACCGTTTCAAGTAGCTGTTCT
Source organism: Oncorhynchus mykiss (assembly GCF_057628025.1). Classification (NCBI taxonomy): domain Eukaryota; kingdom Metazoa; phylum Chordata; class Actinopteri; order Salmoniformes; family Salmonidae; genus Oncorhynchus; species Oncorhynchus mykiss. The sequence continues at coordinate 52,808,686 of NC_143022.1, read as the reverse complement.
GGATGGGTGGGAACACTGCCCCCAGTAATGTACTTGATGTAGCTTGCCAGAGTCTGTTGCCATGCTTTTTGGCAAATCTTTACATATCGCTCAGCTATTTGCAAGTAGTTAATTTGCCTAGCTAGATAGATGGATAGCTAACATGTTGAGGAATACCGTTACACATGACATGATAGTGGTACCCGTAAATGTCATTTCTGAAAGCTGTTTACCCCAACGTGCATTGGTCAATATGAAATCTGACGGGCATTAGGAGGGAATGACATGCTTGTCCGTTCAAATAGAGCTGTAGCACCTAGTACGGCCTTTTTTAACTACTTAACTAGCTGGCTATATTGTAACGGCAAGTTTTGTCTTCAGTTCTCCACCCACAGTGCATTCGACAAGCTAATTGTTTAACTGAATTATGTCGACACTCTCCACACATAAGTGTTATTGGTGCAGGCCAGAGTATCTCACACTGATGCTTTTGTGAGTGCCATGTTGTTTTCTAAATTCACTATTGGAATTATCTTCTCAATCTATTGATGCATGCATAGTAGGTTATGTGTCTTGGATGAAAGGAAGTGAAATACACATTTAATTTAATCAGAAATGTACAGTGCCTTCATAAAGTATTCACACCCCTTGACTTTTTCCCCATTTTGTTCTTACAGCCTGAACTTAAAATGGGGATTTTGTCACTGGTCTACACACAATAGACCATATGTTTTTTGACATTTTTACAAATGAAAAGCTGAAATGTCTTAAGTATTCAACCCCTTTGTTATGGCAAGCCTAAATAAGTTCAGGAGCAAAAATGTGCTTTACAAATCACATAAGTTGCACGTACTCACTCAGTGTGCAGTAATATTTGAATTCAGGCTTTTAACAACAAAATGTGGAATAAGTCAAGGGGTTTGACTACTTCCTGAAGGCATTGTATGTTATGACTGTACTATTGACATACCAGCACTCATTCCAACTGGATGTTCTGAGAATGGATAGAAAACTGGTGACTCCCACTTTGTTTTGATATTGTTGTTACAGTTGAATTTGTAAGGCGAAAACAGAGGTCATCATGGGTGATGACAGTGAGTGGATGAAGTTGCCCATCGACCAGAAGTGTGAACACAAGGTGATTACCCCTTACACACACACACACACACACTGAAGACAAACCTGACTTTCCACAGTGTTGAATCCTTGCTGGATGTGTTTCAGCAGCTGTGGTTTTGTTTCAGAAAATGTTATCCAATAGCACACTCTGAACTCACATTATAAGCCAGTGTTTTCCATTAGTGCCAGCCGTCGGCTAATCAGCCGGTTACGGACTCCTTTTCAGCCGGTTACCTTTTCCACTTCCTATTAACAAGGCTACTTTTCATTTAAAAGTTTAAATTGGCTAGTCCCTCGAGCCCTCTCCCGCTAGAATGAATGACATGCAGTTTCTAGCAATCTATTGATAGGATAGGCGCCTATTATACACAAAGCGAGTGACGACGGTAGCGCCGTCTGTTTCATCCCTAGTATCATTTGTGTGCGCTGTGGTTGGTTGCAGTTGAATTTCTTTACATGGAGGAGGGAGAGAGCATGATGCGCGTGGGTTTGTACAGCCCATGTCATGTAAGTTGTAACAATGAGTCGAAATCCACTTAGCCTAATTATTATTTTCTGCAACAATGTATTTTCTTTCGCGTCTTTCACATAGCCAGCGACGCAGAGTCGTGACGCATAAGCTATTCACTGTGCTTTATTGGACAACTGAAAAGCAAGTGTTGACTTGTTATAAAAGGTGTCGAACCGACTGAATAAAGTCGATGTCCTATATCCCTTTGCCATTCATAAATCATGCAGCGTGGTTATGTACATGGTATCGCATCGGGACAAGTAAACCAAAGGTTTTCCTTTCCTAGGATGTCCGGGCTTGCCAGACAGTGACGCCAAAGTGAGTGACTCTGGTCTCATCAGTCAGTGTAGCCTATCGCATAGGTGAGAGAGCCATTAATTTGGCTCCCTAATTTGCATGGGGACGGGTAGGCCAAGGTTTTTTGATGATTATCTGCAGATAAATAATATAAACATTCGATGAAGAATCATCACTGCAGGAACAATAGGTTGTGGAGAGCCTCATTCTGGTCCAAATATGATCATTTAGGTCCCTTACGGAATCTGGGCATTAAAACGGAATTCAACAATGTAACGAATGTATTGACGTTTTTAGCAAAAAATATTTTTTGTGCGTATGAAACATGTTGAGTTTTTTATTTTGTGTTGAGTATAATACTTAAGACTGACGTAAGCCTTTGATGTTTTCCATTGAACCCTTTCCATTTATTTTTCAAGATAATGTGGGCTATTTACTTAATTTTTCTATTCTAATAAAATACATCATTTGAAAAAGAAACGTGGCAATGCATATTTTGCAGTAAAACTAAATAAGACTAATCTCGAATACAGGTTAAATATGAAATGTTTCATATTCTTATACTTAGAAAATAGCCCTTATCATATAGACCTAGACAAAATCCAGAACTATTACCAATGCACTGAATTCATACATTTTCAGTCATTTAAATTGTCATGTCTTTCTACGCAATACATTTTTCCGATCTGGGAGGTAAACTCGATAAAGTAGCCAATTCAATCATTTTGCACTACTGGCCCGGGGGTGCCTGGCTGGCAAATGTTTCTCTTTGGTGGTTACTCTGTGTACTTGTGAAAAACACTGTTAAGCTCATTTAAGGAGCATCTTTTCTTGAACACCGTTTCCCCCACAAAAACGGCTCGTTTGGACTACGTTTCCCACAGCAAAGAGCTAGACTGAAGACTGCTCAATGGATTTTCCAAAAGGATAGCCTAACATGCAGTGAAGCTTATGATTTTAAAGTTTCCGATCCCTGTCTTCAGTCTCTCTCAAATTATTTACACTCACTGACTGCTTCAATCACAATGGAGGATATGCTAGGCCAAACAACTGCCCTCTGTATGTAACATCAATAGATGGCCCATTATACATTTGTTTCTTACTCTGGCTGTACAACTAGAATCTGGGTCACATCAAATCCCTTAGTTATGAACTAAAATGTACCTTGACTCCCTCTCATCACAAGGCTCACTATTCTCCCGCTTCATCCCAACCAAGGTATGGAAAGCCAGACTAAATGGCTATGAAGAAGCCCTGAAGCTCTTCAAGAGGATAGAGGACGAGAAGAGCCCAGAATGGGGCAAATACCTGGGCCTGCTTAAGAAGTTTGTGACCGACTCAAACGCAGTGGCCCAGCTTAAGGGCCTTGAGGCAGCACTTGCCTACATCGAGAATGCTCATGTGGCCGGCAAGTAAGTATTAGACCTAGATTTCATCTGACGACACAAACTGAACTTTGTAAATACAAGAAGATGTAATAGTAACTCATTGCCTAGATCTTTAGGCTAGATGAAAATAAGTAATGAAAAGGCCTAACTCATAGCCTTGGTTAACAGGTTAGGTGAATGCATACAATTATAATACAAGAGACTCATTGTAATTAGATGGATTAATACATCTACATCTCCCAATGAAAGCTTTGTCTGTTTTAAGTGCTGCTCTCTGTGTGAAACTGGGCTAGTTGTGGAAGCTCCAGTGAGCTTCAACGCCGTCAGGATACATTTTAAGCCTGCCTGATATTTATTTATGGAGAGAGCCAGTCTGACATCAGAGCTGTATATTGTGTGCAGCCTATCAAGCAAGGATTACACTATTGAATGACTAGTAGGGACTTTGAGTCTATCTCAGAGTTGACACTTCAAGATTCCACCTGTCTACTATGTGGTGATTAGTGTAGGTTGATATTTACACGTTGTACAAGATATATCAAAACCTATATTTGTGTGAACATGCTGGAATTAGACTGCCCGGTAGTGAATGAGAGAAGACGGCCGCGAGCATCAACGGCGTTATGCGTTTCAAGTTGGAAAGCAAGTCTATTTTCCTCGTGTCTATCCGAAGCCATGCTGGTAAAGTGAGCGGATAAAAAGCTAGAAAATAGACTGTTTGCATTGTCATGTCTGTAGTTGTGACATGTATAGTTAAAACGCGTCTATTTAGTGTTTGTGTAGCTGCCAGTGCCAATAATACATATTTGAAAACAATAACTTTATGCCTGCCTTTGTTGATTTCGAGCACAGGCATATAGCCTACATCTGGGGAACTCCGTTCAAGAGAGAATACTATTATGTGGAAAGAACGAGACTAGCGAAATTCTTTATAAACGGCTAGGTTGTATTAGCTATAACTCTCCTCACGTTTGTGAGCTAACATAACAGAAGGCAGGTACAGTGGCTCTCGTATGACATATAAGGTGAGTCAAAAGGAACACGCAACAATAATTTGTAAGGGCTACGTAGCAAACATATCATTCAACTGTTTATTATGGACTCTTAATGACAATTAAGTTGGTATACGCTACGCAGTGTCTGTGAATTGATAATCTACTCTCGCACTGAAAGTTTGACGGCGTCTTTCTGTGTGGTTTCGGCTTAAGTGTTTTGCATGTGTTCCAGAACATCAGGAGAGGTGGTGTCGGGAGTGGTCAGTAAAGTGTTCAACCAGCCTAAAGCTCGGGCCAAAGAGCTGGGCTCAGACATATGCCTCATGTACATGGAGATTGAGAGGGCTGAGGTGGTTCAGGACGAGCTCATCAAAGGCCTCGATAACAAAAACCCCAAGATTGTTGTCACCTGTATTGAAACTTTAAGGAAAGCACTTAGGTGAGTTTTTCTACTTCATAGTTTTCCTAAAGATTTCTCCAACCAATTAATTCAGCCACTTTTGTTTTTACCATAACTATTATGTCATTACATAGGGCTAAATCCTGAAATGTAGCACTTTTTTTTTCTTCATTTCCAGTGAGTTTGGCTCCAAAATTATTACTCTGAAGCCAGTGGTGAAAGTTTTGCCCAAACAGTTTGAGTCGCGAGAAAAGGCAGTTCGAGATGAGGCCAAACTACTAGCAGTAGAGATCTATAAATGGATCCGGGATGCTCTTCGACCTCCTCTCCAGGGCATCAACTCTGTTCAGGTGAGATGAGGCTTCTGAAAACGTTGATACAGAGGCTCTTTCTCAGTTCATCTTTCCTCGATTTCTTACATCCTTCTCAAAACACATAGAATAAGTAGGTCTGAGGGGAGGGACTTTGGACCTTCTTCAATAATAGGATTGATGCATGGAATCTTCAAAACACCAATTGAGATGCAGCCAGAGTTTGCTTATGCTCATATGCAACATGGGTCTCCGTAAATGCCGGAACAACTGATGAATGGGATGTCTAACAGCGGTCTTTCCTCTTCTTTCTTTCACAGTTGAAGGAACTGGAGGAAGAGTGGGTGAAGCTGCCGACTGCAGCCCCCAAACAGAGCCGCTTCCTCCGCTCACAGCAGGCCCTCAAGGCCAAGTTTGAACAGCAGCAGGCAGCTGGAGGAGACGAGGCAGATGGTATACTTTATCGGATTTAGCCTATAGTTTTGAAGTTCACATTTTAAGGCACTTTACCTCTTTTTTTACCCCCTAGCCTGGATGCCAGTCTTTGCGCTGTCTTATGGAACTCCTTAAGGAGTTGTTGACGAGATAGCACCAACAGATCTGTGACTAGGCTTATCCTCAGCAGCTTAATTCCATTTGAAGATCAATTGTTTCACGTCAATGGCTTTTTTTTTATAGAATTTGCGCAACGCTTTGTCTTTGTGGAAGATGTATGTAAATGTTCCATGTGATCTTGTTGATGGAAACTGGTCTTGTGAAAAACCTTTGCTGAAGCGTCGTCATCACAAAGTCTCAAGCATACAGTACCAGTCAAAAGTATGGACACAAGGTTTTTTCATTATTTTGTTATTTTCTACATTCTAGAATAATGGTGAAGTCATCAAAACTATGAAATAACACACATGGAATCATGTAGTAACCAAAAAAAGTGTTAAGTGTTACCTTGTCGCAACACAAGGGATTAGCTCATTAGCATTAGGAGGGAAAGAAATTCCACAAATGAACTTTTAAGAAGGCACACCTGTTAGTTGAAATGCATTCCAGGTGACTACCTCATGAAGCTGGTTATGTTATTTCATAGTTTTGATGTCTTCACTAATATTCTACAATGTAGAAAATAGTAAAAAATAAAGAAAAACCCTTGAATGAGTAGGTGTGTCCAAACGTTTTCTATAATCATGTTGATGATGAGATGGGTAGGCCGGCCTACATTATCAAATTGAAGGTCTAACACTGTAAACTCTCTCTTTCAGGAGATAAGGACGATGAACCTGCACCTCAGGTAGATCCTTACGAGCTGCTGGAAGCAGTGGAGATCCTCTCGAAACTACCTAAAGACTTCTACGACAAAATTGTACGTTTGGGCACCACTGTTTAAGGGACATGACCCTTAAACTAAAAAGTCCTTAAGTGGATCTATTGAATTAATATATTGCTAAACATGTGTAGTAATATTTTTTGAAAGCAAAAGTTAAGCTTTTATGTGTTTCTTGTATTGTGTGGAATCCATGTCATGAGACACAAACCATCTATCATCATATCTGTCCTTAGGAGGCCAAAAAATGGCAGGAGAGGAAAGAGGCCCTGGAAGCAGTGGAGACCTTGGCTAAAAACCCTAAATTGGAGAATGGGGACTTTGGTGACTTAGTCAGAGCACTAAGAAAGGTACTGTAACATTTATGCTTCACGGGAACACCACTAATGGGGATACCGGGTAATGGAATGTGTCTCCAGGAAGTAGGACAATGATAAACGTCCTGAAAAGAGCGATTTCTTGTTTCCCAGGTTATTGGTAAAGATGCAAATGTTATGTTGGTGACCCTAGCTGCCAAATGTGTGGCTGGACTAGCAGCTGGGCTTCGGAAGAAGTTTGGAACGTACGCAGGACATGTAAGTTACCTTCAAGGCAGTGGTATAGAATTGTGTTCACAACAGTTATGCTAAGCCAAGAGCAGTGAATGTGGGAGCTGATGCATGAACAAGCTGAGTGGGTTAACAGTAGGGAGCAGTGGCAACATGTCCTTGTACATCCTGATTTACTGTGCCAGAAACACTGTGCTTATATTATGCTCTGTGTTTCAAGGTGGTGCCAACAATTTTAGAAAAGTTTAAAGAGAAGAAACCCCAAGTGGTCCAGGCCTTGCAAGAGGCTATTGATGCAATCTTCCTTACTGTGAGTGAACTGTACTATGTGGATTCACTTGTAATAGTTTGGGCTTTGTTGCTATGTGATTCATATCAAGCTGATTTTGTGAGATCTGGAATGTCGGTACTGTTTTGAGATATTCTTTGCCCTTTGACTTGGTCAAGGGACTGCCTATATTTTCTGGGCCTAACATAATATTTTCCATGTCTTCTTATTGTTTTGCAGACAACTCTCCAGAATATCAGTGAGGATGTGTTGGGTGTGATGGACAACAAGAACCCTTCCATCAAACAGCAGGCCTCTCTGTTCCTGGCCAGAAGCTTCCGCCACTGCACCCAAGCCACGTTGCCAAAGAGCATGCTCAAAGCTTTCTGTCCTGCATTTCTCAAGGTTCCCGAAAACATTTCATATTCATAAATGGGCAACAGGCTGGTTTCCCAGACACAGATTAAGCCTAGTTCTGGACTAAAAAGCATGCTTAGTTGAGAATCTGGATTGAAAGTACTTTTTAGTCCAGGACTAGGCTTAATCTGTGCCTGGGGAAAACGTCCCTCTGTGTTCACAAGTGATAATGTTTTGTCCGCCATTTTGTGAATGCGCGTGGAATTATACTCCTACTTTCCCTCTCAGCAAGTGAATGATTCGGCCCCGGAAGTGAGAGACGCTGCGTATGAAGCTTTGGGGACAGCCATGAAGGTGGTTGGGGAGAAGGCTGTCAACCCATTCCTGGCTGATCTGGACAAACTAAAGCTTGACAAGGTGAGGATTGCTATCAGTATATCTTATCATTAATATCAGTGTGTTAGTCTATCGTCAATATACAGCATGACCTTATCGTTGGTATCAGTCGATCTTGTGTGCCGTGTTATATTGTGTATCCTGTGTAAAACTAGTTTACCCCTTGAAACTAAAGGTGAACTAATGCCAATGTAGATGAGTTCTTTATCGGATACAGGGTTTTATTATTATGAGTAAATGAGATTTTATCCTTTAAAGTTGACTCATTTGGAAGAGTAGACAACAAATGAAATGACCTGACCATCCATCTCTAAATGAACAGATTAAAGAAAGTGCCGATAAAGTGGAGCTGCCTGGAAAGAAAGGTGGTGGTGTTGGGGCGGAGAAGAAGGCACCTGCTGCAAAGGCAGCACCGCCTGCTGTGGCTCCAGCTAGATCCTCTGGACCGCCCAAGAAGGCCCCAGCAGCTAAGGTTTGATTGATTTAATTGATTTGGCAGTTAAAATGCATATTAAAGCCACTTCCGCCTGAGACGAGGTGAAGCCCAGGCTGTCAGTCTTATTCACCAGGCTCGCTGCACTGTCCCCGATGACAAACTGTAACCATTGTAGGTAAAGAAACTACTAAAAATGAGTATTTGTGTTTGTTATTTTGCAGTTGGGTGGACCTCCTAAGAAAGGGAAACCTGCCTCCGCTCCGAGTGCGAAAGGAAAGAAATGTCCTGAAACGAAGGAATTTGTAGAGACCGAGATATCAGTGAGTCAACTGTTTAAGAGGACTGCTATGTGCAGCGTTTTAACCATAGGAATACTCATGCTTTATGGGTCTGATTTGAATGAGCGAAACAGTTTTTCGTGCAGTGAACTCTTTCATCTCCCTTCTGTTTGTGTCCACTAGATTGAGGTGTGTGAGGAGAGGTCCGCCACAGTGCTCCCTGCCTCCTGCATGCAGCTGCTGGACTCTGCTAACTGGAAGGAGAGACTGGCCAGCATGGAGGAGTTTCAGAAGGTGACTAGTTTTGACTGTATAATCTGACTTCTTTAGTATTGTCTTACTCGTATGTCATTAAATGGAACCCGTTTGTGTTCTATTTAATTCTGTGGTCTTGCTCGTAAATAGATTCATTAGTGGAGTTAGGTACTTTTATGTTAAATTCTTGTCATGTGATTGTCTTCAGGCTGTGGAGCAGATGGACAAGAGTGAGATGCCTTGCCAGGCTCTGGTTAGGATGCTTGCCAAGAAACCAGGCTGGAAAGAGACCAACTTCCAGGTACATCATACCAAAGTTTTAAAACACTTACCGCAACAACAAGAGCTAAAATGGATGCATAGATACAAATGTTGATTAATCACCTGAGTTTTTTTTTTTTTTTTTTGCGGCTTAGACCTTTGCATTGGACCTTATATTTGTCCAGCGCCTCAGTGTCATTATTGTGGATTATGTAAAATAAAAAACTATTTTCACTAGATGGATCCACCTTGCTCTGTCGTCACAACTGACTTTTGGTTCTTGGGTTTGGTCATGGTTCAGGTGATGCAGATGAAGCTTCACATTGTGGGTCTGATAGCCCAGAAGGGATCATTCTCCAAGACGTCAGCCTTCGTGGTGTTGGACGGCCTGGTGGATAAAATAGGAGATGTGAAGTGTGGCGGCAAAGCCAAGGAGGGCCTGACTGCTACTGCGGAAGCCTGCTCCCTACCCTGGACGGCTGAACAGGTCTGTTGTTGTCTTTCTGACTACATTTCTAATTGACACTGTGGTTCTGCTATTCCATTTTTTTCCTCCCGTGTCTTTGAATAAAAAATAAAAAAAGAACACTGGTAAGAAATATCAGTTGTTCACGAGCGTTCTTCATCCTTCAGGTGGTTTCCATGGTTTTTGCACAGAAGAATCCTAAAAATCAAGCTGAAACCCTCAACTGGTTGGCTAATGCCATGAAGGAATTTGGATTTGCTGGGTAAGTGTCTTACTTCCCATTTATTGTCGGTGTATTCATTCACCAATGACAATATCAAAGCATTCTGTGTCCTATGATAAGATGTTCTAAATCACGCAACCATTGTGGTAACACAAGTCTGCCAGTATAATGCTTTATAACTGGTTCTAAATATGTATGATAATGTGCATGTTTATCCCCTGCAGCATCAATGTGAAGGGTTTCATTAACAACGTCAAGACGGCGTTGGGAGCGACCAACCCTGCGGTGCGGACCGCAGCCATCACCCTCCTAGGAGTCATGTACCTGTACATGGGAGCTCCTCTGCGCATGTTCTTCGAGGATGAGAAACCTGCCCTGCTGAAACAGATAGACGATGAGTTTGAAAAGGTAAGAAAAACATGGGTGAGGAATAGGTTGATTTGAAGAACCTGGCAATATGGCCGTATCTAATATGTGTAGTATGTATACAAATACACAATTGTATTTTCTAATGAATGGCCTCTCTGGCTCTCTTTTTGAAATCGCTAGCTACAGGTTAATTTCATCTGCTATCTGTTGGCTCTACATAAGATTGTCAGGAAGGCATATAAGAAATGTATATATTGTATGTATATATTTTCAATGGGACTGATGAAATTGCTGCTTCAGATGCAAGGCCAGTCTCCTCCAACTGCGTTCAGAGGAGCCAGGAAAGGAGGAGCGGAGGAGGATGGAGAGGAGGCAGACGAGCAGGAGGAGGATGGGGGAGGGGCACCTGACGTCATGGATCTGCTACCTAGAACCGACATCAGGTTTGACTTTACGCTCATACCCTTTTTCACACTACCTTGTCTCTGCTGTTCTGTATTTTCAGCAACTATGATGGATGCGTAATCAGGCCAGCTCATTGCTGCTTAGATCGGTTTGGCTCTTTTCAGCTCAGTAGTGTGAAGAACCCTGTACTACTTTGACTATTTAGATGATGTTTTTTCCGCTCTATGTTTTTAATGGTTTAGCCATTCCACCTCATTAATCCACTCCATTCTTCCGTCTCCTGTGCAGTGATAAGATCACGCAAGACATGGTGGATAAGGTAGGTGACAAGAATTGGAAGATTCGTAAGGAGGGTCTGGACGAGGTGGCAGCGGTCATCTCTGAGGCCAAGTTTATCCAGCCCAGCATCGGAGAGCTACCCATGGCACTGAAGGGACGCCTCAACGACTCCAACAAGATCCTGGTAAGAAGTGTGCTGGGCTCTGACTGAAGAGCTACCGGTCTGTTTTTTCTATTTTTTTTTTTTTCTTTTTTTCAGTTTCAAATTCAATTTAAAGCTTGATGAAGACGTGGATTGTTTTAAAGGCAGTTATTTTACGACAAAGTCTTCAAACATTTTGCCAGGCACTCTTGTATGTTAAGTCTAAAGTATATTTTCTTCTGTCTGATAGTAGAATGTTATATGATTATTGTAGCTTTTTCTGACCCCAAAGTATCTCTTCTCTCCCCAGGTCCAGCAAACCCTGACCATTCTTCAGCAGATCGCCGTAGCGATGGGCCCAGCTCTGAAGCAACATGTCAAGAACCTGGGCATGCCCATCATCACTGTACTGGGAGACGGCAAGGTAAAGACTATCATACTCTGACATGCATGCACAAAGGCATAGGTAGTTATTATGATTAGTGTGATAGAGAATATTATACTGTACGAATAGTACACACATGATGAGCATAACAATCTCGTTCAAGTGATAGACTGAGTGACTATTTGTTGTTCTCAGTATCAGTTGTCACTCAGTATTGTATTGAGTGAATAATTGGTGTTGACTGACTCTGTGTATCCCCCTCTCCCCTGTAGACCAACGTGCGTGCTGCTGCCATGACAACCCTGCAGGCCTGGGTAGAACAGACCGGCATGAAGGACTGGCTGGAGGGAGAGGACCTGTCTGAAGAGCTCAAGAGAGAGAACCCCTTCCTTAGGCAGGAGGTACAAACACAGCCCATCTCTTCAAACCTCTCTTAAAGCCTGCCTCTTTTGTCTGGCAGTAATACGTAATAAGGATGTGGTTAGGTGCTGGTATTGTGTGGAATCTGAGCACAAGGTTGAAACATTGGGGGCATCTGGAATGGGAAGCGTAATACCTCCCAACCATGTTTGATGGCCATGTACGTTTAGAATCTCCCCCCGGCACAGCCAGAAGAGGACTGGCCACCCCTTAGAGCCTGGTTCCTCTAGGTTTCTTCCTAGGTTCCTGCCTTTCTAGGGAGTTTTTCCCTAGCCACTGTGCTTCTGCATTGCTTGCTGTTTGGGTTTTTAGGCTGTGTCTCTGTATAAGGACTTTGTGACATCTGCTGACGTAAAAAGGGCTTTATAAATGCATTTGCTTGAGAAAGACCCCTATAACATGCCCCTCCGCCCCCCAGGTGCTGGGATGGCTGGCAGAGAAGCTCCCCGCCATGCGTACGGTGCCCTCTGACCTGATGCTATGTGTGCCCTACCTGTACTCCTGTCTGGAGGACCGCAACGGAGATGTGAGGAAGAAGGCCCAGGACGCCCTGCCCATCTTTATGATGCACCTGGGCTACGAGAAGATGTTGAAGGCCACTGGCAAACTCAAGGTACGCCCTGCCACGGAGGAGATGACTTGGACAGGCTAAATGTAAAGATATAAAAGATGACTGAATGACTACTTGATAGTGGAGTGAAAGAAAGTGAAATGGAGCTGGATTCCCAGGCTAGAGAACATTGTCTTACGTCCGGTTCGTGGCTACGCTGTCGTGTTAGAATGACGCAATTTTTCGGAAGCCAATGGGCTTTTATTGTTGTTCTGTCGTGACTCTCTGTGTCTCCCACTCTCCCTGCAGCCCGCCTCCAAGGAGCCTGTGTCTGCCCTGCTGGAGAAGGCCCGGGCAGTGATGCCAGCCAAGCTCGCTCCACCTCCTGGCAAAGCTGGCGCAGCCAAGTCTGTCAGCGGCGGTGCCCCTGCTGCAAAGTCAGGTTGGTTTGCTTCTCAGTTACTGTCTGAATGATGGGTGATCAAATTGTACTTGTCACATGCGCCGAATACACAAATGGTCGCTCCCGTTTGATTAATTGTTCAGCAGTCTTCTAAGCCGTAAGACTGCTGAACAATGAGTCAAATGGTCACCCGGACTATTTACATTGAACCCCCCCCCTCGACTAACCTGTACCCCTGCACTTTGACTTGGTACCAGTACACTCTGTGTATATAGCCTCGTTATTGTTATTTTGTGTTACTTTTTATTACATTAGTTACTTTGGTATTTTCTTAACTCTGCATTGTTTAAGGGCTTGTAAGTAAGCATTTCACAGTAAGGTCTACACCTGTTGTATTCGATGCATGTGACATACGATTTGATCATACAGCACGGTAGAAGCTGATAAGGAGCCTTTTGAACGTAGATTTGGCACTCCGGTACCGCTTGCCATGCGGTAGCAGAGATAAGTCTATGACTTGGGTTACTGGAGTCTTTAACCATTTTTGGGGGGGCCTGATATCGCCTATTATATAGGTCCTGGATGGCAGGAAGCTTGGTCCCAGTGATGTATTGGACCGTGCGCACTACACTCTGTAGCGCCTTACTGTCCGATGCCGTAACAGGTGGTGATGCAACCATTCAGGATGCTCTCGATGGTGCAGCTGTAGAACTATGAGTGTGCAGAACACAGGGTGCATCCCAAATGGCACCCTATTACCTAATTAAATACGCATTACTTTTGACCAGGTTCAATAGGGCTCCCCTATTTAGGGAAGTCCTAAATAGGGGAGTATGCACCTTTTCATGTGGCTATATCTTTTCCAATTGTCTTATCTTTGTTAGGTTCTAATTCTCAGAGTAAAAAACTCTACGGACACTATGAAACCAAGTTTATTCTGTCCAGAGGATCAATACAGTTGCATTAGACAAACATTTTCACACAAGCACATATATTTAACGTATCCTCATAGGCTGAGTCTCCTCCTACCTATCTGTACAAACATCGTTCTTTACTGCTAGGCAGGACACTAGTGATATGGGCCATAAACCTTTATTTCTCCCTTAAGGTGACCAGACCTCAACCCACCCCTCCATCACTAATCCATGACTCTCTCCCCTTATCAATGCCTGCCACATGTAATCGCTTCCCTGCACTCAACACATTCCAAGCTTAATTGCACACACTATATACCTTCCTCCTATAACCATTCACTTCTGGTGTAGACCCTCTAAACCTCAGCACTCCCTCAGTGACATGAATAAGTATATTTCATATTCTCAACCCATCATCTTGAGCAAGCAAACATTTCTCTAGCTCCCTTGAGCCTGTTTTGTAAAATGTCGACTTTGTCTGTAAATCTATATAAAAATGTCTTCTATAATAGAGTATTGTTTATATAAGCCGTGTTCATCCCAGAACTTCCTAACCACTCTGTTGTTGGTGTTGTGCAGCTTTGTCTAAAGCTAAAGCTAAACCTGTTATTGATGACTATGATGATGATGATGATGACGACGAGCCAGAGCCCGAGACTAAGACTAAGAAAGTGGTTAAGCCTGGAGCTGCTAAAAAGGTATGCAATTTATTCATCTTAAGTGTTTATTTGTCTGGCACCGTGTACAATTAAAACATACATTTGATGCATTGTTCCAGATATACAGGGCTGTCAGAAAGTATTCATACCCCTTGACTTATTCCACATTTTGTTGTTACAGCCTGAATTCAAAATATATTAGATTTTCTTTCTCACTCCTCTACATGCAATGCCCCATAATGACAAAGTGAAAACATGTTTTTAGAAATGTTAGCAAATGTATTGAAAGTGAAATAAAGGTATCTAATTTACTTAAGTGTTCACATGCCTGAGTCAATACTTTGTAGAAGCACCTTTGGCAGCAATGACAGCTGAGAGTCTTTCTGGTTAAGTTTAAGAACTTTCCACGTTTGGATTGTACAACATTTGCCCATTTTTTAAATATATATTTTTTTTTAATTTTTCAAGTTCTGTCAAATTGGTTTTTGATCATTGCTAGACAACCATTTTCAGGTCTTGCTGTAGATTTAAGTCAAACAGTAACTCAGCCACTCGGGAACATTCACTGTCATCTTGCTAAGCAACTCCGGTGTAGCTTTGGCCTTGTGTTTTAGGTTATTGTCCTGATGAATGGTGAGTTCATCTCCCAGTGTCTGGTGGAAAGCAGAATGAAACAAGTTTTCCTCTAGGATTTTTCCTGTGCTTAGCTCCATTCCGTTTCTTTTTTTTTATCCTGAAAAACTCCCCAGTCCTTAAGGATTACAAGCATACCCATAACATGATGCAGCCACCACTCTGCTTGAAAATATGGAGAGTATTGGACTTGCCCCAAACATGACAAAAAGTGAATTGCTTTGCACTTGGTATTGTGGAGTAACTACAATGCTGTTGATCCATCCTCAGTTTTCTCCTATCACAGCCAATACAAATATCTGTAACTGTTTCAATGTCACCATTGGCCTCATGGTGAAATCCCTGAGCGGTTTCCTTCCTCTCCGGCAACTGAGTTAGGAAGGACGCCTGTATCTTTGTAGTGACTGGGCATATTGATACACCATCCAAAGTGTAATTAACAACTTCACCATGCTCAAAGAGATATTCAATGTCTGCTTTTTTATTTTTTACCCATCTAACAATGCCATTATTTGCTAGGCATTGGAAAACCTCCCAGGTCTTTGTGGTTGAATCTGTGTTTGAAATTCACTGTGCGACTGAGGGACCTTGCATATAATTGTGAGTGGGGTACAGAGATGAGGCAGTCATTTATTATGTGACTTGTTAAGCACATGCTTACTCCTGAACTTAATTAGGTTTGCCATAACAAAGGGGTTGAATACTTATTGGCTCAAGACATTTCAGCTTTTTTTTTAAATGAATTTGTAAAATGTTCTAAAAACATAATTCCCCTTTGACATTATGGGGTATTGTGTGTAGGCCAGTGACAAACCATCTCAATATTTAAATTCAAGCTGTAACGCAACAAAATGTGGAAAAAGTAAAGGGGTGTAAATGCTTTTTGACGGCTCTGTGGCTAGACAGATACTGCTCGGCTCCAGTCCCTGGGAATCTTACCTGCCACTGTACCGAATTAGATTTTTCATGACAATCTCATTTGGCACTTGGCACACCAAGCACACCAGCTTTTCTCTCTGTGAACTGGATATTTCATTCTGCATTTAATAGAACACCCCCCAGGAATCTGTTGCGAGCTCGGATAAAGATAGTGTCAGTAGTCCTAAAAGACTTACAAAGGGGAAGCCTAGCAGCCAGCAGGTACATGGTTGGAGTCGACCACCACTGTGTTGCTTATATGTGACTCGGGAATTACTAACTGGGTGGACTGAGCCTTGAACCGGCTGTTGTTGAGACACTGCATGTGTGTCTGTCTCTAAAACTATGTTGTTGTTTTTTTTTTTTTTTTTTAAAGCATGTTTTGTGGGTATTAACGCACACCCACACACACACTGTGAGGCTGAACACAATATCGAACTGATGTATGTTTTTGCTTTTATATTTCGTATTATCTTGCAGTAATATTTTGTCTAGCTTCTCATACCCCTTGACTTATTCTCATTTACAGGCTGAAATCCGAGTTCTTTACATTATAAACACAGGTTTATAATGTAGTCTTTTAAACTTTTCTGTCTTTGTATTACCATGCTATAAATGAGTTTTACAACTTTTATGTATAGCTTTTATGTCTTATGTTTCCGAACTGTCTTTTTAAACCTCCCCGTTTCTCTACCACATATTCTGAGCGCAATATAGATCTCTAGCGTTTATATACAGGAAATTGCCAAAATGATGGAAACACTTGAGTAAATGCAAGCAAGTGCTTCCACTCAGGTGTGGTTCCTTAGATAATTAAGCCATTAACATCCCATTATGCTTAAGGTCATGTACAAAAATGCTGGGCAGGCCATTATTTTGGTTACCGTGGCTATGCCCCCATAGGATGACAATGCCGCCATCCACAGGGCACAAGTTGTCACTGAATCATTTGATGAGCATGAAAACGATGTAAACCATATGCCATGGACGTCTCAGTCACCAGATATCAACCCAAATGAACACTTATGGGAGATTCTGGAGCGGCGCCTGAAACTACCATCAACAAAACACCGAATGATGGAATTGATTGTGGAAAAATTGAGTCGCATCCCTCCAATAGAGTTCCAGACACTTGTAGAGCCTGTACCAATGTGCATTGAAGCTGTTCTGGCTTGTGGTGGTCCAACGCCCTATTAAGAAACGTTATGTTGGTGTTTCCTTTATTTTGGCAGTTACCTGTAGCTTTGTATCTTGTTCTGATAATGTCTCTGTGCTGTCTTGTAAACCTCCCCATTTCTCTCCTCTGTCCCGTCGTCAGGGTGTGCTTGGGAAGAAGGCCCCGGTCACTAAGGCCACTGCCAAGGATGAGGAGGACAGGTCTGGTGTTATCTTTATTCTGGTACCCAACGGCAAGGAACAGAGGATAAAGGAGGAAAAAGGGCTGAAGGCAAGTAATATATAATAATATAAGCGACTTAATCATGCATGCATTTCATTTATGGGTGGTCCCGGCAATCAAACCTATATCTTGGCGTGGCAAGCTCCATGCTCTACCAACTGAGCTACAGAGAAGTCATTTCACCTTTTTAGCTATTCAGTTTGTCACCTTGCAGCTTTTCACTTTGATAAAAGTGGCTGTCTCTTTGTTGTCAGGGGAGGTTGTGCAGTGTTGAAGGAAACTCAAGGTTGATCAAAAGGACAGTATCAAAATGAGTCATGTCATGTGTTTCATCTGCTCCCTGACAGTTTTCTTTTTTTTGTTGTGTCATTTTGGATGTCCAAGATGAGACTGTTTGCTGAGGAAGAAATATTGTTTTATTTTATCCTTTGGTTAACCTGGCGAGTCAGTTAAACCGAGTAAATTTGCGGAAACTCGAATTGGCATAATACATTTTTAAAAACTCCTTTGTTTCAGCAACGATTATTATTTTTGGGATACCTAAAGTGGTATGTGAGCAAATAACGCTGATATAGTGCTTGAATAATCATCTCACTTGTGATGCAGGTGTTGAAATGGAATTTCAACACCCCTCGAGATGAGTATGTGGACCAGTTGAAGACTCAGATGTCCACCTGCTTCGCCAGATGGCTCCAGGACGAACTCTTCCACGCTTCTGACTTCCAACGCCAGGTCAAGGCTATTGGGGTCATGGGAGAGGTAAGAACCCCGCAGGAGACAGCAAAACACATTTATGATAGACTCACCAAGGGCTCTTTCTTACTCATACAGGCTTGTGTTATTGAGATTATATATATTTTTTGCAATAGAGAACTATACTCTGAAGAGTGAAAAGGATTCAAATATATAATCTTATTTTTAGTTTATTGTAGACGGGAGTAACAGGAAAAAGTCTCCTGTTTCTCCAGTATTGCCTTTTTGCCTCCAGCACCTTCACAAATCAGCCAAGGCCGTGTGGTAGATTCCGCCTATTATATACATGTTTATTTTAGACTAAAACCATTTAGTGTTTCTTTGAAACGTAAGGGCGTTTGTTTACTTGACTGACTACGATGTTATGTTTCCACTCATTAGCGAATGGAGGATGAGCTTGAGGGCACAGTCAGCTGCTTGGACCTGATCCTGAAGTGGTTCACACTGCGTTTCTTTGAAACCAACAGCACTGTGTTGATGAAGGTTCTGGAGTACCTCAAGCTGCTCTTCCCCACACTGAGCAGAGAGAACTACCACCTCAACGAATACGAGGCTTCCTCCTTCATCCCCTACCTCATACTCAAAGTAAGTCACCTCCGTCCCCTACCTCGTCCTCAAAGTTCACTACATTGCCAAAGGTATGTGGACACCTGCTCATCGAACATGCCATTCCAAAATAATGGCCATCAATATGGAGTTGGTCCTCCCTTTGCTGCTATAACAACCTCCACTCTACTTTGAAGGCTTCCCACTAGATGTTGGAACATTGCTGCGGGGACTTGCTTCCATTTAGCCACGAGCATTAGTGAGGTCGGGCACCGATGTTGGGCAATTAGGCCTGGCTCGCAGTCAGCGTTCTAATTCATCCCAAAGGTGTTTGATGGGGTTGAGGTCAGGGCTCTGTGCAGGCCAGTCAAGTTCTTCCACATCGATCTCGACAAACCATTTCTGTATGGACCTCGCTTTGTGCACTGGGGAATTGTCATGCTGAAACAGACATGGTCCTTTCCCAAACTGTTGCCACAAAGTTGGAAATACAGAATCGTCTAGGATGTCATTGTATGCTGTAGCATTAAGATTTCCCTTCACTGAAGTAAGGGGCCTTGCTCGCACCATGAAAAACAGCCCCAGACCATTATTCCTCCTCTACCAAACTTTACAGTCGGCACTATGCATTGGGGCAGGTAGCGTTCTCCTGGCATCTACGAAACCTAGATTCGTCCGTCGGACTGCCAGATGGTGAAGCGTGATACATCATTTCTAGGATAGCGTTTCCACTTCTCCAAGCTTTACACCCCTCCAGCCGACGCTTGGCATTACACGTGGTGATCCTAGGCTTGTGTGCGACTGCTCGGCCATGGAAACTCTTTTCATGAAGCTCCCAACGAACAGTTCTTGTGCTGGCGTTGCTTCCAGAGGCAGTTTGGAACTCGTTAGTGAGTGTTGCTTCCAGAGGCCGTTTGGAACTCGTTAGTGAGTGTTGCAATCGAGGACACACATTTTACACACTTCAGCCCTTGGTGGTCCCGTTCTGTGAGCTTGTGTGGCCTACCGCTTCGCGGTTGAGCTGATGTTGCTCCTAGATGTTTACACTTCACAATAAGAGCACTTAGAGTTGACCAAGGCAGAAATATGATGAACTAACTTGTTGGAAAGGTGGCATCCTATGACAGAGCCACGTTGAAAGTCACTGAACTCTTCAGTAAGGACATTCTACTGCCAAAGTGTGTATGGAGACTGCATGGATGTGTGCTCAATTTTATATGCATGTCAGCAACAGGTGTGCCTGAAATAGCCGAAACCACAAATTTGAAGTGGTGTCCACATACACTATATATATACAGTGGGGCAAAAAAGTATTTAGTCAGCCACCAATTCTGCAAGTTCTCCCAGAAAAAAAGATGAGAGGCCTGTAATTTTCATCATAGGTACACTTCAACTATGACAGACAAAATGAGGAAAATAAGTATTTGGTCACCTACAAACAAGCAAGATGTCTGGCTCTGTCAACTGTGGGAGCAATTATTAGGAAATGGAAGACATACAAGACCACTGATAATCTCCCTCGATCTCGGGCTCCACGCAAGATCTCAACCTGTGGGGTCAAAAAATCCCAGGACCACACAGGGGGACCTAGTGAATGACCTGCAGAGAGCTGGGACCAAAGTAACAAAGCCTACCATCAGTAACACACTACGCCGCCAGGGACTCAAATCCTGCAGTGCCAGACGTGTCCCCCTGCTTAAGCCAGTACATGTCCAGGCCCGTCTGAAGTTTGCTAGAGAGCATTTGGATGATCCTGAAGAAGATTGGGAGAATGTCATATGGTCAGATGAAACCAAAATATAACTTTTTGGTAAACTCAACTCGTTGTGTTAGGAGGACAAAGAATGCTGAGTTGCATCCAAAGAACACCATACCTACTGTGAAGCATGGGGGTGGAAACATCATGCTTTGGGGCTGTTTTTCTGCAAAGGGACCAGGACGACTGATCCGTGTAAAGGAAAGAATGAATGGGGCCATGTATCGTGAGATTTTGAGTGAAAACCTCCTTCCATCAGCAAGGGCATTGAAGATGAAACGTGGCTGGGTCTTTCAGCATGACAATGATCCCAAACACACCGCCCGGGCAACAAAGGAGTGGCTTCGTAAGAAGCATTTCCAGGTCCTGGAGTGGCCTAGCCAGTCTCCAGATCTCAACCCCATAGAAAATCTTTGGAGGGAGTTGAAAGTCTGTTGCCCAGCAACAGCCCCAAAACATCACTGCTCTAGAGGAGATCTGCATGGAGGAATGGGCCAAAATACCAGCAACAGTGTGTGAAAACCTTGTGAAGACTTACAGAAAACGTTTGACCTCTGTCATTGCCAAGAAAGGGGACATTTTTGTTTTTGACCAAATACTTATTTTCAAATAAATTCATTAAAAATCCTACAATGTGATTTTCAGGATTTTGTTTTCTCATTTTGTCTGTCATAGTTGAAGTGTACCTATGATGAAAATTACAGGCCTCTCATCTTTTTAAGTGGGAGAACTTGCACAATTGGTGGCTGACTAAATACTTTTTTGCCCCACTGTATATATATATAGTGTATGTGGACACCACTTCAAATTTGTGGTTTCGGCTATTTCAGGCACACCTGTTGCTGACATGCATATAAAATTAGAGTCAAGTAAAGTAAGTCACCTCCATCTCCTACCTCATCCTCAAACTAAGTCACTTTATCCTTCATCCCCTACCTCAACATAAGTCACCTCTTCCACCACCCCTAGCAGTGTTAAAATTATGTCTGATGTCTTTCAAATACTTAAACTCTGCTTGATTGAGCTCCCTTGGCGAAGTAGGAAAGTCCCAAATTTTGAATACCACCTATCTGGCACTCAGAGTAGACTTAAGCAAATATTCCAAATATTTCAAATACTATTTGAACCTAGGTCTGGGACCACCACACACTTTCTCCATGTGGTGTCGTCTTTGTTTTTATTAGAAGCTATTGTTTGTGTGACTAACCATTGTTTTAACATCCTCTTTTCACCTGACAGGTTGGGGAATCAAAGGATGTGGTGCGTAAAGACGTGCGTGCCATCCTCACCATGCTGTGTAAGGTCTACCCTGCAAGCAAAGTCTTCCCTTTCCTCATGGACGGGACCAAGTCCAAGAACTCCAAACAAAGAGCTGGTAAGACCAAGTGGACCAAGGCTAGAATAAAGAACGAGACGATATCATTTATTGCATTGTCAAATCTTATGTTCATTGTAATAATACTAATACATGGGACTTATATAGTCATTTTTCAACGACCCAAAGTTTATTTTAAAAGAGAAATTTACCCAAAATCCAGAAACTCACAAGTGATTCCATTCATTGAAACTAGTTCAGTTGAGTTTGCCCTCTCTTTCTCTGGAGTGCAGAACTGAGAATGCTGCAAAAACGGGTCATGTCACTTGTGACGTTGCTAGATGCAGGCTTCACTCCGCTCCGTTGTCAGTGAATGCATGATTCACAAATCTGCTAACTGTGACAAATTCATTGTTTTATTGAAAGCATAAGGCTGAATTTTGACTCAGGAAATGTACACTACCGTTCAAAAGTTTGGGGTCACTTAGAAATGTCCTTGTTTTCCATGAAAACATGCATGAAATGTGTTGCAAAATGAATAGGAATATAGTCAAGATATTGACAAGGTTATAAATAATGATTTTTAATTGAGATAATAATTGTCTTTCAAACTTTGCTTTCGTCAAAGAATCCTCCATTTGCAGCAATTACAACCTTGCAGACCTTTGGCATTCTAGTTATCAATCTGAAGAGATTTCACCCCATGCTTCCTGAAGCACCTCCCACAAGTTGGATTGGCTTGATGGGCACTTCTTACGTACCATACGGTCAAGCTGCTCCCAGAACAGCTCAATAGGGTTGAGATCCGGTGACTGCTGGCCACTCCATTATAGACAGGATACCAGCTGACTGCTTCTTCTTTAAATAGTTCTTGCATAGTTTGGAGCTGTGCGTTGGGTCATTGTGCTGTTGAAGGAGGAAATTGGCTCCGATTAAGCGCCGTCCACGGGGCATGGCATTGTAATTTAGAGTGAGAGCCTGCCTTCTTCAAGATCCCTTTTACCTTGTACAAATATCCCAGTTTACCACCACCAAAGCACCCCAGACCATCACATTGCCTCCGCCATGCTTGACAGATGGTGTCAAGCACTCTAGCATCTTTTCATTTTTTCTGCTTCTCACGAATGTTGTTCTTTGTGATCCAAACACCTCAAACTTGGACAGATGTATCATTAACACTTTTTTTCCAATCTTCCTCTGTCCAGTGTCTGTGTTCCTTTGCCCATCTTAATCTTTTCTTTTTATTGGCCAGTCTGAGATATGTCTTTTTCTTTGTAACTCTGCCTAGAAGGCCAGCATTCCGGAGTCGCCTCTTCACTGTTGACGTTGAGACGGGTGTTTTGCGGGTACTATTTAATGAAGCTGCCAGTTGAGGACTTGAGGCGTCTGTTTCTCAAACTAGGCACTCTAATGTACTTTTCCTCTTGTTCAGTTGAGCACCGGGGCCTCCCACTCCTCTTTCTATTTTGGTTAGAGCCAGTTTGCGCTGATCTGTGAAGGGAGTAATACACAGCGTTGTATGAGATCTTCAGTTTCTTGGCAATTTATTGCATGGAATAGCCTTCATTTCTCAGAACACAAATAGACTGACGAGTTTCAGAAGGAAGTCCTTTGTTTTTGGACATTTTGAGTCCAATCAAACCCACAAATGCTGATGCTCCAGATACTCAACTAGTCTAAAGAAGGACAGTTTTATTGCTTCTTTAATCAGAACAACAGTTTTCAGCTGTGCTAACATAATTGCAAAAGGGTTTTCTAATGATAAATTAGCCTTTTTAAAATGATAACCTTGGATTAGCTAACACAACGTGCCATTGGAACACAGGAGTGATGGTTGCTGATAATGGGCCTTTGTACACCTATGTAGATATTCCTTTAAAAATCAGCCGTTCCCAGCTACAATAGTCATTTACAACATGAACAATATCTACACTGTATTTCACTACACTGTATATCTGATCAATTTGGTCCAATTTTAATGGAACAAAAATTGCTTTTCTTTAAAAAACTTGAAAAAAAACTGACCCCCTCCAAACAACTTTTGAACAGTAGTGCATATAGGAATATTTATTCTGCAGTGTAAGGTGGCACAATGTCTTGTCTTCTCAACCCCCCTTGTCATAAATACATAAGGCACATACAGTGCATTCGGAAAGTATTCAGACTCCTTGAGTTTTTCTACATTTTGTTACGCAAATGTATTAAATAATTAAACTGAAATATACATTTCCGTAAGTATTCAGACCCTTTACTCAGTACTTTGTTGAAGCACCTTTGGCAGAGATTACAGCCTCAAGTCTTCTTGTGTATGACACTACAGGCTTGGCACACCTGTATTTGGGGAATTACTCCCATTCTTCTCTGCAGATCCTCTCAAGCTCTGTCAGGTTGGATGGGGAGCGTCGTTGCACAACTATTTTAAGGTCTTTCCAGAGATGTTTGATCGGGTTCAAGTCTGGGCTCTGACTGGGCCACTCAAGGACATTCAGAGACGTGTCCCGAAGCCACTTCTGCCTGTCTTGGCTGTGTGCTTAGGGTCGCTGTCCTGTTGGAAGGTGAACCTTCGCCCCAGTCTGAGATCCTGAGCACTCTGGAGCAGGTTTTCATCAAGGACCTTTCAGTACTTTGCGTCATTCATATTTCCCATGATCCTGACTAGTCTCCCTGCCTCTGACAAACATCCCAACAGCATGATGCTGCCACCAACATGCTTCAGGTCTCCTCCAGACATGACACTTGGCATTCAGGCCAAAGAGTTCAATTTGTTTCATCAGACCAGAGTATCTTGTTTCTCATGGTCTGAGAGTCATTTGGGTGCCTTTTGGCAAACTCCAAGCGGGCTGTCATGTGCTTTTTACTGAGGAGTGGCTTCAGTCTGGTCACTACCATAAAAGCCTGATTGGTGGAGCGCCGCAGAGATGGTTGTCCTTCTGGCAGGTTCTCTCATCTCCACAGAGGAACTCTGGAGCTCTGTCAGCATGACCATTGGGTTCTTGTTCACCTCCCTGACCAAGGCCCTTCTCCCCCGATTGCTCAGTTTGGCCAGGCGGCCAGCTCTAGGAAGAGTCTTGGCGGTTCCAAACTTCTTCCATTTAAGAATGATGGAGGCCACTGTGTTCTTGGGGACCTTAAATGCTGCAGACATTTTTTGGTACCCTTCCCCAGATCTGTGTCCAGACACAATCTTGTCTTGGAGCTCCACAGACAATTCCTTCAACCTCCTGGCTTGCTTTTTGCTCTGACATACACTACCAAGTTATGTCTAATCAATTGAATTTATCACCGGTGGAAAATCTGTTTTCGCTTTGTCATTATACGGTATTGTGTGTAGATTGATAAGGAAATGTTTTATTTAATCAATTTCAGAATAAGCCTGTGACGTAACAACAAAACGTGGAAAAATTCAAGGGGTCTGAATACTTTCCCCGAGTACACTTTATGCTAACCTGTCGAGCACCTAGGCCTATGTCTGCATGATATGGTGCAATGGTAATAAGAACACACTGCACTTCAAGGATCAGCTTAGGCCACATACGATACCGCCGCATGCTTTCTTTGTCGCTTTCTCTTTTCAACCGCACTGCGCCAGATCCAGTCCATGGAATTACAGTAGCAACAGTTGTATCTTTTATTATCCCTTCGTTTTCTGCCCCCGTAATTTCAGATTGCATATCTCGCTCATATGCGTTGGCATCAACCTCCATATAAGGGCATATCATGAGCAGGGTTTCCTCCACGAGGGCGCACATGCTCAGTTGTTACCCGTCTCTGCTGCTGTGGCACATTTCCTGACTCATAGTTAGCTAATTCGTCCATACTCTTTTTAGTAACACACTATTTGTGAATCATGCAGAGTGAGGCCTGCATCCAACAAAGTTACATGACCCATTTTTGCAGCTATCTCAGTTCTGCAATCCAAGGAGGGGGAGAGGGCCAACTCCACTGAACTAGTTTCAGTGTATGGAATCACTTGGGAGTTTCTGGATTTTGGGTAAAATTCTCCTTTAAGGGTAGGCCTTGTCAAAGAGGTGGGGCTTTAGGAGGGACTGAAATAGGGTGAAGGACTCGGATAGCTGGAGGGAGGGTGTTCCAGAGCCTAAGAGCAACCCTGGAGAAGGCCCTGTCACCGAAGCTCTGGAGGTTCGACCTGGGGATGACAAGGTGGCCTGCTGTGGTAGAATGGAGTGAGCGTGTGGGTTGGTAGGGGAGAAGGTCTGAGAGGTACGGGAGGGTCAAGGTGGTGAAGGGCTTTGTAGGTCAGAAGCAGGATCTTGTAGTCAATGCGCTGGGAGACAGGGAACCTGTGGAGTTCACAGAGGACACGAGGGGTGTGCTGCCAGGACTTAGTGTGCGTGAGGAGTCGGGCTGCAGAGTTTTGAACCATTTGGAGCTTATGGAGGGAGCTTGAGTAGTGAGTTGCAGTAGTCAAGACTGGAGGAGATGAATGCATGTATGAGGGTTTCAGTGGCAGGGCTCGAGGACCTGATGTTGCGAGGTGGGAAGAGGATTTGACCGTCTGTCTCTAGTGGTGGTAAAAGGAGAGAGTGGAATCCAGGGTGATGCCAAGGAAGAGACCGTTGTCGTCAATGGTGAACGGTAAAGTTGCGAGCTTTGGTAGGGTGGATTTGATACCTAATGAGGAGTAGCGTTTTAGCACTGCGGTAGATCTGGGTGTCATCGGCATAGCAGTGTGAGTCTCGGTTGAAGTGACCTGAGGATCTGAACAAAGGGGGAGGATGTAGATTATGAGTAAGGGACCCAGTACAGAGCATTGGGGGACAGCCTGTGTAACTGCAGCTTAGTCTGAGGTGTGGCCATTGAGGCAGATGTAGGGGGTCCGATTTGTGAGGTATGAGTGTAGCCAGGAGAGTGCAGAGTCCTCAACACCCAGACCCTCATGCCTGATGAGGAGGATCTGATGGCTCGCTGTGTCAAAAGTGGCCCTCCGGTCAAGGAGAATAAGGATGTAGAGGGAATCAGCATAGGTGAGGAGGTCATTGACAACTTCGAGCGCAGTTTCATTACTGTGGAGGGGAGGAAACCAGACTGAAGGGGCTCGAATATGTTGTTGTCATAGTAGGTGGGTTTGTAATTTGGAGGCAACAGTCCATTCCTTGGCAAGGAAGGAGAGGTTGGAAATGGGGTGGAAGTTATGGGGGGTGACTGCAGTTGTTTTGTAGCTGGAGGGGACAGTTCCTGTTGACGTTGTGTGTGATATATGGACAGAGAGCATGCAGGCAGGCTTTGATGAGAACAATGGGGAGAGGATCCAGGGTGCAAGTTGTAGTCTTGGATGACAGATAAAGGGATGGTCAATGGGGGGGCGAATTCATAGAGCCAACCCGGCTCTATGAATTCGCCCCCCCATTGACCATCCCTCAACCACCACCTCAGGGGTGGTGGTTGACTGAGAGGGGCAGCTGAGGGAGATTGATCAGTCCGTGATGAGTCTATTTTGGTGAACTTGTCCTTGACAAACTGAAGGAATGAATTGCAGAGTTTAGTTTGGAGACAGGCCAGAGAGTTGAGGGAAACCAAACAGTGTTGAATTGGGCAGCTAGTTCATCAGGTGAATTGGTGGGCATGGTCAAGGGGCAGAGCAAATGGCATCAGAGCGTTGGAGGGGATTGGCAGCTTTGATGTTGCGGAAGGAGATGAGGCGCTTGTCAGTGTTGTGGGGTGAGTATGCGGGAAGAGAGAAATTAAGGATCTTGTTGTCAGTGAGAACAGGGAGGGGGAAATATGAGTTAGGTTGAGGCCAAAAGAGCTGACGAGGGGTCCCTTGATGAGAGTGGAAAAATGTGCATGTTGGGTAATATTGAAATAGAACACCAATTAAATCTGAGACGGGTTTTTAGTGTGAGTCCACGTGAATATTAATATCGCCAAGCAACAGTAAGCAGGGGGAGCATAAGAACCTTCTCTTGAGTGTGAACTTCCTGTGCTTCAATATCCTTATTTGTATCTCCTCGTTGTGGCACAAACTAACCATTCTCTCCCTGTATTCCCTTAGAATGTCTTGAGGAGCTGGGCTGTCTGATAGAGAACTATGGAATGAACGTCTGTCAGCCAACACCAGCCAAATCCATGAAAGAGATCGCTGTTCACATCGGAGACAGGGACAATTCAGTACGCAACGCTGCCCTCAACACAGTGTTGGCTGTGTACAATGTCTGTGGGGACCAAGTCTACAAACTCATTGGCAATGTAAGATACTACTACAATATACTGCAATAGAGGTTATGTCACAAAGCAGGATCAATGAGTTAGCCAGCAAACTTAAATGTTCATAAATTAATATATTTTTTAAAAATATTCTTGAAATGGCCATGGACTGTTTCAACCAACAACCCATAGTCAACATTCACTTTATTAACGAACCAGAAAATGTGAATGTTTCTTAAAGTTGGCTAACTTAGTATCCTGCTTTGGAGTATACGCCTCTGGAGATGTCACCTCCGGTGTTTATCTCAAACACCCTGTCTGTCTTTCTTCTGCAGCTGTCCGAGAAGGAGATGAGTATGTTAGAGGAGAGGGTCAAGCGCTTTGCTAAGAAGACCCCTGCAGCAGCCCCACCACCCGCCAGACAGGCTGCAGAGAGGGAGAGGCCCCAGAGAGAGCACCCCTCCAACCCCAACGCTACCTTCATGAGGAAGCCTGCTCAGCAACCTCAGGAGGATGTGCCCAACAAGCTCAAGTATGGGATGGGTCAAAAATCCCTAACCTAGTGCCTCCTCAACTACCTACCTACCAAAGCATGGCTCTCTATTCTAACGGATCTATGGGGTTTTTAACTTTAGTCTGGTGATCGAGCAGTTACAAGTGCCGCTGTAAACATTCTGTCCATGTCTTAAGACCTTACCTACAAAACCCTCGTAAGGATAAGGCCTCTTTTATGCCTTTTTATACGGACCTCAATGTCCGTCTTTTACTCTTTTCACACTGACGAGATGAGCTGAACCGTGCCGAGCTCTACTGCGCTGGCCAGGTTTCGCATCCATCATACGTGCTTGAACAACAATTTGAAAGAAAAAATATCTGAGCCGGCACAGTGAGATGATAATTTTTTTAAATCGGGAAATTGGTTGGCACGAGGGTGTGAAAAGAGTATTTGCATGTTCTTTCCTTCTCCTTTTCTGTTTGGTTTCATTGCATGGTGTGTGTGTGGTCTCTTAATCCTGAGCCTCTCTTCTCCTTTATAATTGCTCTTCTCTTATCGCTGCTCTGCTCTCCATGGACAGAATAATGTATCGCACTTATAGGATGTGAGTACCGCCGTGCCTCTCCCAGACACAGTGTGCACTCTGCTCTCCTCCAGAAGCACTCAGAATGGGGATGTAATGTAGATGAATCTAAACGTAACACTCACCAGTCTAAACTAAATAGTTCAGTTGGTGTCCCCCCCCCCCCCCCCCTTCCTTCTCGTCCTGTGTTAATGGCAACCTTCCATACTAGCAAACCACTTAGGGTGAAGCAATGTATTCCACAGCCATTCCAAATAGTATGCCGGTGCGGGTATATTGGAACGGAGATGTGTGACCCCGACCTGTCTGTCTGTGTTGGTTTCGATGACATTTTTTCTGAATGATCCTCTTCTGTTCTCCCCCAGCCAAGCGCGGGCTCAGAACGCTGTACGGGAACACTCGCACCCGTCCATCCCCAAAGAGTTTCAGCTGGACCTGGACATGATTGAGAACGACCACACACGGGTCAGTGAGCTGCCCGACCTGGTCCAACACAAACTGGACGAACTGCTGGAGCCCATCATGATGCCAGAGCCCAAGTGAGTGTCTGTTTGAACGGAGCCAAACTTCATACCGACTTGTCCCAAGTCTTAGACCAACGCTGGCCTGGCTGGCCTGAACTTCCATTTCAGCCTTTTTCACAGTAGTTCTGAAATAGCGTTGGGATGAACAGTAGAGGGATGATCTTTAAAGTATGGATACATGGTTAAACTGTCCGAGCATTATACCAACTGGCTGGCAGGGATGTGCATTGATCTACTGTAGAAGTTATTTTTAGAATTTCTAAGATCCAAGAGACTTGTGGCAGCCCAAGACTAATGACAGTGAGTGGTTATGTAATTAGTTGTGTGTGTGTGTGTGTGTGTTTCCCCAGGATCCGTTCTGTCTCGCCCCACTTTGATGATCTTCACAACAGCACCGCTTCCACCATCAACTTTGTCATCTCCCAGGTGGCCAGTGGCGACATCAACACCAGCATCCAGGCGCTGGCACAGGTTGGTACATCACTGTAGTATAGACCCAGGTACACCATGGTGCAATAGCAGGCTCTCCTGTACGTAGTCTATTGAAAAAGAGGTTAGGGAACATCAAACCTCGATTGCCGTCTTCTAATAGTTGAGTGAAGGGTACTTGGGAGTCTGCAAATGGGAGACTAAGGAACATTGAACTTCGACCTATCTACCTGCAGTACTCTGCTCTAGTTAGAAACGAGAAGAGAGCAAGCAGTGGACAGTGTCTCTGTGTGTATTAACCTCTGTCTCTCCCCTTCCCCCAAGATTGATGAGGTGTTGAGGCAGGAGGACAAGGCGGAGGCCATGTCAGGTCATATCGACCAGTTCCTCATCGCCACCTTCATGCAGCTGCGCCTCATCTACAACACACACATGGCCGACGACCGCCTCGACAAGAAGGACATCTTCAAGCTCTACAGCTGTATCATCGGCAACATGCTCTCGGTGAGTAGCGACTACACATTCACACCACTAAGCGGTGATACTGGTCTGTTGTTTCAAAGACTCTCTAAAGAGGTTTTGTTTTAACATCTAAAATCACATCCGAGTAGGCGTAGTGGACTGGTGTGGACATCTGTGCCACAGCTGTGTTTGTGTGTCACCTGTGTACTGCAGTTGTTCTCTATGGAGAGCCTGGCGCGAGAGGCATCTATGGGGGTTCTAAAGGACCTGATGCACGGTCTGATCACCCTGATGCTGGATGCCCGGGTGGAGGACATCGAGGACGGACAGCAGCTCATTCGCTCCGTCAACCTGCTGGTGGTCAGAGTACTGGAGAAGTCTGACCAGACCAACATCCTCAGGTCAGAACTCAGAACATTGACATTTTTAAAAATATTTTGTTACATTTAGTTTTACTGGGACAGTGCACATTAAACTAACATTACTCAAAATTACTTGTCCTGAAGAAATGTTAGCGACGATGGCTCGTGTACTTCAGAGAACCTCTGAGCAGTAGAATGCACCCTGGTTAAGGGTGATACAGCTAAAGGCATTTCCAGAATAGTGTATCTAGTATTTTATGTCTGTCTTTTTCTCTTCCCCCAGTGCTCTTCTAGTACTGCTACAGGACAGCCTTACCACCTCATCAGGGTCTCCTATGTTCTCTGAACTGGTCATGAAGGTATTGCTATTTCATTTGTTATGGGAGTGTTTACTTTTGTCTATGCATGATATGTATGGTGTTTGCACATGAGCTAGTCAAATGTGTATTCCCTGTTCTTTGGGACATTTTACCTTTTTTTTAAAATTTTTAGCTCCTAAAACAAATGATGACCTATTTCCAATCCAAATCATTCTGAATAATTATTTTGAGGCTCAATGAACAAAGTTGAAATGTAATATATTTAACCCTCTGGTTCTCGCTGTCTCTTTAGTGCCTGTGGCGTATGATCCGGTTCCTGCCCGAGACCATCAACAGCATCAACCTGGACCGCATCCTGTTGGATGTCCACAACTTTATGAAGGTGTTCCCCAAGGAGAAGCTGAAGCAGCTGAAGTCTGACGTGCCCCACAGGACACTCAAGACACTGCTGCACACACTGTGTAAACTCACTGGAGCCAAGGTATGTACTATACATACCCAAAGCTCATTCACATCCAATAGTTGAGTGATTTGTTGTCTGTGGTTTTGATTTAAGTAGACCATAGTGAGGCTACTAGGCTGCTGTTGTTTTGACCCTGTTGCTTTGCCGCGTCTAGATCCTGGACCACATGTCCATGATAGAGAACAAGAATGATTCTGAGCTGGAGGCCCACCTGAGACGAGTGGTCAAACACTCTGGAAACTTCTCTGGCATGAAGTCTGACCGGGGCACAGAGAAAGGCCAGGTGCTTTGTTAACCCAACCTCTAATTACTTGATTTATTTAACGTCATTCAAGTGAATAAACTGCTTTTAAAATAGTTGTGGATAACACAAAGTTTTTACAAACATGTCTGTAGTGCAACGTGAGTCCACTTCCATAATAGCCTAATGTGTTCTTGACGCTTCCAGGATGACAGGATGTCGAAAGCTAAAGTGAGCGATATCCTCTCTGAGATATTCAAGAAGATTGGCTCCAAGGAAAACACAAAAGAGGTGATTATTTTTCTTTATTTCCTTGGTCGTTCATGTAGTCATACCTTAATTTTATGGTGTGCACCCTCTTGTTAAGGTCGTAAAAGATGGTGTTCTCAGTGACTGGCTAAACTAATGTACAGTACCAATCCAGAATTGTGAGTTAACTGTTTGTTGTTTCCCCCAGGGCCTGACGGAGCTGTATGAGTATAAGCAGAAGTACTCCGACGCTGACCTGGAGCCCTTCCTGAGGAACACGTCTCAGTTCTTTCAGAGCTACGTGGAGAGAGGCCTCCGCGTGATCGAGTCTGAGAGAGAGGGCAAAGGCAGGATCCAGCCTTCTAGCACAGGTACTAAACCCTGAATGATTAAAGGGGAATTCCACTCAAAAGTTTAAATGTCAAGTTTTGTTCTATGCCTTGTAATATTTTATCTGATATGACTGTCTACCATGTGTCTAACCCAGAGATTATACAAATCTGTAGCAGAGTAATAGGAAATGCAATCCTGACATCAGCTCTAGTGCTTTGGTAGAAGCCGTGTTAGTATTATTTGAATTACTATTGAGGATTACTAGTAGCTAACTACTGTATGTACAGTGCATTCGGAAAGTATTCAGACCCCTTCCCTTTTCCCACATTTTGTTACATTACAGCCTTATTCTGAAATTGATTAAATAATGTTCCTCATCAATCTACACACAATACGCCATAATGACAAATCAAAAACAGGTTTTTAGACATTTATGCACATTTTATAAAAAAGAAATACAGCAATACCTTATTTACGTAAGTATTCATACACTTTACGATGAGACTCGAAATTGAGCTCAGGTGCATCCTGTTTCCATTGATCATCCTTGATGTTTCTACAACTTGATTATAGTCCACCTGTGGTAAATTCAATTGATTGGACATGATTTGGAAAGGCACAGACCTGTATACATTAGGTCCCACAATTGACAGTGCATGTCAAATCAAAAACCAAGCCATGTGCTCAAAGACAGGATTGAGGCACAGATCTGGGAAAGGGTACCAAAATATTTCTGCAGCATTGAAGGTCCCCAAGAACACAGTGGCCTCCATCATTCTTAAATGGAAGAAGTGTGTAGCCACCAAGACTCTTCCTAGAGCTGGCTGCCCGGCCAAACTGAGCAATAGGGGGAGAAGGGCCTTGGTCAAGAAGGTGACCAAGAACCCAATGGTCATTCTGACAGAAATCCAGAGTTCGTCTGTGGAGATAGTTGTCCTTCTGGCAGGTTCTCCCATCTCTGCAGCACTTCCCCAATCAGGCTTTTATGGTAGTGACCAGACTGAAGCCACTCCTCAGTAAAAAGCACATGACAGCTTGGAGTTTGCCAAAAGGCACCTAAAATGATTCTCAGATCATGAGAAACAAGATTTTCTGGTCTGATGAAACCAAGATTGAACTCTTTGGTCTGAATGCCAAGAGTCACATCTGGAGGAAACCTGGCACCATCACTACGGTGAAGCATGGTGGTGGCAGCATCATGCTGTGGGAATGTTTTTCAGCGGCAGGGACTGGGAGACTGAGCTCAGGACCTCAGACTGGGGTGAAGGTTTACTTTCCAACAGGACAACGACCCTAAGCACACAGCAAAGACAACGCAGGAGTGGCTTCGGGGACAAGTCTTTGAGTGGCCCAGCCAGAGCCCGGACTTGAACCGAATCTAACATCTCTGGAGAGACCTGGAAATAGCTGTGCAGCGACACTCCACATACAACCTGACAGAGCTTGAGAGGACCTGCAGAGAAGAATGGGAGAAACTCTCCAAATACAGATGTGCCAAGCTTGTAGCGTCATACCCAAGAAGACTCAAGGCTGTAATCGCTGCCAAAGGTGCTTCAACAAAGTACTAAGTAAATGGTCTGAATACTTACAGTACCAGTCAAACGTTTGGACACCTACAGTGGTTCTTCCTTTTAAAAGTTGCGTCGTACTGCAGCGCAGCTTGCGTGGTGCCGCAGAATTCTATGGCACGTTATTTAAGTGTTAGCCATTGTTGCCATTAATGCTAGTTTGACCACCAGGAAGCATCTTTGAGAAGTTAAGTCATTGAAATGACATGGAGCTGTAGACTTAAGAGTCCTATTTACTGTAGCGGTTTTTGCATAACTTACTTGATGGAATACAGGCCTACTTCAATATACAGTATATCAATCATTCATTCGTGCATGTCTTTAAATGTATTCAAGCATTTTAATTATAAAATTAAATAGCAAAGGGAGTCTTGAATATTTAAAAAGTGAATGTCGGCTAAAGCGATTGATTTCAGAAATGCATTTGACTGTTTTAATATTAGGAAAATATGCCGCTGTACAACGTGACCAGTCGGGAGTAGGCCTAGGCTACTAATTGTCTGCGAGTGAAGATCAAAATAATCCTAACTTTCCACACCCTAATTGTAGGCTAACCAATACCCAAATTGAGATTCAGTGAAAATAAAAATCTCATTGATTTATCAAGACCATGCTTGTCTCAGAGCAGCACAAAACGGTGCTGAAATAGTTGACAACATGCGGGTAGGCTAT
Organism: Oncorhynchus mykiss; assembly: GCF_057628025.1. Classification (NCBI taxonomy): domain Eukaryota; kingdom Metazoa; phylum Chordata; class Actinopteri; order Salmoniformes; family Salmonidae; genus Oncorhynchus; species Oncorhynchus mykiss. Next base: position 52,774,170 of record NC_143022.1, on the reverse strand, counting down.
TGCTTCAAATCCCACTATAACAATTGGATGACTTTGGGAGTTATAGTAAGCAACAATTTGTTGCCATCGTTAGCCTACTTTATTCCAATATTTTATGTTATTCAGTGATGTTTATTCCCATAGTAATTTGTTATGGATCCATCCAGATGTGGTCCGAAAACAGTGCATGTGGTTGGCTATGCAAAAGTGTGAGAGGAGTGACATGCCTCGCAAACATTCATGAATACATTTAAAGTCCCTAAACTCGGCAAGAGTCTATTGTCCTGCTGATAGTCCATTGTCCTGCTGATAGTCCATCAAGGGTGGGATGCTTCTTTTGTATTCTTAAACGAACTAGCACAGAGAAGAGAAAGGAGCCTTTAAGTAATTAAACGATTAATAAACCACAACATGTCAGCTAAAGCAATTGAATTCACGAATGCATTTGACCGTTTTTAATATTGGCCAGCAACCAGAAACACAGCATCTACAGTGGTAGAAATATATGTTATTGAATTTGATTTGTATTTTTTTACTATTTAAAAATGCAGATTTATAAGGCTAATGTGCAGTGTCTTTAAATACAATGCTCCCCCTACCCTTTCCTATTGTCTTGCTAATAGCCCATCATAGGTAGATGGCTTCTTTCGTATTCCAATGTCTTGAATTAATTAATTAATGTATTAACCTTTCTGATCTCCCCATCCCGGATCCGGGATCGTGAATACAGACTCAAGCTCATTACCATAACGCAACGTTAACTATTCATGAAAATCGCAAATGAAATGAAATAAATATGCTAGCTCTCAAGCTTAGCCTTTTGTTAACAACACTGTCATCTCAGATTTTCAAAATATGCTTCTCAACCATTGCAAAACAAGCATTTGTGTAACAGTATTGATGGCTAACGTAGCATTTAGCATTAGCATTCAGCTGGCAACATTTACACAAAAAAACAGAAAAGCATTCAAATAAAATCATTTACCTTTGAAGAACTTCAGATGTTTTCAATGAGGAGACTCTCAGATAGCAAATGTTCAGTTTTTCCTGAAAGATTATTTGTTTAGGACAAATCGCTCCGTTTTCTGCGTCACGTTTAGCTATGAAAAAACCCCTGTATCCAGGATTGTGTAAATCTATCAGCAAGCTCATTAGCATAACACAACGTTAACTATTCATGAAAATCGCAAATGAAATGAAATAAATATGCCATCTCTCAAGCTTAGCCTTTTGTAAACAACACTGTCATCTCAGATTTTCAAAATATGCTTCTCAACCATAGGAAAACAATCATTTGTGTAAAAGTAGCTAGCTAGCGTTAGCATTTAGCGTTAGCATTTAGCGTTAGCATTAGCGTTAGCATCCAGCACGCAACATTTCAACAAAAACATAAAAGCCTTCAAATAAAATCATTTACCTTTGAAGAACTTCTGATGTTTTCAATGAGGATACTCTCAGTTAGATAGCAGATGCTCAGTTTTTCCAAAAAGACTCTTTGTGTATTAGAAATAGCTCCGTTTTATACATCACATTTGGCTACCAAAAAAAATCCGAAAATTCAGTCCTCAAAACGCGAACTTTTTTCCAAATTAACTCCATAATATCGACTGAAAACATGGCAAACGTTGTTTAGAATCAATCATCAAGGTGTTTTTCACATATCTCTTCATTGATACATCGTTCTTGGACACATGGTTTCTCCCCTATATCAAATGGAAAAGTACGAGCAGCTGGCAATTGCGCACCGAATTCCACGCAGGACACCAGGCGGACACTTGGAAAATGTAGTCTCTTATGGTCAATCCTACAAATACGTCACAATGCTGCTAAGACCTTGGGCGAACGACAGAAAGTGTAGGCTCATTCCTTGCGCAATCACAGCCATATAAGGAGACAATGGAAAACAGAGCTTCAGAAATTCTGCTAATTCCTGGTTGATGCATCATCTTGGTTTCGCCTGTAGAATGAGTTCTGGGGCACTTACAGACAAAATCTTTGCAGATTCTGAAACTTCAGAGTGTTTTCTTTCCAAAACTGTCAAGAATATGCATAGTCGAGCATCTTTTCGTGACAAAATATCGCGCTTAAAACGGGAACGTTTTTTATCCAAAAATGAAATAGCGATCTAGAGATCTAACAGGTTAATTAGTAATTTACCATTCTCGGAGTGGAAACGTTGTTTGCAGAGTTTACAACCTGCTACACTTGTGTGAAAAACAAGTGTTTGAAAACAACAGGTTTTCAAAATGCCTCCTGCTGTCCATCACTACTGTAAACCTGGAACTGTATTGAATTTTATTATTATTTTGGGATCTTCATCTAAGTCACGAGCAATAGACAAACATAGTGTGCTTAAACTAATAACACACACATTCTTGTATATCTCTTGTCTATATTGAATACATCATTTAAACATTCAGTGTAGGTTGGGGGAAGTATGTGAACCCCTAGGCTAATGACTTCTCCAAAAGCTAATTGGAGTCAGGAGTCAGCTAACCTAGATTCCAATCAATGAGATGAGATTGGATATGTTGTTTAGAGCTGCCATGCCCTATAAAAAAACTCACAAAATTTGAGTTTGCAATCACAAGAAGCACTGCCTGATGTGAACCATGCCTCAAACAAAAGAGATCTCGGAAGACCTAAGATTAAGAATTGTTCACTTGCATAAAGCTGGACATGGTTACAAAAGTAGCTCTAAAAGCCTTGACAAATTGTCTATAAATGGAGAAAGTTCAGCACTGTTGCTACTCTCCCTAGGAATGGCCGTCTTGCAAAGATGACTGCAAGAGTGCCGAATGCTCAATGAGGTTAAGAAGAATCCTAGAGTGTCAGCTAAAGCCTTACAGAAATCTCTGGAACATGCTTACATCTCTGTTGACAAGTCTATGATACGTAAACACTAAACAAGAATGTTGTTCATGGGAGGACACCACGGAAGAAGCCACTGCTGTCCAAAAAAACCCATTGGAACACAACACAGGAACACAACACTATGTGTGGAGAAAAAAAGGCACAGCACACCCACATCAAAACCTCATCCCAACTGTAAAGTATAGTGGAGGGAGCATCATGGTTTGGGGCTGCTTTTCTGCCTCAGGGCCTGAACAGCTTGCTATCATCTACGGAGTTTATCAAGACATTTTGCAGGAGAATGTTAAGCTATCTGTCCGCCAATTGAAGCTCAACAGAAGTTTGGTGATGCAATAGGACAACGACTCAAAATACAGAAGTAAATCAACGATGGAAAGGTTCAACAGAAGAAAATACGCCTTCTGGAGTGACCCAGTCAGAGTCCTGACCTCAACCCGATTTGAGTTACTTTTTCTTGCCACTGTATGTTATTAAAACGCAGTCTGGTGCTCTCTGTGTGGATAGGCCACTGGGAGTAAACAGATACCGGACTGCACTCTGGTCAAAGAGTGATGAGACACAGAAGCCCAGTCTAGGTGTTTAATGATGAAGCAGAGTATACATGTGGTCTGTGTACAGAGAGAAACCGAATAAAAGAAATGGAACATTACTACAATGTAAATCAAATAAACAATATTACATTAAACACTAATGTCAACAATCTCTATACACAATTGACAAGAGAAATAACACACCATAATTCCTCTCAAGAGAATTAACATTAGAGTTTGACCAACTGGTAGGCTAATCACACAATTGTACGATAACTGGTGAAGTTAACCCACTACATGCACATTTCTTGTATTTACATATAACAATAGCAACATGAATATTATGAAAGTGAAATAAGTATTTGTTCTGACTTACATTTGGTCAAAAAAGCACATATCCCTGCAAATTAAAACGGTCTGATCTCCACAAAAGCCAAACTAACTAAGAAATACATTATGTTGGTTGCCATGGGGAATAATCCAATAATAGTTGGTAGGATACATAAAAGGAAACATCAGAGTTTACTGGAATCTCTAAATGAAAATACTGGCAGATCAAGAAAATGTCCTTGTAGATCTAATTCAATTTAGAGGATTCTAAATGAATATCTAAAGGGCTTTTATTCAATTTAAAATGTAGCTTAATTAAATTGATGAATATTATGGTTTTTCTATTTCCAAAAAAACAAAAATGCATTTCTTACTGTAGCCGGTGGGCCTAAGGGTTTCCGTTAGGAAGATATGGCACTATACAACGTGTTTCTATTCCAAGAAAACAAAAATGCATTTGTTACTGTAGCTGTTTTAGTGTAACTTACTCATTGGCATAAAGGCCTACTGAAATATACAGTACATCAATCAATGAATTTGGGCACATCATCAAACAGCATACAAGTCATCCATGTCTTTAAATGCAGTCAAGCATTTTAGTTATAAAACTAAATGACAAAGGGTGCATTGATTAATTTTTCAATCACGGCTAAAGCAATTTTAATCAAGGGTTTCTGTTAGGAAAATATGGCGCTGTACAACCTGACCGGTCAGGCGGAGGCCTAGGCTACTGACTGCGAGTGAAGAGCAAAATAATCCTTACATTATCAGAAAAAATCTGATTGATTTATTAAGACCAGTCCTCATACTGTCATTCAGATATATTTATTCCCACCGCCCCAACAGGTCCACAGATGACATAATCGCCATCACACTGCATACTGCCCTATCCCATCTGGACAAAAATAATACCTATAAGAAAGTTGTTCATTGACTACAGCTCAGCATTCAACACCATAGTACCCTCCAACCCCACCCTGTGCAACTGAGTCCTGGACTTTCTGACGGGCCACCCCCAGGTGGTGAAGGTAGGAAACATCTCCACTTCGCTGACCTTCAACACTGGGGCCCCACAAGACTGTGCTCAGCCCTCTCCTGTACTCCCTGTTTACCCACAACTGCGTGGCCATGCAACTCAATCATCAAGTTTGCAGACGACACAGCCTACAGGGAGGAGGTGAGCACTCGGAGTGTGGTGTCAGGAAAACAAACTTTCACTCAACGTCAACAAAACAAAGGAGATGACCGTGGACTTCAGGAAAGAGCAGAGAGAACATCCACATCGAAGAGACAGCAGTGGAGAAGGTGAAAGTCTTAAGCTCCTGGGCGTACACATCAGACAAACTGAAATGGTCCATCCACACAGACAGTGTGGTGAAGAAGGCGCAACAGCGCCTCTTCAACCTCAGGAGGCTGAAGGAATTTGGCTTGTCACCCAAAACCCTTACAAACTTTTACAGATGCACAATCGAGAGCATGCTGTCGGGCTGTATCACAGCCTGGTACGGCAACTGCACCGCCCTCAACCGCAAGGCTCTCCGCAGGGTGAGCATCACCGGGGGCAAACTACCTGCCGTCCATGACACCTACAGCACTTGATGTCACAGGAAGGCCAAAAAGATCATCAAGGACAACAACCACCCGAGCCACTGCCTGTTTACCCCGCTATCATCCAGAAGGCGAGGTCCGTACAGGTGCATCAAAGCTGGGACCAAGAGATTGAAAAACAGCTTCTATCTCAAGGCCATAAAACTGCTAAACAGCAATCACTAACTTAGAGAGGCTGCTGCCTACATTGAGACCCAATCACTGGACACTTTAATATATGGGCGGCAGGAAACCTAGTGGGTAGAGGGATAGGCTAGTAACCGAAAGAAGCACAAGCATTTCGCTACACTCGCATTAACATCTGCTAACCATGTGTATGTGACCAATAAAATGTTATTTAATTGAAGTGGAAAAAGTCAAGGGTTTGAATACTTCACGAATGCATTCATTGATATGACTGTATATGCATGTGCTGGACTGCTTGAAAAGCGCTTCAGTTGCTGTGACGAGTTCTGTTTGAAGTTAAATGTTTCTCTGTTCCAGTGATTCCTCAACATGGCCTAGATTCTGGCTCAGTGCCTTTGAACGGAGAGGAGATGAAACCTGCAGTGTACTACGAGAGACTGAAGATTCTGAGACAGAGACAAGGACTGGAGAACAACTCCAGGGTTAGTTTAATGTCGATCACATTGGTGCCACTCGGCTTACAATTTCACATTCATATTATGATGATGTAGGAATTGAATACTTGCTGTATTAATGAGTGTCCCCATTATATTATGTTGTCATACCCACAGTGATGTAGCATCGTTTCTTGGCTTGCTTACTTTAAATTTACACTCCCTTCCTGCTTTCCCCTCCCTTCTCTCCTTCTCTTTCCCGTCCCTCATTTTCTCTTCTCTCGCTCCCTCCTCTCTCATCTCCATCCTAATAGCAGGCTCAGCTGTTGCAGCAGGAGGAGGGGGACAGTGGACCGATGCGTCCCATCACGTCCCTTCTGTCCAAGCCCTCAGTGGCCTCCTCCACAGACATGCTCCAAAGCAAACTGTCTCAGCTCAAAGAGTCCCGCGAGTCCCACTTCCAGCAGGAGCAGTCCCACTCCCACAGCCCCACTCGATGCTCGTCCCCCTCCGCCAACCTCGACGACCTCAAGAAGAGGCTGGAACGGATAAAGAGCAACCGCCAATAAACGACCCCTGACCCCCAAGCTCATCTCTATACCCAGTCTATCCAATGTGTTAGCCAGCCCCCACCCTCGACCTGATACCCACCCAGCCTTGGCTTTACCCACCCCAAAACCCTGCTCTTATCCTGGATTTCTTTTTCTGGGTAACCCCCTCTTCTGTGTAAATTGAAAAAGCACCTGTCTCATTGTATAATATTCTGTAAGTGGACAATTGTTTTTGTTGAGTATCGTGGCACAATTGTGTGTGTATATACTCATGGATGCTAACCACTCAATGCTTTTAAGTGTCAAGTTAGGGTTACAGTGTACAGTTTCCATGTGCAGAATGCTGTAATATGTGTTACTTAATCTAGCTTTTTTTTTTTAAGGTTTTGAATTTCATAGTCAAACCATGACATGTCTCTTCTCTGGGCCTCCAAGCAGGGTTGGGGTCAATTCCATTTTAATTCAGTTATTTCTGGAAGTAAACAAAAAAAATAATAATGTTTCCTCATAGAGAAGCATTTAGGAAAATCTGAGTAGGAATTGGAATGTCAGTTTACTTCTGGAATTGACCCCGACCCTGTTTTCAGGCCCTGTCAGTTCATACGACTGTTTGCTAAACTTGCTATTTTGCTTTTCCATCTATGAAGTTAAGACTTGTAAAACTTGAAGGATTGATTCTGTTCTCGAAGTAAAGCAAGGAGCATGGCATGAAGTAATTGTTTTTGTAATAAAGTTTGCATTACTAAAATATGTTTAAGTCATTGGTTTAATAATACTCCCATCTTGCGTACTGTAGCAGAATGTCGATAATTCTGATGCATTGTTTTGGTATTTAATTCAAATGGAAGTAGTCTTAAATTGTTGCTCTTATAGGTTTTAAGTGTATAATCGATAGTGAAATGGCAATAAAGTTTTTTTTTTAACAAACTACCTAATGTGTATACGTTTTGCATTTTATTCTTGCTCTATTGAACACATCACTGCACCACATGTTGAGTAATATACATTTATATTAACGCATTTCAGAACTTCAGCTCATTGGTTCATAAGTTACAATAAAGGCAAATATACATAAATTGCATTTGTGTACATAAATATACAATCTGCGGTAGTGTCTCAAGATGATGAAGTGCAGAAATGACAACATTTTAGACATCTGACAAGCTATTTTTCTATTCCATACAATATTCTAAAAAGGCCAATGGATAATGGAAGATGTGGCATACACATGCAGGAAAACATTGATCAAATTGAACATTTAATGGCAGTATATCAAGCTTTCCACAGATTTCTGTCTTCTTATCTTTAAGCTAACAAGCGTAGAAAACGTGTTTCCAGACTGGAAGCCTGGCCCCTCGGCATGTCTTTTTTGTTGTGGTTTGCAGCAGTTCTTACAGCAGTGCTGACATGACAACTGGGTCTGATTTCCAAACAGAAAGCTATGAAGAGTCATGTAAACTGTTCTGCTCACTGATTGAATATTGCATACAGTCAGTTGCCTGAATTGGGATTGATTTCTATCTCTTGCTACGCAAATTGATTTTGTCCCCCCACACCCACATCACGACACGGCAGGTTGAAATATAAAAACAAACTCTGAACCAATTATATTAATTTGTGGACAGGTCGAAAAGCATTAACCATTTATGGCAATCGAGCTAGCTAGTTTGCAGTTGCTAGCTAATTTGTCCTATTTAGCTAGCTTGCTGTTGCTAGCTAATTTGCCCTGGGATATAAACATTGAGTTGTTATTTTACCTGAAATGCACAAGGTCCTCTACTCCGACATAAAATGGTTAACCGAATCGTTTCTAGTCATCTCTCCTTCTAGGCTTTTTCCTTCTCTTGACTTTATATTGCGATTGGCACCTTTCATAAATGAGGTGCATTACCGCCACTGACCTCGTTCGTCTTTCAGTTGGGTATAACCAATGAGGAGATGGAATGTGGGTATCTGCTTCTATAAACCAATGAGGAGATGGGAGATGCAGGACTTGCAGCACGATCTGGGTCACAAATAGAATTTACTTCTATTTTATCCCTTGGCAACACAGACGCTTGTTGGCGCGCGCGAGCAGTGTGGGTGCAATTTAATCAATTTTGGGTGCGATTTAAAAATTTATTTTGCAACGCTCGCGACGCAGTCAGCCTGTTAGACCGCTTCGCCACTCAGGAGTCCCGAGTATCCTGTATGCACTGAAATCCTCTACTCCAACAATTAATCCACACATAAAATGGTGCGTTTAAGTTTATGTCTTAGCGCGTGTGACGTAGGTGACTCTAACATAACAGATAGGTTAATTACATAGCAATTCAATCTAAAATGTTGTTACTACAGGTGTTGATATATACCTACAGCATAGCCAATACACACTTAATGTAAAGTGTGTTCAATGTTTCCTCAAGGTCACGCAGCCATTTGAACTACTTGGAATGGACCATATCGGCAAACTGACACAGACAGACAGCGGACACTAGTATATCTGTGTTATGATTGACTACCTCACTAAATGGCCACAGGCATAACCCCCCCACACAAAGTCTGCTATGGAGGTCACAGACTGCATAATCACATTTTTCTGTCAGTTTGAGGCACCCAAACGTATACTCACAGACCAAGGGAAGGAGTACGTCAATGAAGTAAATAGTAACTGTGTTACTCAACTTTAATATTTAATTAAATGTCTTCAGCTTTCTAAAAGTTGTTTTCCCCTTTAATAATAAAAGATCAACAAAAAATGTCTGCAAGACGGGCAAACCGAAGAAGTCTCTGCTCACCGTACCATCCCCAGATTAATGGATTGGTAGAAAGGATGAACGGGACAATACAGATGTATAAGCAACTGTAGCATCTGTAGACTGATGTTATAACATATTTAACAGACAGTAGCGGTTGAGTTCATCAACTGCAATGTTATGAACAAAATCACATTCTAAGAATAACTTGTGTCAGATTTACCTTCATTGTCTTTCTTTTTTTGTCAGACCATCAATGCCTACATGTTCCATCTGGTGTGGAATTTTAACAGGCAGTCAACCGAGCAAGCTTTCTACATTGACACCTTTGAAATGACTGGCATTTGGGGGAGCAAGAAATCAAAAGGTTGGTTGGATTATTCTCATAATATTATATATTATATGTTATATTTGACAGATTTTGAACTCAATCACCTGCTCTTTTAAAATTCAGATTGATCCAATGATGTACAAGTACATTATTGGCATCATCAATGAACACAACCACCGGACTGTGACGGTAAGAGCCTCTAAGGCAGTACTAAGAATTAAGAAATACGTACATACAGTGGGGCAAAAAAGTATTTAGTCAGCCACCAATTGTGCAAGTTCTCCCACTTAAAAAGATGAGAGAGGCCTTTTCATCATAGGTACACTTCAACTATGACAGACAAAATGAGGGAAAAAAATCCAGAAAATCACATTGTAGGATTTTTAATGAATTTATTTGCAAATTATGGTGGAAAATAAGTATTTGATCAAAAACAAAAGTTTATCTCAATACTTTGTTATATACCCTTTGTTGGCAATGACAGAGGTCAAATGTTTTCCGTAAGTCTTCACAAGGTTTTCACACACTGTTGCTGGTATTTTGGCCCATTCCTCCATGCAAATCTCCTCTAGAGCAGTGATGTTTTGGGGCTGTTGCTGGGCAACACAGACTTTCAACTCCCTCCAAAGATTTTCTATGGGGTTCAGATCTGGAGACTGGCTAGGCCACTCCAGGACCTTGAAATGCTTCTTACGAAGCCACTCCTTCATTGCCCGGGCGGTGTGTTTGGGATCATTGTCATGCTGAAAGACCCAGCCACGTTTCATCTTCAATGCCCTTGCTGATGGAAGGAGGTTTTCACTCAAAATCTCACGATACATGGCCCCATTCATTCTTTCCTTTACACAGATCAGTCGTCCTGGTCCCTTTGCAGAAAAACAGCCCCAAAGCATGATGTTTCCACCCCCATGCTTCACAGTAGGTATGGTGTTCTTTGGATGCAACTCAGCATTCTTTGTCCTCCTAACACGGCGAGTTGAGTTTTTACCAAAAAAGTTATATTTTTGTTTCATCTGGCCATATTGCATTCTCCCAATCTTCTTCTGGATCACCCAAATGCTCTCTAGCAAAGTTCAGACGGGCCTGGACATGCACTGGCTTAAGCAGGGGGACACGTCTGGCACTGCAGGATTTGAGTCCCTGGCGGCGTAGTGTGTTACTGATGGTAGGCTTTGTTACTTTGGTCCCAGCTCTCTGCAGGTCATTCACTAGGTTCCCCTAGGGGTGAGATCTTGCGTGGAGCCCCAGATCGAGGGAGATTATCAGTGGTCTTGTATGTCTTCCATTTCCTAATAATTGCTCCCACAGTTGATTTCTTCAAACCAAGCTGCTTACCTATTGCAGATTCAGTCTTCCTGGCCTGGTGCAGGTCTTCAATTTTGTTTCTGGTGTCCTTTGACAGCTCTTTGGTCTTGGCCATAGTGGAGTTTGGAGTGTGACTGTTTGAGGTTGTGGACAGGTGTCTTTTATACTGATAACAAGTTCAAACAGGTGCCATTAATACAGGTAACAAGTGGAGGACAGAGGAGTCTCTTAAAGAAGAGGTTACAGTTCTGTGAGAGCCAGAAATCTCGCTTGTTTGTAGGTGACCAAATACTTATTTTCCACCATAATTTGCAAATAAATTCATTAAAAATCCTACAATGTGATTTTCTGGATTGTTTCTCTCTCATTTTGTCTGTCATAGTTGAAGTGTACCTATGATGAAAATTACAGGACTCTCTCATCTTTTTAAGTGGGGGAACTTGCACAATTGGTGGCTGACTAAATACTTTTTTGCCCCACTGTAATAAGGAATATACATGTGAACACATACACGTGTGTAAAATGTGTGTGTGCCACATGTGTATATTTGTGTGTGTAATATGTGTGAATGTAATATGTGTATGTGATGTGTGTGTGTCTGTCTGTCTAAACTTGAAAGGTTATGCTGCCATCCCAAAAGAGGGCTATGGGTTCCTGGACCCAATGGAGGAAAGTGCCAGAAAGATAAAATGATGCCATGGGGTGACAAGGTAAAAACTGCTTTTAATATTATTTTTTACAATGGAATCAATAAAGTATTTGGAATGCTATACTGTTATTAATCTCTATATTGTAATCAATAAAGTGTTTCAAAATGCTGTACTTTTATTAACATAGATGTTCAGATCATTCCTGAGAGAGAGAAGGGGGGTAATATCTCCAGATGGGTGTGTGGTACCCTTCCTCACCCATGGAAACAAGATGTTACTTCTTGTGGGGTCTTTGCCTTGAAAGTAAGAATGAGAGTATAAGTAATGCATAATTAACCTACTGAAAGTATACTGACTAAAAGGCAAAACAGAGAACTGTCAAATCATATTATAGCTATGTTGTTGTATACTTGCAAATTAGAATCTTAAGTGTAACATAATTTTGTTGGGGAAGACTGAAATGCCCATCAAATTTTTCCCCAGTTTGCTGAATGTGTTCTGAAGGAGGAGTCGATTGTCTTTTCAAACAGACAAAGATGTTAACATCATGAAAAAAAAATAACAGTCACTCTCCTCCAAAACACTGGTATGTTCAATTTCTAATTTAATATATTTGTAAATAAAAAAAAAACACATTTATATGGATCTTTCAAGGTTATCTTTGATCCAACTTCTGACTAGATGGCCACTAAAACACATGTATTTAAATAATTGTGTTACTAGAAACATATACTATTCCCTTGTTCCCTGTTTGCTCTGAAAAATACATGTAAAGATGAATAGACTACTTGACATTATGTTTTGCTAGATGACCTGAGCCAACTGTGCCACTTCTGTGGGGATGTGGACAATAATGAGGAAAACACTAACTGGGTAATTGCTTGTTCACTTCTAAAGGCACATTTTTACAAGTACAAATTTGTATAAGCAGTAATATTTCTAGAGGTAGTATTATCTGCTTTGTCTGATAATGAAATAATTGTAATTCAAGAAAATGTATTCAATGTTTAAAATATCTTAACATTTTTCATCATACATTTCAGAGTGGTTGTGCCCACGATGGTTCCACCAGTCCTGTATGAAAACCATCCCATAATTGGAGGATTACGTCTGCGCTGCCTGTCAGGACTAGGTTAGGCTTGAGTTCCAGGCGACGGCATCACCTGAAATCTTTCCATAAAAAGTGGACTAAATGTTCAGTCGAGCTGTTGCAGCTTTCCAGTATTTGTTTGTTATTTGTCTTTTTATATTTGATTTGTCATTTTATATCTTATTGTGCAAAGATCAAAATGTGTATTTCCTATTTAAATGTTTATTAACTAACTTAACTTCCTGTGATGTTTTTATGTTACTGTGTGATAATATTTGTGTATTGTCTTTATTATCTTAAACATTACAATATGTTTCTAAAATAAGTGTTTGTTTCTTTATACTCCACTTTTGCTTTCTGTAGCAGTACCAAGAGAAGAGAGAAGGGGGATTTCAGCAGGCAAGAAAATAGCCTTGCCGAAATCCTCCCCTCCCCCCATTCTAATTTACTCCATTTTGTGGCTAGAGTCAAATCATTTCTGTGGCACACACTACTGGTCAACATGAGCTACCAAAATGTTTCAGATAGGAGGGGATTTCGTCAGGCAAGAAAATAGCTTTGCCGAAATCCCCCCCTTCTAATATCCTTAATTTTGTGTCCAGATTCAAATGCTTTCTGTGGCACACATCAGAGTCAAATACTTTCTGTGGCACACATCAGAGTCAAATACTTTCTGTGGCACACATCAGAGTCAAATACTTTCTATAGAACAAACTTCACATCAGGATAGGCAACCGAAATGAATAACTAATGTATGTGTGTTATATTAAACATAGAGGGAGTAAAATGTAGGCAAGCAATAAACATTTCAGGACAACTACTAGTCGAATAGGACATGGGAGAGATGACGAATTTTGGCAAAGAGATGTATTTATAGACTAATACACTTGAAACAAATAGCCAAACCGGAAACTGCATGATGAAGAATTGAGTGCGTGTACGCGTTCACGCGAAGGGGGGGTTCTGGCAGGGGAGAGATTTTCCGCACAACACCGGCTCTACCGGGTGGCAAAGCCAGGTATGGATCCCCAGCTAGAATTTGTGCCCACCCCCAGTTTTGTTTTCCATAAACATAACAATTGGTATATTAATTACCATGCCTGGTGGCCAATGGGCTTGCCAGTAGCGCAGACCGGGACAAAGGCTATATGCCGGTGTGTGCTCATGATCTGAAGAGTGGGGCGAAAGGGTGATGTAATAATGTAAAATGTAGTGGTTCAAATCCCAAAAGGCATTCTGATTGGGCACCTAGCCATGCAATCATTCGGTATTGCCTTCCTTACCTTATTTAGGAAGCTCATTGGATCCCAGGACGGGGTCAAACAGTTTCCCCCCCCTCACAGAGGAGAGAAAAGGTCACTTTTGCAGACAGCTAGCTTCTTTAAGTTGTGGTACTGGCGCACTGAATAATTATAGCTAGTTGGCTAAGCACGAGGGTAACATCACAACCAGCACCTGCACCTTCGTTACCCCAGCCCCTGACGACGTTGGTGTTGGAGGAAGGAGCCAGCGCAGGCTTGTCTTGACATTTACCTGAGCCTCATTTTAAGTGGGAGAAAGCAGGCCTTTTGTAACGCCTGGTTGAAGGTCTGCATTTGGTTGTGGTGCACGCTATGTCTGAGGAACTGAGAGAGAGGACTTTTTCAGTGCGTGTATAATACATTTAGGAAGCCCATGGTGGCGGCACAGTACACTGGGGAAAAACTTAAAATACTTATTGATCAGCGATGGACTGGCCACCTCGCCACTGTCAGTCATGAAATCAAGTCCAATCACAGATGCTCGGTGAAATTTTCGCTTTTTCTCGATTAGTGGCCACAGGCTTATTGGAAGCAGTGACAGAGCTGCGCTTCATTGTTTATTGCTAACATGACCCACAAAATCCTGGGGTTCCTCGACCCTCCTACAAACTGCAGTCAATCTACTGATCTGCACGCCGGTACAAACTTGTCCGCAATATGTATGGGTGCTTTGAAAAACTGCAATGTAATGCTCCCGTTCACTATTAAAAAAATCTAATCGTATGCAACAGGTGTAGTAGACCTTACAGTGAAATGCTTACTTTACAAGCCCTTATCCAACAATGCAGTTAAGAAAATACCCCAAATATGTAAAAAAAGAGAAATAATTAAGTAAAATAACGGGGCTATATACAGTGGGCACCGGTGTCGAGGTAATTGACGCAATATGTAGTGGGTCAGAAGATTACATAGACTACCTTTAAACAGTTTGGAAAATTCCCCAGAAATGTTGTCATGGCGTTAGAAGCTTCTGTTAGGCTAATTGGCATAATTTGAGTCAATTGGTGTACCTGTGGATGTATTTTAAGGCCTACCTTCAAACTCTGTGCATCTTTGCTTGACATCATGGGAAAAATCAAAAGAAATCAGCCAAGCCATCAGAAAAATAATTGTAGACCTCCACAAGTCTGGTTCATCCTTGGGAGCAATTTCCAAAACGCCTGAATGTACCACATTCCTCTGAACAAACAATAGTATGCAAGTATAAACACCATGGGACCACGCAGCTGTCATACCGCTCAGGAAGGAGATGGGTTCTTTCTCCTAGAGATGAACGTACTTGGTGCGAAAAGGGGCACCGGTGTCGAGGTAATATGTACATGTAGGTAGTTAAAGGGACTATGCATAGATAAGAGCAGTGGCAGCGTGGGGGGGGGGGGGGGGGGGGGGGTGAATGAAAATTGTTGTGTCGTCAGCAATTGTAATGAAGGTGTTGGGTGTCGTGTTTAGCCAGTCGCGGCTGATCAAGGAATAAAGCGTGGCAGACGTGTTGATGCCTACCCTTACCACCTCGGGGCAGTCCCGTCAGGAAGTCCAGGACCCAGTTGCAGAGGGAGGTTCTCACATAGGTGTTCCTTTTGTCCAGGTGGGAAAGGGCAGTTTGATTGATTAATCTTTGGATCTGTTGGAGCGGTATGCGAGTTGGAGTGGGTCTAGGGTATCCGGGAGGATGCTGTTGATGTGATCCATGACCAGCCTTTCCAAGGTGGTAAGATATGCATTTTGGCAGGTAAAATTGCATAACTTCAATTAATCCTTGCAACACTTTTGCACCATCTCAAACACTGACTTCAAGGTATTTATTTGTGGCGCAAACATCAGGCAGGAGAGTTTAAGGTTCCCTCACAGTTGGGATGATTTTTATTTCAAAACAGTTGCACAAGGAAATTTCAGATACATAAACTTTGCTTGTAGATGCCGTTATTTACACATGCTGTACAAAAACTGAAAATACTTTAGTTAGTAGACAGACATCCTCTTCTTGAAATCCATTTAAGAATTATAAAAGCAATCATCCTTATTCTCAATGGCCTTCCTAATTTCTACCAGTAGAGAGCAGCCTTAACCTGTTCTTGGTGTAAATTGAAATATAAAATGACAGTAATCTAGTTCAGGTTTTCCCAAAACCCCCCCCCCCTCAGATCTTAGAAATCAGAGAAATTAGAAGCTAAAAGACCACTCTAAACCCTGTGGATGAAGATTGCCCAGGTAACAAAAAAAGTGTGAAACCCTTAAGTGGAGAAGGAAAAAAAGAAACAAAACATATCACCATAGTCCCCCACTCAGGTAGAAGGCAGACTGGAACCGTGAATAGATTTGTCTCTTTGGTGCTTTTAGGGTTTCTTAGCAGTTTGTAACAGGCTGGAACAACTGACGTTAGGGTTTCTTGAGAGGAAAGGCAGGAGGTAGGACCCGCCGTGAGTTGTTTTTCACCCATGGGTGGTCAATTACATTCCGCAGCGGCAGCCGCTTGGAGGGGCTGTGGCGGAGCAGCTTAGAGATCAGGTCCCTAGCCCCGTCGGACACCACTTTGGGGAACTGCAGGTCCACCTGAGACATTGAGGGAGGAGATGTCCTTAATCACTGTTCATACCTATGCATTGGTTACTGGATGAATTGATCAATCAATCTCTGAATAAATTACAACTAGGTTGCATAAAAGCATTTTCTATATAGCAGATACTTAAAAAAGGTGCTACACATTTGTTGTGGAATTTTTGCATTGTAATTTCAGAAAATGTCGATCTCTGGCACTAACAGTGGAATGATGGTGTTTCATAGTATAACTTATCCTCCAGTGTTGTAACTGGTGGTGATATTCGGCTATTGATTTCTCTCAAGGTATCGGTTGTCAAACTGGGAAAGCTTTTCTGACTATGTGGCTGTTTCCCCTAGTGGAAATTGCTGTCATTTTGTGGTTGCTAAATTGCTAGTGTAGGAATCATTGTACCATCAAATATCTTTCATACATACAGTTGAAGTCGGAAGTTTACATACACTTTAAGTTGGCGTCATTAATATGAGGTTTTTCAACCATTCCACACATTTCTTGTTAAGAAACTATAGTTTTGGAAAGACGGTTAGGACATCTACTTCGTGCATGTCAAGTCATTTTTCCAACAATTGTTTACAGACATTATTTCACTTCTAATTATTCACTGTACCACAATTCCAGTGGGTCAGAAGATTACATACACTAAGTTGACTGCCTTTAAAGAGCTTGGAGAATTACCCAGAATGTTGTCATGGCTTTAGAAGCTTCTGTTAGGCTAATTGGCATGATTTGAGTCAATTGGAGGTGTACCTGTGGATGTATTTCAAGGTCTACCTTCAAACTCTGCATCTTTGCTTGACATCATGGGAAAATCAAAAGAAATCAGCCAAGCCGCTCAGCAAGGAAGAAACCAATGCTTCAAAACCATAAAAAAAGCCAGACTACGGTTTGCAACTGCACATGGGGACAAAGATCATACTTTCTGGTGAAATATCCTCTGGTCTGATGAAACAAAAATAGAATTGTTTGGCTCGTTATGTTTGGAGGAAAATGGGGGGATGCTTGCAAGCTGAAGAACACCATCCCAACCGTGAAGCATGGGGGGTGGCAGCATCATGTGGTGGGTGTGCTTTGCTGCAGGAGGGACTGGTGCACTTCAAAATAGATGGCATCATGAGGCACAAAAATTATGTGGATATATTGAAGCAACGTCGAGACAGTCAGGAAGTCGAAGCTTGGTCGCAAATGGGTCTTCCAAATGGACAATGACCCCAAGCATACTTCCAAAGTTGTGGCAAAATGGCTTAAGGACAACAAATTTAAGGTATTGGAGTGGCCACCACAAAGCCCTGACCTCAATCCCATAGACGATTTGTGGGCAGAACTGAAAAAGCGTTTGCGAGCAAGGTCTACAAAACTGACTCAAGTTACACCAGCTCTGTCAGGAGGAATGGACCAAAATTTACCCAACTTATTGTGGGAAGCTTGTGGAAGGCTACTCGAAACGTTTGACCCAAGTTAAACAATTTAAAGGCAATGCTACTAAATACTAATTGAGTGCATTTAAAACAACTGACCCACTGGGAATGTGATTAAGAAATAAAAAGCTGAAATAAAATCACTTATTCTGACATTTCACAGTCTTAAAATAAAGTGGTGATCCTAACTGACCTAGGACAGGGGAGTTTTACTAGGATTAAAATGTCAGGAACTCTGAAAAACTGAGTTTAAATGTATTTGGCTAAGGTGTATGTAAACAGAAATGCAGCCCCAAACTTGCAAAGAGCCTCCACCATGAGTCACTTACCTGCAGACACTCATTCGTGTACCGCTGTCCAGCCCTTTGGCTGTAGCAGAAGGCAGTTTATTTGCTGAATGGTTTCAAATGGACTCATCAGGCAAGAGCACCTGTTGACATTTTTCTGCATCCCCGTGCCTGTGTTTTCGTGCATAGTTGAGTCAATTGGCCTCGTTTCCACATTGGAGGTATGGCTTTTTGGCCACATGTCTTCCATGAAGGCCACTTCTGACCAGACTTCTCTGGACAGTAGATGGGTGTACCAGGGTCCCACGGTTTTCTGTCAATTCTGAGCTGATGGCACTGCTGGACATCTTCCGATTGCGAAGGTAAGTAAGCATCTCATCTGCTGCAGTAAGTTTCCTTGGCCGACCACTGTGTCTACAGCCCTCAACGTTGCCTGTTTCCTTTGTGCTTCTTCAAAAGAGCTTGGACATCACATCTAGAAAGCCTAGTCTGCCTTAATTTCTGCCCGGGTGAGACCTTGCTGATAACTACCTTTTGTCTTGTTGCTGGGCTCAGTCTTGTCGTGGTGTATGATTTTTGACAGTAATCCGTCTACAGCAACCTCACCTTGTTAGCAGAGTTTGGCTGTTCCTCAACCAGTTTTATTCCTCCTACACAGCCGTTTCTGTTAATGATCGTGTTTCAACCTACATATTGAATTGATGATCATTAGCAACGGTTTGGTATAATTGTTTAAATCATACGCCTGACAGTATGCCTACAAAATCCCCGAATTTGTGCGAGTGTACCTAGAAGAATTTGTGCTGTTTTGAAGGCAACGGGTGGTCACACTAAATATGGATTTGATTTAGATTTCTGTTCACCCACTGCATTTAGTTAATTGATTAATATCATCCATGTCTATTTTTGGTCCACTAGTGTCAAACAGCAGTAAAAACTATATATTTTTTGTTAATGAAAAATATATGGTCATAGCGATTTAGACCGCTAAAGGCCCTGAAGCTTCTGTGCATGATTCTTTACGCAGTCTCTGCTCTACTTGTAGAGAACAGGCTACTCTATGGTTGCTCGCTGCACATCAGTCAAAACCCTGTAGGCTACTTCAAAAACACTAACTCAAGATCTAAATGCATATATATCCCCACGAAATTGATTAAGATCAAATGGTTGGTATGCAGATGCTGCATGGACTAGTCACATAAAACGTAAATTAGCATTCACAATTGACAGTGAGAAATGTGATGACAGGTTCTTGACAGTAGAGCAGAGATTGTGTGCAAAGTAGAGAATCTCGCACATGCACAGAAGCGTCGGGATCTTTAGCTGTTAGGAAGAGGGGTCCGGAAAAGTCCGATCCGCAGCCTCTGCCAACAAGTTAACGACCATCTAAAAATGCAAACCTTTGTGATGCGCTTGTACGTTTCAGAGTTGCTGGCGGTTTCAAAAGGGGGGTTGCCAACTAGGCACTCATAGCAGAGCACCCCGATGCACCACAAGTCCACCTTCTCATCGTGGGGCTTTCCCTCAATCATCTCTGGGGGCAGGTAGTCCAGTGTTCCACACATTGTATGGCGCCTAGAGGGGCAAGTCAACAAATTACATAAGTGATAGGGTTTATAGACTGACCCATATGTACAAAATAGACTGTCAAGATGAAGAGGAAGGAAAAACATGTCTCAGTGAATTAATGACTGAATACAAAGGCTGACCCTAATTATTTGATGTTGGTGGAGGAAGATTTTTTTTGTCAGGCAGTAGCAAATATATAAACTCAACAAAAAATAAAAAAATAAATAGGGGGGGCCCTTTTTCAGGACCCCATCTTTCAAACAATTCTTAAATTCAAATAACTTCAGATCTTCATTTTAAAGGGTTTAAACACCATTTCCCATGCTTGTTCAATGAACCATAAACAATGAACATGCATCTGTGGAAAGGTTGTTAAGACACTAACAGATGGTAGGAAATTAAGGTCACAGTTATGAAAACTTAGGACACTAAAGAGGCCTTTCTACTGAATCTGAAAAACACCAAAAGGAAAGATGCCCAGGGTCCCTGCTCATCTGTGTGAACGTGCATTTGGTATGCTGCAAGGAGGCATGAAGACGGCAGATGTGGCCAGGGAAATACATTGACAGGCAGACCCTGCGAGGCAACTGCCCTAGTTACATCAGGAACGCACAATCCCCCCACCAGGATGGGATCACCACAATAGGATGAGAGAGGCTGGACTGAGGGCTTGTAGGCCTGTTGTAAGGCAGGTCCTCACCAGACATCACCGGCAACAACGTCACCTATGGGCACAAACCCACCGTCGCTGGACCAGACAGGACTGGTAAAAAGTGCTCTTCACTGATAAGTCAAGTCATGGTTGTGTCATGGTTGTGGTTGTGTCGGATTCGCGTTTATCGTCAAAGGAAGGAATGAGCGTTACACAGAGGCCTGTACTCTGGAGCGGGATCAATTTGGAGGTGGAGGGTCCGTCATGGTCTGGGGCGGTGTGTCACAGCATCATCGGACTGAGCTTGTCGTCATTGCAGGCAATCTCAATGCTGTGCGTTACAGGGAAGACAATCCCCCAGAAATGTCCAGGAACTTGCAGGTGCCTTGGAGGAAGAGTGGGGTAACATCTCACAGCACAAACTGGCAAATCTGGTGCAGTCCATGAGGAGATGCGCTGCAGTACTTAATGCAACTGGTGGCCACACCAGATACTGACTTATTTTTTATTTTGACCCCCCTTGTTCAGGGACACATTATTCCATTTCTGTTAGTCGCATGTCTGTGGAACTTGTTCAGTTTGTCTGTTGTTGAATCTGTTCCATATAAATATTTACACGTTAAGTTTGCTGAAAATAAACAGTTGACAGTGAGAGGACTTTTTGTTATTGCTTAGTTTAGTTGATTTTTATTACAAACATAGTTTGTCTATAGAAAAATACACATTTTAAGTGGCAAATCAATTGGTCGGAAGAACAGACGACTTTCAGTCGACCAAGATTTGTCGGGGACAGCCATATTGAGTGCGGTCACATTCAGTTTTTTGCTGGGATCCGTTTGAGCAAGACGAGGCTAAGAATCACATCACTAGTCGCTTGATCACATAATGAGTAGGTATTTGGAACACAAGGTGATTTGTCGATTAGCAATTCTGCGCAATCTGCCTACAACATAAAACACACATTGTACCAAAAGTAAATGCTGTGAAGGCAAACATATTAGGCTGGAGAGGGTTCTGTTCAGGGTTCCCTCACCTTAGGGATGGTGCGTGGACAGACCAGCCAAAGTCTGCTATCTTCAGCTCTCCCCGGAATCCCAGCAGCAGGTTCTCAGGCTTGATGTCCCGATGGATCACCTTTCTCTCATGGCAGTACAGCAGCGCATCAGACAACTCCTCCATGTACTGACAAAGAACATTTGACACATATTTGACTATTACAATGGATTTAAAATGCTAAGAAAGTCATGTCAGCCTCATGAATCTACCTGCCAAAACTAGTCCATTGTAGGAATATTCATATCAAGTTAATTATTTTAGCATCTATAAACCAAAAAACACCTTTCAGTTACAAAATGTTACGATTGGAGGGGTTCTTGGGCAAATACAGAGTGAAATAAAACAAACGATTAGTAAGAATAGATTAATTATAAATAGCCCGCAACACTGATCCCTGTCTTACTGTAGCAGTGCGCTGGTCATCAAAGCGACCACATTTCTGCAGCTCTTTGTACATCTCCCCCCGCGGCGCGTACTCCAGGATTAGGAAGACCCTGGTGCGGTCATGAAAGTAGTTGTAGAAGTGCAGGATGTTGGGGTGTCTAAAGGAGGGCGGAGAGAGCAAGGATTTAATCTCAGTTTTCCCATAATCGGAACAATTAACACAATGAACTAAAGGAATTTATGGTCAGTTTCAAAAGTGAACCAAATTAAGTACATTGCATGATATTGGTTTTGGCTTTTTTTCTTCCATGGCAAAAATGAAAACACAAAGCAGACCACACATGTAAAATAGTGTGCTGTAGCTTGGAAAATAAATTTGACTCTGGATGACAACATAATGATGTTTGTTTCCAACATCAGGGCTGTTTTCCCAAATAAGTTAAATCCCCTTCTTGTGTTGTTTCCTTGCCACAATACTAACGAGAATCACAATACTGGTATTGTTCCAGACATAATGTTGGTGGTAATCAACATGCCACAACATTGCCTGCAGAAACACAATAGTAAGGCAATTTCAACCCATACTACTACATTCAAAAGGGCTGGTTTTCCACAAAATATCCATTGAAAATACATTTCATTCCAGTATTATGTTTCAATCTGTGACTCAGAAACCACCCCTTTAAAAATTGAATAAAAGTCTAAATCAAAACTATTGACCTAAGGTGGGACTGAATCTCAATCTCCCTCCTGAGCTGGTGCTCCACGCCCTCTTTCTCCATCTGAGACTTGAAGAGCACCTTCAGCGCCACGATGAAGTCCAGCTTCTTATCCCGGGCCAGGTAAACGTTCCCAAACTTGCCTTTTCCGAGTGGCCGCCCAATGTCAAAGTCATTGATGGTGAATTTCCTGCTTAAAAGAAACAGAAGTTGCTAAACCACAACTTCAATGTACAAATATTTTACATAAGAAAATTGGTATTTTAGACTAAACACATTTAGTGTCAGGTGGTGTATTGTTTGATAGAATATTTACTTTGCTAGAGCTGCACTGGATGAAGACGTGGCAAGCTCTTTCCCAGGACCTAAGGATATAGGGATACAGAATTTTGCAACAGAAATGGTGGTGTATTATATTGAGGTGGTGTGATGTGGCATCTGAAAAGTTATAGAAACACCGCAGGCAAACATAGTAGCTACAGAAATGTACCTGTAATTGCTTTTTTGTCTGTAGCGTCTGGTGCAGAGGGCATCTGAACTCGCTGAGGACCCAAAGAAACAATTGGAGTTGCAATCTATCGTATAGAAAAAAATATCCTAGATTAAACCCAATTGCCTCCAACTTCCCAGTACTGGTACAACGTTCTGAATTGTCATTTGAATGTAATACATTCATTCAAATGGTAGCTAACTAGCTAGACAGCTAAAACGGACATTAGCGTTAACTAGCCAACATTATTTGCTAGTTACGTTAACGTTAGACACAACGCGCTCAAATTTCAGATGGAAAGGATGGAAGCAAAAATAGAAAAAACATATTTGTAGCAAAACCTACCGGTCTGTGTAGCCCTTTAGGATCACAATTCTCCTTATTCTGCAAAGAGATTTAATAGTTTATCAAGTACTTCAAGTTAGCTCCACAATTGAGCTAATTTTAGCTATCCAACGCCATTCTCAAACAACGCTGGATAGCTAGCTATTAGCTAGAGACAACAGCAATGTGGGAAGAACCTTGATAAATGAACAATTAAACTCATACCTGCATCATACTGATGTATGTGACACAAAGCAAAACGTTATTACGATAATTCTGAAAGCAAACGTTACACTGTCGTCTGCTTCGACCGCCAATGTTTTAAAGACACTGTGTTGTCGTGTGTGATTGGCTACCAAATGTATAACTCCTTGTCGATTGGTCAGATCAGCAGTAACCCGTCCAATTGGTGGCAGTAGTGCACCATTAACATTGGATGCCAACCGTCGTTGAACCCCACCGAAGAAGAAGAAGAAGCTCAGCGGTGACGCGCTTCCGTTTTACTTCCTATCGGACTGCGTTTTCTCAAAGACTATGTTGACAAGAAATTCGAGTGACCGCTCTAACAATGGAAATACATGTTCTTCAATATAGAAGGCAGGCGGGAGGAAACAAGATCAGGTGGGACCTTTCTAGACAATAAAATAGCAGATATGCGTGTGTACAACGGGCATAGAGATCAGTGGAGGCGCTGAGGGGAGGATGGCTCATTATAATGGCTGGAACGGAGTAAATGGAATGGCATTGAACAAATGCGTTCCATTCCATTAGCTCCGTTCCAGCCATTATTTGATACCATTCCACAAATTCCTCTCCAGCTATTACCACAAACCTGTCCTCCCTTAAGGTGCCACCAACCTCCTGTGAAAGAGATGTATAGGGGACAAATCTTTGCCATTATCGCGCCTGTGACAGCATGGGCAGCACCATTGAAAGTAATCAATTTTCTTCTTCATTGACTGCTTGCTCCCAACTTATAGGAATCCCCACCCAGTTGACGACTTTAAAATGGTGGAAGCCCTCAATGGCAATGTTCATGCTAAAATGGGTTATATCCATGATGAGTCCTGTTGATGGCGCCGGAAGAGATGGGTGCCGTTTTACTGGCTCCTAACCAATTGTGCCATTGTGTGTGTTTTTTTTACGTTATTTGTAACTTACTTTGTATGTAATGTTTCTGCCACAGTCTCTTATGACCGAAAAGAGCTTCTGGATATCAGGACAGCGATTACTCACCTCGTACTGGACAAAGATTTTTTATTTAACGAGTCGGACGCAAGGCCCAAATCCCCGTCATTCACATGAAGAAGAGATGGAGATATCGGGGACGGAGTTCGGGTGCCTTGTAAGGATCCGACAGCGAGTGAGTAATCCCCCTCTACCATCAATCCTATTAGCCAACATGCAAATGTTGGGGTAGGTTCCTTGTTCCTTGTCAATAATTTGCTTATTGGTAAAATCAGCAATCAGACAATATCTTTAAGTAAATCAATCAAAAACCTTTATTAATGCAATTGCAGACAGAAGTTGACAATGAGAACATAGCATGCATGTTTCCGAGTAAGTTCTGCAAAATAGGAAAGGGTCCAAGTTGCTTTAATGTGCTTGCAGTCAACCCCTAGTGATGTAACTGCCTATGTCAACACCTTCTACTCATGAGACCAATCACATGCATATACAGTTATACAAACTTGCAGCAGAGACGATGTTTCCAGTGTTTTCTAAGGGCTCAGCAGTAATTTCCCACTCCCCAAGTTGCTTTATAGTGGTATGTCTGACTAGTTTCGTATCTCTTTCACTCCCCTGCAGGGTTCTGTGTCTATTAGAAGTCGACCGATTATGATTTTTCAACGCCAATACCGATATTATTATTGGAGGACCAAAAAAAGCTGATACCAATTTATCAGCTGATTTTTATATAAATATTTGTAATAATGACAATTACAGCAATATTGAATGAACATTGTACACTTTGATTTTAACTTAATATAATACATCAAAATCAATTTGGTCTCAAATAAATAATGAAACATGTTCAATTTGGTTTAAATAATGCAAAAACAAAGTGTTGGAGAAGAAAGTAAAAGTGCAATATGTGCCATGTAAAAAAGCTAACATTTAAGTTCCTTGCTCAGAAAATGAGAACATATGAAAGCTGGTGGTTCCTTTTAACATGAGTCTTCAATATTCCCAGGTAAGAAGTTTTAGGTTGTAGTTATTATAGGACTATTTCTCTCTATACCATTTGTATTTCATACACCTTTGACTATTGGAAGTTCTAATGGGTACTTTAGTATTGCCAGCCTAATCTCGGGAGTTGATAGGCTTGAAGTCATAAACAGCGCAATGCCTGAAGCATAGCGAAGAGCTGCTGGCAAACGCAGTGAAGTGCTGTTTGAATGAATGCTCACGAGCCTGCTGCTGCCTACCACCGCTCAGTCAGACTGCTCTATCAAATCATAGACTTAATTACACACAGAAATACGAGCCTTAGGTCATTAATATGGTCAAACATGGAAGCTATAATTCCGAAACCAAAACGTTTATTCTTTCAGTGAAATACGGAACCGTTCCGTATTTTATCTAACGTCCATAAGTCTAAATATTGCTGTTACATTACACAACCTTTAATGTTATGTCATAATTATGTAAAATTCTGGAAAATTAGTTCGCAACGAGCCAGGCGGCCCAAACTGTCGCATATTCTCTGACTGCGTGCAATGAACGCAAGATAAGTGATTTAATTTTCCTAGTTTAATATTGCCTGCTAACATGAATTTATTTTAACTAAATATGCAGGTACATTTGTGCAACGATTGTGCTTTTTTCGCAAATGCGCATTTGTTAAATCATCCCCCGTTTCGCGAAGTTGGCTGTCTTTGTTAGGAATAAATAGTCTTCACACAGAACGCAAGAGAAATCGGCCCTAATTAATCGGCCATTACGATTAATCGGTCGACCTCTAGAGTCAATGAATCTCTTTCAGCCTTGAGGCGCTTTCTCACAGACAATCTGTTTTGACTGCAATAACTCACACATCTCTCAGACCATTTCTTATAAGAAGCAGAGACTAGAAAAGAACTGTGGAACAATATTAAACCTTATAATGCATATATATATATATTAGTCCAGGATCCTATAAATGTATTGGGGGAGGAATCTTATAGCCCTTCCCCTTCTATTAATACAACATAAGCATAATAAATTATTATAATACCTCAATCATTGGATAACAAAATTGATGAGCTCCCATCAAGACTATCCTACCAACGGGACATTAAAAACGGTAATATCTTGTGTTTCACCGAGTCGTGGCTGAACAACGACATGGATAAGATACAGCTGGCTGGGTTTTCGGTCCATCGACAAGATAGAACAGCTGCCTCCGGTAAGACAAGGGGTGGCGGTCTGGGTCTATTTGTAAATAACAGCTGGTGTTTTTGCTCGCCTGAGGTTGAGAGTTTTCCTCTATATTTTTCGTAACTATCTATTAACCACCACAAACCGATGCTGGCACTAAGACGGCACTCAACGACCTGTATAAGGCCATAAGCCAAGAAGAAAATGCTCATTCAGAGGCCGCGCTCCTAGTGGCCGGGGACCTTAATGCAGGGAAACTTAAATCCATTTTACCTCATTTCTACCAGCATGTTAAATGTGAAGAAAAAAAACACTAGACCACTTTTACTCCACACACAGAGACTCGTACAAAACTCTCCCTCTCCCTTTTGGCAAATCTGACCATAATTCTGATTCCTGCTTACAAGCAAAAACTAAAGCAGGAAGTACCAGTGACTCGCTCAATAAAAAAGTGGTCATGACGCAGATGCTAAGCTACAGGACCAAATGACCAAATGACACTCTCGTTGTCCTCCATACAAATATTCCTCACTTCGTGGTCTTATTTTCGTGGACAGATTTTGGGTGGAGTAAAACCTCTTCCCCTATTCCTCTCTGCTTTTCTGTCTAATTAATGTTTGCGGACCGCCAAAATGCAATTGAAGAAGAAGATGTTTGACCAGCATAGAAAAACCATTCACAGTAAAATTATTAAAATGAACAATCCCAGTAAAAATCTGTGAATTTAATGAGAGATATCAGTTTTGTTTTGCATTTGATGCGTCTCAATCAACCGCATCCGCTGACGTTGCACTTCCACATTTGCTTTTTATTTTTTAAATAAGAGAAATAGACATGCTGAACTGTGGGAATATTTGTTCTAGCACAACTGTTTTCCACAGCAATGCATAATTTGACCTATTTTATATCTAATATTGTATTATTTATACCAGCATTTATTTGGAAAGTTTACACAAATACTGGTATGTTGAAAGCTATTGTGTCGGCTATATTTAAAGAAATTCCCTTTTTAAAAGAAAATACAAATATGTTTTTGGAATTTCGCAATACTTAAATGGGTCTCTTGTGTTAGGCAACGTGTTTAATACAGAGTACTGGTGACTCCTTACTCCACACACTTCATTCACTGCAATGCAATACACGGTATGTATATGGGATACATATTGGCTTGTAGAGAGAACTGTTCTACCTGTCTCAGCTAAAGTGGGGTGGGAAAAACTCAGTAGGTTCTCTACCAACCAAATATGGTTAGTTTTGGAAGGAGACTGTGTCGTACATATCCAGCAGCACTTTGTTCTCCCCCCCCCCATAGCGCCCAATGTAATACGCTTTAATAGACTGTACATGGGATATATATTGGCTTGTTGAGAGTAACTTTTTCCACCAAATATGTGTAGTTTTGGAGGGGGACTGTGTCGTACGGCTTGCTGCTGGCTCTTCACTCCGCCCCCTCCATGTGTTGAATATCAGTTGTAAAGACAAAACAATTTAACACTTTTTAACACTTTTTTTTTTGCTTACCGTGTTTACCTTCAGTGTGAAATAAAATGTAAACAAAGACACAATGTAAACAATGATGGACTGGCATACCTGTTAACGACCTAGATTACCCTAATGGTGATGGTAACATTTAAATCAGCCCAAAGGGGCCAGCCTTGACGTGTCCCAAAAATGCATCAGGTCAATTGCTTGGCCTGCCAAAAATGGGACTTCACAGAGTCTCTGAAATCAGTGAGCAAGTACATCCCTGTGAGCCAGATTACGATATTGATGTTATTCCAACATGTTACTATTTCCCCAATCATCTTGAGGTTAAAGCCTTTCCTGTTTTGACATTTCGGAAGAAAACATCCACTTTCAAAGAATGTCACAAAAGATTACTTAGAACAAACATCAGGAGTCCAAATCAGCAAAGTCGTTTCACAGTTGGATGCAGTGAAAACAGGACAGGCTACACAACCTTTGCTTCAACAGAGGCTTCAAAACAGCAATGTGTGACCTTCTAGAATCTTCTGTGAAGGAAATGCTACCTACAAATTTCTTAGCCAATGATCTCCTCCACAATCATAGTTCATGCTGTCAAAATAGCAGCCAAAGCAAAAAGCCATGTATAGCCAGGGTAAACAAATCATATTTGAACCAAGTGATATTTCAGAAAGAGCCATTAAATCATTATTTTCACTGCACGCATCTCAAGAAAACAAGATTAGTAAAACATGTAATAATGCTAACAACTTTCAGAGGTCAAGCTTTAATGTCTTTCATGCTCCAGAGATATTACTTGTGAAGGTAGACAGCTGTTTACCCAAGATCTTGAAACTATCCTACATATACAGTATTACATACACCTCTAAGAATTATTTAGTATTTTAGAATTTTCAAACAATTACCTATTTGTCAAATTGTACACACGACATAGCTCTGTTTATATCGACTGCACTCAAGTATCAAAATCAAGTGTGGGCTTTACCTTAGAGAAGGTCCAATAATTATTGAATCAAGCTGTGTTCTATATGGTATCATACGAAAATAAATACTGTGAAAAGGTGCTACATTTTCTTCAGAAAGACAAAAGCCATCTGTGCTCTGACAAATGCACAAAGAATGACTCATCTGGGTCTAAACTTCAAATTCTAAAGACAACCAAAACTCTTCCATCTTCACTTACTTAAGATGATTATAACATATTAAGCAATGATGACAAGTGGTTCAGTGACCGAATAATTGACGGGTATAATGCTCTTTTGAAGTCGCATCTGAATGAACAATTTGTGTTAACGTCTCCTGCGTCTTTTGCGAGTCAGGAATTACAGAGTCTGCTGTGACAAAACAAAGAGGTCATGCCAAATGTGCCTGGAACGGGTGCACAATTGATGGGGTTTTGAGCATGTGATAGTTCCTGTGAACTTAGTCACATTGGACAGTTCTAGATTAAATCTAACAATTATGGATTCCTTAAGTCTGTATGAAAGAGAATTAAAGGATACACTACTTCCACTTAAGAAATACCTGGCATGAACGAATCTGGCAATTAATGGATTTGTGGTGGATGTGACACTAAACTATGAATTTTCTCATTGGTGCCCTCATTTTAGCCATTTCTAACTCTACAAAAGTGTCTTGGCTGACCTTGATTGATAAATCGTGACAATATAGCTTGTAAATAATCTTGTCTCTGTTATTATTCTTTCAAACTAGGTAACAAGGCCTATGCCTTTACTGTATACTGCAAACCTTGATAGATAAGAAGCATATATCGGCCTACAACTTGTGAATAATTTTCTCTGTGGCTGTTCAGAAAGTGTGATTATACCGTGTCCAAATAGGCTGGTTAATTTTCATTACATTTCAAATTTGATTTTGTTTTTGATTTTTTTTAAAAGGTTAGCTTTTGTGTTTATTTTTTTATGACTGTGTATTTATTTCAGGACCATGGATAGTACCCAGCCATTTAAAGCTTTGTTGCCGGATATGTGCGCCACAGTCCCCCCCAAAACTACACACATATTTGTTTTAAAAATGTCACCTTTGTTAACTAGGCAAGTCAGTTAAGAACAAATTCTTATTTACAATGACGGCCTACCCTGGCCAAACCCTAACCCGGATGACGCTGGCGCAATTGTGCACCGCTCTATGGTACTCTCAATCACGGCCGGTTGTGATACAGCCTGGAATCAAACCAGGGTCTGTAGTGATGCCTCTAGCACTGAGATGAAGTGCCTTAGACCGCTGCGCCACTCGGGAGACCATCCTGAGTATTTCCCATCCTACTTTAGCTGAGAAAGGTTGTAACGTTTTCTGTCTGCAAGCCAAAATGTGTCCCATGTACAGTGTATTGCATTGGGGACTATGGAGATGTTGGAGAACAAAGTGTTGCTGGGTATGTACGACACACTCCCCCTCCAAAAATACACACATTTGGTTAGTAGAGAACCTACTGAGTACTTTCAACCCCAGTTTAGTTTAGACAGGTAGAAAAGTTCTCTCTACAGCCCAATATTCTCAAGTTGTGTTTCCCGGTGAAAGGAAAAAGATGGCGGAAGCGGACGATGAAGAGGATTCTGAATCTAAATGGCGGTAGAATCAAGGAGAATTTGAGTATTGTCCAAAATAATGGAAAATGGAGCAAAGTAGTGTACAGTGAAGAGAATGCCCCTCCGTATCTAATAGGAGTACGGTTTGTTAGTGAGCAGCAGTTGAGCAGATTACCAATCTTGAAAAAAACATTTGAGATATCCAAACTGGTGGAGAGAGTGCTGGTGGAGGGGAACAAGGCAGTTGATGTACTGGCTAAACAACCACTTAGTAGTGGCGATGTTGATATTGTTATATAGTATATAGTTTCAATGAGCAAGGCAGAGGCGAAAAGCCTGATATGGACAGAGATGGCTGGAGTAGAGGTACTAAGGGCAGGCATTTATTTAAAGTCCAGAGGAAAGTCGGGGAGGGCGGTAGGAAGGGACAGAAGAGAGGGTATTTTTACAAAGTGAAGGGTGGGACACAGCCAATTGAATAAGACCTTAAATGTGATAGGAAAGCGTCCAACAGGAAAGTGTGATTATTGCCAGGAAACAGACCATGGAGCATGTACTGCATTGCTACAGTGTAAGCAGTATCAGAGGGAAAGAGAGAGGCTGAGATATAGTATGAGGGAGAAGGGTACACAGGAAATTGGTTTTTAAAGTATATTGAGTAGAACGTCATTAGATATAGTCTCAAATATTTTGTTATCTTTTTAAAGAGCAACGGGGTTGGCAGGTAGGATTTCGTTTCTCCCTGTCTCTGGCCCGCACGCCAGTACAGTAGGTGGCGGTAAATGCACCAAAACGTTGAATGCCAACCGCCGATAAAACCCAACCAAAGAAGAGGGAGAGCGTGCTGGGTAAAGTGAAGGCTGTCATGTTTGGATTGTTTTCTGCTTCTGCGGAACAGTGCGTTGCGTCTCCCTCGATTTGATGAGTCGTGTGCGTCTCCTTGGAACAGGGCGCCCCTCAAGGGGGTTATATCTGGTGTCTCGTCGGAAGTCGATTAAAAATATTTCTGGAGGATTGATGCACGTCGAATGAATCGTGTGGTGAATGGTGAAAATGTGAAGAGTATCTGTTCATTTGTTTTTTGATATGGAGTCTCTCTACTCAAGTGCAGTTGGGGTATATAAACTACAGTCAGAGCATTTATCCCAAGACCAATGCATTGTGATCATTGTAAAGTTGTTGATCACGTTTCAAGTGTTTGTAGAAAGGAGATGTCCAAGTTGTGGAAAATATAATGTAATGTGTTTTAAAAGTGGGGAAAATGTGACATTTTGCAATTGTGGTGGGAACCATGAAGCTACGTGTTTTGATTCCCCAGCATGGATGACAGAGAATGAGGTGGACAAAGTCAGGGCTATCCAGAGCATATCATATGCAGCAACTGTTAAAAGGGTTGAGGGTTTGAATGGTTCACTTGAAGAGGCAATGGTGGTGGATAGGCCTTTACTGCAGGCTGCAGGGGTTGCTTTTCACCAGCAGGATCCTGACATTTTAAAGGTTGGGAAGGTGGACTTGTTGGCCTTTTCTAGCTATGGTGATAAATGGCACTGCCAAGGTGGAGAGAAGGTCCAGGAAGATATAAATCATTGTGGAATCGGTGGAGCGGTTCCTGGGGCTGAAAGCTTTTTCGCGACGGAGTTACATGGAATATTGTCAAAAGCCGTATCACCCTCTTGAGAAGGGAGATATGGACAATTGGGAAAAGTGGGAGTTTTATTTTGTCTGATTATTTTAGTGTCCCAATCACGTATGGATTTTATTTTTACCTTGTTTTGGTTTCAACCCGTCCAGATGGTGGCGGCAATACACCTTTTTGGGTCCGCCATAAAACCCACAGAAGAAACATTGTTTGTGCTGCTGGCAGACTACTAGTGAAGAAGATAACGTTTGTTTACAGAAGTAGCTAGCCCGGGAAACGCTAGCTGTCGTTAAAGTTTGTTAGCATCATTTACTGAAGTTAAATATCGTTTTGCTAAATCATGACAGCATCATGAAGGTAAAAGATCTCATAGAAATCGAACAGACGCGGTCTAATAGAGCAAGAAAAAGCAAACTAAGCTAAGAGATGTGCTAGCTAAGTTAGCTAGCGGAGCTTGTTTATCATTCAACCGTCTGTTTGCGTGGTACAGCTAACGTTAGCTTGATAACTTAACTGTTTGGGTTTAGGTCTCCTGAGGTGGTGAATTGAAGCCATAGGATAACCGACACGATGGGGGCCGAGCAAAGTGGTGATTCTGAGCACAAGCACTCTTGACTACAGCACCTCGGGTAAGGGAGGACACGCATTGTCAGTCTAGTAGGTGACTCGCAAAGTTCCTACCCTACATTATTCCTTGCCCTCTTTTACACATAGGATACTGAAAAAAATGGTGGTTGCAGGATGTCAAATACAAAACGACAGTGTTTCATATTAGCAGGGTGACCTATGATGTGTCCCAAATGACCCTATTTTGCTATATAGACCATTACATTTGACCAGAGCCCATAGTCATAGGTCATTGTTTAGGAGCTCTCTAGTTAGCAATCTTTCAACATAAAACAATTACAAAAGGAGACAAGGGAGCTGATCGTGGGCTACACCTTAATTCACATCGACGGGGCAGTCGTGGAGAGGGTCGAGAGGTTTAAGTTTCTCTGTGTCCACATTAAGGACCTATCATGGTCCAAACACAGTCAAGAAGAGGGCACGACAATGCCTCTTCCCCTTCAGGAGGCTGAAAAGATTTGGCATGTCAACTCAGATCCTCAAAGTAGTGTGCATCTTGACTGCCTGCAGCACCACTTGGTATGGCAACTGCTTAGCATCTGACCGCAAGGCGCTACAGAGGGTAGTGCATATGGCCCAATGCATCACAGGAGCCGAGCTCCCTGGCATCCAGGACCTCTATACCAGGCAGTGTCAGAAGAAGGCCCTACAAATGGTCAAAAGACTCCAGCCACCCAAGTCATAGACTGTTCTCTCTGCTACCGTACAGCAAGTGGTACTGTAATACCAAATCTGAGGGCCCCTGCCAAATATTTTCAGCCTCCTGAGGGGGAAGAGGGCATTGTCGAGCCCTCTTCACAACTGTGTTGGTGTGTTTGGACCGGAGCGCCAAGTCTGGGACCAAAAGGCTTCTACCCCCAAGCCATGAGACTGCTGAACAGTACATTTAAAAAATGTAACTAGGCAAGTCAGTTACGAACAAATTGATATTTACAATGACTGCCTACCCTGGCCAAACCCTCTCCTAACCCAGACGATCCTGGGCCAATTGTGCGTTGCCCTATGGTACTGCCAATCACGGCCGGTTGTGATACAGCTCGGGATCAAACACGGGTCTGTAGTGACGCCTTTAGCACTGCGACGCAGTGCCTTAGACCGCTGCGCCATTCGGTCCTCTAGTTAATCACATGGCTAGCCAGCCTCACATGCATATTGACACCACACAAACACACTCACACTGTATACACTATTTTACACTCTGCTACTCTGTTTTATTATCTATCCTTATTGCCTAGTCACTTTTACTCCTATGTACATTCTACCTCAACTACCTCATGCCCCTGCACGTTGACTGTACCAGTACTCCTTGTATATAGCCTTGTTTTTTAAATGTATTTTTTCTGTAATTTATTTAGGATTTTAGACAATACACAAATATACATATACACTGAGTATATAAAACATTAGGATCACCTTCCTAATATTGAGTTGCACCACTTTCTGCCCTCAGAACAGAACTCAATTCATCTGGGCATGAACTCTACAAGGTGTCGAAAGCGTTCCACAGGGACGCTGGCACATGTTGACTCCAATGCTTCCTACGGTTGTGTCAAATTGGCTGGATGTCCTTTGAGTGGTGGACCATTCTTGATACACACGGGAAACCAATGAGTGAAACTAGCACCTGCTACCATACCCCATTCAAAGGCACAAATCTTTTGTCTTGCCTGTTCACCCACTGAACGGCACACACAATGAATGTCTCAATTGTCTCATGGCTTAAAAAGGATTCTTTAAGCGGTCTCCTCCCCTTCATCTAGACTGATTGAAGTGGATTTAGCAGGTGAAATCAATAAGGGATCATAGCTTTCACCTGGTCAGTCTGTCAAGGAAAGAGCAAGTGTTCCTAATGTTTTGTACACTCGTGTACAAAGACAATTTAACATTCCACAAACAGATCCACTAAATAGACATGACGTTGACTGGGACTTAATGCGCAACCTTCAACATAAAGAAAAAAATACAAAAAACACCAACTCAGACGTACATAAATTTCAACAAACATTAATGACATCACACTTGCTTAGACCCACATGCTCACGCCGTATCCATACCCATCCCATCCGTCTCACAATAACATCCCTGTCCTTTTTTCATCTTTTGGATATCTCCAGTGCTTGCAACACAAATTGCACTCTTTTGTTTCTCTCTGTAGCCAACATTTTTTCAATATTTTAAATAATAATGTATTTGATTCATCCACTGTCTTAATGATGGACGATCATTTGATTTCAATTTTTGAAGTAAAACGTTTTTTTTCTAACTCCGTTAATTGTTATTTTATTGTGTTACTATTTCTGTTTTTTTTATTTGCAAATGATTCTTTTTAACTTAGCATTGTTGGGAAAGGGCTCGTAAGTAAGCATTTCACGGTACTTGTTGTATTTGGAGCATGTGACAAATACTTTATTTGATTTGTATTACTTATAGTTGGGCATTTTTTAAATGTATTGCTTTGTTGTTGCAGTTGTGCCCTCACCAGCAAAGCAGAAGGCTAAAATGGATGACATTGTGGTGGTGGCCCATGGGACATTGTCATTGCGCAACATCCACAATGACCCTGATGTCATCAAGCTTTGGGAAATCCCAACTTTTCAGCCATTGTTGAAAGGTAAGCTCAACGGCCTCTAACCTGGATCTAGACTTCTTCTCTGCCTCTACAGTATTGCATAGATTCGGAGAAGAAACTAGACTCAAGTTTGAATACGCTACATAATAGTCAAGGAAAATCATATTGTGAGAATGTGTAAAAGTATGAATAGGTCTAGACATTCCTTTATGACCATGAAGTCTAAAGAAAGACTGATAATGTCCAGTGTTTTGAGGGTCAGTCTGTCCATGTCTCTAGGTGTGCTGAGTGGCCAGGCATCCCCCAGCAGTGTGTGTCTGGAGCGGCTGGACTATGCCCAGGTGCTGCAGCTGTGCATCCGCTACCAGGACCACCTACACCAGTGTTCTGAGGCCGTGGCCTTCGACCAGAACGCCCTGGTCAAGGGGATCAAAGAGGTAACTAATGCCGTAATTAACTGTCTGCATCCCTATAGATAGACGAAAGTGGCCTCCTCTCCTTGTCTCGTTTCCTTCATCTGCACTGAACTCACAGATGTAGGAAAGGAGGAGAGGAAGGCACTTTAGACTATTGAAATACATGCCATATCACCACAACGTTTGTCACTTGTGTACCACAGCCAGAAAGGCATATTCTTTCCTCACTCTTCCTCTCAGATGGACATATCGGTGGAGACTTTGTTCAGCATCATTGCAGGACCTTCAGAAGCGCTATGCCAAGTACACTGAGCAGATCCAGAAGGTGAACGAGATGTCCATGATCTTGCGGCGTATCCAGATGGGCATCGACCAGACCATCCCTCTGATGGAGAGGCTCAACAACCTGCTGCCGGAGAGCGAATGCCTGGAGCCCGAATGCCTGGAGCCCTTCAGCATGAGGCCGGAGGGGGACACTGCAGCCAAGTAATAGTAGTAGTAGTAGCAGCAGCAGCATTGCCGGGGTACGCTGATACACTCACTGTCATGGACCTCTAGTCTTACCTCCCATGCCCCTGCCAATCACCACTCCAGAGAGACTTCTGAAAGCTCTTTATTGAACCGTTTAGAGAAATAGAGAGGGAGGGAGTGAGCAAAAGAAAGAATGCTGCCCCACCAGCTCCCCAAGCCACCCTGAACCCGTCACATCCACAACTCACCATCCCACCAGGCCTGGACATTTAGCTCAGCCCCTCACCATAAGCCATAAACACTTCCCACCCCATCCAGCAGAAGCAGTGGGGTACAGGGACAGCTGCACCCCACACTGGGATTTAACATGTCAGTGAATGTTAACAATCTTCAGTCACTGAATTGGAAGACTGCAAAATAGAAGTTTACATGATGATGCACTGAAGGAAACCTTCTTGGACTACTGGTACTTTGAAGACACCACACGAAGTGTGGCGACAAAATGACTTCCAAAAATGACTTCATCTCTAGAAGTGATATTGGTCAAAGATGAGCTCAGAAGACTCCCATAAAAGGAACTAACTTATTAGCTAATAAGCTTTAGCTTATTATTCAGCTCTAGCAACAGACCTATAGATTCTGTGTTGCACTGTGCAGCATGTGAGAAACCTAGTAGTTTCAAATTTGGCATATTGTGCAAATTAGGCCTACACATAGCTACAGCTTTGTGGAAGATAATCTATGGATATCACTTCAAACCATCGATAGTAATCTGCTTGAATTTTGTTAACGGTATGAGTGTTAGATGCTTGAATATTTTGGTTTCTCTGAGTTTCAAATGGTTTACATAACAAAGATGTGTATTTAGGAAAGGAATTTGAATCATTTGAATTTCTTGCAAAATGTATAAAGGTGCTTATACTGTGCTGTTTAGATACTTACCCTCTCAATTGGATGTGATGTTTGGTTATAGGATATTGACATTGGGTGTTATCACAGAGTCAGGTCCAAATTTATTGGCACCCTTGATAAATTGCTCGGAGAAAGATATTTTGTCAGTACTCTAGCACCCTCCCCTTGCGAGGATAAAGGCACGGAGCCTTTTTGTAAAAAAAATTTACGAGATTGAAGAACACATTGGGAGAGATCTTAAACCTTTCCTCCATAAAGAATCGTTCCAGATCCTTGATATGCTTCATCTGCTCTTCTGGACTTCCCTCTTCAATTCAAACAACAGATTTTCAATAGGGTTCAAGTCCGGAGACTGTGAGTTTTGTTTTCAATAAAAAATGTATTTAAAAAATTGTGGATTTTGTTGTGAGTTTGGGATTATTGGTGCGAAATCAATAGGCTATCTGCGCTCTGTTGTATCAGCAATGAACAGCGCCCTACACATTAAAGCAAGGCTGTGATGGTAATAAATATAGGGCACAAGATAGGTTGTTTATAATAGGTGAATAACACTATGTGAATACAGTGAAGCCTAATAATTAATGCATGCAAACCAAAATACTGAATAGCAGTTTGGTTTAGAATACCGACAACTGTGAATAAGAAACAAATGAATGAACAGAACAAAGCAGCCAGTGGCATGATACAATCTGTATTTAAACTCGTTACAATAACAGTAAACAAACGCAGTAAAAATATAAAAATAACCAAAACAGGCTTCTATAGTGAGATGCAGCCATGCACAGTTGTCTTGTCAAACAAATAGGCCTATAGGCCTGCTTCAAACATGAAAAACCATGCGTACCACGAGTACAGCAACACGGATCAAATTCGGATCATCCACGTAATCAATTACGCAATGCCAGCCTACCATAAACATGTTTCCAATAAGTACAGTTTCATTTACATCCACAAAAAAACATAATACGTATCTATAGTGAACAAAAATATAAACGCAACATGTAAAGTGTTCGTCCCATGTTTCACGAGCTGAAATAAAAGATCCCAGAATTTTTCCAAATGCACAAAAATCTTATTTCTCTCAACTTTTGTGCACAACTTGGGTTACATCCCTGTTAGTGAACATGTCTCCTTTGCCAAGATAATCCATCCTCCTGACATGTGGCATATCAATAAGCTTATTAAACAGCATGATCATTACACAGGTACACGATATGCTGGGGACAATAATAGGCCACTCTAAAGTGTGCAGTTATGTTTCACTATGTTGGATCACTCCAATATATTGGTATCACTCCACGGCGGAGGAATACATCCAAGGTGAGGATTTGCAGATTTACTCTCGTGTACACCTGTGTCACGGTTGGGGTCCACCCCTATATATAGACCCCATGGCCGCAGCACACGTTTTCTTTCATTATGGTTTGAGGTACAAACTTTCTGAAGTTCGCTTGGTAAGTCACTGGTAAGTGTAGTATCTTGTGTGGAAGTATTCTCACTGGCTGTTTGCAGCTGGCAACATGGCCAGCCCCTTGTCTTGCAGTATGTCCTCCAATACCTGCAGTCTCACTTGGATGAAGGCTTGGCAGCCTGTACACTGAGAGGGTATTTGGCCGCTATATCTGCTTGCCGTGTAGGGTGGATGGACAGGCCAGAGGAGCACCATCCCTTGGTCTCCAGGTTTATGAAGGGGGTTTGTCGCCTTCGTCTAGCTACGACCCACTCAATGGCGAGCTGGGATCTGGATGCGGTCTTAGCAGCTTTGGAAAAGCCGCCTTTCGAACCGTTGGAGTCTGCCTCCCTGAAACTCCTCTATATACAGGTGGCTTTCTTGGTAGCGATTACTTCCATGAAGAGGGTGGGTGAGCTCCATGCTCTTTCGGGAAAGTTCTGAGTGCTACCGGATGAACCCCGGTGGGAGTAGTATATCTCTCAGCCCCAACCTTTCATTCCTCCCAAAGGTTCTGTCTGACCGACATGTCTGCTTATGTCATGTCTTCCTCCGGCTGAGCCCTGTGCGGGCACTGACTGCCTATGTGGAGTGGACACAGTCAGTGAGAAAGAGTCCTGGGGGCTGGGTTATCAAAGCAGAGGTTCTCTCTGGATCGTGTACACGATTACAACAGCATACTGCCTGGTTGGCAGGCCAGTGCTGGGATCTCTGGTGGCACATTCAACACGAGGTGTGGCTGCGTCCTTGGCTCTACTGAGTGGAGTGCCCCTCGCTGATATCTGTGCTGTGGCCAGCTGGGCTTCCTCTTGCACCCTTGCTAGGTACTATTGGGTAAATGTGGCACCTCCCTCTGCAGTTGATTTAATGGTCCTGGGTGTCGCCTCTCCTTCCAGGGAATGTGCCGGAACCCCCCTTCCATATTGACGGCCCCCGCGTCTCGGTCCCGTGCTGGGATTTCACCGCTGGCTGGCCAGGTCCCTCTAGCACCGGCTAAATCTGGTATGGGTAAACCAATATATTGGAGTGATCCAATATAGTGAAACATAAAGAAGGTTACGTATGTAACCACGGTTATGTGAGCTGTATGGATCACTCCAATCCTCTACGGTGTTAGAGGCGCCTCAGAAATTATGTAGAGAACGTGTGTCATGGCCATGGGGTCTGTATATAGGGGCGGACCCCAGCCGTGACACAGGTGTACAAGGGAGTAAATCTGTAAATCCACACCTCGGATGTATCCCTCCACCGTGGAGTGATACCAATATATTGGAGTGATCCATATAGCTCACATAACTGTGGTTATATACGTAACCTTCATTTTGTCACACAACACAATGCCACAGATATCCCAAGTTTTGAGGGAGCGTGCAATTGGCATGGTGACTGCAGGAATTTCCAGCAAAGCGGTTGCCAGATAATTTAATGTTAATTTCTACCATAAGCCACCTCCAACATTGTTTTAGAGAATTTAACAGTACGTCCAACCAGCCTCACAACCACAGTCAACGTGTAACCACGTCAGCCCAGGACCTCCACATCCGGCTTCTTCACTTGCGGAATCGTTGGAGACCAGCCACCTGGACAGATGATGAAGGAGGAGTATTTCTGTCTGTAGTAAAGCCCTTTTTGTGGGGGAAAACTAATTCTGATTTGCTGGGCCTGGCTCCCCAATGGGTGGGCCTATGCCCTCCCAGGCCCAACCATGGCTGTGAAATCCATAGATTAGGGCCTAATTAATTAATTTCCTTCAATTAACTAATTAAAATCATTGAAATTGTTGTATTTACATTGTTTTATCATTATATTTCTATGATGAAACATACTGATATGTAGCTATACCCAGGGGCATCATTTGGATTCCTGCATTGGAATTATATTGAATTCTGCAGTAACCAAATTTTCCACCCACTCTTCTATGAACCAGTTGCTATTAAATGAATGTTTTTGGACAGAACCTGCAGCTAGGGTAAGATTCTAGCTAACCTGGGCTGGCTCCTCGTCAGGAACAGTCGGAGGTGGAGAGGGCTGTAGAGCCATTATCCTGGCAGAGCTTGTGGAAGGGTGGGTAGGCTCTGCACTTGGCGCTAGCTGGAGCCCGTCAGCATCATCGCTGCTGGGCTTGATGTCGGCCTCATGGTTTGATGCTCCTGCTGCTCATTGCTTTCCTCCTTTTGGCTTTGTTTTGTTACTTTAGCGAAGCCTATTTCTGATAACCATCATGGCAGATTAGCTGGTTCGAGCTAGCTAAATAGGCTAAGGCTAATAACACTAACACGTTCTACAGCTAGCTCAGTGGTGGGGTGTGAGGCAGAGTTGAGTGAAGCAGCAAACTTGATCAGTAAACTTGATCCCGCCCTTCTAAATCCAAATATGTGCAACACAGAATTGTATCACGTTATTCACTTATCCTATCACAGATGAGAAGTGTTTCTTTCATTATTTTTATGGAAACCCAACGGAGCCATACCTAACCACCTCATTTGCTTTCCATAGCCACCCTACACACTGCGGTACGCTCTGTCCATTGGCCTGACAGCGCAGAGGAGATACATATTTTGTGCCACCTTTCACGTATCCTTTGAATTCTTTTGATATTTTTATATAGGCACATAAAATGACAACTGAAGGGGCACAAGTTCAACTGAGGGGGCTAAGCCCCCCTTTGCCCCCTTGTGGAACCAGGCCTGCATGGCCAAAGAGGTTTATTTTCATTTTGGAGTAAATAAAATGGAGGCATCAGCAGGAAAGTACCTTGTACTGACTGCAAAATATGATGGTGGATCTTTGATGTCATGAGGCTATTTTGCTTCCACTGTTGTTGTTTAAGGCCCAGTGAGGTCAAAAATGTGATTTTAGCGTAAGAGCTGTTTGAACAAACTGCCTGAAATATCAGCCTCTTTTAGTGGGAAGGAGTTTTGGCTTGCCTGGTGATATGATATCACCAGTAGTAAAACAATAAGAAAGTGAGTTCCAAAGTTCTCTGCCAATAACAGCTAGTTTTAATTGTTCTGCTCCCCACTCAGGCCATTCCCAGACAGTCCTAGCAAAACTCTTTGCTTGAGAAATCGCTCCTTGCTAAGAAGTTATTTTTATTTATTTTTGACCATTTTAATTGAACAATTCACAGTAAGGTACTCAGAAATGTTTTGATATGAAGATAAAAACAGATATGTTGGTCCTTTTAAGGTCAACAGCATCATGAACTTTACCAAGTACCTGGACATTTTTGCCAAAAATGTGGTTGCCTCTGCCAGGAGGCTGAAACTTGGCTGCAAATGGATCTTCCAGCAAGACAATAACCCAAAGCATACATGAAAATTCACAAAGAGATGTTTAATTGACCACAAAATAAATTAATTGCAATGGCCATAAATTGCAATGGCCGGACTGTGGTTTGAAATGAAGAGGACAATCCATAAGCAAAGATGAAGGATATCAAGGATCTGGAAAGATTCTGTTTGAAGGAATGGGTTCAAATCCCTCACAATGTGTTTTCCAATCTCATAAAACATTTTAAATAAAGGTGAAATAAAAATAAAATAAATAAATAAAAGAATAAACAGTGGTGGGGAGAACGCTTTGCTATTGTTTCAAGTGCTGAGTGCCGCTTTAAACAATATCTCTTTCTCTGAGCCATTGTATTAGTATAAAATAATATATACAGTACCAGTCAAAAGATTGGACACACCTACTCATTCCAGGATTTTTTCTTTTCTTTTTACTATTTTCTACATTGTGGAATAATGGTGAAGACATCAGAACTATGAAATAACACATATGGAATCACGTAGTTACCAAAAAAGTGTTAAACAAATCAAAATATATTTAAATTCTTCAAAGTAGCCACCCTTTTTGACAGCTTTGCACACTCTTGGCATTCTCTCAATCAGCTTCACCTGGAATGCTTTTCCAACAGGGAACCGCACATGCGGAGATCCTCTGTTTACCTACTTTGCGTCTCACAAAAAATATACAAATGTTTTTCTTTGTTTAAGACTTTGTTGTTTAATACATGATTCCATATGTGTTATTTCCAGTGGTGGAAAAAGTACTCAAAAGTCATACCAGACATCACAACTATCTTGTTTTTTTTTCTTTCTATTTACGGATAACCAGGGGTACACTACAACACCCTGACATTAATTTCCAAACAAAGCATGTGTTTAGTGAGTCCACAAGATCAGAGGCAGTAGAGATGACCAGGGATGTTTTCTTGATAGTTGTGTGAATTGGACCATTTTCCTGTCAAAATGTAAGTACTTTTGGGTGTCATGGAAAATATATGGAGTAAAAAGTACATTTTTGTCTTTAGGAATGTAGTGAAATAAAAGTTAAGTAAAGTACAGATACCCCCAAAAAACTACCATAGTAGTACTTTAAAGTATTTTTAGTGAAGTACTTTACACCACTGGTTATTTCACAGTTTTCATGTCTTCACTATTATTCTACAATGTAGAAAATAGTTTTTAAA
The DNA here is from genome assembly GCF_057628025.1 of Oncorhynchus mykiss. Classification (NCBI taxonomy): domain Eukaryota; kingdom Metazoa; phylum Chordata; class Actinopteri; order Salmoniformes; family Salmonidae; genus Oncorhynchus; species Oncorhynchus mykiss. The sequence continues at coordinate 52,730,921 of NC_143022.1, read as the reverse complement.
AAATAAAGAAAAACCTTGGAATGAGTAGGTGTGTCCAAACCATTGACTGGTACTGTGTATATTTTCATACAATATAGTGCAGAATTTGTATGATTTATTTTAAAGTATTTTTTAGCTCATCTTTATCGGGAGGGTGCCAATCATTTTAGTTTTCACTTATTCAGTGAGGATGTGGCCATTGAATTTCAATCTTAGCGTAAATACTTCATTAGCATTGTGGAGAAAAGTTCTCTCCCTCGCCTCTGTAACTTTCAATGTATGGCGCCTTTTGAATTCTAATGTTGGGACTTGAAATATGATCGCCTTTCACATGTAAATGAACAAGGACCAAATCCCCAAAATTGCTTAGGGGGAATTGTTTGAACATGGAAACTGGAATGGAAATGTGAGTCAGTCTGCACACAGACAGAGAGCTAATGTTAATTCTTGTGCAGAGCTCCTTTGTGGTTGGAGGGTTCTATTCAACCTACCTTTGTACTGTGAAATGAAGAATAGGCCTAGCCTGATGATCCTCATAGCCTGGATATTAATACAGCAAGATGATCCAATACAATTTGCCATCAGGAAATTCATTTCTGAGAAATCCAATTTCCACACATAGGCCTACTGCTCATTTGAATATAAATCAAAGGGACAGTTTTTATACTATTCTTTTTTGTTTCTGTATTCCGAATCGATCCATAGCTAAGACTATGAGTGGGAGGAGATTCTCATCTGTTGAAATGTCCTGCTGTAAAGTACCGAATCCTGATTCTTTCTCTGAGGCTGGACTAGGTGCATACTAATGAGCAGAGCTATTAGCTGCCTGAAAACTCTGCTGTTGTAGAGAAGCGTTCTAAATCAACTACCTTGTGGTTATATGATTATCATTTCAGAATGGATAAGTATTCAATGTTTCTCTGAACAGGCTGTACCTTCATGTTCTGTCTTATGTATTGGGTTGCAATTCATTTCTAGAAGAGGAATGAAACATCAGACAACTGTGCCCGTAGTAGGCCTATCAACTGTTTGGGTTTCAGTTGGAGAATAAGACTGTGTGTCAAATAAGAGGAAGCACTGTCACAAAAATGGCTTGATACACACGTGGCATGGTTAGACCTGAGAATTGCTTTGTTTGGGCTGCTCAATGATGACGCAGAGAGCTGTTAGTAGATGTTAGCTAGCCATGTTTTGTCACTCAACTTCCACAAACAGCCAAAACGTTTTTATTGGTAGAAGCTATTCCTAATCCGCTCTATCCAATCAGTGGGGTACAGCCCACCCTTCTCTTTCAAGACAGTTAAGGTATTTAGAGCACGGAGCATGATCCTGGAAAAGGAGGATCAAGCTAGTAAGCATTAGAAATCGTATCTTTCTCATTCCAGGTCATCCAGACCGGGAAGGTAGTCTAAATCTTAGCACTAGCTGTTCGGTCTGAAAAAGACTGACAAATCATGGGAATTTGAAGAGCTATGAAGACATTCATACCTGTGAGTCAAGCGTTGCTAGGTAACAGTAGCCTTGGCAACACTGCTCCCTTTTGGCTAAAGCAAGTGTGAGAAGCATGGTTACATGCAGTAAGTTTGTGCTTTTAATATGAACTAAATACTGCACTCTGAGCCAGATGCATGATAGTGTTAGACAAAGCAAGGAAAGTTAACTTCAAAACGTGATGTAGTTTTATTGGAATTAACAGCTGTTGGTAAATAATTAATCTGCTAGCTTCTGACATGATTTACTGCATCAAGAAAGAGAGCAGTTGATGGGTTACTAAAACAGCTCCATCTACAGACTGGTAAAAGTTATTCCTAATTTGACAAGCAGAAAAGTAGGGGAAAATTTCATAACCTCTATGTCTTTGTCTGACTTGTTGGGTTAGTGGCAAAAAATGGCAGTTGTTTGTAACAAGTTTGTGGAAAATGTGGGAATGCAGTTACTAAAACAGCTGTACTGATCTGAAGTGAAAATGTTGGTTCCACAAACATATGAATGGCAGAGAAGTAGAGGAAGATGTCATACCCTCTAACTTTTTTTGTCTAACTTGTTGGGGTAGTGGTCAAAACGGGAGCTGTTTGCGAAAAAAGTTACAGTAAATGTTGTTGATGCGGTACCTAAAACAGCCATATTGTTAGATCCGTAATGGATATTTCTGTTATTATTTCAGATTTGAAAAGCAGAGAAGTAGACCAAGATGTCATACCGTCTAACTTTTTGGCTAAAATGTTAGGAAAAGGAAAAGACGGTGTAAGAGAGGCGGACGTGCGGGCACCCTGACCAGTGGCAATATTAGCATGTAAATCTTGGTGGGGCAAAAAAAAAAACACAACACTAAACAATACATTAATTGCACTATAACAGTGACAAACGGTGCCCACACACTATTAGGGCCTACATAAAGCTGTCCCTTCAGCAGAGTCCCAACAGCAGTCCCAACACCTTACCACTGCTACACCTGGCTATCAGCGGAGCCTTGTCTGGCAGCGAAACTGTTCATTCAGCCTCATTTACTGCCTTTTTAAAAAAACATCGCTGATATGGCTGACTTGTTTAAACAAAGTGGTTTCTAATGACAATTGAGATGTACGAACTATGGTATAAGGGGACGACGAGTGGATAAGAGACAATGTGTAATTTCGATTAAGACATTAATGAGCGAGCTAGGATGGACGTAGTCAATATAACTACTTATTCAGCACTTTTGAAATGTACAGCGACAGAATTCAGAACATGGGCCGTTTTGACAGTATTTTTTACACCAAGTCAGAACTATATGATAATAAAGGGGTCATATAATCAGACAATGAAAGCTCTTACAATATTCGATTACATTTCTCTAAAACAGGCTACACGTGCACCACCAAGGCAGAAGAGTAGGCGAACTTAGGAGGGGAAACGGGACTAAATTATCAGGGCGAGGCACATAGGCTACTAACACTTAGTATTCCTTTCTTAGCTACAGTGTACATATCTCCCTGGCATATTACATTGTTTATGCAGCAGCAAACAAGACATTTTTGGACTCACCTTGTGCTGTTCTCACTTGAACAGGAAGGTGGTGCGGCGGTCCTTTTTGTGGGCAAATTTTCTCATCAAACTTTGTCATCAAAGTCTGGCATTCTCTGGATTTATTGTGCTTTCAAGACAACTGGGAACTCTAAAAAAAAAACAAGGTCGACTCATGATGACGTCAGTAATCTTCAGGTCGGAGCTCTAGAAAGAGGCCAGATTTCCCGACTTGCAATTCCAAGTTGGATGACCGTTCAAAATGTATTTTCCCCAGTCGGATCTAGTTTTTTCCTGAGTTCCCAGTTGTCTTGAACTCACTGAAATCAGATTTCCCAATTCAGAGCTCCCAGTTGTTTTGAGCGAGGCAGAATGCTGTATTGACACCATGGCCAATGTTGAATGTTTATCCTTTTAAGCTTGGAAAAGAGACCCTTAAACCCAGACTTGGGACCACACACCCACTCCACTGAATAGCAGGCTAGTGATTGCTTTGCAATGCTTGCCGTTAGCCACAGATTCCTTCCAAACCACTCAATGTTGTGTAATGTTTATGTCCAATGGCCGTTGAGCAACAATACGTTTTATCTATATTTTTTCTTCATTATTTCTCTTCATATGACATGGATTAAAAAGGATTTGCCGGTAGATTGTCGACTTGATTCATGATGATGACTGCTCGCTTGGAAGCTAAGATTTTGAAAGCATGATGTTGACATCAGTCCAATCAAAGCTGCTGTAAATATAACATGATTTGATGTAATTTTATATGTGGCCAATGACCTTGAGCATTCTTGGATGGTAGCCTCTAATGTAACCCTATGGCAGCACCCAAGGGGCTTGAATTATTTAGATTTGGCGGTGACGTAGTGTCCCCATGAGTGACAGAACACTGAGCCAATCACAGCGCAACTAGAGAACATTACCAACCGCTACGCTCCGTATTTTCTACTGGCTGCCCCACCACCACAGAAAGCATTGAGCTAGACTGAAACACCTGCATTTTGGGGCTGACTTACTCAAGAAAGCAAAAAAGAGACCAAGTTTGTTTCCGGCTTTATTAACTCAAAGGTTATATGTCTTGACCCTGACAAAACTACGTTGGCAAATAAATAATCAGTCTCTACCCGCCATTGTACTGGTGAACGTACAATCCCTGGAGAGGAAACTGGACAAGGTCTGTTTGAGATTATCCTATCAACGGGACCTGAAGAACTGTAATATCCTATGTTTCTCAGAGTCGTGGCTGAACAAGAACATTGAAAATATACATCTAGCTGGTTTTTCAATGCATCGTCAAGACTGTACGGCAGCATTGGGTAAGGTTAGGGAGAAGAGGGGTGTCTTTGTTATCAACAGATTGTGCACCATCTCTAATATTAAGGACTATTCATGGTTCTGCTCACCAGAGTTAGAATACCTCATGATAAACTGTAGATCATACTATTTACCAAGAGAGTTTTCATATATATTTTTTGTAGCTGTCTATTTACCACCATAAACTGGTGCTGGAGCTAAGACCGCACTCAACCAGCTGTATAGGGCCATAAGCAAACAAGAACATGCTCATCCAGAGGTGACGCTCCTAGTGGCTGGTGATTTTAATGCAGGGAAACTGAAATCCATTTTACCTAATTTCTACTAGCATGTCACCGTGTCACAAATATCATACACCCAAGACATTGTCATGACTGTCCACGAGAATCCAAATAGGTCAGATCAGGTTTGCAATGAATAACTTCAATCAGACACCCTCTCACCCTAGAGGGGGAAGGAAATAACTAGTGGGGGTTAGCAACTCACGCCCTGTTGTAAATCAAGTGAGAAGATTCAGACATGCGCTCTCAAGATTCACCAAAGGAATGTGTTTTGTTTCAACTGACTTTTTCCCGCTGAAACTAACACGTTCAATATTTCTAACATAGAACGTGGGGAATGGTCAGAGGCGATCTATAGAACACTAATATCATTAAACATTTTATAAAGGAAATACTGTAACATGGAAAGTATACCCACTGTATGTATGAAGTTTCCATGTTTTTGTTAAGAGAGGGATGTAATTTGAGAAGCTAGTTAGGGAAAGGGGGATACCTAGTCAGTTGTCCAACAATGTATTCAACTTAAATGTGTCTTCCGCATTTAACCTCTGAATCAGAGAGGTCCAGGGGGCTGCCATAATCAACATTCACGTCTTCAGCGCCCGGAGAACAGTGCCTTGCTACTGCCTTGCTCAGAGGCAGATTGACAGATTTTTACCTTGTCAGTTCCGGTTACTGGCCCAATTCTCTAAACACTAGGCTACCCGCCGTGAGGTCAGGGAGTGTGCCAGCCTGCCGGAACAGCCCCTTTCGAACAAATTGTATAAATGATGGGTTAAGAAAAAACCCACATTGGACTAGAAAAGTGTGAAGCTGTAGCTGCACGTTTAAAGTGGTCTGAACTTTGAATCTCAACATGAGGTGGAGACGATAAACTCCACTACACCACTGCTCTTTTCTGTGAAGGTCATGTTAGGCTGAATTCAGTGCATGAACTATCACTTTACTGTAGGAGGAGAGTGGAAGAAGCTCCACATGACAGGACTCATGTCTGGCAGAGTCTCTTTGTGTTATTCACCAAGACAACGGAGTCAGTCAAGCCTCCAGGAGTTTTTCTACTGGAGGTCAGTCATCTCTGATGTTCAAATACTGTAGTGCCCCTGAAGTCTTCTTGTGATACGGAGTAGTTTTGATAAATAAAAGTCTACCTTTTTTTACTTGATTTTGAACATAATGCAGGACAATATTGAGTCAGTTTTATTAAGACCAGAACATATAGAATAGCCTACTTTAGTATAAAATTTTTCCAAAACCATGCACATGGTAGGCCAAGCTCTACTTTTTTTTTATATATGCCATAGTAATAGATGAAAAAGACAATGTATTACAACAAAAATATGTTTTATATTGCCAATAGCAGCCCATCCTGTCAGACGTGATTGTCATGGTTGTCTTGATATATAGGTTATTCTGACCCTGTAATAACATAAGTTGAAGTCGTGAGCGTCTACTGACCCCACTTCAGAATTAACTTGTCACTGGGCTCTGCCCTTATTATTCATTATTAACACAGCAATTGGATTTAGATGGACTTGAATACATCAGTGAGAACAACACCCAAAATATGGTTAGGAGGAACAACTTAATGTAATGCGACCATAATGACGTTGAAGCACTTGCAGTTGAAGCCTGCTCTATTGAACAAAGCCTATTATTTCAAATGCAGATTATTACTCAGTTTTATGATTTATATAGTTGTATTACTTAGTTTTAGGAGCAGCATTTCCCTCTTAAACAGCTACTCATGGGTCGATGCAAGTTAACATTGTGTTCAAACCAACACGATGTGAACTTGCATCGACCATGAATGGTTGTTTAAGAGGGAAATGCTGCTCCTAAAACTAAGTAATACACCTATTTAAATAATACAACTGAGTAATAATCTGCATTTGAATGGAATAAATAATTAATGGAATTATGCAACAGACAGATATTGCATAATTGAAAACAGCTGAAACTGGGTAAGGGGTTCTGATTGAATAGTGCCTCAAGTAACCTTTTTGAGCTAAACCTCAAACATCTACAATTAGATGGTTCAGCCATGCTCTGAATTGAATGTACATATTCCTACTAAATAAGCTAAAGCCAAGCCAAGTCATTTAGTTTTGGCAGTGTTGTTTTGTCTCCGAAATGAGGTTAAAGAAAAGGAAATTGTATGCTTTCCTATTACACACACAATCAAGTCCCAAGGTGCTTGTGTTGCTTAACGACTTGGTTTGCTGCCACTTCCTTTGCGGTGATTTGGGATGGTGCCCCATTCACTCTCACTGTTTTAGCTCATCAGTGCTATGTATTGTATATTTCACCGTATTTCTGTGAATCAGACCCCCCACACTGAGGGCATCTGATCTGTGCGATAACAGTTGAGAGGATCACGCAGCTCATGCCTTCTCTTTCTCTTTAGCATCTGCTCTTCCCTGTCTGCCCTTCTTGTTCCACTTGGGTGAAATCTGAATCTGGGTGCCACACTGTTTCATCGAATTTTCAGTGAAACTGGGATTTCCCACAACACCTCAAATTAGAGGATATGAAAAATTCAGACTCTTCCAACCCCACGGGGATAGCCAGCCTGAGCCTACATGGCAGGTTGGCAGGCTGATTTGAGTGACAACCTATGAAAGAAGAAGTCCTTTGCTCTCAATAAATTGCGCGCGGGCGCACACACACACGCACATTCACCTTTGACGAACCTCACTAAATGATAACATTGATGCCTGTCAAGCCAAGCATGTAATCACAGAGCATGCAAACAGACAGTAATTAGCATCAGCGAAGCATAACCTTGACTTTGTGTACATTACAGTGCATATAAGGAAATCAGTAAATTTAAATAAATGCATTAGGCCCTAATCTATGTATTTCACATGACTGGGCAGGAGTGCAGCCATCAACCATGGGTGGCCCACACACTTGGGAGTCAAGGTGACCCACTGGGGAGCCAGTCCCAGTCAATCAGAATGAGTTTTTACCCACAAAAGGGCATTATTACAGATATAAATACAATTGGTGGCTTATGGTAGAGAAATTAACATTAAATTCCCTGGCAGCAGCTCTGGCGGATATTCCTGCAGTCAGAATGGCAATTGCTAGCTCCCTCAGAACTTGAGACATCGGTGGCATTATGTTGTGTGACAAAACTTCACATTTTAGAGTGGCCTTTTATTGTCCCCAGCACAAGGTGCACCTGTGTAATGATAATGCTGTTTAATCAGCTTCAAATTTGTTTACACCTGTCAGGTGGATGGATTATCTTGACAAAGGATAAAATGCTCACTAACAGGGATGTAAACAAATTTGTGCACAACATTTGAGAGAAATAAGCTTGTTGTGCATATGGAACATTTCGGGGAACTTTAATTTCAGTTCATGAAACATGGATGAAGCAGGACGATTTTTTAAACATTTCGTCTGACAAACTTGTCTCTTTCTGAAAAGTTGAATGGCCCTACAATGCTGCATGATTCTGCCAGTAAGATTTAAGGACCTGTCAATCTGTTCTGTCAACCTGGGTGCCCTCTGAAGCTGTTCTCTGATTCTCTACATGGCAATTTTCGTCTAGGAGTGACTCTTACCCGTCATTTGATAGTGGCCATGGTTATCACATTGCTGTACACGCTGGTATGCAAGACTTTCAGGCAGAGAGAATGGCGTGTAAATTAGTTTACATCCCCCCACACTATGAGAATGATTGGGTTGACTCGAGGTTGTCAGACTGCTTGTGTCTGACTGAGGAATTATTCATGCATTCCAGGAATTATTCATGCATTCCAGGAATGAATAATACATTCCAGGAATTACTAATATATTCCAGGAACAACAGAGGCAGGTGTCGTGGAGAAGTTGAGGCATTTGTAATCTCTCCGATACCTCCAACTTTTTAATGTCTGACCCTCTATACCTATAATCTACCACCTGTTTGCCGAGAAGTCTAAGGTTCACTCAGTGTTGTCAAGCAATCGAATCAATGTGTTTGGTAAGGCTTTGCTTAGGCTGCATGTGTAATGCATTATGATGCTGTTATAAATGTATTGTAAGAATTGTCAAAATCATATATGACCCTCATAATAAGGCACTTCACAGGTCAGTGAAGTACAGATTTTTTAATAGTCGTTTCATGTTTGTTGGCCAAGCCATCTTTAATTGTCAGTGTTCCTCTCCTCCACCATCCTTTACCATATGACGTTGTTGGTGAAAGATAAGGGAGAAGCTATCCTTGGAAGAGCACTTGATATCACAACATACATTTTTATTAATATTCATTCATTTAGCCAAGCTCACTTCCAAAGTACAGTACATATAGAGCCCCAGTTTAACCAATTTAACTACAACTTAACTTCAGATTAACTACAGAGCAGACTGTCTCTAAAAATCTGAGATGGGAATTGTTTGGAGCTTGTTTGCTACTGTAGAGGAGGGTGACATTGCTGCAGAGTGCAGACAAAGTATACTTTTTTGACTCTGCTGGCAATTTCACCCCAGGGCGAGTTGCCCCTGGGCTCAACCTGGTGTTTTAACTCAGGATGTTTTCGAACTTGTGTCAGTCATCTCTGGGTTGGATTTTATCAGTGAGTATTCTTTACAGAACGATGGGAAAGGCATGTTCCTAGAGGTAGGAATGGTCTATTGGTCTCTTGTGCAGATCAAATGGAGCACAGTTTAATTGAGTTCATGCTTACAACAGTGAACAGTGAACCCCAACACACCAAGACGAGGTGATGTGTTGGTGTAGATGATTTAGAGTGTTCCATTTAAACTGCAGCAGCCACCCTTGAAATGCCTTATTAACATCACAAGTATGCAGGGCACCAAGCACGTCACACCACAAAGCTCCACCACTGGCAATGTTATTATTCACTCATTAATTTATGATTCATGTCTAGGCATTAGAAATATTGTATGAGAGAGAGCACCATGGATGGCACAGTATACTATGTACTGTGTGTATCTACATTTTTAGGTGCATTCACTCTTGGCCCCCTTGTTTTCACTAATGGACCAGTACACTTTGTACCCACTCTCTTTGAGAGAGGATCAACACTGACTGAAATCTGTCCATTGGCTGGGGGGCAGTATTGAGTAGCTTGGATGAATAAGGTGCCCAAAGTAAGCGGCTTGCTCCTCAGTCTCAGTTGCTAATATATGCATATTATTTTTAATATTGGACAGCAAACACTCTAACGTTTCTAAAACTGTTTGAATGATGTCTGTTAGTATAACAGAACTCATATGGCAGGCAAAAACCTGAGGAGAAATCAAAGCAGGAAGTGAGAAATCTGAGGCTGGCATGTACTCAACACAGTTCCCATTGAAATCCGCTTGAGATATTAATGATGTTGCACTTCCTAGGGCTTCCACTAGATGTCACCCGTCTATAGAAATTTGAATGAGGCTTCTACTGTGTTGTGGGACTGAATGACAGCAGAATTAATCAGGTGTCTGGCAGTCAGCCATTCTGGTCAAGCGCATTGCACATGATAGCGACTTGCGTTCCATGGCTCCCGAAAACACAAAGGAATACCCCCGGTTGGAACTTTATTGAAGGGGAATGTTAAAAACATCCTAATGATTGATTCTGTACTTAGTTTGAAATGTTTCTTCGACCTGTATTAAACGTTTTTAAAGTTTTTGTCTGACTTAACGCTGACCAAAACGAGCGTTTGGATATGTATACCAAACGCGCTAACAAAAGTAGCTAATTGGACATAAATAACGGACATTGTCGAACAAATCAAGCATTTTTTGTGGACCTGGGATTCATTGGAGTGAATTCTGATGAAGATCATCAAAGGTAAGGGAATATTTAGCATGTCATTTATAGTTTATGTTGACTACAACATGGCAGCTATTTTGACTTGATTGTTCTGAGCGCCGTCTCAGATTATTGCATGGTTTGCTTTTTCAGTAAAGTTTTTTCGAAATCTGACACAGCGGTTGCATTAAGGACAGGTATATCTATAATTCCATGTGTATAACTTGTATTCTCATCTACATTTAGGGTGAGTATTTCTGTTGAATCAATGTGGCTATGCAAAATCACTGGATGTGTTTGGAACTAATGAATGTAACGTGCCAATGTTAACTCTGATTTTTTTATATAAATATGAACTTTATCAAACAAAACATAAATGTATTGTGTAACATGAAGTCCTATGAGTGTCATCTGATGAAGATCATCAAAGGTTAGTGATTCATTTTATCTCTATTTGTGGTTTTTGTGACTCCTCTCTTTGGCTGGAAAAATGGCTGTGTTTTATTGTCACTAGGTGCTGACCTAACTTAATCGTTTGTGGTTCTTTCGCCGTAAATCCTATTTGAAATCGTACACTGTGGTGCGATTAACAACAATAATACATTTAAAACGATATAAGATACATGTATGTTTAAGGAATTTTAATTATGAGATTTCTGTTGTTTTGAATTTGGCGCCCTGCACTTTCAGTGGCTGTTGTCATATCATCCCGGGTAATAGGATTGCAGCCTTAAAGGGCCAATCAGCAGTTGTCACAATAACAAAGCATCTTCCCCGCCACTGTTTCGGTAAAAAGTTGAGGAATGGGCCTAGAGAAATTCATAGACAGAGCTATGGATGCAAGGACTGACCATCCATGATATAAAAATGATAGTTTTAACCATGTATCGAGGCTTATATCTTGGGTTCTGATGGGATACGACAGTTAAGCTAAGCTCGTGAGGCATTTACAGGTTATATTCTTCAAGAATAAATGGGTACACATCATCCATTTAATGAATCATTAAGTCCATGAATGGATGTAACAACTGCTGATTGCCTCTTATGACCTTAGTATGCTCTTAGGCCGTATTTTTTGGATTGGTTTAAATCTCTTAGTCTAACTGACAGATGGGTATCTCGAGCCACCGAGTTGAGGCTGAGGGATGCATTACAATGTGTTGTCACTTTAAGACCAAACGTCTGGAAAGGGGAGGAGAGTCAGGAGAGGGAAAAACTGACAACAAATGAGAAGCAGTGTATGTGCAGACACAGTGACACCTTGGTGAGGAGAGTCAGAGCGGGGGAGTGAGGCAGGCAGAGGGGAAGAGAGTAAGAGGGCTGGAAAAGAGAGACTGAGATCAAAGAGAGCGAGATGGAGACAGACAGAGATAGCCTCACCAGACAACTGCCATTATAATTAGTGTTTACGGAACTTTTTTCAGAGCTAATGATCTGCTCGTGTGAGTCACGGAGATAATTTAGACTGGTGGCAACGTGCAGCACAGAGCATCGCCAGAACTCCTTCACATTCACACAGACAGCAGGCAGGTGAGTGTGCCTGTCGCTTCATGGGCTTTCTTTCTTTTTGAGTAACTATCACTTATATACAATTACCATGTTATTACCATTTTATTCTGTGCTGTAATGTAAAATTCTCCCATAGGTATAGTATTTTATGCACAAGTATGTGTTGGCTGCATTAAATATTGATCTACTGTTCCATTGTAAAAACCAAATCTTCTCTCACTGAGACTTGCAGCTCCTTTGTCCTGAAAATGGCTGTATATCCCAGGATTTATCATGGCTTTGCCTGGTGACTCAAATCCCCTTCCTCTCAGTGATGTGGGGATAACTTGCTCTCCCTCACAGTTTATAATGAGATGGGGTACTACTGGTCTGCTCTCTGTCAGTCAGGGTGTTTGTCTGGCTGTGACTTTGACCTATAATAGCATCATCTAATGGTATCATATGTTGTGTCCTAGAAGATGGGCTCTTCTCCCTGTCAGACGGAACTGATTTGAGCGGCTTCCACTAAGCACATCATGTTGTAACTTGCCAAACCAGCTGCTATTGATGTTGGTTCCCTTTATGACCCACTTCACCTGTCAAACCCGAGTGCTAGACAGAGTCTGCATCCCAAATCGTACCCTATTCCCTATATAGTGCACTACTTTTGACGGGGGACGTATCGGCCCTGGTCAAAAGTAAAGTAGACTAGAGTAGAGCAGAGTAGTGTAGTGTAGAGTAGACTAGTGTAGAGTCTTTATTAACCCATGGGGCAATTCATTTTGCAGCACATAGTAAAAACACATTGAACACAGACAAATAAATATACCCCAAAACAATAAATACAGCAATATGTACACAACTAACAGTAGTCCTTCAGCTTATTGAGAAAGCTGATAGCAGCTGGCATGAAGGAGAGTTTTGAGCCATTTTAAACTTGGGGAGTGTGTACTGTGGCTGTGCCCTGGGGGAAACAACATAAATTCATCAAACAAGGGATGCTGGGAGTTCCTCAGAATGGATTGCGCCTTACATATGACTGGTGTCTGTAGTGCACTATATAGGGAATAGGGTGCCATTTGGACCTCAGCCAGAGCCATCTTTTATACGGCTCTCTCTAGTGCTCGACAATAATTAATGGACCCCTTAAAATGTTAAAGTACTTTTATTGCAGATTGGAGTTACCTTCAGACAGTGAAACCTCTGCTCTTCAGTCTTGGTGTGCGACTCAAATGACACCCTATTCCCTATATAGTGTGCTATTTTTCACCAGTCCCGGTCAAATATAGTGCACTTAATATGGAATAGGGTGCCATTTGTTTCGGTAAAGGACGTCCCTGGGGCTATTTTTATGTATTTTGGCCAGACTGCTGGATAGTCATCAACGGCTACCCTGAGTGTAAATGGAGCTTATCTCTTTTATTGATCCCTGTCTATTAGTCTCACCATAGACTACACACTTATTAAGGCCTAGATTCAATCAGATGAAGCTTTAACCGGCGGTAGCCGACATCTCCACAGCCGGGGGTTTTGGCTGTGTCGGGGTTGTAACTGCATTAGAGCAGTCAAATCGGTGAGCAGCTGCTCCTGTGGTTGTCACTAAGCCATACACATTCCAGTATAGGTATAACACCGGGAGCGTTTGCCGATTTGATAGCTCCAACACAGTTACACCTCTGACATCGTCTAAATAAAAACAATGAAACTGCTATGCAACTGTTGGTTATCGCGGGTTAAGGCAGAACTGATTGAATCTAGCCCTAAAATCTGGGATACCGTTGCACAGTAACAGGAGTCAGTGTTGACTTAGCCCAAAGGCCGGCAGATGACGATATTGAGTCGTGTCATCTTACTGTCCAAAGGGAATCTATTCAGGTGGCTATGCACTAGTTCCCCCCATAGACCAGTTCGTACATAAAACATTCTCCATTAAGGTGGTATTTGTATTTTGTATTTGTTATGGATCCCCATTCGCTGCTGCCAAGGCAGCTACTCTTCCTGGGGTCCAGGAAGAACAGTTATACTATTTTTAAAACATTACAATACATTCACAACAGATTTCACAACATATTAAGTGTGTGCCCACTACTACCACATATTTACAACACAAAATCCACATGTACCTGTGTGCATAGTTATTGTGTGTTTGTATGCATGTATCTGTGCCTATGTTTGTGTTGCTTCACAGTCCCCACCATTCCATAAGGTGTATTTTTATCTGTTTTTCAAATCAGATTTTACTGCTTGCATGAGTTACTTGTTGTCAAATAGAGTTCCATGTAATCATAGCTCTATGTAGTACTGTGTGCTTCCCATAGTCTGTTCTGGACTGTGAAGAGACCTCTTGTCTTGTGGGGTTGCATGGGTGTCCGAGCTTTGTGCCAGTAGTTCAACATGTCAATACCTCTCAGAAATAAAAGTAGTGATGAATTCAATCTCTCCTACACTTTGAGCCAGGAACGATTGACATTATTAATGTTAGATCTCTGTGTACATCTAAGCGCCAGATGTGCTGCCCTGTTAGGGGCCAATTGCAATTTGTCTAAATCCCTCTTTATGGCACCTGACCACACGACTGAACAGTAATCCAGGTGCGGCAAAACTAGGTCCTTTAGGACCTGCCTTGTTGATAGTACAGCTAAGAAGGCAGAGCAGCACATTATTATGGACACACTTCTCCCCATCTTAGCTACTATTGTATCAGTATGTTTTGACCATGACAGTTGAAAATCCAAGGTTACGCCAAGCAGTTTTGTCCCTCCAACATTATTCATTACAATATGTAGTTGAGGTTTAGGGTTTAGTGAATGATTTGTCCCAAATACAATGCTTTTAGTTTTAGAAAAATGTAGGTCCATTCTGAAACTAATGCAACTCTTTGTTAAGTTTTGCAGTTATTTCAGTTGCTGTAGAAGCTGATGTGTATAGTGTTGAGTCATCTGTGTACATAGACACACTGGCTTTACTCAAAGCATGTCGTTAGTAAAGATTGAAAAAAGTAAGGGGCCTAGATAGCTGCCCTGGGGAATTCCTGATTCTACCTGGATTATGTTGGATAGGCTTCCATTAAAGAACACCATCTGTGTTCTGTTAGACAGGTAACTTGTTATCCACAATATAGCAGGGGGTGTAAAGCCATAACACATGTTTTTTTTCCAGCAGCAGACTTTGATTGCTAATGTAAAAAACTGCACTGAAGTCTAACAAAACAGCCACCACAATATTTTTATCATCAATTTCTCTCAGCCAATCATCAGTAATTTGTGTAAGTGCTGTGCTTGTTGAATGTCCTTCCCTGTGTGCTAAAAGTCTGTTGTCAATTTGTTTATTGTAAAATGGCATTGTATCTCGACATGCATCCCTTGTATCTAACCCGGACGACACTGGGCCAATTGTGTGCCACTCTATGGGACTCCCAATCACGGCCAGTTGTGAGACAGCCTGGAATCAAACCAGGGTCTGTAGTGACACCTCAAGCACTGAGATGCGGCGCTTTAAACCGCTGAGCCACCCGGGAGCCCAAGATAATGCTTGTCTTTCATATTTTGGTTAGATATACTTGAATGTGTACTGTCAACGTTTGTTGTTGGTATGTCAGGCCTAAGTTTGCACATCTTGCCAATGAAAAAATCATTAAAGTAGTTGGCAATATCAGTGGGTTTTGTGATGAATGAGCCATCTGATTCAATGAATGTATCACGTTTCAGGTAAGACCCAGATGCAGACAGTGTCGAAGTAACAAAAGTGTATTACTAATACAGGGGCAGGAAAAATGACAGGTCAAGGGCAGGCAGAGGTCAGTAATCCAGATAGGGTGCAAAGGTTCAGAACGGCAGGCAGTCTTAGGGTCAGAGCAGGCAGTGGTCAATAATCCAATGTGGTGGGGCAAGGTATAGAACGGCAGGCAGGCTCAGGGCCGGGGCAGGCAAAACAGGAACTAGAACAGACAGGCGCAAGGGGAAAAACGCTGGTAGGTTTTACAAAACAAAACAAACTGGCAACAGACAAACAAAGAACACAGGTATAAATACACTGGGGATAATGGGGAAGATTGGCAACACCTGGAGGGGGGTGGAGACAAGAACAAAGACAGGTGAAACAAATGTCTGTAGTGACACCTCTGTCACCTGTGACAGAATGATGGAGCTCCAAAGCTTTTTACTATCATTCTTTATGTAATTTATCTCTGTTTCATAGTGTAGTTTCTTCTTCTTTTTATTCAGGTTAGTCACATGATTTCTCAATTTGCAGTACATTTGCCAATCGGTTGTGCAGCCAGACTTGGTAGTAGTGTCCCAACAGTTACATGTGTATAGGGGACATATTGGAGGGGCAGCAACCCTTGGTCTGTTTTACCCTGTAGTCACTGCAGGTTTGGAAGCCTTTGTTAATCTCTGTGCACGGAACCCGCTAGCGGGCTGAAATTCCACAACATACGGTGATCGCTACATAAATAGTCATATTAAACATTCATGAAAATACAAGTGTCTCACATGTATCGAAAGCCTAGAATCTGTGAACCGCTTGTGTCGTGAATTTCGTCTCATTCCATTTTCGATGACACATTCCAGGTAAATAACCCACACAGAATGTGACTTTTCCTGTCATGTTTGGTTTCACTGCAATCAACTGGTTTGTTTGTAACACAATCAGGCCAGATGGGCCATTTCGCGGGACTTATTGACTGAAAGAAACCGATTTGAAGACAACAAGTCATGACATCATTGTGCACCAATGATTTGCCCGCTGTTTCGTTGATTGACTGTATTTTAACCCAATGACCACTGATCGTTTTGAAATCTAGCCTGGTAGATAGCCAATGAGCTGAGCTAAACGGCAATAGGTCATGTTTATGTGTTGCAAGCCCAACCCATGTAGTAAACTCCAGCGTAAAGTGAGTAATTCGCTATTGAAGTTTCATACCGGAAGGAGAAACACATATTACACATTGCATTGTTTGGTAAATGCGCAGATTCAGCTGTTTATATATCAATCATTATGGCGACTAAGTCAGGGAAAGCTAAATCTAAGTCTAGATATACAGATGTACACACAATTTTAGAATAAATTGATTGGGAAGGTGAGACAGAGATTGTTGTAGGATGATTCGTTTTGCGATTGTGGAGGAATATTTTTTGAACGGGAGAGGACGTCGTTTGGACTGGTAAGTTCTTATCATGCTAATGCCCTTGTTTGAAATGAATAATATAAAACATTATTTGTGATTTTTTGTAAATTTTAGAAGCAATATATAAACACGTAATGTCATGAAATGTGAGATGCGTGTGTCTGCTGCCCCACCCCAACCTACATGAAATAGCCTATTTGAGGCTGTTGAGGGGAGGGCAGGCCCACACAACAATGGCCAAAGTGAAATGGAGACAGTAGATACAGCTGGTCTGTGGTAATATAATAAAGACAGTAGATCTAGCTGGTCTGTCATAATATAATAGAGACAGTAGATCTAGCTGAAATGTCATAATATAAAAGAGACAGTAGATCTAGCAGGTCATAATAATGTATTCAACCTAATGTTCCCTGTACTCTCTCTCTATATATATCTGTTTATTATACCTGTTGATACAGGGCTCATATGTGAAACTATTCTAACTGAACATTTTCTTTCACAGTGACACTGACTCCGAATGGGAGTCTTATCTGGTGTCCTGTGTGAATTTAAGTATGCTCTCTCTAATTCTCTCTTTCTCTCTCTCGGAGGACCTGAGCCCTAGGACCATGCGTCAGGACTACCTGGCATGACTCCTTGCTGTCCCCAGTCCACCTGGCCTTGCCGCTGTTCCAGTTTCAAATGTTCTGCCTGCGGCTATGGAACCCTAAACGGTTCATTTTTACTCTTGAGGTGCTGTCCTGTTGCACCCTATACAACCACTGTGATCTCCACCCGGCACAGCCAGAAGAGGACTGGCCACCCCTCATAGCCTGGTTCCTCTCTAGGTTTCTTCCTAGGTTTTTGCCTTTCTAGGGAGTTTTTCCTAGCCACCGTGCTTCTACACCTGCATTGCTTGCTGTTTGGGGTTTTAGGCTGGGGCTATATAAATTGATTTGATTTGATAGAGGACTGAGGGTCTTCCAAATATTGAAAGTGTGTAAATAGTTACCCATGTTATTTTGTAAATGTATATATATATATATATATATATATTTTTTTTTCATATACTTTTTAATCAATAATTTTTTTTTCTCCCATTTTTTTTTTTTTTTTCTCAATTGTTTTTTTTTTGGGGGGGGGGGTGTGTTAGAATACCATTTTGGTATTTTGTTTAAAGTTATTTGTTTCAAAATTTATACCTTCACCAATTTGGCCACTTGGGTACATTTGGGCTACTTGTGTGGGACACCTGGGTGACTTTATGATAAATGTCATGTAGCACCCTCATTTAGGAAGTTATCATTCTGAAACTTTGCACAAGTACTGTTGCCCTCTTATATTTTCACTGAAATTGTCCCCATCATCCTATCTGAATGTTTGTTTTATCTTGTTCATTTTAAAGATGATACAAAAATAAAAATAAAAAACATGTTTTTTTTCATTGTTTTATCTAAACTAGATCTATTGTGTTATATTCTCCTAGATTCAATTCACATTTCCACAAACTTCAGAGTTTCTTTCAAATGGTACCAAGAATATGCATATCCTTGGTTCTGTGCCTGAGCTACAGGCTGTTAGATTTGGGTATGTCTTCAGGCGGATAAATTGCACAAAGTAGGGGGGGAGCTCTTAAGAGGTTTTAAGGCCTCTAGAAGTGCAAGTGATTTTAAAGAAAACATATTCATATATATTTGATATGCTGTAATATGTAAACCAGAGATGGAAACTCGAGTCTGAGAGTCGGACTCGAGTCGCACTGAAGTCGCAAAGAAAATGACTTGCGACTTGACTTAGACTCGTGATTAATTGACTTGAGACTTGACTTGGACTCTAGATGAGAGACTCGTGAACAATGCAAGTCAGTACTGGGCAAGTCAGTGTTTGTTGTGCATTCTGTCAGATAACATGGAGCAGGCGGCATTGTAACAGAGAAAGTAGTTTAATACAGAGGGCTGAAAAGTGTTCTAGAACGTCTGCGTTCTGCAAAAAATATGCAGACAACGACATATCTATTTCAATTGGGGAGAAGACAGAATCAGTGTCTGTCACTGTAGATACATTGACTGACAGGACCATGAGGGGGCTTCATGGGAGTAATGGTCATCACATGGCCATGGAATGGAAAAAAACTCAGATCGGTTGAGCTGTGATAGATTCACGGGTTCACACACAGGGAAAGCGAGTAGCAGCAGTGTAAAAACAATGGGGGGGGGGGGGGGTTGATCAATTGTTCAGCATTCTTATAGTTTGGGGGTAGAAGTGTAAGGGCCGATGCTGGAGATGAGAAGCAAGTACAGGGATTGAACATCAAACAAAACAAGAACAGCGTCTGGACAGAGGGAACCAAACAACATCATGACAATAATGCTGACACGGGAAACAAAACTGAGAAACTGACAGTTATAGAGGGGTCCAGGTGAGTCCAATGAGCGCGGATGCGTGTAATGATGGTGACAGGTGTGCGTAATGAAGGGCAGCCTGTTGCTCTCGAGCACTAGAGAGGGGGAGAGGAAGCAGGTGTGACAAGAAGCTGTTATCAGTGTAGATGAAGAGATTGAGACAGGTTAAAGAATGGTTTTTAAGCATTGAGACGTTTAAGACATGGATTGTGTATGCTTACCATTCAGAAGGTTTAATTGGCAAGACAAAAGATTTAAGTGCCTTTGAATGGGGTATGGTAGTACCTGCAAGGCGCACCGGTTGGAATGTGTCAAGAACTGCAACGCTGCTGGGTTTGTCATGTTCAAAATGTTCCTGTGTGTATAAAGAATGGTCCACCAACCAAAGAACATCCAGCCAACTTGACACAACTGTTGGAAGCATTGGAATCAACATGGGCCAGCATCCCTGTGGGACGCTTTCGACACCTTGTAGAGTCCATGGCCAGTCGAACTGAGGCTGTTCTTAGGGCCAAAGGGGGTGCAACTCAACATTAGGAAGGTGTTCCTAATGTTTTGTACACTCATTGTACATAGATCCCAGACAATATTGTATCTGTGGCTTTTAGGCTAACGTGAATGTTAGTTTTATTTCAATTTTCAGATCTATGCCTTTTTCATCTGTGAAAGAGTGGCTAGCCGGTTAAACATATTGGCACAAAGGTTAAGCTGTCAAAGTAAGAGCTTCTTGATGTATTTTTCAATCCTCTTATTTCAATACAATCTCCTCTGATCAATCATGTGTTTCACTCAGTAAGCTTTGAAGACACACAGATCCTATTAAGATTTTAAAAGGATTCCTTTGTGAGGTATAGAAATGTAGAGAAGAGACATCCAGAGTTACAAGCCAATCCTGTTCACTAATGGGTGGCAGAGACTGTAATTTGTTCAAGGAATCTGAAGTAGCCTATCACTTTGTGGAAACTAACAACAACTCAAGAATTAGGCTGAGCACCTACTGTGTTTTCAGCCTAAAGTATAGGCCTATTACCGTAAGACGTGTGTGTTCGAAATGTTCTACTGTATGTACCAGATGTGTATGTAAACTCAGCAAAAAAAGAAACGTCCCTTTTTCAGGACCCTGTCTTTCAAAGATAATTCGTAAAAATCAAATTAACTTCACAGACCTTCGTTGTGAAGGGTTTAAACACTACAATGAACACCATGCCTGTTCAATGAAACAGAAACAAGTAATGAACATGCACCTGTGGAACGGTCGTTATTAAGACACTAACAGCGTACAGACAGTAGGCAACACTAACAGCTTACAGACGGTAGGCAATTAAGGTCACAGTTATGAAAACTTAGGACACTAAAGAGGCCTTTCTACTGACTCTGAAAAATACCAAAAGAAACATGCCCAGGGTCCCTGCTCATCTGCATGAACATGCCTTAGGCATGCTGCAAGGAGGCATGAGGACTGTAGATGTTGCCAGGGCATTAAATTGCAATGTCCGTACTGTGAGATGCCTAAGACAGCACTACAAGGTGACAGGACGGACAGCTGATCATCCTCGCAGTGGCAGACCACGTGTAACAACACCTGCACAGGATCGGTACATCCGAACATCACACCTGTGGGACAGGTACAGGATGGCAACAGCAACTGCCCGAGTTACACCAGGAATGCACAAATCTCTCCAACAGTGCTCAGACTGTCCGCAGTAGGTTGAGAGAGACTGAACTGAGGGCTTGTAGGCCTGTTGTAAGGCAGGTCCTCACCAGACATCACGGGCAACAACGGGCACAAAGCCACAGTCGCTGGACCAGACAGAACTGGCAAAAAGTGCTCTTCACTGACGAGTCGGGTTTTGTCTCACCAGGGGTGATGGTCGGATTCGCGTTTCTCATCGAAGGAATGAGCGTTACAACAAAGCCTGTACTCTGGAGCGGGATCGATTTTGAGGTGGAGAGTCCGTCATGGCGGTGTGTCACAGCATCATCAGACTGAGCTTGATGTCATTGCAGGCAATCTCAGCGTTGTGCGTTACAGGGAAGACATCCTCCTCCCTCATGTGGTACCCTTCCTGCAGGCTCATCCTGACATGACCCTCCAGCATGATAATGCCACCAGCCATACTGCCCATTCTGTGCGTGATCTCCTGCAAGACAGGAATGTCAGTGTTCTACCATGGCCAGTGAAGAGCCCGGATCTCAATCCCATTGAGCACGTCTGGGACCTGTTGGATCGGAGGGTGAGGGCTAGGGCCATTCCCCCGAGAAATGTCAAGGAACTTGCAGGTGCCTTGGTGGAAGAGTGGGGTAACATCTCACAGCAAGAACTGGAAAATCTGGTGCAGTCCATGAGGAGATGCACTGCAGTACTTAATGCAGCTGGTGGCCACACCAGATACTGACTGTTACTTTTGATTTCAACCCACCCTTTGTTCAGGGACACAATATTCAATTTCTGTTAGTCACATGTCTGTGGAACTTGTTCAGTTTATGTCTCAGTTGTTGAATCTTGTTATGTTCACACAAATATTTGCTGAAAATAAACGCAGTTGACAGAGAGAGGATGTTTCTTTTTTGCTGAGTTTAAAAGATAATGTGGATAAAGAGTCTCTGCCAAGTCATTAACCAGTTTATATCTAATTTAGTCCACATTTCCCTCTTTGTTTTGGCCAAAGTCCATTATATAAAATCTTTGGTCATGCAGAATATAATACTTTTCTAAACACTTACAGTATACGTTAATGTGGATGCTATAATGATTACAGATAATCCTGAATGAATCGTGAATAATGATGAGTGAAACATTTTTTGTAATGGTGAAAGGTTGTCTTGGGGGTATGATATTTGTGCGTCTGTAACTTTCTCACTCATCATTATTCACGATTCATTCAGTTATATCCGTAATCATGTTAGCATCCACATCAATGTAGAATTGTTTAGAAACATATTCTATTCTTATTTACAATAAAAGTGACTTCAAAATGACACAATACATTGTTCACCATTAATTTCTATTGGGCACAGAATAAATGTACCCAACAAGGTTGTAGAGTCACCCGCTTGATGTAATCATTGGGTGCTATGAATATGGATGAAAACACAGTCAAATTAATGCTGACAGTCTGCACTTTAACCTCGTAGTCATTGTATCATTTCAAATCCAAAGTGCTTGAGTATAGAGCCAAAACAACAAGAAATTTGTCCCTGTCCCCAATACTTTTGGAGCTCACTGTATCAACAGTACTGCCACATCAGCATAACATTTTATTAACACTTGACAAGACTTGCATCATTTACATCATCATCAATATTCAGTCTGATTGGCTGATAGCCTGCACATGGCAGAGAGAGGCAGAAAGAGAGAGGAGGGGCTCCATCCTCAACCGAACTCCATTAGTTCTTCAGTTGGGAGGTGCACGTATGTCAGGCCAGCAGCAACACAGGTAGTCTAACCACCATATACAAAAATATCCACACAAGCCACTAGCCATATGTCATGAGTTAGAAGATCAGTGTTGGGATGAGTTACTTGGAAAAGTAATATATTACATACTACTCATTGCATTGAACAAAAGAAATGTGTTATATTACTAGTGAGATCACTTTGCGTTACTTTCATCAAAAGGTTGTGTCTGCTAAAGTCTTTGTGATGGAAGTTTGGTAGTGTTGCGTATCGATGCTAAACAACATGAATAGGCTCTCAAACTCAAGCAGGTATGTAAACGTGTGGTTGATAGTAGCATGCCAGATCAAACCGGATGGAATTGGGTAAAGGGATTTATTACGGGAGTATTACTTCTCAACGTGAAGTAAATAAAGGACCACTTGAAGGGAGGCTTTCTTATTGAGGCAAAGCGCCTCCAGATGACACGAGATGGTAAGAAGGTGGATAGCCTGTCAGTGCTACTAAACTTTGAGGATCTGGTACTGCCAGAAAAAGTTAGGATTGGGTATATGAGTTACTATGTGCGAATTTATGTTTCCGAAACCATTGCGTGGCTATAACTGTCAGGTTTGCGCATGTGGCAGCGTGATGTGGGTGAGAAGATGAATATGGGGAATGTGGAGACAGGATCCAGTTAAAGTGCTGTGTGGCATATATAATTCAGGGCCCTCATTTCTCAATGTTGCGTATGAACAGAAATGTTTGTAAACCATACGTGCGATCATTTCTAAGCAAAGTGTGGGATTTATTCATTTGTACTGATACTTGAGAATGTGTGTAAATTTAGCACACCTCTGACCCTGCGTACGCACAGCACCTGTAGAAAAGTCAAACTGCTAGTGAAATACCATCCACCAAATGGAGAAAGGATTGACATACTAGACAAAATCATAAACCATGAAAGAAAAAAGATAATACATTCACAGTCTATTCCTGTATTTCTTTTATAGACACTTAAGCTACTTAAAGTTCTCAGGGTGCTATTGAATTTATAAACGTGAAACCATTTAAGCCTAATTGAATAATAAAGTCAATCTGAAAGAGAGCGGAATGTAAGTTTGGAGGCAATTTAGTTAAACCAGTTGAATAATATTAAAAGGCAGCACTGAGGCATTGTGACTTGTCCAAAATGGCAAATCTTGCATTGCTGGAGCATTCTGGCACTTGCTGCATCTTGCAGGGAGCGTGTTTTCAATGAGCGTGCAGATTTCTTTTGCTGAGAGCGACGCTGGGCTTATTAGTATATTTCATTTTCCAAGGCATATTTTATTGTATCTCTGCAACTAACTCTCTCCAGTATGAGTAAGGGAGACGAAATGCAGCAATGCCATCCCAGTGCATACCCAAGTCATTTCCACCCTGGGATTTTTGGCCACTGGAACATTCCATGCGAGATTGCGGATCGGTCTGGCATTTCACAACCAACCATGAGCCGAATATTACCTGCAGTCCTTCATGGCATTATTTAATTGACCCCCACAATACATACAGTGTCCGTACACTGCTGTGCAACAGGCCAGATTGAAAAGAGATTTCCATACCATAGCTGGATTTCACAATGTCGCAGGAGCAAGTGACTGCACCCACATCACAATAAAAACACCATCATTGAACAAATTCAACAGATTCAACAGAAAAGGTTTCCATTCTGGCAATGTGCAGGTCATCTGTAATTCACATTTGGCTTTGTTGAATGTAGCGGCCAAACGGCCAGGTGGGACACACGATTCATTCATTGAGCAGAACCGTTCAGTCGGCCTTAACCTCCAGGAAGGAGCTGTTGAGGACGGATGGCTTATTGGTAAGTGACTTGTTTTATTTGCAAGGTTTTATTTGCCATGTTAGACCTCTACTGGGAAACAATATCTGAATTGTGTTCATAACTGCAGGAGACCGGGGCTACCCATTAAAAACATGGCTGATGACTCCACTCACAAAACCCTCCACTTGGTACAACCAAGCCCACGCAAGCACAAGATCCCCATTGGAGCGCACCATAGGCCTGCTGAAAGGGCGTTGGCTGTGCTTGTCTGGGACAGGAGGCACACTGCAATATCAGCCTTGCAAGGTTTGCCTCTGAAATGACATTACTTCAAATGCCATTACGTGAATGTAACACAATGTGCAAATTCCTTTTTAGGTTTGCTACATTGTCAAGGCTTGCAATGTGCTCCACAACATTGCAATCAAAAATGGCATTCCACCGAATGATCCACCCAGACCCGATGAGCCCATGTCTGACAGGGTGTGTTTCCCACCACCTATGGCTCTGGCACTGAGGACAAGAGTCAATATCATACTACTGTTTTAGGTATCTGTTCTTCCAAATATTGCAATCAAATCGACAAGGAAAACAACATTTACATTGCACCAGAATTTATTGTCTCACATGTTGACACAATCAACAAGTTCTTTCAATGATTGATTTCTCTCTCTCTCTCTCAGACCATTGCATACATCCCCCAGCTGCTGTTTGAGTCCAAGAATTGATGTGTTGATCTCTTCTTGTTGTTTCAGGACTGCGTCAGTCAAAACATGTGGCGCAGCTGAAGCGCTTCGCCAAAGAGGGACACCCTTCTGGTAGGCCTGGGGATGGCTGAGGGGTCAGGCAAATCACCGACATCTGTGAAGATTTCATGTTTTGTTATATTAATTTTGTCACACACACACGCACACACACACACCCCCATATCTGAATATGGTTGCGAAAATAAAGCTTGACTTACCATCAGTTGGTGTGTCTGTTATTCCTTCAGGGTCTGGGAGAGAGGTCTCTCCAATTATGCTGCCATTGCGCATAGCAGGCTGTTCTGCAGATGAGGCAGAATTTACCACAGCTCTAACCTGCTCCCAAGCAATATTTATTTATCTTATTTGTCAAGCCATTGCTGAGGGCTCCAAAAAGTAGGGCTTGTTTTGCAAAAGTTCTATTTCTGCGTCCGAAATGTTTTTTTTTTCTTTGTCTTCCATGATTTCTCCATGTTGGCGGACAGAAATTTGGGACATTTCTTGCAGCTTTAAAGAGAAGGTTTGTGACCATAAATGTTCATTTAGGGCAGTTCTTTATGTAAATGAGTCTTCACAAGTAGTGATTAAGTCAATCTCTCCTCCACTTTGAGCCAGGAGAGATTGACATGCAAATTATTAACGTTAGCTCTCTGTGTACATCCAAGGGCCAGCCGTACTGCCCTGTTCTGAGACAATTGCAATTTTCCTAAGTCCCTTTTTGTGACACTTCTCCACATGACTGAACAGTAGTCCAGGGGCGACAAAACTAGGACCTGCCTGCAGGACCTGCCTATTTGATAGTGCTGTTAAGAAGGTAGACTAGCCCTTTATTATGGACAGACTTCCCCCCATCTTTGCTACTGTTGTATCAGTATATTTTGACCATGACATTTTACAATCAAGGGTTCTGACAACAGCCACCATCCTGCACCTCCATATTAGCCTTCACTGCCGAGCTGCGACGAGTCTTCAACGCCCCAGTTGTCGGACGAGAAGCGGCCAACCGACTGTTCAACACCAGCCAAGGAAACGGACCAGTGGCTGACTTCGCCATTGAGTTCCGCACCCTTACCGTCGAGAGTGGGTGGAATATGCAGGCCCTGGTCACCGCTTTCCACCAGGGTTTGTCTAACTCCATCAAGGATGAACTAGCCTCTCAGGAACTGGGAGAGGACCTTGAGTCCTTGATAACGCTGGCAATCAGGATTGACAATCGCCTCCGAGAACGCGTGAGACATGGCCTTTTTGACACCACCCCAGTATCCCTGTTGCCTGAGCACCTAAAGCCCCCCGAAGCCCAAGCAGATGGGATGCACACATCTGAGCCCACAGGAGCATGACAGGCGCATGAGCGAAGGCAGGACAAGGGGAGACCCTGACGAGCTGTGCAGTTACCTCCCGGCAACCCAGTCACCGTCTGTCACTACCTGCAACCCTCCACTGGGACAAACGTCAGCACAAGATTCAAGCCTTCGGTGGACTCCGAGGCAGCAGAACATTTAATTGATCAGGACTTTCAGATCACTGCGTGAAATGTCCCATTCCTCTGCAGATTCAAGGCCTCAATGGATGGCCCATTGGCTTCGGTCGGGTGGAATATCAGACCAAGCCCATTCTACTGCAGGTTGGGCTGAACCACGCAGACTATTAGTTTTCTTTTGATCACTGCTCCCGGGGAGAACGCCCTTATCCTAGGGTACCCCTGGCTAGCACTACATAACTCACAATTCTCCTGGTCCATGGGACACCTTCTAGACTGGGGTAAAGACTGCCAGACTAAATGTCAAAGACAAAGTTTATCCTTAACCACTGATTCCTTGTCTGGTCTCTTCTCTGCGCCTGGATCCAACCTCACCATGTCACACAATGGATCTGGATACTGCTTTCAAGCTAATTTATGCAGCATTAGTAAAGATGTGATCAATACATGTTGATGATTTAATTCCTGCGATGTTTGTAACTACCCTGGTAGGTTGACGGATAATCTGAAGCTGGTTGCAGGCACTGGTTACAGTTTGAAGCTTTTTTTTGAGTGGGCAGCTTGATGAAAGCCAGTCAATATTTAAATCACCCAGAAAATATACCTCTCTGTTGATATCCCATACATTATCAAGCATTTCACACATGTTATCCAGATACTGACTGTACCAGTCAGGAGGAGATTGAGACTGTGGAACATGTTCTATTTCAGTGCCGGCAATATGGGAGAGAACGTGAGAGATTGTTATTAGATTTAATGAGTGATGGTTTTGAAGAGCCAAGCTCAAGAGAACTGCAAAAAAAATTATTCAGGATTAAATTATGTATTTTGTTTCCTTAGGGAGAAAAAAATAATGGGTAGGATTTAGACCTTCCCTGTCTCACGTCCACACTCAAGTCCAGTTGATGGTGGTAATGCACCTTATAGTTGGTTGCCAACCGCCATATAAAATCTGCAGAAGAAAAAGGTTTGATAACAAGTCTCTCCTTCCATCTGTAGCTGTGCTCTTCTGTGCTCGTCTACAAGTGCTGCACTATCATATGGGCTGCTTAATTAGCCATATGTACTGTAAGCCAAACATATGTACAGATTTCCTATCACTTCCTTTTCATTCAAAATCTTTCTCTCGAGCCGGCAGTTCTGGTGATAGACTACACGTACACGGACCCCGAGAGATGTATAGAGGGCACACTTGCCACCAGAAAGAAAATCGCTCCATGGGCTTTACTATTACAGAAGTGATCAATAGAAAAGATCAGAGGTGTGCCCACTATACATTTTATATGGACAGAAGCGGTCATGACATTTCTAGCCTTTCTCCGCTAATGAGGAAACAAGTTGAGATCAGATCATGGAAACACGCACCCGGTAGAGATATGATTCTGAAAGAAACCCACGCGTTGATTGACAAAAACTGTAATGCCTCGAACACACCTACTGTACAGTGTCATTGCACAAAATAGTACGCAGCATCACCTGGATATGTGTGCAACAAAAGCTCAAAACCCCTTCTGCTACCATTTCTGTCAAACCGCCTACGAATGCAATTTGATGCATGTGTTCCATAAATCCAAGAATGCACCACACAGAACACACTGCAACTGCCTCTGCCACGCAATGCTGCAAGGTAAACGCAAGAGTTCCATTGGAAATTAATGTATTTCTGGTGTATCAAAACACAATAACATTTGTAGGTGTGATCGAGGGGTAATATTATTACCCAATTTGGAAAAGTAACGAGTTAATTTACTCTGTTACTCATAAGAGTGATCTGACTACTTAGCCTTAGCTTTTGTAATGTATTACCCGCAACACTGTACAGGATTCCGAATATTATTTATGAAGTTATTGTTTAAGAGCATTGAAGATGCTTCTTCAGTCATCAGAACACATTTTGTTTCCATCTATGCTTTTGGGGCCCGATTCAGACATAGGAAATGTATGCCTTTCTTATGGGTGCTTTCAGAACATTTATCTAAAGCCATCCCTTTAAATACTGTGTAGCTTAATTAGAATTTTCCCAACAGACTCAATATAATATATAGAGAGAACAGGTTCCGAATATTAGGGATCAATGAAAGAAAACCATCTAAATATTTGTATATTCATTTTTGTTTCAGTACCAATTGGTAGATTGGTAAAAATACTCTCATCTTGTAAAAATACTCTCATCTTGTAGATCATTTAGGGTTAGCAAAGTAGTTATGAATCATAAAGAAACAGGTTTGGAGAGCCTTACACACAAAATATATTGCTGAATTTAAAAAAATTTGGTTTGATTCATTCTAAAAGTTGCCATATTCAATTGTTCAAACCATTAACTTCTTACGGCTGAAATCCCGTTAACGGGATCGATTTGACAACAGCCAGTGAAAGTGCAGGGCGCCAAATTCAAACAACAGAAATCTCATAATTAAAATTCCTCAAACATACAAGTATTATACACCATTTTAAAGATAAATTGTTGTTAATCCCACCACAGTGTCCGATTTCAAAAAGGCTTTACGGTGAAAGCATACCATGCGATTATGTTAGGTCAGCACCTAGTCACAGAAAAACACAGCCATTTTTTCCAGCCAAAGAGAGGAGTCACAAAAAGCAGAAAAATAGATAAAATTAATTACCAACCTTTGATGATCTTCATCAGATGACACTCATAGGACTTCATGTTACACAATACATGTATGTTTTGTTCGATAAAGTTCATATTCATATCTAAACATCTCAGTTTACATTGGCGCGTTATGTTCAGTAATGTGTTGCTTTCAAAACTTCCGGTGATTTTGCAGAGAGCCACAACAATTTACAGAAATACTCATCATAAATGTTGATGAAAATACAAGTGTTATACATGGAATTAAAGATAGACTTCTCCTTAATTCAACCGCTGTGTCAGATTTCAAAAAAGCTTTACAGAAAAAGCACACCATGCAATAATCTGAGTACAGCGCTCAGGCACCAAAACAAGCCATACCCGCCATGTTGTGGAGTCAAAAGAAGTCAGAAATAGTATTATAAATATTCACTTACCTTTGATGATCTTCATCGGAATGCACTCCCAGGAATCCCAGTTCCACAATAAATGTTTGTTTTGTTCAATCAAGTCCATCATTTATGTCCAAATACCTCCTTTTTGTTTGCGCGTTTAGTTCACAAATCCAAATTCACAAGGCGCAGGCACTTAGTCCAGACGAAAAGTCAAAAAAGTTATATTACAGTTCGTAGAAACATGTCAAACGATGTATAGAATCAATCTTTAGGATGTTTTTAAAATTAAATCTTTAATAATGTTTCAACCGGACAATTCCTTTGTCTTTAGAAATGAAAAGGAATGCAACTCGCTCTCACGGCCACGCGCATGATTTAGCTCATGGCATTCTGCCAGACCTCTTAGTCAAACAGCTCTTATTCACTCCCCCTTCACAGTAGAAGCCTGAAACAAGGTTCTAACGACTGTTGACATCTAGTGGAAGCCTTAGGAAGTGCAATCGGACCAAATTTACACAGTATCTTGAATAGGCAAAGACTTGAAAGCCTACCAACCTCAGATTTCCCACTTCCTGGTTGGATTTTATCTCAGGTTTTTGCCTGCCATATGAGTTCTGTTATACTCACAGACATCATTCAAACAGTTTTAGAAACTTCAGAGTGTTTTCTATCCAAATCTACTAATAATATGCATATCTTAGCTTCTGGGCCTGAGTAGCAGGAAGTTTACTCCTGGCACATTATTACTCATACTGCCCCCCCCGCCATAAGAAGTTTTAAATATTGGAAGGTGAGAAAAGTTTACAGTAGGGTTTGAAAAATAGTCCTTTAAATCTACCCTACTAATCATAGAACTGTGATGACAACGGCCCAGTCGCCATAAACCGTGCCACAGGCTCCAGGTTTAAACAGCTATGTCTGGTCTGAGTTCCATAATGATTCAAATAGGCTACATGTCCCAAATTATTGCTCAATGTTAGCCTAATATGGTCTACTATTGCTAGCAACCCTCAGGAGCAACTACAAGGATGTGACAGAGGAAAGGAAGGTAAACGGAGTGTAATGGAATGATGCAAAATGTAGGCTACGAATTGGAGAAAACTCACTAAAGTGACAGTTATAAATGTATGTGTTACGGTGCGTGAATGAGGACCCAAAAGCGAATTAACTTAGACAGAGCTTCTTTAATTACCAAACATAGGTAGGCTCAGACGGACCGGCAGATTCCGACAGGACAAGACAAGGTTACAGCAAACATGACGACAGTCTGGTTCAGGCATGAAACACAACAAACAAGAATCCGACAAGGACAGGAACAAAAACAGAGAGAGATATAGGGACCTAATCAGAGGGAAAAAGGGAACAGGTGGGAAACGGGGTGAATGGGTAGTTAGGAGGAGACAAGGCACAGCTGGGGGAAAGAGGAGGAGAAAAGGTAACCTAACAACGACCAGCAGAGGGAGACAGGGTGAAGGGAAAGGACAGAGACAAGACACAACATGACAGTACATGACAGTACCCCCCCACTCACCGAGCGCCTCCTGGCGCACTCGAGGAGGAAACCTGGCGGCAACGGAGGAAATCCTCGATCAGCGCACGGTCCAGCACGTCCCGAGAGGGAACCCAACTCCTCTCCTCAGGACCGTACCCCTCCCAATCTACGAGGTACTGGTGACCACGGCCCCGAGGACGCATGTCCAAAATTCTACGGACCCTGTAGATGGGTGCGCCCTCGACAAGGATGGGGGGGGGGGGGGAAGACGAGCGGGGGCGCGAAGGACGGGCTTGATGCAGGAGACATGGAAGACCGGGTGGACGCGACGAAGGTATCGCGGAAGAAGAAGTCGAACTGCGACAGGATTAATGACCCGAGAAATACGGAACGGACCAATGAACCGCGGGGTCAACTTGCGAGAAGCCGTCTTAAGGGGAAGGTTCTGAGTGGAGAGCCAAACTCTCTGACCGCGACAATATCTAGGACTCTTAGTTCTACGCTTATTAGCAGCCCTCACAGTCTGCGTCCTATAACGGCAAAGTGCAGACCTGACCCTCTTCCAGGTGCGCTCGCAACGTTGGACAAAAGCCTGAGCGGAGGGGACGCTGGACTCGGCGAACTGAGATGAGAACAGCGGAGGCTGGTACCCGAGGCTACTCTGAAAAGGAGATAGCCCGGTCGCAGACGAAGGAAGCGAGTTGTGGGCGTATTCTGCCCAGGGGAGCTGTTCTGACCAAGACGCAGGGTTACGAAAAGAAAGACTGCGTAAGATGCGACCAATAGTCTGATTGGCCCGTTCTGCTTGACCGTTAGACTGGGGGTGAAAGCCGGAAGAGAGACTGACGGAAGCCCCAATCAAACGGCAAAACTCCCTCCAAAATTGAGACGTGAATTGCGGACCTCTGTCCGAAACGACGTCTGACGGAAGGCCATGAATTCTGAAAACATTCTCGATGATGATTTGTGCCGTCTCTTTAGCAGAAGGAAGCTTAGCAAGGGGAATGAAATGAGCCGCCTTAGAGAACCTATCGACAACCGTAAGAATAACAGTCTTCCCCGCTGACGAAGGCAGTCCGGTGACAAAATCTAAGGCGATGTGAGACCACGGTCGAGAGGGAATAGGAAGCGGCCTGAGACGGCCGGCAGGAGGAGAGTTACCGGACTTAGTCTGCGCGCAGACCGAACAAGCAGCCACGAAACGACGCGTGTCATGCTCCCGGGTGGGCCACCAAAAACGCTGGCGAATGGAAGCAAGCGTACCCCGAACGCCAGGGTGGCCGGCTAACTTGGCAGAGTGAGCCCACTGAAGAACGGCCAGACGAGTAGGAACGGGAACGAAAAGAAGGTTCCTAGGACAAGCGCGCGGCGACGGAGTGTGAGTGAGCGCTTGTTTTACCTGCCTCTCAATTCCCCAGACAGTCAACCCGACAACACGCCCCTCAGGGAGAATCCCCTCGGGGTCAGTGGAGGCTACTGAAGAACTGAAGAGACGAGACAAAGCATCAGGCTTGGTGTTCTTAGAGCCCGGACGAAAAGAAATCACGAACTCGAAACGAGCGAAAAACAGCGCCCAACGCGCCTGACGCGCATTAAGTCGTTTGGCAGAACGGATGTACTCAAGGTTCCTATGGTCAGTCCAAACGACAAAAGGAACGGTCGCCCCCTCCAACCACTGTCGCCATTCGCCTAGGGCTAACCGGATGGCGAGCAGTTCGCGGTTACCCACATCATAGTTACGTTCCGACGGCGACAGGCGATGAGAAAAATACGCGCATGGGTGGACCTTGTCGTCAGAGAGGGAGCGCTGAGAAAGAATGGCTCCCACGCCCACCTCTGACGCGTCAACCTCGACAACGAACTGTCTAGAGACGTCAGGTGTAACAAGGATAGGAGCGGATGTAAAACGATTCTTGAGGAGATCAAAAGCTCCCTGGGCGGAAACGGACCACTTAAAGCACGTCTTGACAGAAGTAAGGGCTGTGAGAGGAGCTGCCACCTGACCGAAATTACGGATGAAACGACGATAGAAGTTCGCGAAGCCGAGAAAGCGCTGCAGCTCGACGCGTGACTTAGGGACGGGCCAATCAATGACAGCTTGGACCTTAGCGGGATCCATCTTAATGCCTTCAGCGGAAATAACAGAACCGAGAAATGTGACGGAGGAGGCATGAAAAGTGCACTTCTCAGCCTTCACAAAAAGACAATTCTCTAAAAGGCGCTGGAGGACACGTCGAACGTGCTGAACATGAATCTGGAGTGACGGTGAAAAAATCAGGATATCGTCAAGGTAAACGAAAACAAAGATGTTCAGCATGTCTCTCAGGACATCATTGACTAATGCCTGAAAGACAGCTGGAGCGTTAGCGAGGCCGAAAGGAAGAACCCGGTATTCAAAGTGCCCTAACGGAGTGTTAAACGCCGTCTTCCACTCGTCCCCCTCCCTGATGCGCACGAGATGGTAAGCGTTACGAAGGTCCAACTTAGTGAAAAACCTGGCTCCCTGCAGGATCTCGAAGGCTGAAGACATAAGAGGAAGCGGATAACGATTCTTCACTGTTATGTCATTCAGCCCTCGATAATCTATGCAGGGGCGCAGAGACCCGTCCTTCTTCTTGACAAAAAAAAACCCCGCTCCGGCGGGAGAGGAGGAGGGGACTATGGTACCGGCGTCAAGAGCTACAGACAAATAATCTTCGAGAGCCTTACGTTCCGGAGCCGACAGAGAGTATAGTCTACCCCGGGGGGGGGTGGTTCCCGGAAGGAGATCAATACTACAATCATACGACCGGTGTGGAGGAAGAGAGGTGGCCCTGGACCGACTGAACACCGTGCGCAGATCGTGATATTCCTCCGGCACCCCTGTCAAATCACCAGGCTCCTCCTGTGAAGAAGAGACAGAGGAAACAGGAGGGATAGCAGACATTAAACATTTCACATGACAAGAGACGTTCCATGAGAGGATAGAATTACTAGACCAATTAATGGAAGGATTATGACAAACTAGCCAGGGATGGCCCAAAACAACAGGTGTAAAAGGTGAACGAAAAATTAAAAAAGAAATGGTTTCACTATGATTACCAGAAACAGTGAGGGTTAAAGGTAGCGTCTCACGCTGAATCCTGGGGAGAGGACTACCATCCAGGGCGAACAAGGCCGTGGGCTCCTTTAACTGTCTGAGAGGAATGTCATGTTCCCGAGCCCAGGTCTCGTCCATAAAACAGCCCTCCGCCCCAGAGTCTATTAAGGCACTGCAGGAAGCTGACGAACCGGTCCAGCGTAGATGGACCGACAAGGTAGTGCAGGATCTTGAAGGAGAGACAGGAGTAGTAGCGCTCACCAGTAGCCCTCCGCTTACTGACGAGCTCTGGCCTTTTACTGGACATGAAGTGACAAAATGACCAGCGGAACCGCAATAGAGACAGAGGCGGTTGGTGATTCTCCGTTCCCTCTCCTTAGTCGAGATGCGGATACCTCCCAGCTGCATGGGCTCAGCACCCGAGCCGGCAGAGGAAGATGGTAGTGATGCGGAGAGGGGGGCGACGGAGAGCGCGAGCTCCTTTCCACGAGCTCGGTGACGAAGATCAACCCGTCGCTCAATGCGAATAGCGAGTTCAATCAAGGAATCCACGCTGGAAGGAACCTCCCGGGAGAGAATCTCATCCTTTACCTCTGCGCGGAGACCCTCCAGAAGACGAGCGAGCAAGGCCGGCTCGTTCCAGCCACTGGAGACAGCAAGAGTGCGAAACTCAATAGAGTAGTCTGTTATGGATCGATTGCCTTGACATAGGGAAGACAGGGCCCTGGAAGCCTCCTCCCCAAAAACAGATCGATCAAAAACCCGTATCATCTCCTCCTTAAAGTCCTGATACTGGTTAGTACACTCAGCCCTTGCCTCCCAGATTGCCGTGCCCCACTCACGAGCCCGTCCAATAAGGAGAGATATGACGTAGGCGACACGAGCAGTGCTCCTGGAGTAAGTGTTGGGCTGGAGAGAAAACACAATATCACACTGGGTGAGGAACGAGCGGCATTCAGTGGGCTCCCCAGAGTAACACGGCGGGTTATTGATTCTGGGCTCCGGAGATTCGAAAGCCCTGGAAGTGGCCGGTGGATCGAGGCGGAGATGGTGAACCTGTTCTGTGAGGTTGGAGACTTGGGTGGCCAGGGTCTCAACGGCATGTCGAGCAGCAGACACTTCCTGCTCGTGTCTGCCTAGCATCGCTCCCTGGATCCCGACGGCTGAGTGGAGAGGATCCGAAGTCGCTGGGTCCATTCTTGGTCGGATTCTTCTGTTACGGTGCGTGAATGAGGACCCAAAAGCGAATTAACTTAGACAGAGCTTCTTTAATTACCAAACATAGGTAGGCTCAGACGGACCGGCAGATTCCGACAGGACAAGACAAGGTTACAGCAAACATGACGACAGTCTGGTTCAGGCATGAAACACAACAAACAAGAATCCGACAAGGACAGGAACAAAAACAGAGAGAGATATAGGGACCTAATCAGAGGGAAAAAGGGAACAGGTGGGAAACGGGGTGAATGGGTAGTTAGGAGGAGACAAGGCACAGCTGGGGGAAAGAGGAGGAGAAAAGGTAACCTAACAACGACCAGCAGAGGGAGACAGGGTGAAGGGAAAGGACAGAGACAAGACACAACATGACAGTACATGACAGTATGTGGGAATTACTGACGGTGGCTACCGATAGTGGCTAATATTTAACATGATCCAAATGTTAAAAAAAGGGGAAAAAAGAAGAAAAGCCTGGGCATACACGTAATTAAAACATTCTAGAACGCATAAATCATCTCGGTAGGTCCGGCACTACAGAAGCCTGTAGCTTTGGTCTCCAAATTCCATCAATGCAAATTATGAGGAAATACCATAACAATTCTGAACGGCACAGCTATTTATACTTAAAAAAATATGTTTTTCATTTTATTCAAATTAAAAACCAATCAAAAACCAAGCATAGCCTCCACATCCCTCAATAAGGGCTGTTTTTTTTGTCCTGCCAAATGCAGAATATCAATGAAAGGTTTGACCCGTGAGACTGCTTTGCAATAAATATTAATCACCAAAGCTTTATTCAAAAATCAAGTTAGGAAGCAGCATTAGATCTTTGTCCAGCTCCTGTGAAAAGTTTGGATGTGCATAAAACCTCCATATTTTACCATAATATTATATGCCCACTGGGAGCAATTATGGTGCCTGTAACTATATTTAGACATAACCTATTTGAAACAAGTTGTTGTTTAGTTTTGATTGGAATTTGAATATAATTATTCACTCTTTTTAAGCCTTGTCAATAGTGAATTAAATCTTGCTTATTGACATAATGCAATTTACAGTAGGTCTAGCCCCTATATCAATGTGAATTCCATGTTTAACAATATATTTCCATATTGAAGCCATGCAATTAGACTTCTTACAATGTGGACTGCAAACATGTTCAACATATTTAGCAAAGATTGGATAGGCCTACATACATTTTACTTAGTTTATTTTGGGCTATTTAATTTAACAAACTACGATATAATGGACTAAAATTCAATATATGCCATTACCGCCGTTGCTAAGATTTACCCTTTCGTTAGGTTTGCTACAATAGAGCCCAAGATGTAGATGTCACACCCCATAAGCATAACACAAGCTCCCAGGTTTACCTCAAGTCAGAATACACAACCGAGCTTCTACACTTTTTTAGGAAGCCGTGTGGCTTTTGAAGAATTAATAAGCCTGTCTGATTTGAATGTGTCAAGCGTTGCAGGCAGTCTCTAGAAGCCCCAGTTACACATTATCTTGACAGTGCCTTTGATGATCACTGCTAACATAGGCAAGAGGGAGCGAAGCATCCGACAATGCAGAGAGAGTCAGTGGAGACCAACTCTACTGATCCTGACTGAGCTTTATTGTCTGGCCTCTCTCCAGCATCGCACCTTTGGCTTAGCTGGAATTATGTACGACTGACTCATAGCATTCATGCACACATTCTCTGGAGTCATTACCGACTGAGATATGTGGGAGGAAATGCTACACGGGCTGTAACTCCTACGTGCCAGCTTTAGTGAATCACAGACAGTTCAGATGTGATTTCTAAATGGGAAAAGAAAACAGGTTCTAGACAGTCTACATGTTGTTACTTCCGGGGGAATGGACCCCCATCCCCGGTCCATTTTCTGTGGTCTGGCCTCAGGTGTGCCAGAACTGAACCTTCAGTGATGCTTTTATTCATCCGAGTGCTGTTGTTTTAAACAGGGTGAAACTGTGCGTGAATCTTTGAGAAGATTTATACAGTATTTAATCACGTAACCTGTTGACGAATGCAAAAGAGCTGAAATTGCAGAGCAGTGTGCAAGTTATCGAACGGAAGAACACAATTAGAATGGATTTGGTGAGAACAGGGAAGAGACCTTCCAACCGCCTGCAGTGAATTTGTAATCCAGCAGTCTTTGAGGAAATGACGGTGGCAGAACCGGCCTCTCATTACTCTGCCAGACAGACAGGCCTGCAGAGGAGCAGATTGGAAACTAGACAGACATCAGGCTGCATTAAGGTCCTGCCCCTCCTCAATGCCCCCAACAGACAGTTGGGTTGAAGAGAGAGGGATTCTTGTTTAGTGAGAATTTCGTCTGGGTATGTGACACCAACCATAATGACTTGGGTTAGTTGAGTCCGGCTGTTCAGTGGCATTTTAGTTCGTTGTTGGCGGTGTCATTGTGGCAAAGTTTAAGCTTGCCTCATCATTCACTGCAGAACTTCCTGCATGTAGTCCTTGTGGAATGAACAGTGATTGGATTTCCACACTTATTTCCACCCAAGCTGTGTTTGTGACATTGTTAGTTATGTGGATATAGGACAAGTACCAGGGGGAATAACACACCTTCATCAGTGTTCGTCTTTGATGACAGAGTGTCACCGATAACTGCTGCTGGATCATGTAAGCTGCCTGACGTACTCTGCTCCTGATCCTGAACCCAACTCAGACACTTCTGCTATTACATTCCTTCACGTCCCTCAGCCTGTCATTCTGACTGTTCCTAGGTTTCCTGGAAAGATTACATTTTCACTCCTCATGTCAGTTGAGCCACTAAGTGTCACGTTGGTTTAGATTACAACGCTGCCCTGCAGCCTCTAACTACAGCTCCATTAGAGGGTTGGTGTCTGGTGTCACGAAGCCCCCTGTGTCATTAATCAACACTGTCTGTTGCGAACAGTTGTTAATACAACTGTGTTAATCAGTCATTATAATTGTTTTCCTTTGCCTTACTGAGATCAGACCTGCAGGACCCTCTGATGTTACCACACGGTTACACCGGCGGTCACTATGGAGACCAACATCTAATCGAGGCCTGTATATTGCATCTTTCAATCTTCTCCTATTATCTCCTGAAAGACTCCTGAAAGACTGTAGTGTTTTGTATTGGTGCTCTTTGGGTTGTAAACACAATTTGGCTACTGGATTGTGTAAGGGAGGGAAGTGATGCTAGGCTTGTGAATACAGATTTGACATGGACAGGGCAAATTGCTCAACATGTCAGGGTTCACATCAATGTAAATCTGCTGGAGTTAGCAAAATACCATATTTGTCTGTAATAATCCGCAATACTATCCTACCTACTAACGTGCATTCCCGTTGTGTGTCTACAACCATTCTCTCACATGTAATATAAATTCGAAATCAAAATAACTGCTTCTTCTGACAGTCTGATATCATCACTATTCTCTTCTTGGCATTTGTGCAACAACACACCACATTGTCATGTCTCCAGAACGATCTATGGCAAGTGTGGTCCCTCAGGGCATTGTTGACTTGTCACAAAGGGCCATTCGTTCGTTGGAAATGTAACTCAGAATAGCTGGAAAGTTCCCAATACTGCCCTGGTGCGCCTGTCACAGTCGTCAAAAGAAGTGGACCGTGGTGAGCGTACATTTTCCTTCATTGTGGAATGACGCCAACAAAACAAGAAACAAGATAAGCAACCGTGAAGCTTACGAGGGCTAAGTGCCACTAACACAAGTCAACTTCCCACAATGACAGGTGGGAAAAAGGGCTGCCTAAGTATGATTCCCAATCAGAGACAATGATAGACAGCCGTCCCTGATTGAGAACCATACCCTTTCAAAACATAGAAATATAAATCATAGAAATAAAGAACATAGAATGCCCACCCAAATCACACATCAGCGCCGCTGATTTGAAAGTCATCACATGCTGGGTAAGTATCATCACATTCCACAGCCTGATGGCCCAGGGTCTCAAGCAACTGGAATAATAATGCAATAATAAGGGAATTTATTATATCTGCGCTGGGGACCAGACTGAACAGTGACCTCAGTCAAATACGTTGTGTGTAGTGTACTGCCCCCCTCCCACTGGTCCACTAGTTCTAGAACCAGCATCTAAATTACAGAATAATGTCAAGAAAAATGTCAAGTGTCAAGGGATCAGCCCTAGGAACTGACAGTTGATCTATTGTCAAATACCAACAGCTGCACTGGAAACATTCAGGTGGAATAACATTATCATAACATACATACAGTACCAGTCAAAAGTTTAGATACACCTACTCATTCAAGGGTTTTTCTTACATTTTTACCTTGATCACAGCTTTGCACACTCTTGGCATTATCTCAACCAGCTTCACTTGGAAGGCTTTTCCAACAGTCTTGAAGGAGTTCCCACATATGCTGAGCACTGGTTAGCTGCATGTCCTTCACTCTGTGGTCAAACTCATCCCAAACCATCTCAATTGGTCAGGTCATCTGATGCAACACTCCATTACTCTCCTTCTTGGTCAAATAGCCCTTACACAGCCTGGAGGTGTGTTGGGTCATTGTCCTGTTGAAAAACAAATGATAGTCCCACTATGCGCAAACCAGATGAGATGGTGTATCGCTGCAGAATGTTGTGGTAGCCATGCTGGTTAAGTGTGCCTACAATTCTAAATAAATCACAGACAGTGTTACCAGCAAAGCACCATCACACCTCCTCCTCCATGCTTCATGGTGGGAAACACACATGCGGAGATCATCTGTTCACCTACCCTGCGTCTAACAAAAAGACATAGCAGTTGGAACCATTTATTTGGGCTGCAATCTGAGGTGCAGTTAACTCTAATAAACTTATCCTCTGCACCCGAGGTAACTCTGGGTCTTCCTTTCCTGTGGCGGTCCTCATGAGAGCCAGTTTCATCATAGCGCTTGATGGTTTTTCCGGATTGACTGACCTTCATGTCTTAAAGTGATGATGGACTGTCATTTCTCTTTGATTATTTGAGCCGTTCTCGCCATAATTATGGACTTGGTCTTTTACCAAACAGGGCTATCTTCTGTATACCACCCTTACCTTGTCAGAACACAAATGATTGGCTCAAACGCATTAAGGAAAGAAATTCTACAAATTAACATTTAACAAGGCACACCTGTTAATTTAAATGCATTTCAGGTGACTACCTCATGAAGCTGGTTGAAAGAATGCCAAGAGTGTGCAAAGCTGTCAACAAAGCAAAGAGTGGCTACTTTGAAGAATCTCAAATATAAAATCTATTTTTATTTGATTAACACTTTTTTGGTTACTACATGTTTCAATATGTGTTATTTCATAGTTTTGATGTCTTCACTATTATTCTACAATGTAGAAAATAGTAAAAATAAAGCAAAATCCTGGAATGAATAGATGTGTCCAAACTTTTGACTGGTACTGTACATATTGGCCAGCCAATCTCAGCTTCATTTCCAGTTCCTCATACCAGTGTGCATTTCATCATCTTTGTTATCTCAATAGTCATTCCTATTATTATTCGTGACATATGGAAGCTTTCCCCGAGACACAATAACACAAAATTACATGTCCCCTAACACCCCTAACCCAGATCATCGATTTCTCCTTCCGCCAGCTGAGCTTTGACAGCCCACACAAACGAGAGTAGAGAAAGAGCAGGCCAGGCTCAGTGCCCATCATCACTCATCCTGAACACAAGGAAATAATCGCCCATGCATTTCCAATCTGAGACGGTAATAAAACAAAGTGACAAAATGGACGCTACCACAGTCACAGGCCAGCAGCACCGAGGACACTCAATGACACCGTAACCACTTTCAGCATCACTGCCATTAGAATGTGGTGAGATGAAAGGGGAGAGATGTGGACATTTTGATGAACCACAGCTAAGTGAATAAGTGACTTGTGGACAGCAGGATCCTATTTCATGATCATACAGTACGTTGAATACCACAGGCTATGGATAGTATATGTCATCGTCCTTCCAATAAAAGCCCTCTTATATCAAGGAGCTGAGTGGGTTGGTTGAAGAGAGGGGTTGTGTATTGGCTACTTGTCATTGTTACAGAGATAATGTAACTGTCACTTGTCATATCTTGTTTTTTTAAATGATGGATTTAGTGATCAAACTGGAGGTTCAACACAGCAGTGAAGCTCTTCTCTCCTTGGTTGGCATTGTCTTCAGTGTTTCAACCTCCATGTGCTGAAGACCGCATACATAGCGTTGGGCATGAATATTTGAAGAGAGCTTTGAGAACGTTAAACTCAACTCACAGGTCCCCATGCATCTTTAATGGGGTCTGCCCCTCTTGTCCAGAAGCAGGAAGGGGATAACTGCTGGGGTCCATTGTTGGAGAACTAGCAGCCTTCTTCCTTGACTAATATGTCGGAGAACTAGCAGCCTTCTTCCTTGATTAATATGTCGGACAACTAGCAGCCTTCTTCCTTGATTAATATGTCGGAGAACTAGCAGCCTTCTTCCTTGATTAATATGTCAGAGAACTAGCAGCCTTCTTCCTTGATTAATATGTTGGAGAACTAGCAGCCTTCTTCCTTGATTAATATGTTGGAGAACTAGCAGCCTTCTTCCTTGACTAATATGTCGGAGAACTAGCAGCCTTCTTCCTTGATTAATATGTCGGAGAACTAGCAGCCTTCTTCCTTGATTAATATGTCGGAGAACTAGCAGCCTTCTTCCTTGATTTATATGTCGGAGAACTAGCAGCCTTCTTCCTTGATTAATATGTCGGAGAACTAGCAGCCTTCTTCCTTGATTAATATGTCGGAGAACTAGCAGCCTTCTTCCTTGACTAATATGTCGGAGAACTAGCAGCCTTCTTCCTTGATTTATATGTCGGAGAACTAGCAGCCTTCTTCCTTGATTAATGTCGGAGAACTAGCAGCCTTCTTCCTTGATTAATGTCGGAGAACTAGCAGCCTTCTTCCTTGATTAATGTCGGAGAACTAGCAGCCTTCTTCCTTGATTAATGTCGGAGAACTAGCAGCCTTCTTCCTTGATTAATATGTCGGAGAACTAGCAGCCTTCTTCCTTGATTAATGTCGGAGAACTAGCAGCCTTCTTCCTTGATTAATAAGTAAACAGTCGGAAAACGTCCAGTCACAGCAGAATTGTTTTCTTCTGAAAGCAATGCTGTTTAAGTTGATGATAACCCAACTCCTTGACCTCAGCACTTAAGAGTTTTACACTTGTCTTGGCATCTTCGATAAAAGGTGAAATAAAAAAATAAAAAATAACTACCATAACCTACAGTAGCTGAAATATAGCCACTTATCTAACAACATCGATGATGTTTACAGAATACATTGATTCTTTGTTTCGAGCATATTGAATGCAATATTGTGTCTTAATCTTTTTATAGTCTCAGCTCTGTTGCCTGTATCCCATGTAATTTGTGTCACGCCCTGTCCTTAGAGAGCC
This sequence comes from Oncorhynchus mykiss, assembly GCF_057628025.1. Lineage (NCBI taxonomy): Eukaryota > Metazoa > Chordata > Actinopteri > Salmoniformes > Salmonidae > Oncorhynchus > Oncorhynchus mykiss. Next base: position 52,687,961 of record NC_143022.1, on the reverse strand, counting down.
TTTTTTATGTATCTTTTTGGTTTGGTCAGGGTGTGATTTGGGTGGGCATTCTATGTCCTTTATTTCTCTGATTTGTGTTTCTATGTGTTGGCCGGGTATGGTTCTCAATCAGGGACAGCTGTCTATCATTGTCTCTGATTGGGAACCATACTTAGGTAGCCCTTTTCCGCTCCTTTCAGTGTGGGAGACTATCACAGTGCAGGTGCATTTATACGGAGACTTGATTACGCACAGGTGGATTGTATTTATCATCATTAGTCATTTAGGTCAACATTGGATCATTCAGAGATCCTCACTGAACTTCTGGAGAGAGTTTGCTGCACTGAAAGTAAAGGGGCTGAATAATTTTGCACGCCCAATTTTTCAGTTTTTGATTTGTTAAAAAAGTTTGAAATATCCAATAAATGTCGTTCCACTTCATGATTGTGTCCCACTTGTTGTTGATTCTTCACAAAAAAATACAGTTTTATATCTTTATGTTTGAAGCCTGAAATGTGGCAAAAGGTCGCAAAGTTCAAGGGGGCCAAATACTTTCGCAAGGCACTGTATGTTGTCTGCATATCATCAAACAAATGAACAATATTGTTTACCAAATGGCTTTGTTGTACAACATACCCGCTTATTAAAATGGCGTCTCATTAGCCACATTGAGCTGCCGTTTCACATACGATTAAATTGCTTTTTATCATTCTGTGTTGCAAATGGATTCACTGCAACAGTGTACTTTTACAGGAAGCTTGGAAATGGTTAGGAAATGAGCCTAAGGTGGAGCTCGGCTGGTGTGCATGTGCACGGCTGAATTCTAAACACGAGCTTCTGCTCCGAGGCAAGAGAGGCCAGATAGTTGTCTGTAAGGAATGTATTCACCTCTTCAATATAATGGTTTTCATAGGCAGAGTACGATCAATTTCTTCCTGTCAGCATAAATTCATCTCAGAGAGCTGTTTATACATTACAGAATCTCTCTCTCTCTCTCTCTCTCTCTCTCTCTCTCTCTCTCTCTCTCTCTCTCTCTCTCTCTCTCTCTCTCTCTCTCTCTCTCTCTCTCTCTCTCTCTCTCTCTCTCTCTCTCTCTCTCTCTCTCTCTCTCTCTCTCTCTCTCTCTCTCTCTCTCTCTCTCTATATATATATATATATATATATATATATATATATATATATAGAAAATATATGTTCCTATTCAATAAGGGTTTTGATCCAGACTGTTATCTGGTATTTACTTTTTAAGGTCAGAGAGAAACATGAAAGGCTTTGCTGTTCCATCAGTGGTGAGAATAATGAAGACGGGAGGTTGTGTGATTGTGTGAGCGAGCCTCTCCCAGGCCTTTCTCAGAATTCAGCACTTTGACCCAGGTTAGCGCTCCACCAGAGGCTCACTGGGAAGGGCTGGAGATGGAGGGCCGTATTCTGCAACACACCGTATAAGTATGTGTATGGTTCAGTGCCCATCACACACAGCCATGCAGGTGCGCGCACACACACACACACACACACACACAGTATGCATACTTGTGCAGTTTATACATATACATATATATATATATATATAAACTGCACATATATACACACATTTCATATGCATATTGCTGACTTCAGACAAGCACATCAACAAACCCATGGCACAGGCAGTTCTGCACAATATGTGCACTCACACAGACAATGCACATTCGACAATACTGAATTGATATCAATATCGCCTACCTACACCGTAAGCAGAGAATGATAATGATGATAATAATTTGTTCAAACCTTTTTCTTTTCTGTCCTACCTGAAGTGTGTCTCCATCATGAGGCTGGTGTGGAAGTCCCTGGACAAGATGAGGTGTTTCCGTAAACGCTCCACCATCCCCTTCCTGGGGGTCCTGATCACATGTCTTCTGTTCTTCAACCTGTATATGGAGGATGGATACGTCTTGGTAGGTTATTATTGGCTGTCTCTGGATCTTCTTTCCTATGACATCATATTTGTATTTTACATTTGAGTAACAATATAGTAATTTTTTTAGGAGGCGGGTAAAAGACAGCTGATGCATCCTTCAAACTCTGAGAGATATGCTCACAACTTTAGAGACCTCACAAATTTCTCTGGAACCATAAACGTCACATACCGTTACCTCGCTGGGAATCCACTGCCCCGGAAAAGTAAATATACCTTTTATTTTAGATATGTAGAGATACACATATTATCCTGAACCTCAATGATTTGTTCAAAAATAATTTCATTTGGAATCATATCAATGTTTGTGTTTACAGAATTTCTAACCATTGGGTTGTCATCTGTGAAAAGAAAAAAAGGGAATTACCTCATGGAGACGATCAAATCCATTTTTGACCAGTCCAGTTATGAGGAACTGAAAGAGATTGTGGTGGTGGTTCACCTGGCGGACTTTGACCTGGCCTGGTGTGAAAAGCTGGTGCAGGACATCTCCAGGAAGTTTGCCCACCACATCATCGCTGGACATCTCCTGGTGATCCATGCCCCTGAAGAGTACTACCCATCACTGGATGGGCTGAAAAGGAACTATGACGACCCAGAGGACAGGGTACGCTTCCGCTCCAAGCAGAACGTGGACTACGCCTTCCTCCTCAACTTCTGCACCAACCTCTCAGATTTTTACATGATGCTGGAGGACGATGTGCTCTGCTCAAGGAACTTCCTGACATCCCTGAAGAAGGTGGTCACCTCCAGGGAAGGCTCCTACTGGGTGATGCTGGAATTCTCCAAGCTTGGCTACATAGGGAAGCTCTACCAATCAAGAGACCTGCCGCGCCTGGTCCACTTCCTGCTCATGTTCTACCAGGAGATGCCTTGCGACTGGCTCCTTATTCACTTCCGGGGCCTGTTGGCCCAGAAAAATGTGATCCGCTTCAAGCCCTCTCTGTTCCAGCACATGGGCTACTACTCCTCATATAAGGGGACAGAGAACAAGTTGAAGGATGATGACTTTGAAGAGGACTCTATTGATATCCCTGACAACCCTCCTGCCAGCCTGTACACAAACATTAATGTATTTGAAAACTATGACGCCACCAAGGCTTATAGCAGTGTGGACGAATACTTTTGGGGGAAACCCCCCTCTACCGGAGACTTCTTTGTCATTGTCTTTCACGAACCAAGCAATATTAGCAATATCAAAATCTTGACAGGAACGGACGATCGTCAGAATGATATCCTGCACCATGGAGCTCTGGAAGTAGGAGAGAAGCTGGTGGGGACAAAGAGAGGAAGGCAGTGTTCTTCCTACATCACGTTAGGGGAGTTTAAAAATGGCAACATTGACGTTCAAGACGTGGACCACAAGATTGCCTTTGACATCCAGTGTGTTCGTATTGTGGTGACTGCCAGTCAGAATGAATGGCTGATTATTAGGAAAATAAGTCTGTGGACGACATAGTTGGCACACAGAGGGCTCATACTATCTGGACTAAAGTGTTGTATTCATTTATATATATTGATTATATTGGATGCTTTATGGTTTATATTCCTTTATACTTTGCATACAGTAGCCTACATTTTTTTTATTTATCTGAAACAATTAGACTATTGGGTTGTCAGCATTGTATGTTTTTCATAAAATAAAATGCAGACAATTGTGTTTGGGTTTCTAAAAGGGTTTCTAAAAGAGAAGTTATCAAATATGTGTTTTTCACAGGTTTACAGAAAATACACTCATGTATTTCCTTAAATAGCAACAATTCTACAGAGACAAGTGTTAAAGGATGACTGTGATACTTTTCAAGTGGAGAACGTAACACTTGCTTTTTCCCATCTTCCGAGGAGCTGTCATAGAGTGCATTACACTCAAAGGAATGAGGTAGATATTTTTTTTCTCTACACATACAGTATTTACTTCAGTGAATTGGATGATGTTTGGTTCTCCTGGAATTACATTAAACTTTTTCTCTATGAATGATCTTCTCAGGAAAGGTGAGTTTAGACAAATAGTTCTACAGAATGTGCAACAACTTTGCGAAGTACTTGAACATTGGTCGAACAACTGCATAATTTCTGCAGCATTGGTTTCTGCTTACGCAGTGAGAGGAGAGGAGTGCCCCCTGCTGGATCTTCAAAATCACTTCCAGCAGTACAGTATCTGGTCAGAGAGGAGTAGACTGAACAAGATGCCCAACTCCCCCCTCACTTCCTTTCCGCCTGTACCATTTCCGCCTGAACCATGCTGATAGTTGTTCATGTTGGTTGTTGACCAGCAGGCATGCCACAGTGAACAGTTGATTCATGGTATCTGAGAGGTACAGGGGGAGCACTGTCTCAAACAAGCTTGTGGTCTTTGACTCTCCGCATGGTCCACTCTACCATTCCCCTCAGCTTTGCAATGATCCATGTCTCACCCTCCATCACCTTTGCACCCTGCTGGCATCTAGGTGCCCTTTTACCAGGAAGTTGGCCAGTGGACGTTGCAATGGCTGTGTCTGAGGTGAGTAAGGGAACTATTCCACACTGCTGGAATATCTCCTTGTCACTTTACAGATCCAGGATAAAGTACAGATACAAAATGACCGCGTCATGAGGTGCCATCCCCACCGTCCCATTGAAGGTGGAGGAAGACTCTTCACTTTACCGCTAATTAAAATACATGTAAAATATATATATATACAGTGCCTTGCGAAAGTATTCGGCCCCTTGAACTTTGCGACCTTTTGCCACATTTCAGGCTTCAAACATAAAGATATAAAACTGTATTTTTTTGTGAAGAATCAACAACAAGTGGGACACAATCATGAAGTGGAACGACATTTATTGGATATTTCAAACTTTTTTAACAAATAAAAAACTGAAAAATTGGGAGTGCAAAATTATTCAGCCCCCTTAAGTTAATACTTTGTAGCGCCACCTTTTGCTGCGATTACAGCTGTAAGTCGCTTGGGGTATGTCTCTATCAGTTTTGCACATCGAGAGACTGACATTTTTTCCCATTCCTCCTTGCAAAACAGCTCGAGCTCAGTGAGGTTGGATGGAGAGCATTTGTGAACAGCAGTTTTCAGTTCTTTCCACAGATTCTCGATTGGATTCAGGTCTGGACTTTGACTTGGCCATTCTAACACCTGGATATGTTTATTTTTGAACCATTCCATTGTAGATTTTGCTTTATGTTTTGGATCATTGTCTTGTTGGAAGACAAATCTCCGTCCCAGTCTCAGGTCTTTTGCAGACTCCATCAGGTTTTCTTCCAGAATGGTCCTGTATTTGGCTCCATCCATCTTCCCATCAATTTTAACCATCTTCCCTGTCCCTGCTGAAGAAAAGCAGGCCCAAACCATGATGCTGCCACCACCATGTTTGACAGTGGGGATGGTGTGTTCAGGGTGATGAGCTGTGTTGCTTTTACGCCAAACATAACGTTTTGCATTGTTGCCAAAAAGTTCAATTTTGGTTTCATCTGACCAGAGCACCTTCTTCCACATGTTTGGTGTGTCTCCCAGGTGGCTTGTGGCAAACTTTAAACAACACTTTTTATGGATATCTTTAAGAAATGGCTTTCTTCTTGCCACTCTTCCATAAAGGCCAGATTTGTGCAATATACGACTGATTGTTGTCCTATGGACAGTCTCCCACCTCAGCTGTAGATCTCTGCAGTTCATCCAGAGTGATCAGGGGCCTCTTGGCTGCATCTCTGATCAGTCTTCTCCTTGTATGAGCTGAAAGTTTAGAGGGACGGCCAGGTCTTGGTAGATTTGCAGTGGTCTGATACTCCTTCCATTTCAATATTATCGCTTGCACAGTGCTCCTTGGGATGTTTAAAGCTTGGGAAATCTTTTTGTATCCAAATCCGGCTTTAAACTTCTTCACAACAGTATCTCGGACCTGCCTGGTGTGTTCCTTGTTCTTCATGACGCTCTCTGCGCTTTTAACGGACCTCTGAGACTATCACAGTGCAGGTGCATTTATACGGAGACTTGATTACACACAGGTGGATTGTATTTATCATCATTAGTCATTTAGGTCAACATTGGATCATTCAGAGATCCTCACTGAACTTCTGGAGAGAGTTTGCTGCACTGAAAGTAAAGGGGCTGAATAATTTTGCACGCCCAATTTTTCAGTTTTTGATTTGTTAAAAAAGTTTTAAATATCCAATAAATGTCGTTCCACTTCATGATTGTGTCCCACTTGTTGTTGATTCTTCACAAAAAAATACAGTTTTATATCTTTATGTTTGAAGCCTGAAATGTGGCAAAAGGTCGCAAAGTTCAAGGGGGCCGAATACTTTCGCAAGGCACTGTATATATTATTTAACCAGGTAGGCTAGTTGAGAACAAGTTCTCATTTACAACTGCGACCTGGCCAAGAATAAGGGTCCCAGTTACATAACAAATGGTCCTTTTGTTCGATAAAGTCCTTCTTTATATCCCAAAAAAGTAAGTGTCAATGGCGCGCTTGACTCAGTAATCCACCTGTTTCCCCTTGTTCAAAATGCATACAAAATCAATCCCAAACGTTACCAATAAACTTGGTCCAAACATGACAAACAATCAATCTTAATCCTAATCAATCTTCAGGTACCATAATATGTTAGTAAACGCTAAAAGTTAAGACGATGAATAGTATATTCAATACCGGAGAAAAATAACCAAATGCCTGCCCTCACCAGAGCGTGCCACAAACATTTTCCAACCAAGCAGATGCATTACAAAAGTCAGAAATAGCGATAAAATAAATCACTTACCGTTGAAGATCTTCATCTTTTTGCAATCCCAAGGGTCCCAGCTACATAACAAATGGTCCTTTTGTTCGATAAAGTCCTTCTTTACATCCCAAAAAAGTAAGTGTCAATGGCGCGCTTGACTCAGTAATCCACCGGTTTCCCTTGCTCAAAATACATACAAAATGAATCCCGTAAGTTACTTATACATTTCTTCTTTACAAGTCAAACAACGGTCCTAATCAATCCTCAGGTACCCTATTATGTAAATAAACTATAAAATTTAAGACGGAGAATACCATAGACCATTACCGGAGATAAATAATGACGTACGCGTACTCACTTGAACCCACTAAAAACACTACAGCCAAAATGGGAGCCATTTAAAAAAAACAAGCCTGAAACACTTTCTAAAGACTGTTGACATCCAGTGGAAGCCCTAGGAACTGCAATCTGGGAGGACTTTCTTTTATATTCCCATTCCCAGCCATTGTAATCAGAGGTGAGCTGAATTGTATTTTTCTGGATGGATTGTCCTTGGGGTTTCGCCTGCCAAATCAGTTCTATTATACCCACAGAATATTTTAACAGTTTTAGAAACTTCAGAGTTCAGAGTGTCTATCCAATGCCACCAATTATATGCATATCCTAGCTTCTGGGCCTGAGCAACAGGCAGTTAACTTTGGGCACCTCATTCATCCAAACTTCCAAATACTGCCCCCTATCCCAAAGAAGTTTTAACACGGTGTCCAAAGAAGGGCCAGAAGTATACAGAATGGTGTCCTCTGCGTAGAGGAAGATGGTGTGTTGCAGAGGAATTCTATGAAGTCAACCAGAACCTGGGTATCTGCGAAGTCCTTGAAATCCAAGGGCAGGTGGGCTTAGACACTCTGGTTACATCCAGATGGAGGCGGTGCCATGCAGGCAGTACAGGAAGTGATCATCTGGCTCATGGTGGATTGGCAGTCCCCGAAGCGATTGGTCAGGTCCCTGTGCTTCAGGCCCACAGCAAGATTTTGCTACACCCGCAATAACATCTGCTAAATATGTGTATGTGACCAATAAAATTTGATTTGAAGATGAGTCATGACCAGGAAAAATAAATCTATCAGTAGACGGGTCTACTGAACACAAAGCAGAAAATATTATTAGCCAAATAGATTTTCTATGAATTGATTTACATAACACTTGAAATCATTAATAACAAACATTATGTTTATCATTAGCAGAGAAAGGTTGTTTCGTTGTGGGGAAAATGGGTTTGATGGCAGCTTTACCACCTCAAGACTTGACCACCTGGATCACAACATTCAATGTTTAAGTACTGTATTATCCTCAAGTGAGTAGTCATTTTGGGCCCGATTCTGACCCGGGTTGAGGTCTAGCGAACCTACCAGTTCCAAGTGGAAAAAGCATCTACTTAATTTTGTTCAATCGAAATAACACAATTTTCCATACACTGGAATTTACAAGTTGGTAAGAGCTACAGTACCAGTCAAAAGTTTGGACACACCTACACATACCAGGGTTTTTATTTTACTATTTTCTATGTTGTAGAATAATAGTGAAGACATCTAAACTATGAAATAACAATGTAGTAACCAAAAAAGTGTTAAACAAATCTAAATATATGTTATATTTGAGATTCTTCAAAGTAGCCTTACCCTTTGCCTTGATGACAGCTTTGCACACGCCTTTTGACTGGTACTGTAGTAAATGAGTAATTTGCTTGGATAAGGGAATTGTAAATATAAATAACACATATTTTGGAGCGGCAGGTTAGAGCGTTGGGCCAGTAACCGAAAGGTTGCTGGATTGAATCCCAGAGCAGCTAACAAGGTAAAAATATGTTGTTCTGCCCCTGAACAAGGCAATAAACCCACTGTTCCCCGGTAGGCTGTCATTGTAAATAAGAATTTGTCCTTAACTGGTTTGCCTAGTTAAATAAAGGTTCAATATAAATCACAGTAAGATCCCAGTAAGAAATGTTTTTTTTTTAATCTCAATATCAAATAATTTCTTAGTGGTCTGAGAGAAGGGCCTAATTGGATGAGCCTACTGTGAGGAATGTGTAACCTGAAAACAACCTGTTATCAGCAGAGAGGAGGTCAAACTCTCTTTGTTATTTATTGGCCTAATAAACTTATCACCAGGTGGCCCAAAAACCCCACCCAGCCAAACATTGTTTTTACACTAAAAGTGCATTATCATACGTTTCATGATTTCACTGTACTATTCCAACCTCATGGTGTGGAAATATATAAAGCACAAGAAAATCATGTTTTTGACCGCACTGCCCCTTTAAGGGACAACACAAAGCAAGGTCCATAGACTCCATAACTGTTACTATGGCTCCCACTTTACCTGAGATATGGTCCTCTGGGCTTGATGTTTGTGTCTTCAAATAAACAGGGTTCATCTGGTTTGGCCCTAATACAAGAACATCGGATCAGACAGTTACCATAGTAACTTATTGGGATAATAGCAGGTTACTAGAAGAATATAATTATTTGTGACAAATAACTGGGTGTGTGTGTCAATAGGACATTTCCCTCCATGTGTCTGTACTCAAGCTGGAGCAGACAGGGACATCCGATGATGTCATAAGAACACTCAACCACATTAGTCAAATAAAATAGGCTGCAGCTGTGCATCTGACATTTCCCGGTCCTTTTTTTCCTGAGTGCTAAATGCTTCTGAGCATATGTTTCTTTACCTCTACTCTAAGCACACATTTTTGTGTTCTCCTTCCCTTCACATTTCTCACTGTCAATCATGACTGATAATTCTTCAAGTTTTATTGGTGAAACGTTCATGCAGCCTCTGCATACCAACAAGTTCATCTCAATCTTATCAGTTCCATGGGGATATGCATTAGATCTTCTTGAGTTATACAGTGTTGTTTGGAAGTAGCCTACAGTGCTGTTTTGAATGATGTACAGTGAGCGAATTGTAGAGCAGATGGTGCTAACAAACTGAAGCATAGCCTACCTGTGTGTTTTGCCTAGTGGCGCGCACTGTTGAGTTCTGGCCACATGAGAGGGAAAATGCTCAAAATAAAAGGTCAGGGAAAAGTCAGATCCACAGCCACTCCGAATAAAATAGAATAAATCACACTGCACATTACAACTTCACCCATCCATAAGTTACCAGGCATTTGCTCACAACACAGGTGTGTTTGCGAGAGGAAAATGTTGCCCATAACCTAGGACATCAGATAATTTCAACACAATTACATTATGCTCTAAAAGATCTCAATATGCAGAGGGGTATTTTGGGCTGGGAGAGAGGGCAAAGAACACCTGGTTGTTGGTGCTTGAGGCCTGGCTTGTTCAGAATAGCTTCGGTTTGATCCGGTTGAAATGAGAGATTCCTATGGCTTTGACCATCCCTGCATCCACAAGTTCTTCCATACCCTGAGATATATGGTGAGCAGAACACCCAAATGGATATGTTCAAAGGGTGATAATCTAAATGTAATGATGATGTAAAAAAAATGGCCCAGAAATTATCTTAACTTGACTTCCTGTCATTCTCACCTCCCAGGTGTCCAGGAAGCTGGTTGCCCTGGCTACAGTGTGCTGTCCACAGGAAACAGCTCATCCCTAATCTACAACATAACAATAAATCATTGAGTGATGATGATCAGCACATATCACCCTCCCCCCCACCAGTTAATCATCAAAGGGTGGAATTGTTTTTCTAAATGATGCCTGACAAAATGTGTGAGTCATTTAATAAATGGGAGCAAATACGGGCAAGTCAGGCAGTGCAGGCACTGTAAGCGTTAAATGGAACTATTTCATCAAAACAACCTAAAACCCCATCATTTCAAATCTTCAGCTCAAGTGTTTTATTACAAGAGTATTACAAGATACAAGTGGCAAGGATTCTTCAAAGACATGTTGAGAACAGTGCGCATGTCAAGAGGACTATAGGGAGAGAGTGCACCTTCGTTCCCATGGGGCCGTGGATGAGGCAGAGGTCCAGATGGTCCAGTTGGAGGTGCTCACGGTCTTCTGACAATCTGCTTTCACAGCAGACTTCTCATGGAAGGTACATCACAGCTGGTAGAAAGAGAAAAACAGGAAAGGCAATCTGCATGGATTGGGGCTGTGTCCTAAATGGCACAGGCACCCTATAAGGCACTACTTATGGCCAGCTCAGGCAGTAGTACACCCTAGGCTATATGGAATAGGGTGCCATTTGGGACGTAATCTGAGACACACATGTAGACTACACATCACCGGAAAGGTTCCATGGAATAACAGTATTCACCATTTGACAAACATTATCAATTCCAAGATGCATACACACACAGTATGCCTACTATAGTTCTGTTTGGTGCCATTGTACTCATAGTACCATAATATCGTACCATAGTACCTAGTACCACAATAGGATAATAGTACTATAAGACCAGAGCCCTGCCTAACCTAGGTACAGGGGGTCCTTAATGTACACTGGATTTATTTCCTCTATAGGAAAAGCCTAAAAGACTGTCCCACATTAGCTACTCCATGCTGTCATACTTCAGCTAGCTATGGTTGGTAAAGCAAGACAGCAACAAAAAATGACTTCATATTGGAAACATTTGTATTTATTTTGATGCACCAGTGCATAGTATTCACATTTACACCACAGTTTGGCACAGTTATTATTCATGAGTTTTATAACCTTAACATCAAAACAGAAAAGAAAAGCTATGTCACAGATACCGTGTGCTTCACTCGGCGAGCTTCCTCTTTGAAGCTTGATTTGCCCAGCTCTCTGATGGCACACCAATGAAGTGATGTGATTTTGATCATGTGGTTTCTCTGCAAGGGCTTGGTAACAGTAGTTTAGATTTTCACTTATCAGAGAAATAGAAACGTGTCAGCATTAAGCTGTCCCAGTTAATATGATGTCCGCTCTTTTTTGCATTTCCGTCTTCTGTAACCTCACTTGACATCTATTCAACATATAAGCCCAACACATGATACAATTCTGACATGCTCAAGATGACAACATAACAACAAAGTGTGAATTGAATTGTCATTGAGGTATAATTAAGCCTATAACAATGCTGTCCTAGTTTATCTAACCTGCTGTCCCATTTTACCAAACGCGAACTGAAAATATTGTTTTGAAGAAAGCCCTGTCGATGGGTCTGTAGCGAGCAGCGATGGCAGCCTTTACTGCCTCTGCTACATTGCCTGGGGGGGAAGACAGAAAGGGAAGGACCAGTAAAATGTGACCCCAAGTTACCCTATCAGTAAATATGTAAGCATACAAGTCCCAAGGGGATTTACACTGGAAAATAATGTATGTATTCAAGCACCATTTCTTTTCCATTATATTTAACTACACGGTATGCAGTGCCTTCGGAAAGTATTCAGACCCCTTCCCCTTTTCCACATTTGGTTACGTTACAGCCTTATTTAAAAAAAATGTATTGAATAAAAAACTTCCTCAGCAATCTACACACAACACCCCATGACGAGGAAGCAAAAACAGGTCTGTATATGTTTTAGCGAATGTATTCAAAATAAAAAAAACTGAAAAAACATATTTACATACAGTGCCTTGCGAAAGTATTCGGCCCCCTTGAACTTTGCAACCTTTTGCCACATTTCAGGCTTCAAACATAAAGATATAAAACTGTATTTTTTTGTGAAGAATCAACAACAAGTGGGACACAATCATGAAGTGGAACGACATTTATTGGATATTTCAAACTTTTTTAACAAATCAAAAACTGAAAAATTGGGCGTGCAAAATTATTCAGCCCCTTTACTTTCAGTGCAGAAAACTCTCTCCAGAAGTTCAGTGAGGATCTCTGAATGATCCAATGTTGACCTAAATGACTAATGATGATAAATACAATCCACCTGTGTGTAATCAAGTCTCCGTATAAATGCACCTGCACTGTGATAGTCTCAGAGGTCCGTCAAAAGCGCAGAGAGCATCATGAAGAACAAGGAACACACCAGGCAGGTCCGAGATACTGTTGTGAAGAAGTTTAAAACCGGATTTGGATACAAAAAGATTTCCCAAGCTTTAAACATCCCAAGGAGCACTGTGCAAGCGATAAAATTGAAATGGAAGGAGTATCAGACCACTGCAAATCTACCAAGACCTGGCCGTCCCTCTAAACTTTCAGCTCATACAAGGAGAAGACTGATCAGAGATGCAGCCAAGAGGCCCATGATCACTCTGGATGAACTGCAGAGATCTACAGCTGAGGTGGGAGACTCTGTCCATAGGACAACAATCAGTCGTATATTGCATAAATCTGGCCTTTATGTAAGAGTGGCAAGAAGAAAGCCATTTCTTAAAGATATCCATAAAAAGTGTCGTTTAAAGTTTGCCACAAGCCACCTGGGAGACACACCAAACATGTGGAAGAAGGTGCTCTGGTCAGATGAAACCAAAATGTACTTTTTTGGCAACAATGCAAAACGTTATGTTTGGCGTAAAAGCAACACAGCTGAACACACCATCCCCACTGTCAAACATGGTGGTGGCAGCATCATGGTTTGAGCCTGCTTTTTTTCAGCAGGGACAGGGAAGATGGTTAAAATTGATGGGAAGAAGGATGGAGCCAAATACAGGACCATTCTGGAAGAAAACCTGATGGAGTCTGCAAAAGACCTGAGACTGGGACGGAGATTTGTCTTCCAACAAGACAATGATCCAAAACATAAAGCAAAATCTACAATGGAATGGTTCAAAAATAAACATATCCAGGTGTTAGAATGGCCAAGTCAAAGTCCAGACCTGAATCCAATCGAGAATCTGTGGAAAGAACTGAAAACTGCTGTTCACAAATGCTCTCCATCCAACCTCGCTGAGCTCGAGCTGTTTTGCAAGGAGGAATGGGAAAAAATGTCAGTCTCTCGATGTGCAAAACTGATAGAGACATACCTCAAGCGACTTACAGCTGTAATCGCAGCAAAAGGTGGCGCTACAAAGTATTAACTTAAGGGGGCTGAATAATTTTGCACGCCCAATTTTTCAGTTTTTTATTTGTTAAAAAAGTTTGAAATATCCAATAAATGTCGTTCCACTTCATGATTGTGTCCCACTTGTTGTTGATTCTTCACAAAAAAATACAGTTTTATATCTTTATGTTTGAAGCCTGAATTGTGGCAAAAGGTCGCAAAGTCCAAGGGGGCTAAATACTTTCGCAAGGCACTGTAAGTATTCAGACCCTTTGCTGCGAGACTCAAATTGAGCTCGGGCGCATCCTGTTTCCAATGATCACCCTTGAGATGTTTCTACAACTTGATTGGAGTCCACCTGGTGGTCAATTCAAGTGATTGGACACGATTTGGAAAAGGCACACACCTGTCTATATAAGGTCCCACAGATGACAGAGCACGTCAGAGCAAAATACCAAGCCATGAGGTCAAAAGGAATTGTCCGTAGAAATCCGAGACAGGATTGTGTCGTGGCACAGATCTGGGGAAGGGTACCAAACACATTTCTGCAGCATTGAATGTTCCCAAGAACACAGTGGCATCCATCATTCTTAAATGGAAGAAGTTTGGAACCACCAAGACTTCATAGTGCTGGCCGCCCGGCCAAACTGAGCAATCGGGGGAGAAGGGCCTTCATCTGGGAGGTGACCAAGAACCCCATGGTCACACTGACAGAGCTCTCCCCTGTGGAGATGGGAGAAACTTCCAGAAGGACAACCATCTCTGCAGCACTCCACCAATCAGGCCTCTATGGTAGGGTGGCCAGACGGAAGCCACTCCTCAGTAAAAGGCACATGACAGCTCGCTTGGAGTTTGACAAAAGGCACCTTAAGACTCTCAGACCATGGAGAAACAAGATTCTCTGGTCTGATGAAACCAAGATTGAACTCTTTGGCCTGAATGCCAAACGTGACCAGATAATCTGGTCTGGTGCTTGAAATGGTGCTTGAATCACAGCATCTGGAGAAAACCTGGCACCATCCTCACGGTGAAGCATGGTGGTGGCAGCATCATGCTGTGTGGATGTTTTTCAGTGGGAGACTAGTCAGGTTCGAGGCAAAGATGAACGGAGCAAAGTACAGAGAGATTCTTGATGGAAACCTGCGCTTGTGACCTCAGACTGGGGTGAAAGTTCACATTCCTAAAGGACAGCGACCCAAAGCACACAGCCAAGACAAAGCAGGAGTGGCTTTGGGACAAGTCTCTGAATGTCCTTGAATGGCCTAGCAAAGAGCCTGGGCTTGAACCAGATTTAAAATCTCTGGAGATATATGAAAATATCTATGCAGCAGTGCATATATTGAGAGGATCTGGAGACTAGAATAGGAAATACTCCCCAAATACAGGTGTGACAAGCCTGTAGCATCATACCCAAGAAAACTCTATGCCGTTATTGCTGCCAAAGGTCCTTCAACAAAGTACTGCGTAAAGGGTCTGAATACTTATGTCAACGTGATCTGTTTAAAAAACAATAATTTGCAAAAAAAATATATGTTTTTGTGGAAATTGTGAGGTATTGTGTGTAGATTGATGAGGGGGGCTGTAATGTAACAAAATGTGGAAAGTCAAGGGGTCTGAATACTTTCCCGAATGCACTGTACATTTATTTCCATGACAGAATTAAAAAGGAATTTTGGACTGACCAATTACAGTAGCATGCATTAATGTCCGATGTCCTTAAATAACTTTGCTTCAAAAGGCACTCGCACATCTGAGATATATTTTTTTGCAGGTGAATGATAACAGTTGAGATAAAATGAGATAAAAGAAGAAACCCGCACACTGCTTTTGATAGTATCACTGCTCTTTAATCAGCCTTACGTACCGGCATCAAGGGCTTCCTCAGAGCTTCAGGCCTTGAGGCCGATTCTTACTGTAAAGCTGATTAAAGAGCAATGATACTATCAAGAGCAGTGTGCGGGTTTCTTCTTTTTTCTCTTAAAAAACTTTGCAACAGCACTTGTGTATAACCGCAAATGGCCAACACCTAGTTGATATGGGTGCATAGTTGATGAAACCACTGCTGCATACTCCGGTTGTAAAACCATCTTTCAAGCGTTCAAAATTGGCTAGGATTTTCCTCTATTCAATGCTGGCCATGTAATTCTGACAAAGTAAAAAATATTTAAAAAATTGAATAGCCTAATTGACAATGCTGTCAAGATCTCCTCACTAAACATTTTCATTAAAACATTTTTTTTAAACTATCTATTTTTTTCTAACATACACCATACGAACATCAACTTACAGAAGAAGCACACAAACAACGACTCTCATCTGCCCAAACACCCCAATGGCCTCAAACTGCACCATTTTGTTTCTCTCCATCGCCCATGCACTTTCAACATGTAGAAGTTTTAGCAATAAGGCCCGAGGGGGTGTGGGGTATGGCCAATATACCACGGCAATGGGCTGTTCTTATGAACTACGCAACGTGGAGTGCCTGGATACACCCCCTTAGCTGTGGTATATTGGCCATATACCACAAACCTCTGAGGTGCCTTATTGCTATTATAAACTGATTACCAACAAAATTAGTGCAGTAAAAATAAAAGTTTTGTCATACCCGTGGTATATGGTCTGGTATACCACAGCAGCCTGTCAATAATGGGGCGGAAGGTAGCCTAGTGGTTAGAGCATCGGACTAGTAACCGAAAGGTTGCAAGATGGAATCCCTGAGCTGACAAGGTTTAAATCTGTTGTTCTGCCCCTGAACAAGGCAGTTAACCCACTGCTCCTTGGCCGTCATTGAAAATAAGAAATTCTTCTTAACTGACTTGCCTAGTTAAATAAAGGTAATAATAATAAAATATACATTCAGGGCTCGAACCACCCTGTTTATGATAAAGCATTTTACCTTTCGATTGTGTTATTGCTGGAGGATTGGTTGATTTTTACTTTAACTTCTTTGGGGTAGGGGGCAGTATTGGGTAGCTTGGATGAAAAACATGCCCAAATTAAGCTGCCTGCTACTCAGCCGTAAAAGCTAGAATATGCATAATGTTAGTACATTTGGATAGAAAGCACTCGGAAGTTTCTAAAACTGTTTGAATGATGTCTGTGAGTATAACATAACTCATATGGCAGGCAAAAACCTTAGAAAAAAATCCAACCAGGAAGCGGGAAATCTGAGGTTTGTAGTTTTTCAACTCAGCCCCCATTGAAGATATAGGGTGATATTAGTTATGTTTCACTTCCCAAGGCTTCCACTAGATGTCAACAGTATTTAGAACCTGTTTTGAGGATTATACTCTAAAGGAGGGGCTCATAAGGGATCTTTGAGTGAGTGGTCTGGCAGAGTGCCACTGCCTCTGTCTGGTGCGCTCACGTGAAAGGTTCCACTTCATTTGTACAGACAAAGGAATTGTCCGTTTGGAACATCAATGAAGTTTTATGTTAAAAACATCCTAAAGATTGATTCCATACTTAGTTTGGCATGTGTCTATGGGCTGTAACTGAACTTTTTGAACTTTTCGCCCGACGTTCGGCGCAACCTGAACACGCTTTTGGATATGTTTACCAAACGCCCTAACAAAAGAAGATATTTGGACATAACTCATGGACATTATCGAACAAATCAAACATTTATGGTGGAACTGGGATTCCTGGGAGTGCATTCTGATGAAGATCATCAAAGGGAAGTGAATATTTAAAATGCTATTTCTGAGTAATGTTGACTACCCAATATGGCGGGTATCTTTTTGGATGCTTTGTTGTCTAAAGGCTGTACTCAGATTATTGCATGGTTTGCTTTCTCTGTAAAGTTTTTTTGAAATCTGACACTGTGGTTGCATTAAGGATAAGGTTATCTAAAGTTCCATGTATAATAGTCGTATCTTTATCAATGTTTATTATGAGTATTTCTGTAATTTGATGTGGCTCTGCACAATCACGGCATGTTTTAGAACTACTGAACTTAACGTGCCAATGTAAACTCAGATTATTTTATATAAATATGAACTTAATCAAACAAAACATACATGTATCGTGTAACATGAAGTCCTATGAGTGTCATCTGATGAAGATCATCAAAGGTTAGTGATTAATTTAATCTCTATTTCTGCTTTTTGTGACTCCTCTCTTTGGCTGGAAAAATGGCTATGTTTTTCTGTGGCTTGGTGGTGACCTAACATAATCGTTTGTGGTGCTTTCGCTGTAAATCCTTTTTGAAATCAGACACTGTGGCTGGATTAACGAGAATTGTATCTTTAAAATGGTATAAAATACTTGTATGCTTTAGGAATTTTAATTATGAGATGTTTGTTGTTTTGAATTCGGCGCCCTGCACTTTCACTGGCTGTTGCGGTGCGGAACCCCAGTCCTAGACAGGTTAATGTTCTTAGCTTAATCTTTTGAAAATAGATCACTTGAAAATATTCTGGGGATGAGCATGCACATCTTCAATACGTACGCTTAGTGCATTTAACCATACACAGTGTACAAAACATTTAGAACACATTCTCTATATTGAGTTGCAAGGCTTAAAAATCCTTATTTAACCCGTCTCCTCCCCTTCATCTACACTGATTGAAGTGGATTTAACAAGTGACCTCAATAAGGGATCATAGGACTCACCTGGATTCACCTGGTCAGTCTATGTCACGGAAAGAGCTGGTGTTCATAATGAAGTACACTCAGTGTATGTCACAAGTAAAAGCCTTGTGTTGCGAGTTGATACAATTCCAAGTCCGGGAAGGTTAAAACCACCCTCGGACTTAAGAAAGATGTAAAAACTTCCTTTTCATTTGCTGAGTTGTATTTGCCCATATAAAGTCTTACGACCGAGTCCACATTTTTAAATAATGTCTTCGGTTTGGAGAATTGGTATTATAGAAAATAAATATAAAAACATTGGCAGCCATGCCATTCTGAAGAGGTTTATTCTGCATGGAAGATGTATGGAGGATTGTTTCACTTAATTAGATCTGCTTTCATATTGTTAAGTAACTGGATCATGTTATCGTTATACACTGAGTGTACAACATATAGGAACACCTTCCTAATTTTGAGTTGCACCCTCTTTTGCCCTCAGAACAGTCTCAATTCATCGGGGCTTTGGACTCTGCAAGGTGTTGAAGGCATCCCACAGGGATGCTGGCCCATGTTGACTCCAATGCTTCCAACAGTTGTGTCAAGTTGGAAACTGTTGAGCACTGTTCAGTTCTTAGTTTTCCAAGTAAATAACTCACAGACACTAGAGAAGCTTTAACCAAGTTTAACTCTTCCCAAAATGTTCTGTACAGCTGTATTCAGACAGCAAAATTTGGGTTACCTCCGTGCACCTGGTGATTGAAAACGTGCATCTGGTAACCCAAAAATTATAAAAGGGTTTTAAATACTTTTACCCGTCATTCTATTGATATAGCCCGCTAGGGGAGTGCCCCACTACGGCCCTCTCTCTGTCAGGGCCGTCCTTGAGTGCTTTTTAGACAGTTTAAGAAATCACGATGGATGCAGATTGCTATTAATCCTCCGTGCAACTGGTGATTGAAAACGTGCATCTGGTAACCCAAAATTTTGTCACCATCACAGTTATATACATCCTACTTAAAATACTCCTCCTTCTCTCCAATCCTTACATTTTATGGTTCTACGGGAAGAGAGTAACGAGGGTAACGGGATACCAAACCTTTATTACCCTCTTAAGAGAATCTGCCCTCACCTCCTGACCTCAACCCCTCCTTCATCTACTCCACAGAGGTCCATCTGTCTCCCCTGTATCAACACGTTGCTCTCCTCTTGTCACCCAACACATTCCACAGCTATCTGTCTTTCTACAGAGACCCAGTCTCTTTCACTCCTTAATATACTATGCGACTGATCTATCATGTCTTTAATATCTCAATGTCCAAAATGTTGAATCAAACAGCATGAACAACCCAGCAGCATTGCAGTTCTTGACACGCTCAAACCAGAGCTCCTGGCACCTACTACCTTACCCTGTCCAAAGGAAATTCACCCTTTGAATGGCACCCATACACAATCCATGTCTCATTTGTCTCAAGACTTAAAAATCCATGTCTCCTCCCCTTTTTCTACACTGATTGAAGTAGATTTAACAAGTGACCTCAATAAGGGATCATAGCTTTCACATGGATTCACCTGGTCAGTCTATGTCATTGAAAGAGCTGGTGTTCCAAATGTTTCGTATACTCTGTGTTCATCATATATAATACTTATGTATGTTGCATAACATATACACTGCTCAAAAAAAGGGAACACTAAAATAATACATCCTAGATCTGAATGAAATAAATATTCTTATTAAATACTTTTTTCTTTACATAGCTGAATGTGCTGACAACAAAATCACAAAAATTATCAATGGAAATCAAATGTATCAACCCATGGAGGTCTGGATTTGGAGTCACACTCAAAATTAAAGTGGAAAACCACGCTGATCCAACTTTGATGTAATGTCCTTAAAACAAGTCAAAATGAGGCTCAGTAGTGTGTGTGGCCTCCACGTGCCTGTATGACCTCCCTACAGCGCCTGGGCATGCTCCTGATGAGGTGACAGAGGGAGGGATCTCCTCCCAGACCTGGACTAAAGCATCCACCAACTCCTGGACAGTCTGTGGTGCAACGTAGCATTGGTGGATGGAGCGAGACATGATGTCCCAGATGTGCTCAATTGGATTCAGGTCTGGGGAACGGGCGGGCCAGTCAATAGCATCAATGCCTTCCTCTTGCAGGAACTGCTGACACACTCCAGCCACATGAGGTCTAGCATTGTCTTGCATTAGGAGGAACCCAGGGCCAACCGCACCAGCATATGGTCTCACAAGGGGTCTGGGGATCTCATCTCGGTACCTAACGGCAGTCAGGCTACCTCTGGCGAGCACATGGAGGGCTGTGCGGCCCCCCAAAGAAATGCCACCCCACACAATGACTGACCCACCGCCAAACCGGTCATGCTGGAGGATGTTGCATGCAGCAGAACGTTCTCCACGGCGTCTCCAGACTCTGTCACGTCTGTCACATGTGCTCAGTGTGAACCTGCTTTCATCTGTGAAGAGCACAGGGCGCCAGTGGCGAATTTGCCAATCTTGGTGTTCTCTGGCAAATGCCAAACGTCCTGCACGGTGTTGGGCTGTAAGCACAACCCCCACCTGTGGACGTCGGGCCCTCATACCACCCTCATGGAGTCTGTTTCTGACCGTTTGAGCAGACACATGCACATTTGTGGCCTGCTGGAGGTCATTTTGCAGGGCTCTGGCAGTGCTCCTCCTGCTCCTCCTTGCACAAAGGCGGAGGTAGCGGTCCTGCTGCTGGGTTGTTGCCCTCCTACGGCCTCCTCCACATCTCCTGATGTACTGGCCTGTCTCCTGGTAGCGCCTCCATGCTCTGGACACTACGCTGACAGACACAGCAAAACTTCTTGCCACAGCTCGCATTGATGTGCCATCCTGGATGAGCTGCACTACCTGAGCCACTTGTGTGGGTTGTAGACTCAGTCTCATGCTACCACTAGAGTGAAAGCACCGCCAGCATTCAAAAGTGACCAAAACATCAGCCAGGAAGGAAGGAACTGAGAAGTGGTCTGTGGTCACCACCTGCAGAACCACTCCTTTATTGGGGGTGTCTTGCTAATTGCCTATAATTTCCACCTGTTGTCTATTCCATTTGCACAACAGCATGTGAAATGTATTGTCAATCAGTGTTGCTTCATAAGTGGACAGTTTGATTTCACAGAAGTGTGATTGACTTGGAGTTACATTGTGTTGTTTAAGTGTTCCCTTTATTTTTTTGAGCAGTGTACAATGTTTGCACTATCTGATGTTGTCGTTCTGACTGTGTGTCTCAAGATCTACAGCTGGATGGACGACCTGGTGGCTGCTTACCCTAATCTTGTCACCAAGGTACAGATTGGAACTTCCTATGAGGGCAGGCCCATATACAGGTATGCGCTCTAGATACAGAAACATTAGACCAATTACAACAATTGTACCTGTTAGTGCACGTACAGTACATGTGTGTTTTTTGTCAATATATGGGTTTGGTGTCTACATCCGGATTAGTTTGTGTGCATACGTTTTCTATTTATCAGTTTGTTTCCACCAGTGCTGAACTACAACAAAGAAAAGACAAGTGTTATTATATTATGGGTAGTGTTAGATACATTTGTGATAATAACACTTGTCTTCTCTCTGTTCTCGTTCAGCACTGGTGGACACAAACGTCCCGCCATCTGGGTTGACTCTGGGATCCACTCCAGAGAGTGGGTGTCTCAGGCCACTGGAGTGTGGACAGCCAACAAGCTGAGAGAACACTTCAGACTTCTATTGTATTCTAATTGAAAAAATAACATTGAACATACTATCTAATACATTCTACAAAATAAATGTGGCACTGGTGCCTCCCTGACCTCTCTCCTGAACGCCATGGACATCTACCTGCTGATTCTGACCAACCCTGATGGCTACGTCCACTCCCACACCAGTGTAGGTACCCACTATAGATATACCATTAAGCATTATAACGCAGTTGCTGTATATTGTGGTGGGAGTTACAGAATTAAGTGTAAAGAGTGACCTTTAATCTGTGTCACCTCAGTGTGTCTCGTTGTAGAGTGATATGAGGACTATCCTGATTGTGCTACCTAGCATACCAGTAAAAGGTTGAGTTTGTCCCTTGTCCCTCATGGTTCACAGGACTGTATGTGACGTAAGACTCAACCCGGGCGCCATGTGCCGTGGTGTCAACCCAACAGGGACTGGGATGCCAGTTTGGAGATTTTGACCACCAATACCTGTAAACCATGTAAGGCTACAGTTCCATACCAGCATTGGTGGTGGGTGTCACAGGTTAACTGTGGAATAGATTTATTTCACAGCTCATAGTTTCCTGTCCCAAAGATGACATTAGTCAAGTGCATAGTCTTATGAGACAATGCTTTCTTTCCTAAGCATGACATACCTTGTTGTACACATAATTAATCAAATCAAATGAATTTGTCACATACACATGGTTAGCAGATGTTAATGCGGGTGTAGCTAAATGCTTGTGCTTCTAGTTCCGACAATGCAGTAATAACCAACGAGTAATCTAACCTAACAATTCCAAAACTACTACCTTATACACACAAGTGTAAAGGGATGAAGAATATGTACATAAAGATATATGAATGAGTGATGGTACAGAACGGCATAGGCAAGATGCAGTAGATGGTATCGAGTACAGTATATGCATATGAGATGAGTAATGTAGGGTATGTAAACAAAGTGGCATAGTTTAAAGTGGCTAGTGATACATGTATGACATAAAGATGCAGTAGATGATAGAGTACAGTATATACATATACATATGAGATGAATAATGTAGGGTATGTAAACATTATATTAAGTAGCATTGTTTAAAGTGGCTAGTGATATATTTTACATCAATTTCCATCAATTCCCATTATTAAAGTGGATGGAGTTGAGTCAGTGTGTTGGCAGCAGCCACTCAATGTTAGTGGTGGCTGTTTAACAGTCTGATGGCCTTGAGATAGAAGCTGTTTTTCAGTCTCTCGGCCCCAGCTTTGATGCACCTGTACTGACCTCGCCTTCTGGATGATAGCGGGATGAACAGGCAGTGGCTCGGGTGGTTGTTGTCCTTGATGATCTTTATGGCCTTCCTGTGACATCGGGTGGTGTAGGTGTCCTGGAGGGCAGGTAGTTTTGCCCCCGGTGATGCGTTGTGCAGACCTCACTACCCTCTGGAGAGCCTTACGGTTATGGGCGGAGCCGTTGCCGTACTAGGCGGTGATACAGCCCGACAGGAGGCTCTCGATTGTGCATCTGTAGAAGTTTGTGAGTGTTTTTGGTGACAAGCCGAATTTCTTCAACCTCCTGAGGTTGAAGAGGCGCTGCTGCGCCTTCTTCACGATGCTGTCTGTGTGGGTGGACCAATTCAGTTTGTCTGTGATGTGTACGCCGAGGAACTTAAAACTTACTACCCTCTCCACAACTGTCCCATCGATGTGGATAGGGGGGTGCTCCCTCTGCTGTTTCCTGAAGTCCACAATCATCTTCTTAGTTTTGTTGACGTTGAGTGTGAGGTTATTTTCCTGACACCACACTCCGAGGGCCTTCACCTCCTCCCTGTAGGCCGTCTCGTCGTTGTTGGTAATCAAGCCTACCACTGTAGCGTCGTCCGCAAACTTGATGATTGAGTTGGAGGCGTGCGTGGCCACGCAGTCGTGGGTGAACAGGGAGTACAGGAGAGGGCTCAGAACGCAACCTTGTGGGGCCCCAGTGTTGAGGATCAGCGGGGTGGAGATGTTTTTACCTACCCTCACCACCTGGGGGCGGCCCGTCAGGAAGTCCAGTATCCAGTTGCACAGGGCGGGGTCGAGACCCAGGGTCTCGAGCTTGATGACGAGTTTGGAGGGTACTATGGTGTTAAATGCTGAGCTGTAGTCGATGAACAGCATTCTCACATAGGTATTCCTCTTGTCCAGATGGGTTAGGGCAGTGTGCAGTGTGGTTGAGATTGCATCGTCTGTGGACCTATTTGGGCAGTGTTACAGATACAAGTATCCTGTGTGTGTATCCTGTGTGTGTGTGTTTATTTTCTCTCCTCCTCCCCTCACAGGTGAAAATCATCACTCCCCAATCAGTCAACAATCAACCCATCAATCAGAAGACACACCTCCTCCTGTTTCCTACCCAATCACAGTTCCTTTCCCTTGGTTTAAAAACCCCATCAGTTGTTTGCTCTAGAGCTCAATCTCTCTGTAAATGCCATGTATGTAGATCTCTCTGTTTCACGCTCTCTTTGTGTCTTAACCTCTCCTTTTGTTTGAGCACCTACATAGCACTTTGTCATCACCTGTGAGTATTGTTTTTGGTTATGGTGTTTGTATTTGATTGCTGGTGGGAAAAGGGGAAACCAAGACAAGTCGCCCATGGGCATACACTACCCGTAGGTGAACTTTGTTAAATACACTAGTTAGAACTGGGCGGACCACCCACTGTATTTTTGGTTAGTTAGCTGTTGTTAAAGTAGGCTAGTCTAGCTTAGGGGTGTTTTTGTATACTTATTGTTTCTTTCCTTGGGTCCAGCTCAGCCCCTTTTCCTGCTCCCCCCCATTACCGTGTGTTTTATAAATAAACCTTGAGTTTGACGGTAGATTTCAGTTGTCCTGGTTATTTCGTTCACACTTTCACTTTGTCACAATTATAATTTGCATGAGTTATGTTACGCGTCTCATTACCATCCCCCCCTAGACTGTCGGGCCAAAAGGGATTCGTAACAGGCGGTAAGCAACTTGGAGTGGGTCTAGGGTGTCAGGTAGGGTGGAGGTGATATGGTCCTTGACTAGTCTCTCAAAGCACTTCATGATGACGGAAGTGAGTGCTACAGGGCGGTAGTCGTTTTAGCTCAGTTACCTTAGCTTTCTTGGGAACAGGAACAATGGTGGCCCTCTTGAAGCATGTGGGAACAGCAGACTAGGATACGGATTGATTGAATATGTCCGTAAACACACCAGCCAGCTGGTCTGCGCATGCTCTGAGGGCGCGGTTGGGGATGCCGTCTGGGCCTGCAGCCTTGCGAGGGTTAACACGTTTACATTTTTGACTCACGTCGGCTGCAGTGAAGGAGAGTCCCCCTCCCCCGGTGCATTACAGGTGCTAGCTACAGAACTCACCAGAAACTCAGCTCTCTCCATGGGATCAGATACAAGGTTGGTAGCATCAGCAAGACCATCTGTCATTATTCAATAGTTCAGAATTGTTATACTATAAGTGTTTCAATTCATTTGATTTGTCATTAGATGCTACCCACCAGCCAGGACTGGAAAGCAGAGTACTGGAGTTCAATCCAATACTTTCAATTTATACAAACTATTTGTAATAATAATCACTTACTAATATGTGATGTCTCCCTCCACCCAGACCAAGCAAGCAGCGGCATCATTGATTGGTTATACAAGCTGGGCATGAAGTACTCCTTTACCTTCGAGGTGAGGGACATTGGTTGCTGTGGTTTCATCCTGCCAGGCAATCAGATCATCCCTACAGCCTCTGAGACTTGGCTGGGTCTGAAGGACATCACAGTGTACGTCCGTGATCACCCCTATTAAATTCACCCCCTCCCACGTACACACTTAATTTCAAGGTCTGAACTCTGTTAAATAAGGGATTCTATGTCTGTAATAATTACATGTTCATTGACCAATGTTGATATAGGACTTGTTTACCTGTGGATATAGATACTTTTGTACCTGTTTCCTCCAGCATCTTCACAAGGTCCTTTGCTGTTGTTCTGGGAATGATTTGCACTTTTCGCACCAATGTACGTTCATCTCTAGGAGACAATGCGTCTCCTTCCTGAGTGGTATGATGGCTGTGTGGTCCCATGGTGTTTATACTTGCGTACTATTGTTTGTACAGATGAACATTGTACCTTCAGGTGTTTGGAAATTGCTCCCAAAGATTAACCAGACTTGTGGAGGTCTACAATGTTTTTCTGAAGTCTTGGCTGATTTCCCCATGATGTCAAGCAAAGAGGCACTGACTTTGGAGGTAGGCATTGAAATACATCCACAGGTACACCTCCAATTGACTCAGAGGATGTTAGGCTGACTATCAGAAGCTTCTAAAGCAATGACATCATTTTATGGAATTTTCCAAGCTGTTTAAAGGCACACTTAGTGTATGTAAACTTCTGGAATTGTGATACAGTGAATTATAAATAAAATGGTCTGTCTGTAAACAATTGTTGGAAAAATTACTTGTGTCATGCACAAAGTAGATATCCTACCAGACTTGCCAAAACTATAGTTTGTTAACAAGGAATTTGTGGAGTGGTTGAAAAACGAGTGGATATAAATGGATATACATTTACTAGGTGACGTCGAGTCTATGAGACCAGGTTGAATCATTATGAAGGAAAGAAAATGCTGTACTGGGTGCTGTCCATGGTGCTGAATATTACATTGGAACTGTAGGTGCTGTCCAAGGCAATGGATCAGTTGGCACGCTAGATGGCAGTGCAATATAGGGAAAAAATGATATACTGCATCTTCATTCCCTCCATACTAACAGTTATAGGGGGAATCTAGAAAGTTGATTATAGAGATGCATAGGTTAATTAAGTTAACTATAATTGTTTCAAAACATTAAATTTAGGGGATATGGACAATAGTTAAACTATTATACACCACATGACAAAAAGTATGTGAACACCTGCTCGTCGAGTATCTCATTCCAAAACCATGGGAATTAATATGGAGTTGGTCCCCACTTTGCTCCTATAACAGGATCACCATGGAAGCTCCTTCCCCCGAACAACTTGCAAAAGTTTTCATCAGAGGTACAACTACATTTTGTGAAAGCCCCAAAAAAAGTTATTGAGAAAAGTTAGCTATTTATAATAATACCTGACTGAATTGTAGACCCATAGGAATATACAGCACCAGTCATAACAGTAATGGTGCCGGAGTCATTGAAAGTCATTGAGCTCTTCAGTTTAGGCCATTCTACTGCCAATGTTTTATCTATGGAG
Organism: Oncorhynchus mykiss; assembly: GCF_057628025.1. Lineage (NCBI taxonomy): Eukaryota > Metazoa > Chordata > Actinopteri > Salmoniformes > Salmonidae > Oncorhynchus > Oncorhynchus mykiss. The sequence continues at coordinate 52,660,843 of NC_143022.1, read as the reverse complement.
ATTCTGAGTTAATGGTGTGCTCGATTTTATACACCTGTCAGCGACCGGTGTGGCTGAAATAGCCAAATCCACTCATTTGAATGGGTGTCCCCATACTTTGATATATATATATATATATATCTATATATATCTCTCTCTATATATATATATATATATATATATATATATATATATATATATATATCATTGAAGAATCACCATGTATTTTACCGGGTGAACGGGAGAGTTTGGCACTCACAGCTGCAGATATGGGATCTGCGGGTTTGGCCCCTGAAAAGTGAATTTGATGGCTAAGAGTTTACCCTAGAACGAGATTATACAGTTGTGCCCTCTACGAGAGTGTTGTATACATATATGTGGCGCTTGTTTGAGGGTTGGTGTCAGGTTAAAAGCGATTGTACTTGGCAGAGCCCTTTGATGTATTTGCAAGAGCTTCTTGAGCTTGGCATTTCCTTTTACACACTGTACATCTGTCTATATGTCGGCTAAGCTCGTTAGGGATCTCCACGCATCAGTACACCCTTCCTGTTTGGAGACCGTACCTGGCAACTCCAAAGTGATGTTACGTCCTAATGCAGCTTTTGCTCCCAAGGTTATGCCTATGTCTTACAGGCTTTTGAGTCGTTTCCTTTCTCACCTCCTCAGTTTGCTTCCAGTGAGCAAAATAATTGCATGGCCTGTGTCCGCTGCGCGCTTTATGCACGTATATGTATAGGATTGAGGATATCCACGTTTGTGATCAACTTTTTGTCTGTTTCGCTTTTTCAGCTCAGGGAAGGGAGTTTTCTAAGCGGAGTTTTCTAAGCAGAGTCTTTCTCATTGGTTTGTGGATCCCCATGGCATATGGGGCGGCAGGGTAGCCTACTGGTTAGAGCATTGGACTAGTAACCGGACTAGTAACCGGAAGGTTGCAAGTTCAATCCCCCGAGCTGACAAGGTACACATCTGTAGTTCTGCCCCTGAACAGGCAGTTAACCACTGTTCCTGGGCCGTCATTCAAAATAAGAATTTGTTCTTAACTGACTTGCCTAGTTAAATAAAGGTAAATAAAAATAAATATGACAGCAAAGAGCAAAGGTCGCCTAGCGGTGTGTGTGCTCACTCCACTAGGGGTGTGGTGGCTTCTTGGGCATTGTTCAGGGGCATGGTGATATCTGTGCAGCAGCGAGTCGGGGTTCCAACATACATTTGTGAGGTTTTATCGCTTGGATGTAAATGCTCCCAGTATGGCTCAGCGTCTTATGGCTGGGACCAGGTGTAGGTCTTAGGCAGCGTGCAGGTTGTGCATTTATCCGGGTTACGGTTCCTTGTACCTTGGGGTGCTGCAGCGCATAAAGTGCGTATTATCAGGGTTACCACAGTTTCCTGTGAGTTTGAGCTTCGGGCTGAAGTGGTTCATCAACTCTGGTTGATGGTAGGCAGAGCGTGTGTGTGCTTTACCAAGTCACGACAGGCTTCTGTTGTTTTGGACTTGCGGTTCCTTGTATGAGTTCTGGCAATTCAGGCTGGCAAGGAAAGTATTGTTCTTGGAATCATGGGGTCTATGTACTTGGGCTGCAGTGGCAGTGTGTCAGTGCACATAGCCAAGTTGCAGCAGGTTCTGGTTCCCTAGAACATGTGTGTGTAAAATTTCCTTCAGAAGTACAAAAAAAAAGTCGAATAAAATTCACCTATGTGCAATCCGTGTCACATGATCTGTCACATGGTCTCAGAATATATATACACCTGTTCTGAAAGGCCCCAGAGTCTGCAACACCACTTAGCAAGGGGCACCACCAAGCAAGCGGCACCATGAAGACCAAGGAGCTCTTCAAACAGGTCAGGGGACAAAGTTGTGGAGAAGTACAGATCAGGGTTGGGTTATAAAAAAATATCAGAAACGTTGAACATCCCACGGAACACCATTAAATCCATCATAAAAAAATTGAAAGAATATGGCACCACAACAAACCTGCCAAGAGATGGCCACCCACCAACACCCACAGACCAGACAAGGAGGCCATTAATCAGAGAGGCACCAAAAAGACCAAAGATAACCCAGAAGGAGAGGCAAAGATTGGAGTATCTGTCCATAAGACCACTTTAAGCAGTACACTCCACAGAGCTGGGCTTTACGGAAGAGTTGCCAGAAAAAAGCCATTGCTTAAAGAAAAAAATAAGCAAACACGTTTTCGCCAAAAGGAATGTGGGAGTCTCCCCAAACATATGGCTTTTTGGCCATCAAGGAAAATGCTATGTCTGGCACAAACCCAACACCTCACATCACCCCGAGAACACCATCCCCACAGTGAAGCATGGTGGTGGCAGCATCATGCTATGGGGATGTTTTTCAATGGCAGGGACTAGGAAACTGGTCAAGATTGAAGGAATGATGGATGGCGCTAAATACAGGAAAATTCTTGAGGGAAACCTGTTTCAGTCTTCCAGAGATTTGAAACTGGGATGGAGGTTCACCTTCCAGCAGGACAATGACCCTAAGCATACTGATAAAGCAACACTTGAGTGGTTTAAGGGGAAACATTTAAATGTCTTGAAATGGCCTAGTCAAAGCCCAGACCTCAATCCAATTGAGAATCTGTGCTATGACTTAAAGATCGCTGTACACCAGCGGAACCCATCCAACATGAAGGAGCTGGAGCAGTTTTTCCTTGAAGAATGGGCAAAAATCCCATTGTCTAGATGTGCCAAGTTTATAGAGACATAACCCAAGAGACTTGCAGCTGTAATTGCTGCAAAAGGTGGCTCTACAAAGTATTTACTTGGGGGGGGGGGGGGGGGGGGGGGGGAGAAAGTTAGGCACGCTCAAGTTCAGTTTTTTGTCTCATTTAATAAAAAATATTTTGCATCTTCAAAGTGGTAGGCATGCTGTGTAAATCAAATGATACAACCCCCCCAAAATCAATTTAATTCCAGGTTGTAAGGCTACAAAATAGGAAAAATGCCAAGGGGGGTGAATACCTTTGCAAGCCACTGTATAACATATTTGGGCACCATGCTGTCAGGGGATTTGGGCTTGCTGAAGAGCGGTACTGAATTGAGGAAATGGATGCGAGCGCCGGTATTATAACCAGGAAGGCGAGGCTTCCGAGGGTGGGCTCGGCATGCATTGGCCCATTGGGTGTGATTTAATTTTCTTCAGGTGAATATGATTGGTCGTTGACTTCCCATAGCATGTTATATCTAATTTCCTCCTTCAAGGAGCTGTAGTTATATTCATAACTGTACATTATAGAAAGCAGGATAATTAAATTGACCAGCTAACCCTGACAAACAGTCAGCTATATCTCTTGATTTTCTGGTTCATTTAGTAAGCTGAACTTATATGGGTTGCTGATTGTCGAGTCAATTATACCATGCCAACTCTGTAATTTAGCCCAGAATATTTAGGACAGCTAGCTGGCAAACTCATTGATCCTGCTTTCTAGAACAGCCCCTGGACACAACAACAAAGACATTTACATAAACATCTATTAAATAGCCAGCCAAGCTAGAGAAATGTATAACAGAATATTTGTTGTTATGTACTGTGTTCTTAGCCACTGGCCCTCACTTCAATCATCTGTTTTTGGAAATGTATTCAAATAACACCTTTCAAATATAGGTAGCACAATTCAACTTAACGAGACCCTAACTCACAAAAATGCACCATTTTTTTTCTCCAGGATTGATATGCAGAATTCTTAAAAAAAAAAAAAAGCTATTGTTTTCAACAGTTAGATAATTGACACTCTATGATGCAATACTGATTACATTTTTTGTTTTGTTAAGGCTAGTGGAAAGGCCTTTTTTCAATTATGTGACCCGGGATGTAAACATTTGGCATGTCTGTTACTAAGCTAGTGGACAGTCATCAAAAAGGGCTTTAGTTTTTGAGATACCTTTACCTGATGTAGAACAAAACATAACCATGTTTTTACACATCCCTAATGTCTCTCAAATATGAAATGGATGGTTGCGTAAAGATATTTTACTGCAAAAGTGGTTAAATTGATAGATAATGTGACACACCCTGAACTCAAAAAGTGCAGAATAATGCCTTGCTGGGGGGGCAAGCTCTGATATTACTAAAATTTGGAACACAAGTAGTCAGTTGTCTGCCCTACATACACAAATAAACAGCATTAGGATATCTTAATGAATCTCGGAAATATAGACCAGTAAACACAGGGATACAATAGTCGGAAATGTAAACTATGAATATTTATGATGAATGAAAGCTTTACTTTACTTCTTTTAGCTGATTAATAGACAACTTTAGAAGTCAAATTTGAACTCATTCAGTGCTGTATCATCCTTCCTGACAAAAAAACAAACAGCTACACATGTTTTTTGATGTTCTGGCTGGTGTAATTTGCTCTAAGGAAAACAAGTGGGCTCAGACATCGGAATTAAGGATTTTGTATATTTAGCCCCTACTCTTGAAATTAGGTCAGGGGCCATCACAGTTCATCTTTGGGGCCACCATGGATTTAGCCTCAAATCAAAAATGGCGTTCAAAATCCAAACTGGCTGCCATAATACCTTTTGGTGGAGGTTAAATTAAATATGATTTTTTTTCTTCAGAATTGTGTACAATACTCATGTTCATTAAGACTATTTGATTCTGAATCCAATATGGCCAACATGATTACACTCAAACACCTTATCCTGCATATGTTACCCTTAATTTTGTATTGAATGTGTTATTATGTCTTTAAAAAGGTTTCATATGGCTCTTGGTATATCTAGGACTATGAGTGGCACTGCCATGGCTCTGTTAAATTTGAATACCTTCAGCCAAATAGATTTTCAATGTGTGTTCATGTTTAAATCTCATTCAGATACAGCTAATCAGCAATGTTTGTTGACTTCTGTAACCGAAAAAGACTTGGTCTCATGCATGTTAACATCAGAAGCCTCCTCCCTAAGTTTGTTTTACTCACTGGTTTAGCACACTCCGCCAACCCTGATGTCCTTGCCGTATCTGAATCCTGGCTTAGGAATGCCACCAAAAATTTGGAGATTTCCATCCCCAACTACAACATTTTCTGTCAAGATCGAACTGCCAAAGGCGGTGGAGTTGCAATCTACTGCCGGGGTAGCCTGCAAAGTTCTGTCATACTTTCCAGGTCTATGCGCAAACAGTTCGAGCTTCTAATTAAAAAAATTAATCTCTCCAGAAATAAGTCTCTCACTGTTGCCGCCTGTTATAGACCCCCCTCAGCTCCCAGCTGTGCCATGGACACCATATGTGAATTGATTGCATCCATCTATATTCAGAGTTCATTCTGTTAGGTGACCTAAACTGGGATATGCTTAACAGTCCTACAATCTAAGCTAGATGCCCTCAATCTCACATAAATGATCAAGGAACCCACCAGGTACAACCCGTAAACTTCTGTAAACATGGGCATCCTCATAGATATTATCCTGACAAACTTGACCTCCAAATACACCTCTGCTGTTTTCAATCAGGATATCAACGATCACTGCCTCATTGCCTGCATCCACTATGGGTCTGCGGTCAAACAACCACACCTAATCACTGTTAAATGCTCCCTAAAAAACTTACGCTAACAGGCCTTTCTAATCGACCTGGCCCGGGTATCCAGGAAGGATATTGACCTCATCCCATCAGTAGAGGATGCCTGGTCATTCTTTAAAAGTAATTTCCTCACCATCTTATTGAATTATTATTATTAAATAAGCATGCCCCTTTCAGGAAATGTAGAACTAATAAAAGATACAGCCCTTGGTTCACTCCAGACCTGACCGCCCTCGACCAGCACAAAAACATCCTGTGGCGGACTGCACTAGCATCAAATAGTCCCCGCGATATGCAACTTTTCAGGGAAGTCAGGAACCAATACATCCAGTCAGTTAGGAATGCAAAGGCTAGCGTTTTCAAACAGAAATTTGCATCCTGTAGCTCTAACTCCAAAATGTTTTGGGACACTGTAAAAACCATGGAGAATAAGAGCACCTTCTCCCAGCTGCCCACTGCACTGAGGCTAGGAAACTGTCACTGCCGATAAATCCACGATAATTGCGAATTTCAATAAGCATTTCTCTGCGGCTGGCCATGCTTTCCTCCTGGCTACCCCAACCCCGGCCAACAGCTCCGCACCCCCCGCAGCTACTTGCCCAAGCCTCCCCAGCTTCTCCTTCACCCAAATCCAGATATCAGATGTTCTGAAAGAGCTGCAAATCTTGGACCAGTACAAATCAGCTGGGCTAGACAATCTGGACCCTCTCTTTCTAAAAAGTATCCACCACCATTGTTGCAACCCCTATTACTAGTCTGTTCAACCTCTCTTTCGTATCATCCGAGATCCCTAAAGATTGGAAATCTGACACGGTCATCCCCCTCTTCAAAGGGGGTGAAACTCTAGACCCAAACTGTTACAGACCTATATCCATCCTGTCCTGCCTTTCTAAAGACTTTGAAAGCCAAGTTAACAAACAGATCACTGACCATTTCGAATCCCACCGTACCTTCTCTGCTCTGCAATCGGGTTTCCGAGCTGGTCATGGGTGCACCTCAGCCTCGCTCAAGGTACTAAAAGATATCAAAACCACCAACGATAGAAGACAGTACTGTGCAGCCATCTTCATCGACCTGGCCAAGGCTTTTCTACTCTGTCAATCATTGTATTCTTATCGGCAGACTCAATAGCCTTGGTTTCTCAAATGACTGCCTCGCCTGGTTCACCAACTACTTCTCAGATAGAGTTCAGTGTTTCAGGTGTCTGGCTAGACTGTAAACTCTCCTTCCAGAGTCATATTAACTACTTATGGGCAGGTGGGACGCTAGCATCCCACCTGGCCAACATCCTGTGAAATTGTAGAGCGCCAAATTCAAAATACAGAAATAGTCCAATTAAACATTCATAAAAATGCAAGTGGTATACATCGGTTTAAAGATTAACTTCTTGTTAATCCAGCCGCTGTGTCAGATTTCAAAAAGGCTTTACGGCGAAAGCATAACATGCGATTATCTGAGGACAGCGCCCCGCTTACAAAAGCGTACAATTTTTTTACAATTAAGTAAAGGAATTACAAAAGTCAGAAATAGCAATACAATTAATCACTTACCATTGATGATCTTCATATGATTGCAGTCACAAGAGTCCCAGCTACACAATAAATGTTGGTTTTGTTCGATAAAGTCCCTCTTTATGTCCCAAAAACTCAGTTTTGTTGGCGCGTTAATCCACTGGCTCAAAGGCGGTCACAACATGCAGACGAATACATCCTAATAGTACCGGTAAAGTTTGTCGAAACATGTCAAACGATGTTTATAATTAATCCTCAGGTTGTCTATCGTCTAAATAATCAATAATATTTCAAACGGACAATAGCTTTTTCAATAGAAAGGAAAAATAACGGGCGCGCAATCGGCCATGCGTGCAAAACAGCTCTGCTTCTTTCTACAGTCCACTGAAAGAATGGTCTCATTCTTCCTAATTTTTCAGAAAACAAGCCTAAAACAATGTCTATAGATTGTTGACATCTAGTGGAAGCCATAGGAACTGCAATCTGGGTCCTATCCCAATATATACTGCATAGGCATTCAATTGAAAAGTACCCACATCAAAAATATCCCACTTCCTGGATGGATTTCCCGCAGGTTTTCGCCTGCCATATCAGTTCTGTTATACTCACAGACATTATTTTAACAGTTTTGGAAACTTTAGAGTGTTTATGCATATCCTAGCTTCTGGGCCTGAGTAACAGGCAGTTTACATTGGGCACTTCATTCATCCAAAATTCAAAATACTGCCCCCTACCCAAGTTAAACATCTCCAATCCAAAATTAAATCTAGAATCGGCTTCCTATTTAGCAACAAAGCATCCTTCACTCACGCTGCCAAACAACCCTCATTAAACTGACTATCATACCCTCGACTTCGGAGATGTTATTTACAAAATAGCCTCCAACACTCTACTCAGCAAACTGGATGCAGTCTATTACAGTGCCATCCATTTTGTCACCAAAGCCCCATATACCACCCACCACTGCGACCTGTATGCTCTCGTCAGCTGGCCCTTGCTACATATTTGTCGCCAGACCCACTGGCTCCAAGTCATCTATAAGTCTTTGCTTGGTAAAGCTCCGCCTTATCTCAGCTCACTGGTCACCATAACAACACCCATCCGTAGCACGCGCTCCAGCAGGTATATCTCAATGGTCATCCCCAAAGCCAACACCTACTTTGGCCGCCTTTCCTTCCAGTTCTCTGCTGCTAATGACTGGAACGAATTGCAAAAATCGCTGAAGTTGGAGACTTATATCTCCCTCAGTAACTTTAAGCATCAGCTATTTGAGCAGCTTACCGATCGCTGCAGCTGTACACAGCACATCTGTAAATAGCCCATTCAATCTACCTACATCATCCCCATATTGTTTTTATTTACTTTTTTTAAAACTCTTTTGCACACAAGTATTTCTACACATCATCATCTGCACATCTATCACTCCAGTGCTTAATTTGCTAAATTGTAATTACTTTGATACTATGGCCTATTTATTGCCTTACCTCCTCACGCCATTTGCACACTCTGCATATAGACTTCTTCTATTGTGTTATTGACTGTAGGTTTGTTTATTCCATGTGTAACGCTTTGTTGTTGTTTGTGTCGCACTGCTTTGCTTTATCTTGGCCAGGTCACAGATGTAAATGAGAACTTGTTCTCAACTGGCCTACCTGGTGAAATAAAAAATAACGTAAAAATAAAAATGGGCAATTCTGCTAAACATAATAACAAGCCTTTCACGACACAAGCACATAATAGCGTAACCAAGTTACAGGAAAGCAACCTGTAAATACAAGTCAGCCACTCTAGTACCATACAGTATATGTACAGCTTCTTTTCTCTCTCTTCCCTACTGAAATTGATTCAAAGTCCTCGAGGTGACAGGACATGAGTGTGTCCTAGCAGGCTGAGGAGAAAGTAGTCAGTGGTGGTTGTCGTTCTCGGGCCCGACCAGCTTGCACAGCTAACAAGCTTCAGCGACAAGGGCAGTATCCTCCCTGTATGACTGATGGGGTATTGGGGCTGTGTGGTGATCAGTATCTAATTTGACATTTGCAGGGGATCCAGCTTGCATGCCAACGAGACCCATTGACTAATTGGAATGTTATCTCAGCCTGAATGATGCTGGGGATACTTCAATAGTGGAATGGTTAGTTATCTGGTTGTGAAAGGGCTGACACAAACAGACCTGCCCTTAGATCTTTCCAACACCTAATTGACCTGTTGGTGTAGTTTTTTTTATGTTGAATGTGGCAAAAATGCTGCCGGTCACGTCCTATGTATTCGTTTGGAAGTCGGGTAGGATTTTAATTTGATCAGCTCAAACGGAGAGTTGCTCTCTTTCAGCCTTCCTGTATTCTGTTCACATTCTGCCTAGTATAGTATCGTGCACTGTTCGAGTTTTGTCCGCATGATAATTCTTTGGGGACTGTACAGCTAATAATCCTAACATCTCATAAGAAATAAGGTGATGTTTTTGGTGTGATTGACAGTAACGTTATACTATGCTATTATATTTGGTTCTGTTATATAGAATACAAATGAATCATTATGTGATCTTCCAAGACATAGATTCACCTTTGATCTAACTTTACTGAATGAGCACCATTGTGAGAAGTGGAAGAGCAACCGCTTAGGCGCAGCAGCACTACAGCCCTGCTGCGCATCTAGACTACAGTTTTACGTCACCCAAAATGTTGTGGCGCAGAAACGAGAAACCCCATGTGATTATGAAAATCTGGGAATATGTGGCCAAGGAACCAATTCTGGTTGGGCTCAGGGAATGTAAAACAGAGACTTTGCAAAAAGTGATTCAGTGTAGCAGCAAATATGTTGAAAGAGCAACTAATGAGCATGGAGAGCCTCACAAGTTTGACACAATTACCTTATAGCATACCGTATATTTAAGTCTAATAAGGCTATTTACTTACTTTTGTATATTTTAGACGGGGCACGAACTACGTGAGGATGTGGGAGGTTGTCCGAAGTTGGAGAATTTGTCATTTTTATAAACACCTGAAACAGCATTTTCCTGCAATCTAGAGACAATAATCAGTATGCCTAATTCTATGGCTGAATCTCAAACTGAACACTTAATCGAGTGGCCACTTACTGCTGTGTTCGATAGTGATCACTCGAGTGTGCAAGTATTTTGCCAAAATGAGCATTGAGATTATGCGCACCACGGTGGACTCCATTCAAATTGTAGAAACATCTCAAGGATGATCAATGGAAACAGGATGCACCTGAGGTCAATTGAATCTCATAGCAAAGGGTCTGAATGTTTATGTAAATCAGGTTTTTATTAATTTATGTTTTTCATACATTTGCAAAAATGTCTAAACCTGTTTTCACTCTGTCATTATGGGGTGTTGTGTTAAATCTATTTTAGAATAAGGCTGTAACGTAACAAAATGTGGAAAAAGTCGAGGGGTCTGAATACTTTCCGAAGGCACTGTAGAAAAAAACAAGTAATGTTGCTGTGTGTGTGCAGGACACCACCATCACTTAGCAGGCTTGTGAAAATATTAAAACTAAACAAGGCACACAGCTCAATCTCTTCCCTAACAGATTACCCTAACACTACAATACATAAATTATGGATAAACAGCATGCATTGTTATTGAAGAATAAGGACAGACAGACAGACAGACCGAGACTGAAAGACAGAGTGCTATTTGCTACTCTCTCGGTTGATAGTTGTGAGTGTGATAAAATGTATCCTTTTCCCAACCCTTTGTTGTGCTTTGAGGCAGGGCTAATATTTTGTTTATGTTAAAGTAGCCTATTCTGGCTTTAAAACTTTGATCAAAGCAACCCTTTGTTCATAATTCCACTCAAGCTAATCAACAAGGTTTGGAAGAGCGCACATAATTTCTGGCAACAAAGCATGGAATCTCTGATCTGTTTCTTTCCTCCCCGCCAACTGAGTTAGGAAGGACGCCTGTATCTTTGTAGTGACTGGGTGTATTGATTCACCATCCAAAGTGTAATTAATAACATCACCATGCTCAATGGGATATTCAATCAGCTTTTTTTTTAACCAAAATGTGCCCTTCTTTGCGAGGCATTGGAATACCTGCCTGGTCATTGTGGTTGAATCTGTGTTTGAAATTCACTGTTCGGCTGAGGGACCTTACAGATAATTGTATGTGTGGGGGTACAGAGATGAGTTAGTCATTCAAAAATCATGGTAAACAGTATTATTGCACACAGTGAGTCCATTACGTGACTTGTTTAGTCACATTTATACTTGTGAACTTATTTAGGCTTGCCTTAACAAAGGGGTTGAATACGTATTGACTCAAGACATTTCAGCTTTCATTTTTTATTCATTTGTAAAAATTGCTAAACACATAATTCAACTTTGACATGATGTGTTAATGTATGTAGGCCAGTGACACAAAATCTAAATTGAATGCATTTTAAATTCAGGCTGTAACAACAGAATGTGGAAAAAGCACGGTAACTCGACAATCTCTTTGACAGCTCCTTTTCTGTTACATTGCTGCCAATCATGAGGGGGAGTAATCATAACAGTGCCCAATTCTCATATCCATTGCCACCAGTGGTAAGCAATTTTCTGTGGTTTATTAACCGTCTGAATATGCGTAAGGAAATGTCTTAATGTGATTATTCAGTCCATCAAATGAAATTAATCCTTTACAAATCAATTTCTTCAGACACAAGGACAATTGGATGGAAGTATGATAGGTGCTTGCTCAGTACTCATTCCATTTTCACCCCATTCACACGCCGGAGCGTGTCACTGTCCTTGAGATCCTTCACAAAGGTGCAGTGGTAACTACTTGGTTTGAACTAATTAAACAGAATCTGCAGAACTTCTCAACATTAAGGCTTTCCCGAAAGCCGGCAAGGCCATGGGCCCCAAGGTGTTCTGCACAGACACAACACAGAAGACTGTTCCCTTTACGTACTGACCTAGAACCTCAAGAACCCCCCCCCCCCCCCCCCCATTCCAAATCATTTATATCCTTAACCAACGGATCAAGAAGCTTCTCATATCCAAACAGGTGCATATTCTGATTCTGTCTTTCCAAAGACTGCTAGTTGAAAAATGAATGTAGACTGGAGCAAAAAATGTGGCTGGCAAATTGACCATGACCCAGTATAGAGCAGTAACTGCAGGATTACAAACTTCTTTAGTCATCAATACACAACCCAAAAGGAGCACCGGTATCTTGCTCACCTAACAGTTTATTCTGTTAAAAGTACTGACCATGTTGAAAGATCGTCTTGAAAGGACAGATACATTTCTTGATTCAACACCACCGTATCAAAAAAACAATCTTCATGGCTCAGATAGCTCTCAAGTAGAGTACTTGATTGAAACATAAACGAAAGGTATTTCTATGCGTCCTGAGTGTTATGGTTTCTACTTCTATGACAGTTGAAGCTTGAACGCTTGTTTGTTTTCATCTCACACGCTAGAAAAGGGCACTGCACAGTTTCTTGATTCCTCAAATGGTTTCCAAAATGAGTGAACTTGCTTTCCTTGCAAACATCTTGGAAATCACATAATTCACACACAAAAATGTTGAATTCTCTTGCCCTTTTGACACTTCTAGTATGCGATCGAGAAAGGTGTGAGGTTTGGAAGGTACAGACACAATCAGAGTAAAAAGAGGGCCAGTTTGCTCCTCCTCTGTTGCCGTATTCGACAGTGTTTCAGAAGGAGCTCTTGATTGGAGTGTTCAAGTTCTTGCAAAAACAAATGCAATGATTGGTTCGTTGGCTAATGGGTTTCAATATACACTGAACACTGACACAATGATGAAAATAATCATGGCCTCTAAACCTTCAAGCTGCATACTGAACCCTATTCCAACTAAACTACTGAAAAAGCTGCTTCCTGTGCTTGGCCCTCCTATGTTGAACATAATAAACGGCTCTCTATCCTGATCTCTCTTTTGAAGAACATATCAAGACCATTTCAAGGACAGCTTTTTTCCATCTACGTAACATTGCAAAAATCAGAAACTTTCTGTCCAAAAATGATGCAATAATCTACTTTCTGGCTACCCGGATAAAGCACTAAATCAACTTCAGTTAGTGCTAAAAACAGCTGCTAGAATCCTGACTAGAACCCAAAAATTTGATCATATTACTCCAGTGCTAGCCTAGCCTCCTGAACGGTCTGCCTACCCATGTAAGAGACGCAAACTCGGTCTCAACCTTTAAGTCTTTACTGAAGACTCATCTCTTCAGTGGGTCATATGATTGAGTGTAGTCTGGCCCAGGAGTGGGAAGGTAAACGAAAAGGCTCTGGAGCAACGAACCGCCCTTGCTGTCTCTGCCTGGCCGGTTCCCCTCTTTCCACTGAGATTCTCTGCCTCTAACCCTATTACAGGGGCTGAGTCACTGGCTTACTGGGGCTCTCTCATACCGTCCCTGGGAGGGGTGTGTCACCTGAGTGGGTTGAGTCACTGATGTGATCATCCTGTCTCGGTTGGCGCCCCCCCCCCCCCCCCCCCCCCCCCCCCCCTTTGGGTTGTGCCGTGGCGGAGATCTTTGTGGGCTATACTCAGCCTTGTCTCAGGATGGTAGGTTGGTGGTTGAAGATATCCCTCTAGTGGTGTGGGGGCTGTGCTTTGGCAAAGTGGGTGAGGTTATATCCTTCCTGTTTGGCCCTGTCCGGGGTGTCCTCGGATGGGTCCACAGTGTCTCCTGACCCCTCCTGTCTCAGCCTCCAGTATTTATGCTGCAGTAGTTTATGTGTCGGGGGGCTAGGGTCAGTTTGTTATATCTGGAGTACTTCTCCTGTCCTATTCAGTGTCCTGTGTGAATTTAAGTGTGCTCTCTCTAATTCTCTCTTTCTTTCTCTCTCTCTCAGAGGACCTGAACCCTTGGACCATGCCTCAGGACTACCTGGCATGATGACTCCTTGCTGTCCCCAGTCCACCTGGCCGTGCTGCTGCTCCAGTTTCAACTGTTCTGCCTTATTATTATTGGACCATGCTGGTCATTTATGAACATTTGAACATCTTGGCCATGTTCTGTTATAATCTCCACCCGGCACAGTCAAAAGAGGACTGGCCACCCCACATAGCCTGGTTCCTCTCTAGGTTTCTTCCTAGGTTTTGGCCTTTCTAGGGAGTTTTTCCTAGCCACCGTGCTTCTACACCTGCATTGCTTGCTGTTTGGGGTTTTAGGCTGGGTTTCTGTACAGCAACAATTTCAATGATTTTATGCGTTACAGTTCATATAAGGAAATCAGTCAATTGAAATACATTCATTAGGTTCTAATCTATTGATTTCACACGACTGGGAATACAAGTATGCATCTCTTGGTCACAGATACCTTAAAAAATTGATTTATGGATTTTTTTTAGGAATTTGGGGCACCACAGAAGAGGTTGTTTAAAGAGTTACCATCTCCCGAATGAAACTCTATAAGATTTATCTATTACATCGATAAACAGTCATCTTATTAACCATTACCTCTTATCATATCCTCATTCTGAACAGTCATAACCTTCTTGGATCTGCAAAAGCCCCATCCTTGCTCATGATTCAGTACTACACAACTTGGTTTAATTACTTATTTACTAGCTAACTAAATAATAACAGGATAACATACACACTTAATACATGAGACAAAGGTCCCTAGCGGACTTTTACAATATGGTGGCTTTCTACACAACGACATGCAGGGATAGAGAGGGAAAAGACACTTATTGTCCATACATTTCAGAACTAATCTCACAGTAATCATATAGTTTGCACACGAACCACCGACCGTTTGGAATAAGAAATCATGAATGTATTTACGTGTGAATACCTTTGTTCGTCGTTTACCTTTGTCGGAACCAGCCCTCCTTAGGAAGGTTGTTGGCCTTTCAGCAGCAAGAGATGTCATGTATTGTCATGTTGTGTCTTTCTGTCCTTTCCTTTCACCCTGTCTCCCTCTGCTGGTCGTATTAGGTTACCTTTTCTCCCCCGCTTTCCCCCAGCTGTTCCTTGTCTCCTCCTAACTACCTCGTCACCCCTTTTCCCACCTGTTCCCTTTTTCCCTCTGATTAGTCCTCTATATCTCTCTCTGTTTTTGTTCCTGTCCTTGTCGGATTCTTGTTTGTGTGTCTCATGCCTGAACCAGACTATCATCGCGTTTGCTGCAACCTTGTCCTGTCCTGTCGGAATCTACCTGTCCATCTGAGCCCACGTGTGTTCATCATTAAAGAAACTCTGTTTGTTAATTCGCTTTTGGGTCCTCATTCACGCACCTGACAGAAGAATCCGACCAAGAATGGACCCAGCGACTTCGGATCCTCTCCACTCAGCCGTCGAGATCCAGGGAGCGATGCTAGGCAGACACGAGCAGGAATTGTCTGCTGCTCGACATGCCGTTGAGACCCTGGCCACCCAAGTCTCCAACCTCACAGAACAGGTTCACCATCTCCGCCTCGATCCACCGGCCACTTCCAGGGCTTTCGAATCTCCGGAGCCCAGAATCAATAACCCGCCGTGTTACTCTGGGGAGCCCACTGAATGCCGCTCGTTCCTCACCCAGTGTGATATTGTGTTTTCTCTCCAGCCCAACACTTACGCCAGGAGCACTGCTCGGGTCGCCTACGTCATATCTCTCCTTACTGGACGGGCTCGTGAGTGGGGCACGGCAATCTGGGAGGCAAGGGCTGAGTGTACTAACCAGTATCAGGACTTTAAGGAGGAGATGATACAGGTTTTTGATCGATCTGTTTTTGGGGAGGAGGCTTCCAGGGCCCTGTCTTCCCTATGTCAAGGCAATCGATCCATAACAGACTACTCTATTGAGTTTCGCACTCTTGCTGCCTCCAGTGGCTGGAACGAGCCGGCTTTGCTCGCTCGTCTTCTGGAGGGTCTCCGCGCAGAGGTAAAGGATGAGATTCTCTCCCGGGAGGTTCCTTCCAGCGTGGATTCCTTGATTGAACTCGCTATTCGCATTGAGCGACGGGTTGATCTTCGTCACCGAGCTCGTGGAAAGGAGCTTGCGTTCTCCGTTGCCCCCCTCTCCGCATCACTACCATCTTCCTCTGCCGGCTCGGGAGCTGAGCCTATGCAGCTGGGAGGTATCCGCATCTCGACTAAGGAGAGGGAACGGAGAATCACCAACCGCCTCTGTCTCTATTGCGGTTCTGCTGGTCATTTTGTCACTTCATGTCCAGTAAAAGCCAGAGCTCAACAGTAAGCGGAGGGCTACTGGTGAGCGCTACTACTCCTGTCTCTCCTTCAAGATCCTGCACTACCTTGTCGGTCCATCTACGCTGGACCGGTTCGTCAGCTTCCTGCAGTGCCTTAATAGACTCTGGGGCGGAGGGCTGTTTTATGGACGAGACCTGGGCTCGGGAACATGACATTCCTCTCAGACAGTTAAGGGAGTCCACGGCCTTGTTCGCCCTGGATGGTAGTCCTCTCCCCAGGATTCAGTGTGAGACGCTACCTTTAACCCTCACTGTTTCTGGTAATCATAGCGAAACCATTTATTTTTTAATTTTTCGTTCACCTTTTACACCTGTTGTTTTGGGCCATCGCTAGTTTGTCATAATCCTTCCATTAATTGGTCTAGTAATTCTATCCTCTCCTGGAACGTCTCTTGTCATGTGAAATGTTTAATGTCTGCTATCCCTCCTGTTTCCTCTGTCTCTTCTTCACAGGAGGAGCCTGGTGATTTGACAGGGGTGCCGGAGGAATATCACGATCTGCGCACGGTGTTCAGTCGGTCCAGGGCCACCTCTCTTCCTCCACACCGGTCGTATGATTGTAGTATTGATCTCCTTCCGGGAACCACTCCCCCCCGGGGTAGACTATACTCTCTGTCGGCTCCCGAACGTAAGGCTCTCGAGGATTATTTGTCTGTAGCTCTTGACGCCGGTACCATAGTCCCCTCCTCCTCTCCCGCCGGAGCGGGGTTTTTTTTTGTCAAGAAGAAGGACGGGTCTCTGCGCCCCTGCATAGATTATCGAGGGCTGAATGACATAACAGTGAAGAATCGTTATCCGCTTCCTCTTATGTCTTCAGCCTTCGAGATCCTGCAGGGAGCCAGGTTTTTCACTAAGTTGGACCTTCGTAACGCTTACCATCTCGTGCGCATCAGGGAGGGGGACGAGTGGAAGACGGCGTTTAACACTCCGTTAGGGCACTTTGAATACCGGGTTCTTCCTTTCGGCCTCGCTAACGCTCCAGCTGTCTTTCAGGCATTAGTCAATGATGTCCTGAGAGACATGCTGAACATCTTTGTTTTCGTTTACCTTGACGATATCCTGATTTTTTCACCGTCACTCCAGATTCATGTTCAGCACGTTCGACGTGTCCTCCAGCGCCTTTTAGAGAATTGTCTTTTTGTGAAGGCTGAGAAGTGCACTTTTCATGCCTCCTCCGTCACATTTCTCGGTTCTGTTATTTCCGCTGAAGGCATTAAGATGGATCCCGCTAAGGTCCAAGCTGTCATTGATTGGCCCGCCCCTAAGTCACGCATCGAGCTGCAGCGCTTTCTCGGCTTCGCGAACTTCTATCGTCGTTTCATCCGTAATTTCGGTCAGGTGGCAGCTCCTCTCACAGCCCTTACTTCTGTCAAGACGTGCTTTAAGTGGTCCGTTTCCGCCCAGGGAGCTTTTGATCTCCTCAAGAATCGTTTTACATCCGCTCCTATCCTTGTTACACCTGACGTCTCTAGACAGTTCGTTGTCGAGGTTGACGCGTCAGAGGTGGGCGTGGGAGCCATTCTTTCTCAGCGCTCCCTCTCTGACGACAAGGTCCACCCATGCGCGTATTTTTCTCATCGCCTGTCGCCGTCGGAACGTAACTATGATGTGGGAAACCGCGAACTGCTCGCCATCCGGTTAGCCCTAGGCGAATGGCGACAGTGGTTGGAGGGGGCGACCGTTCCTTTTGTCGTTTGGACTGACCATAGGAACCTTGAGTACATCCGTTCTGCCAAACGACTTAATGCGCGTCAGGCGCGTTGGGCGCTGTTTTTGGCTCGTTTCGAGTTCGTGATTTCTTATCGTCCGGGCTCTAAGAACACCAAGCCTGATGCTTTATCTCGTCTCTTCAGTTCTTCAGTAGCCTCCACTGACCCCGAGGGGATTCTCCCTGAGGGGCGTGTTGTCGGGTTGACTGTCTGGGGAATTGAGAGGCAGGTAAAGCAAGCGCTCACTCACACTCCATCGCCGCGCGCTTGTCCTAGGAACCTTCTTTTCGTTCCCGTTCCTACTCGTCTGGCCGTTCTTCAGTGGGCTCACTCTGCCAAGTTAGCCGGCCACCCTGGCGTTCGGGGTACGCTTGCTTCCATTCGCCAGCGTTTTTGGTGGCCCACCCGGGAGCATGACACGCGTCGTTTCGTGGCTGCTTGTTCGGTCTGCGCGCAGACTAAGTCCGGTAACTCTCCTCCTGCCGGCCGTCTCAGGCCGCTTCCCATTCCCTCTCGACCGTGGTCTCACATCGCCTTAGATTTTGTCACCGGACTGCCTTCGTCAGCGGGGAAGACTGTTATTCTTACGGTTGTCGATAGGTTCTCTAAGGCGGCTCATTTCATTCCCCTTGCTAAGCTTCCTTCTGCTAAAGAGACGGCACAAATCATCATCGAGAATGTTTTCAGAATTCATGGCCTTCCGTCAGACGTCGTTTCGGACAGAGGTCCGCAATTCACGTCTCAATTTTGGAGGGAGTTTTGCCGTTTGATTGGGGCTTCCGTCAGTCTCTCTTCCGGCTTTCACCCCCAGTCTAACGGTCAAGCAGAACGGGCCAATCAGACTATTGGTCGCATCTTACGCAGTCTTTCTTTTCGCAACCCTGCGTCTTGGTCAGAACAGCTCCCCTGGGCAGAATACGCCCACAACTCGCTTCCTTCGTCTGCGACCGGGCTATCTCCTTTTCAGAGTAGCCTCGGGTACCAGCCTCCGCTGTTCTCATCTCAGTTCGCCGAGTCCAGCGTCCCCTCCGCTCAGGCTTTTGTCCAACGTTGCGAGCGCACCTGGAAGAGGGTCAGGTCTGCACTTTGCCGTTATAGGACGCAGACTGTGAGGGCTGCTAATAAGCGTAGAACTAAGAGTCCTAGATATTGTCGCGGTCAGAGAGTTTGGCTCTCCACTCAGAACCTTCCCCTTAAGACGGCTTCTCGCAAGTTGACCCCGCGGTTCATTGGTCCGTTCCGTATTTCTCGGGTCATTAATCCTGTCGCAGTTCGACTTCTTCTTCCGCGATACCTTCGTCGCGTCCACCCGGTCTTCCATGTCTCCTGTATCAAGCCCGTTCTTCGCGCCCCCGCTCGTCTTCCCCCCCCCCCCCCCATCCTTGTCGAGGGCGCACCCATCTACAGGGTCCGCAGGATTTTGGACATGCGTCCTCGGGGCCGTGGTCACCAGTACCTCGTAGATTGGGAGGGGTACGGTCCTGAGGAGAGGAGTTGGGTTCCCTCTCGGGACTTGCTGGACCGTGCGCTGATCGAGGATTTCCTCCGTTGCCGCCAGGTTTCCTCCTCGAGTGCGCCAGGAGGCGCTCGGTGAGTGGGGGGGTACTGTCATGTATTGTCATGTTGTGTCTTTCTGTCCTTTCCTTTCACCCTGTCTCCCTCTGCTGGTCGTATTAGGTTACCTTTTCTCCCCCGCTTTCCCCCAGCTGTTCCTTGTCTCCTCCTAACTACCTCGTCACCCCTTTTCCCACCTGTTCCCTTTTTCCCTCTGATTAGTCCTCTATATCTCTCTCTGTTTTTGTTCCTGTCCTTGTCGGATTCTTGTTTGTGTGTCTCATGCCTGAACCAGACTATCATCGCGTTTGCTGCAACCTTGTCCTGTCCTGTCGGAATCTACCTGTCCATCTGAGCCCACGTGTGTTCATCATTAAAGAAACTCTGTTTGTTAATTCGCTTTTGGGTCCTCATTCACGCACCTGACAAGAGAATTCTCTTTCAGCTTTGATTGTCCAAAACGGATCTCCCCTTTCCCGTCTTATACTGTTGTTCACTCTGGAAGATAACTAGCCAACCGTGTCGACGGTTCCCATTGGTGATGAGCGTAGTGGGAAAGTCTCACTTAGATTCGCTTTCCTAGATATTTGACTGAAGCCAGCTAATCAGCTGTCTCAGTGATGGTATGTGAGGGGAGTTTGTTTTCCCCATCGTGTTGGTATTCAGGATTCGGACCACGATGGAAATGAGCTGCAGTTCACCTTCTCTCTCGTCTAAAGGATGGTGAGTTCATTTCTTCACTTTGTGTTGAGGTTAAAAGTTCCAGCCATTTCAAACGTGTAGATCCCGCCTCCTGTTTCTTGATCTAATGTTAATCTCTATTTGTAACGGTCGTCGTATGAAGAAGGTGTGGACCAAAGCGCAGCGTGGTAAGTGTTCATGTTATTTTTATTTAAACTGAACACAAAACAACAAAGAGAATGAACGAAAACTAAACAGTCCTGTCAGGTGCAGAAACACAAAACAGAAAACAACTACCCACAAAACCCATGTGGGCAAGAGCTACCTAAGTATGGTTCTTAATCAGAGACAACGACAGACACCTGTCCCTGATTGAGAATCATACCCGGCCAAAAACAAAGAAATACAAAAACATAGAAAGAAATAACATTGAACGCCCACCCTAGTCACACCCTGGCCTAACCAAAATAGAGAATAAAAAGCTTCTCTATGGCCAGGGCATGACACTATTGGAAATCCTTTTATGCACTCTGGCCGAAGGGGACGTTCTGTCACTATGACACGCTCTCTGACCTCACTCGGGGCGGGGCTACTTACTTGTACAAAGTTATGTAAAACTTCTCATATGGCTCCTAAAATCACATTCCTATCTTAACAAAACTATTTCAATTGTTCATATTTCACACACAACGTTGATGGAGACCTCATACCTGTAGTGTAAATACTTTTCAAGTTACAGTGTTTTGTCCATACCATATTTAATGACATCACAAAATAAAAAACAACATGACATTAGTTTTCTATAGCTCCCCACTGACCATTCCCCATGTTCTTATGTTAGAGATATTGTTCCAGTATTCCCTTTTTTGAGCGTGTTAAGAGTTTTGGCGGGAAACAGACTGTTAACAAAGGCCATTCCTTTTACCAATACTGGGGGGGGGGGGGGGAGAGAGAACCCTCTTCTACTTAAATTTACAAGATGTGAGGTGTCAAAACCCCCAGACCAGCTCCCCCCTCCTGTGGGTGAGAGAAGGAATGGTTACTGTCAGCCATTGCCAAGCTGATCTGACCCATTTTGAACCTCACAGGACAGTCATGACACAGGGGATGCGTTTGAATTTAGAAAATCCTACGTTTCTTTCAATAATTTTTTTCCCATTAAGTAATCCAACAAAGCGTACACCGCCATTTTGTCTATTTCAAGTTCTCTAATTGATCGAGACAGGTGATGACAGACAATTTCACTGTAAGGTTGTTTCAGCATGTGACAAATAAGATGTGATTTGATGGGTCCGTCTTGCATTTACTGGTTAATATCAGTGTTACAGTCATGTGGGGAAATAACATGGACATAAAACAACAACGCTTTACAAGATGCTCAGGTTGTCTGTTGCTGATATATTGGATTCCAGCTGAGTTGTGAAAACCACCTTTATTACTTTTGAATCTCTAATCTTCAGAGCATTCACTACAAAGACAAATCTACTAAACTCGGATATGCACTGCTTTGAGAGCTTCCTTATTGATTTTTTTTATTTGTTTCTCCTCCAAACAACCCGAAACACAGCAAGTCTGAGATAAAATGAATAACAACAGGGTGAGTCTGTGAATGCTGTTCTGTGTCTGTTAGTGTGTGTGTGTGTGTGTGAGATACTGTACATGTGATTGGCCATACAGTGGGGCAAAAAAGTATTTAGTAAGCCACCAATTGTGCAAGTTCTCCCACTTAAAAAGATGAGAGAGGCCTGTAATTTTCATCATAGGTACACTTCAACTATGACAGACAAAATGAGAAACAAAAATCCAGAAAATCACATTGTAGGATTTTTATGAATTTATTTGCAAATAATGGTGGAAAATAAGTATTTGGTCACCTAAAAACAAGCAAGATTTCTAACTCTCACTGACCTGTAACTTCTTTTTAAGAGGCTCCTCTGTCCTCCACTCGTTACCTGTATTAATGGCACCTGTTTGAACTTGTTATCAGTATAAAAGACACCTGTCCACAACCTCATACATACAAGACCACTGATAATCTCCCTCGATCTGGGGCTCCATGCAAGATCTCACCCCGTGGGGTCAAAATGATCACAAGAACGGTGAGCAAAAATCCCAGAACCACACGGGGGGACCTAGTGAATGACCTGCAGAGAGCTGGTACCAAAGTAACAAAGCCTACCATCAGTAACACACTATGCCGCCAGGGATTCAAATCCTGCAGTGCCAGACGTGTCCCCCTGCTTAAGCCAGTACATATCCAGGCCCGTCTGAAGTTTGCTAGAGATCATTTGGATGATCCAGAAGAAGATTGGGAGAATGTCATATGGTCAGATGAATCCAAAATATAACTTTTTGGTAAAAACTCGTTGTGTTTGGAGGACAAAGAATGATGAGTTGCATCCAAAGAACATCATACCTACTGTGAAGCATGGGGGTGGACACATCATGCTTTGAAGCTGTTTTTCTGCAAAGGGACCAGGACGACTGATCCGTGTAAAGGAAAGAATGAATGGGGCCATGTATCGTGAGATTTTGAGTGAAAACCTCCTTCCATCAGCAAGGGCATTGAAGATTAAACGTGGCTGGGTCTTTCAGCATGACAATGATCCCAAACACACCGCCCGGGCAACGAAGGAGTGGCTTCGTAAGAAGCATTTCAAGGTCCTGGAGTGGCCTAGCCAGTCTCCAGATCTCAACCCCATAGAAAATCTTTGGAGGGAGTTGAAAGCCAAAACATCACTGCTCTAGAGGAGATCTGCATGGAGGAATGGGCCAAAATACCAGCAACAGTGTGTGAAAACCTTGTGAAGACTTACAGAAAACATTTGACCTCTGTCATTGCCAACAAAGGGTATATAACAAAGTATTGAGGTAAACTTTTGTTATTGACCAAATACTTATTTTCCACCATAATTTGCAAATAAATTCATTAAAAATCCTACAATGTGATTTTCTGGATTTTTTCCCTTCTCATTTTGTCTGTCATAGTTGAAGTGTACCTATGATGAAAATTACAGGCCTCTCTCATATTTTTAAGTGGGAGAACTTGCACCATTGGTGGCTGACTAAATACTTTTTTTGGCCCACTGTATATCCTCATTAAACTTGGGCTTTATTCAAAGGAGGGCACTTTCAGAATGTATAGAAAACTCTGCGTCAGCTCTATACCATGCAATATAACCAACAATGACCTTATTCTGACACCCTACTAAATAGTGCAATGTTCAGAGCTGAATGATTGTTGAAAAATGTAAACTGTTTGATACAAATATTTATTTAAATATTGAAAATTCATACAGAAATATTAATTTGTATTATTTCCAGTGGTTTTCATCTGATCTAATACGAACAGTCAAAGCTGTGCTGTGTCAGCTGCCTTCCAACATTACGGCTTGATTCAGTATTCAATTGAAGTTGAAACAATTTCAAATATGGATTGCAGTTCTATTACAAGTGTATTTCTTGAAACAAGCATTATCAACACAAGCATTTAGAAGATTGATTTTGAGAGGTATTGGATAATTAATATTGCAACATGGGAAAATATCAAAGCCTCTGACTCATTGCAGGCCTGGGGCCACTATATTACTAATGTAATGATTAAGGATTGTGGCGGCAGGTATCGTAGTGGTTAGAGCATTGGGCCAGTGACCAAAAGGTTGCTGGATCAAATCCCCGAGCTGACAAGGTAAAAATCTGTCGAACAAGGTTAACACCCACTGTGCCCTGGTAGGCTGTCATTGTAAATAATTATTTGTTCTTATTAAGCAACATTGATAAAACAATCCCCAATCAGCATAGGAGATCAGATTGAAGTAATTGATACAACATTTATGTTGTTTCGATGATTGCCATGCCCTTTAGCTGGGAGCTAGACAACACAAGCAGCATCCCAATTCACACCTTAATCCCTACATAGTGCACTACTTTATCACAGACTTGACTGTTCAGCTCATAACACCTCTTATTCAGATCATTCCAACGATAGAAATAGAATGGCATTCTAGTTCTATGATTCCTACCACTGCTTCTGAGAGCACTATAGAGTGGCTGTGAATGAATATACAAAAACAACAGAGCACTCACACATTGATAATCAGTCATTATACACTTTATCTGAAGGCATTGGACAATTCCAAGAGTTCAGTGAGATTTTAAGGCAATGTTTGAATAGTATTTCTGAATACACATAATCATGTCATAATATACAATATACCGGTGCATCTCCTTTATAGAAAATGATCCATGCAAAACATGATGCATGCTATTATCTACTGTTAAACATGATGCATGCTATGGTCTACTGTAAAAACAGTAGGATAGTAGTATTATCACAAGCATTCAATTATAAATCACTGGAGTATCATAAGTAAACAAAGGTCATGTGTATAAGAATACATGGGCTTTCTGAGGCGTTCTGTTACAGTCAGTCAGCTGACACATTTTGGTTCCCAGAACGTTGTGGAAAAAAGAAGAGGAGAACCTTTAGGGAACGTCATGGGAACGTTCTGTTTCAGCTGGGCAGTCACTTGGCAAAGTGAAACGGACGCACATCACATGATTGTCTGCGGGAGGAGGCCGTGTATTCTTCATTTAAGCCGTTTTTTATCCACAAGAAGTGTGTGGTTTGTTGGTTCGCCATGCGAACACTTTTAGTGTTCTGTTCCAATAAATGCTCTATATTGTTTTTTATACTCACACATTTTCATAGACTTGAAGAGACAGTCTGTTTGGTTTCACACATACAGCAGTGTGCGAGCGCAAGTGACAAACCCAACCTCACAAAGCCCACTTTGAAATCCTGCCATTGTTCACTGTGTGTTAAATGTGATTCCCCACTCGTCGGTCGGATATACTCTGAGATTAGCTTCTATTTCCCTTTCCTGAGGGCAAACTCATGAAAATTAGCCTGAAATGTCTTTATTTCCCCAATTTCATACAGTATCTACATCTTGAATATAGATCTAAAGTTGACGGAAATGGATGGTTAACCAAGTGGGAGTGAAGTGATATTTCGATATAAAGCTGAAGACTGGCTGTTATAGTTGTTTATCTCTAGACTATTCCATAGAGTGTTCGGGAGAATGTAAGACATTTGTATTGTATGTTCCCTTCCTATACCCTCTGCCCCTTCTTTGAATACATTAATACATACAGTACCAGTCAAAAGTTTGGACACACCTACTCATTCAAGGGTTTTTCTTTATTCGTACTATTTTCTACATTGTAGAATAATAGTG
This sequence comes from Oncorhynchus mykiss, assembly GCF_057628025.1. NCBI lineage: Eukaryota > Metazoa > Chordata > Actinopteri > Salmoniformes > Salmonidae > Oncorhynchus > Oncorhynchus mykiss. The sequence goes on along the minus strand of NC_143022.1, from coordinate 52,635,442 downwards.
AAAACATTCAAATGATGAAATAACATATATGAAATCATGTGGTACCCCAAAAAGTGTTAAACAAATCAAAATACACTTAACCAGCATGGCTACCACAGCATTCTGCAGTAATATGCCATACCATCTGGTTTGCGCTTAGTGGGACTATGATTTGTTTTCAACAGGACAATGACCCAACACAACTCCAGGCTGTGTAATGGCTATTTGACCAATAAAAAGAGTGATGGAGTACTGCATTATATGACCTGGCCTCTACAATTCACCCGACCTCAACCCAATTGAGATGGTTTGGGTTGAGTTAGACCGCAGAGTGAAGGAAAAGCAGGCAACAAGTGCTCAGCTTATGTGGGAACTCCTTCAAGACTATTTGAAAAGCATTCCTCATGAAGCTGGTTGAGAGAATGCCAAGAGTGAGCAAAGCTGTCATCAAGGAAAAGGGTGGCTACTTTGAGGAATCTCAAATACAAAATATATCTAGATTTTTTAAACACTTTTTTGGTTACTACAAAAAACACACACTACATGTGTGTTATTTCATAGTTTGATGTCTTCACTATTCTTCTACAATGTAAGAAATAGTCAAAATAAAGAAAAACCCTTAAATGAGTAGCTGTGTCCACATTTTGGACTGGTACTCTATGTTCTGAATATAGACGAGTAAAATGTTGAAAGTAAATGTAAAACATAATTTCACTTTGTGACAGACAAAGGCAATGTCGTAAACCAAAAGGTTAACTGAAATATTTCTTGATAATTTTACTGAATATCCTGCCTTTCCAAAACATACATACACAGGGTTTAGCGGCATGACGCAAAGTGAGAGGTAGAAACAAAAGAGAGAACCCTTCTGAAAATACAAACAACATTTTCTCACGGGCTTCAAACTTGAAAAAAGTAAGACGAGTCAGAGGACACACGTGGAAGTGGTGTAACTAACTGGTATGTGTGTTTTTTGACTCCTGGGCATGGATGAAGATTCCATTATTCCAAAATCCTTATGAGAATGGCAACTGTGAATGTAACCGACAGAGAGAGGCTGTGTCCCAAATGACGCTCTACTCTCTATTCACTGCATTACTTTTGACCAGGGCCCATAGGGTGCACTAAAAGTTGTGCACTATGTAAGGAAAAGAGTACCATTTGTTATGCAGAGAGAGAGAGTAAGGCTGGTTGAGTCCCTGCTGTATATGACAGGACCAGACTCTGAAGGGAAGGGAGTCCCCTTGTGAGTCAAGGCAGGCAGACAAGTAAGGTAGCGAGTGGGAAGATTATAGATGGTGAAGGTCCTGTCTGAAAGGGGGTAGGAGGCCCTGAGTGCAGGATTCACTCGGCATGCATACCCCTCTACTAGATATAGAACATGCTCCGTTTAAAAAAAAAAACACCACACATGGGATGTGGTTCCTGGGTCTCTTTGTACAATTGTCGTCAGCATCATCATAATCATTGTCATCGCTACAACCAGAGACAGAGTGCATCTGGAGTACAAACAAAGAAAAATACATATACAGTTGAAGTCGGAGGTTTACATACCCCTTAGCCAAATACATTTTAAACTCAGTTTTTCACAATTCCTGACATTTAATCCTAGTAACAATTCCCTGTCTTAAGTCAGTTAGGATCACCACTTATTTTACGAATGTGAAATGTCAGAATAATAGTAGAGAGTGATTTATTTCAGCTTTTATTTCTTTCATCACATTCCCAGTGGGTCAGAAGTTTACATACGCTATATTAGTATTTGGTAGCATTGCCTTTAAATTATTTAACTTGGGTCAAACGTTTCGGATAGCCTTTCACAAGCTTCTCACAATAAGTTGGGTGAAATTTGGCCCATTACTCCTGACAGACATGGTGTAACAGAGTCGTTTGTAGGCCTCATTGCTCGCACACGCTTTTTCAGTTCTGCCCACAAATTTTCTATGGGATTGAGGTCAGGGCTTTGTGATGGCCACACCAATACCTTGACTTTGTTGTCCTTAAGCCATTTTGCCACAACTTTGGAAGTATGCTTGGGGTCATTGTCCATTTGGAAGACCCATTTGCGACCAAGCTTTAACTTCCTGCCTGACTGATGTCTTGAGATGTTGCTTCAATATATTCACAACATTTTCATGCTTCATGATGCCATCTATTTTGTGAAGTGCACCAGTCCCTCCTGCAGTAAAGCACCCAAACAACATGATGCTGCCACCCCCGTGCTTCACGGTTGGGATGGTGTTCTTCGGCTTGCAAGCATCCCCCTTTTTCCTCCAAACATAACGATGGTCATTATGGTCAAACAGTTCTATTTTTGTTTCATCAGACCAGAGGACATTTTCATCTTCACAGGGTCCTTTGCTGTTGTTCTGGGATTGATTTGCACTTTTCCACCAAAGTAGAGGTGTGAAGGCTGCGTGGTCCGATGGTGTTTATACTTGCGTGCTATTGTTTGTACATATGAACGTGGTACCTTCAGGCATTTGGAAATAGCTCCCAAGGATCAACCAGACTTGTGGAGGTCTACAATTTTTTTTCTGAGGTCTTGGCTTTTTTTTTTTGATTTTCCCATGATGTCAAGCAAAGAGGCACTGTAAACAATTGTTAGAACAACTACTTGTGTCATACACAAAGTAGATATCCTAACCGACTTGCCAAAACTATAGTTTGTTGACAAGAAATTTGTCAAGTGGTTGAAAAACGAGTTTTAATGACTCCAACCTAAGTGTATGTAAACTTCCGACTTCAACTGTATATCCACAAGTACAAATCCTCCTCTTCATCCTTAACTTTGTAAACATTTAGAAAGAGACCGTTGGTGAGACAAAAGTGGGGTTGAGAGGAAGAGTAGGGCATAGAAATAAGAGACAGAAATGTACTTCTGAATGGTTCTTCACAGATTGGATGCTGCTCCTGGTTGGTCAGTTCTAGGCACTCTCCCACTTCCTGGGTCAGACCAGTAAACTGTGTCCTCTGACATCTCATGGGAAGTCCTTCCTGAGGGACACTTTAAATAGAAGCAAAATGCCTTGCTGTCCTTTCTGCAGAGAGGAAGTCAGAATTCACAAAAGTGCAACAAGAGAGTGGAAATGGCGGTTGGCTTCTTCGGACCGCCATTGTCAAACTCCAGTGAGGAAGAAGAAGCAAGAAAGGCAGAGGCCCCGGAGGAGGCTTACCCCTCAGATTCGGCTGACCCGTCGGGTGAGGAGGGGGTGCACGGCGGGGGCAGGGTTGTAGGCAGGGGGGCAGAGGCCTGGTTTGATGCACCTGGTTCTCATGTAGGAGAGGAACTGGTCAGGGATCTCAGCCAGGACCTCCTTGGCCAGACGGGCCATACTCAGAATGTGGTTCCCCCTGCGGTCGATGTAGTCACGGAACGGAACAAACTGGATGGAGAAAAGGAAGGGGGGCAGAGAGAAAGGACGGAGGAGGTGAGGAGGAGAAGGAATGGGGGGGAACAGGGAGGGAACGAGTACAGTAATTCCGTTAGAAAAAGACAACCATGAATAGAGAGGAATATAACAAATACAGAGGCAGTATAGAGGAGGAAAAATAAAGAATACAAGTGAATATATGGGATAATGACAATTACATACATATACATGACATTCTATTGATTCATTCTAGAATGTAAGCCTATTTCCATTGACACTGAAAGTCTGCTTCCATATATGCTTGAATTCTATAGGCATGCAGAGACGCACAGAGGAAGCTCTATAATACCTGAACAATGTCTCTCTCGGCGAACCTCCCTTGGGATGAGATCCTCTCTTCATCTCCATCAAGCTCAATCATTTCTGAGGAGAAGGAAAGCGAGAGAGAGACACACCGAGAGATGGACAAAGAGAGAGAGAAGCACATCGGTCATCCATGCCCACGTCAGAACAAAACAAACGTTGACATGTCAACATCGTCAGAGCCAAGGAGCACGACACATCGTAGGCTACACCTACTGTACTGTTGTCCGTGTGCACTGACCACACACACACACACACACACTACATTACAACAGGGAGCCAAGCTAGCGCGCTACACAAGATGACAGTGTTCCTTCGCCTGCCGTGTAGTTTGAGTACAGAGAATGTGTGTGTAGAGTGGTGAAATCCTGGGTTGTAAGTTAACATTGCGCGCTGCTAGGTGACTGAGTGATGCGCGTGTGGTGACGTACGTGCTGGGATACGTGTAAAGGAAAGCAACCATGTCCCTCCCTGTGCCACTGCACGTCATGCTACGGTGCACATTGACTTTATGAGCGTGATAATGTTTAATACCCATTGACTTTAGAGGCTAATTGCTCATAAGGAATGAAACGTGTTTATTATGGAGTGTTTTATGAATTGTAAACATCTCTTTCCAATATTAGGAGAGGAGAGGACTTGATCTGTTCTGAAATAAAAGGTGAATGAAAATTAGGACAAATTACTGTAAAATATCACAAATGAGTATCGCCATTTAGAAAGACATAAACAAAAGTGCCGGATGGGAAGCAAATGAGAGAGAGGGAGAGGAAGGAAAGAGCAAGAGAGAAAGGGAAAGGAGAAGAGAGGGATAGCCGGGTGAGGGGCCCAAAAGAGAGGGAGTGGAAGGAGAGAAGCAGAAGAGGGAGAACTGGGTGAGGGGCGTAATAATGGATTTAACGCAGAGATGAGATTAGAGAATACACATAGAAACACATATGTATGTACGCACACACGCAAGCACATGCACACACACACGCACCCACCCACATTTCATTATTCCTGTCTTACCATTAAATTCTGCTGGTCCAACTCCGACAATTATAATTGACATGGGCAAAGTAGCTGCCTTTGGATGTGTAGGGGGGAAGAGAGAGAGAGCGAGGGGGGAAGAGAGAGAGAGCGAGAGAGAGAGAGAGAGAGAGAGAGAGAGAGATCATAGAGAGGAGACAGCGAGAGAGATGTTTCAAAAAAAGAGAGCCTGAGGAAACAAGTTTGTTCTCAACGCCAGTGTCAATAACCATCGTTATCTAAAATCGCCACAGGTTGTCAGAGAAATACTCCCAATTAACATACTCCCAATTCATTTACACTAAGTACTGTAATAGCCTGCCTACTTCTCATATAATGGTACACTAGATATCGACTGTCATAAGACGGACAAAGTTTTTCAACTTCTGCCGAGCCTTTATAGGACTAACTATTTGTGAAAAAGTAGAATAATCTGTCAAACCTTTGTAGGAGTAATTACTAAATTAGCACCTGTAATTTCATGTATGTACAACTTGTGTCTAAACCCCAGCCAGCCTGACAGCTTATAAATGAAGCTTATTTCCATCCTCTCCCTCAGCGGATGCCTATTGCATTGTGGGTCGAGTGGGTTGCCATTCGCCAAAGGCGGAATGAGAATGATAGATGTTATCACTGTGTTTCATAACTTTTTATTGCCATTTAGGTGGACATTAAATTGGCAGAGATATGAGGAACATCTATTTTGGGGGGTTGCTTGGCACTCAATGTTCTCATATCTTACTCCGCAATCACATTTACAAGGATGCATGGAAACTGGTGTAACACAGAGTAGCGATTCTGTTTCTATGTAACACCATTTTGGAATCAGGGCATTCCAAAACAGCATTTAACAACGGAGACAGAAAAACACACCAAATCAGGTGTGTCAAACTCATTCCACCGAGTGACTAGTGTCTGCAGGTTTTTCGGATATTCCTTTCAATTAATCCCTAGACAACCAGGTGAGGGGAGTTCCTTACTAATTTGTGACCTTAATTCATCAAACAAGTACACGGGAGGAGCAAAAACCCACAGCCACCTGGCCCCTCGTGGAATGAGTTTGACACCCCTGTCCCATAAACAATAACAATATCAACGTTGGGTCCAACCAACTATATCTAGGACAGTCCCAAGATACACGTTTACAATGGACATGTTTCAAACACATTTGAAGTCCTAGGACTCCTTTCCTATGTTTACAGGTCTGGTGGCATACTGTAAATGTTGGGAGATAATAACGTTGACATGTACGCACGTTTACGATGGACTCCTTGGTCTGGGCCATGTCGGTGATGACGCCGTCCGAGATGATAAGGAGGATGAAGTACTGGGAGCCATCTTTGACTGATTGTGCATACCTGGAGTGGGGGGAGAGAAAGAGAGAGAGCAGAGGAGAGGAGAAAGAGAGAGGTTGGTGGGAGGAGAAGAGAGAGGAGAGCAGGATGAGATGCACTGGGCAATCAATAAATCAACCCATTAAATGTATTTATGAAACGTATTTTGTGTTAGCTATTGACCTCTCTTTCATTCATCTAATCTGCTCTCAGGCCTGTAACTCTAGTCATTTGTTTGGCTGATGTTGAGGCCCATATCTTGACTATAACCCTGGGGGGTGTTCCCCACGGTTTAATAATGTTACCATTGACTTGTTACCAAGTCTTGGGCTTTTGGGCCAATGCAACAGACACGCACACACTGCACGCTCTCTGAGTGACAAATTAATACAGCCACAAGTATTGGGAGAATTACTGTTTCGTCTGACACTGGAGCCGCTTATTTGTGTGAAAATGATTTCCCTCAGTGTGTTTTGGTCACACAGAAGATAAATGAGCTATGAACGGCGAAGCTATTCTTAGGCCACGTGGGCGGACGGATCACACCGAGAAATAGACGGGATTGGAGGGGCGAAGAGGGATGGAAGAGAAAGCTTGTTACAGTCAATCTTGTGTGTGTGTATAGATGACTGGGCAAGATTTCCCAATAGTGAATACCAAGTAGAGCATGTACAGCACAGGGACAATGCACTCTACGGAGAGACACCAAGTCCAGTTTTCTGTTTGGATAAAATGACCATTAATCAACCATGTGGATAAGGCGACGCTCTCTTCTTCTCCAATAGTGTCTGTCTACTGGTCGATGGTACAAAGCCTTATTGGTTTTCAAAACTAACAACTATTCTCTCTGTATGCAACGCTGAATTAATAGCTTTGAACAACTGCCACAAAAGGACCAGCTGACATCATGTCAGTGATTATCTCGTTAACGCAGGTGTGAGTGTCGACAAGGACAAGGCTGGAGATCACTCTGTCATGCTGATTGAGTTTGAATAACAGACTGGAAGCTTCAAAAGGAGGGTGGTGCTTGGAATCATTGTTCTACATCTGTCAAACATGGTTACCTGCAAGGAAACACGTGCCGTCATCATTGCTTTGCACAAAAAGGGCTTCACAGGCAAGGATGTTGCTGCCAGTAAGACTGCACCTAATGCAACCATTTATTAGATCATCAAGAACTTCAAGGAGAGCGGTTCAATTGTTGTGAAGAAGGCTTCAGGGCACCCAAGAAAGTCCAGGAAGTGCCAGGACTGGCTCCTAAAGTTGATTCAGCTGCGGGATTGGGGCGCCACCGGTACAGAGCTTGCTCAGAAATGGCAGCAGGCAGGTGGGAGTGCATCTGCACGCACAGTGAGGCGAAGACTTTTGGAGGATGGCCTGGTGTCAAGAAGGGCAGCAAAGAAGCCACTTCTCTCCAGGAAAAACAGACTGATATTCTGCAAAAGGTACAGGGATAGGACTACTGAGGACTGGGGTAAAGTCATTTTCTCTGGTGAATACCCTTTCCGATTGTTTGGGGCATCCGGAAAAAAGCTTGTCCGGAAAAGACAAGGTGAGCGCTACCATCAGTTCTGTGTCATGCTAACTGTAAAGCATCCTGAGACCATTCATGTGTGGGGTTGCTTCTCAGCCAAGGGAGTGGGCTCACTCACAATGTTCCCCCATTAAATTTTTTTGTACCTTTATTTTACTAGGCAAGTCAGTTAAGATCAAATTCTTATTTTCAATGACGGCCTAGGAACAGTGGGTTAACTGCCTGTTCAGGGGCAGAATGGTAGATTTTGTACCTTGTCAGCTCAGGGATTTGAACTTGCAACCTTTCGGTTACTAGTCCAATGCTCTAACCACTAGGCTACCCTGCCACCCCAATAAAGAATGGTACCAACACATCCTCCGAGAACAACTTCTCCCAACCATCCAGGAACAGTTTGGTGACAAACAATGCCTTTTCCAGCATGATGGAGCACCTTGCCATAAGGCAACAGTGAAAGGTACAAAAAAAAATAATGGGGGAACATTGTGAGTGGCTCGGGGAACAAAACATCGATATTTTGGGTCCATGGCCAGGAAACTCCTCAGACCTTAATCCCATTGAGAACTTGTGGTCAATCCTCAAGAGGCGGGTGGACAAACAAAACCCCACAAATTCTGACAAACTCCAAGCATTGACTATGCAAGAATGGGCCTCCATCAGTCAGGATGTGGCCCAGAAGTTAATTGACAGCATGCCAGGGCGGATTGCAGAAGTCTTGAAAACGAAGGGTCAACACTGCAAATATTGACTCTTTGCATCCACTTCATGTAATTGTCAATAAAAGCCTATGAAATGCTTGTAATTATACTTCAGTATTCCATAGTAACATCTGACAAAAAATATCTAAAGACACTGAAGCAGCAAACTTTGTGAAAATTAATATTTGTGTCATTCTGAAAACTTTTGGCCACGACTGTAGATTGATGAGGAACAACATTTAGTACATTTTTGAAACCTGTAATGTAACAAAATGTGGGAGGGGGGTGAATACTTTCATGAATGTGTGAAATGCTTGATAATGTATGTGATATCAACAGACTTCAATTTTGACTGGCTTTCATCAACAACAACAAAAATAAACTGTAACCAGTGCCTGCAACCTGGTTTGGTTTATAAGTCAACCTACCAGGGTAGTTACAAACAGCACAGGAATTAAATCATGAACATGTATTAATCACATCTTTACTAATCCAGCAGACATTTGCTTTAAAGCTGTATCAAATCCATCGGAAGTAGTGATCACAATATAGTAGCCATATCTAGGAAAACCAAAGTTCCAAAGGCTGGGCCTAATATATAGTGTATAAGAGGTCATTCAATAAGTAATAACATTACAATAATATTTGCTGGTCTGTGGTTTGCACTTGACACATTTATGAAATTGCTTACTCCAGTTACTAATAAGCATGCACCAATTAAGAAAAAGACAGTAAAAACTGTTAAATCCCCGTGGATTGATGAGGAATTTAAGATGGGGAGAAGTATGTCCACAATAAAACACTATCATCGAGGCAGGTCCTACAGGCTCTAGTTTGGTCACACCTGGACTACTCTTCAGTCGTGCAGGTAGGTGTCACAAAGAGGGACTTAGGCAAATTACAATTGGCCCAGAACAGGGCAGCATGGCTGGCCCTTGAATGTACATGAAGAGCTAACATTAATAATATACATGACAATCTCTCATGGCTCAAAGTGGAGGAGAGATTGACATCACTACTTGTTTTTGTAAGAAGTGTTGACAAGCTGAATGCACCGAGCTGTCTGTTTAAACTGCTAACACAAAGCTTGGGCACCAATCTATACCCCACAAGACATGCCACCAGAGGTCTCTTCACAATCCCCAAGTCCAGAACAGACTATGGGAGGCGCACAATACTACATAGAGCCATGAGTACATGGAACTCTATTCCACATCAGATAACTGATGCAAGCAGTAGCATCTGATTTTTAAAAAACATATAAAAATACACCTTATGGAACTGTGAAGACACACACACACACACACACACACACACACACACACACACACACACACAGTGGTGTAATGGTGTAATAATGTAGTGGTGTAATAATGTTATATGATGTACTGTTTTATCTTTTGTTTTATGTGTGATGTAAATGCCTTAATGTGTTTTGCCCCCAAGAAGAGTAACTGCTGCCTTGGCAGGAGCTAATGGGGATCCTTAATAAATATACAAATACATGGCGGGTGGTTCTGAGTGTATTGGTGTGTGTGTCTGTGTGTTGTCTGTGTGTGTGTGTGTGTGTGTGTGTGTTGTCTGTGTGCGCATATGCATATGTATGTATGCATGTGTGTATGTGTGCAAGTGTTTGTGTGTGTGTGTGTGTGTGTGTGTGTGTCTGTTGTCTGCAATCATGCGTACGTGCGTATGCATGTGTGTCTGCATGAGTGTGTGTGTGTGTGCGACCTACCTGGCCACGTGGTTAATGACAGGGGAGAAATGTGTGGGACCATAGAGTCGAACAGACTTAAGGCTTTGGTAGTAAGCCTCCATCACCCCCTCTATCCCACTGCAGTACGGATTCTGGGGGTTCCCATTCTGCACAGACACACAAAGAACAAACAATGTAGGAATTAATTAATTGGTTATCAATTCATCACATTTATTTAAAAACACATTGCATAACAGCAGTTATCTCAGTGTTTTTACAAAAACCTGACCTATACCCCAAACAGCAAGCAGAACATACAAGATCAGTAAATGCATAAACCACTTTTTAACTCTGTAGTGTCAAGTAACAACTTTGGGAGAACACCATATAGTCTTGGATTTCACCTTGCAATTATGGTGAGATTAACATGCATTTTCTTTCGTGCTAATTGTCTTGTACTGTATGCAATGTGCATAATGTAAACTATGTTGTGTCCTGTATAATAGAGTTTCCCAGTAAAGTGAAGTGGGAGAAATCCATCTTGACCCTAGCTGCTTTGGTTGGCCTCCCGTGAGCATGGAGAAGACAGCCACTCTTTGCTTTGCAAATGGAGCTTGGGTTAATTCTGCCTCTATTCTTCCTCTTCTACTTTATCCAACCTTCTCTCCTTCTCTGTCCTATACTCCCCATCTCTTCTTCCTTGTCCCTCTAGTGTCTCCTCTCCCTCCATCTCCCCCCATGTATCACCTTGCTAAAAGGCTGACTCAGTAAATCCTTAATGCTTAGATGAACTCTCCTTGAGCATTACCCAACTGAGCAGCTGGAATGGCTGCCGGCGCCCGGGGCTGCATGGGCTTCACATCTGGACAGGAATTTATACGGTAGAGGACTGTGTATGCATTCCAAATGGCACCCCATTCCCTATATAGTGTACTACTTATGAACAAAGCCTGATACTTTAAATCAGAGGATGGGCTCGTTGTAATGTCTGGAGTGGAATGGGCACCATGTCTTTGATACCTTTCCATTCCAGCCATAAGAATGAGCCTGTCCTCTGAATTCGGACCAGCGGTCCAGAACCAGGACGGTCGGGAGACTGGCAGGTTAAAAGGACGAGGGATGGAGGGAGATCACGTTTACACTTTGGTCATTTAGCAGACGCTCTTATCCAGAGCGATTTACAGGAAATATTAGGGTTTCACCTAGTAGACTCGGCGATTCAAACCAGCAACTTTTCAGTTAAGGGCTCTCAACCGCTAGGCTAGGGTGTCTCCAGTTTCCTCACCAGAGCGAACTCGTGCGAGACCCGTCCGTCCGGGGGCAGTTTAGCTCCGAAGCCCAGTGCAGGGAACATCTTGTCACTGTCGTAGTCCTGGATAATCTCCCCTACAGCTCTCAGAGCCATGGCGTAGGCATTCAGCTGGTACGGACTCATGTAGTGTAGAGAGGTGGGCTGGGAGGGGTTGCCTGAAATCCAACAAAATACATTACAACTGAGCTCAGAGCTGCTACATCTCTCCTCAGGGTCTACATCAGAAGACAAGGGGTCAGAGACTTTTTCAAATTCATAGCCAAGGCAAGTTCGAATGATATGAAGCAGTTTTGTAACACAGACTTGTACGGTGTTGTAGCTAGATGGTTGCCAATTCAAAGTTGATGTCAAGAAGGCCTTGCTGCCACACATGCAAGAGGGTTCTCAAGGGCCGACAAGAGCTAAGCTACTCACCATTTGATGCTGTGAAATCAATTGCCACTGTGAAACTAATCTGAGTCCTACAACACAAAACAAAACCAGGAAGATATTAAAACATCACTCATGCGAGATTTGATTACACCATGACTCAACGTGATCTCACAGACTCAATTCATGGACAAGGGGGTTATAACTGATGTTTCCCGCAACATGAATATAGGCCTATGGGCTGATTAGTAATCCACTCATCCATGAGTTTGTTCCTCCTTTCCATTACCACACTAGTGATGTAAGTGAGCCCAGCGCTCGATAAAAAGGTTACGGTAGAAATCGTTCCAGTCAAATTCACATATTCCTATTGCTGTACTCACTCACATACAGCTGCTTGGAATGCAAAACGAGCAAGCCAAGTTGAATGGGTGCAACAACACAATCAGAAAGCGCATTATACAATAGAAAGCCTGTACTAAATGATTCACTTGTAAATGTAATGCTCATCTAGGGATTGTAGACATAAGGATAAAGAGTGATGGCGTATCCAATGTGTCCCTATTCAAATAAAACTTGAATAAAAAAAAAGACAACTTGAGAACGTACCCTCCTTTAATGTAATCCAGGAAGGTGAGCTCCATGTCCACCAGGCAGGACAGAAGGGTTACCTGGCAACACGTTTGGAGGTTACAAGGATACTTTTTGGAGTTTGAAGATGATAAACTTTATAAAAGTGAACTATCCCTTTAAAACACAAATCAAATCCAATTGTATTGGTCACGTACACAGATCTTCAGGTGTTATAGCAGGTGCTGCGAAACGCTGCAGTAGAATGTCTCCCAAATACAATACAAATACACAAAATCAAAAAAAAATAATCTAAACAAGAAATCAATAAATACAAATCGTAGATATATTAGAGTGAGCATGTGTCAGAATCCAGAATATAAATGTGGTGTGTATTGATAGTATATAATTTGGAAAAGAAAATAGCATGTACAGTAGTATGTACAGTATATTAGGATGAGCTATGTCGAGAATACAGTATATATTGTACATACACAGTGAGTAAACAACAGTATATAAACAGAATATGAGGTGACCAGCATTCATATATACATTGGGTGTTAGTCTCAACGTGCAGGGCTGAGTACTGGGCAGGTAGCCGGCTAGTGATGGCTGTTCAACAGTCTGATGGCCTGGTAATAGAAGCTGTTTTTCAGTCTCTCGATCCCGGCTCGGATGCGCCTGTACCGTCTCTGTCTGCTAGATGGTAGCTGAGTGGACAGACCGTGGCCTCGGTGGCTGAGATCCTTAAGATCTTCTTGGCCTTCCTCTGACAGCAAGTGCTGTAAATATCTTGGGGGGCAGGCGGCATAGCCCCCATGATGTGTTTGGCTGACCGCACCACCCTCTGGAGAGCCATGTGGTTGAGGGCGGTGCAGTTGCCGTACCAGGCGGTGCTGCAGCCCGACAGAATGCATCTGGTGCATCTGTAGAAGTTTGTGAGGGCCATGCTGCACATCAGGATTTCAGTGGAAATACAGTAGTATCATAATTATAACACCTTATTTAAATATGGCACGACAACAATAGAAGACTTGGCTAAAACACATACAGTAGAGTACTAAGCTACTAATTCAACTGTGACGCCTTTGAGCTATGAACATGCAAAAAATAAGTGCAGAATTACATCCATAGTATGCATCGCAAGTGGAATCCTACTCCCTGTATAAGTGCACTACTTTGACGAGAGCCCAGAGGGCTGTAGGGAATATGGTGCCATTTGAGACACAGGCATACAATCCCACTAAGACACAGCTAGGGTTGAAAGATAGGTGGCCTTTTCAAGTCAAAGAGTATTACAGGGTATGGACTCACTGTTCCCGAGTTGAGGTATTTCTTCTTCTTCTTGCCTTTCTTCTTTGGATTGACCACCTGCAGAGAACAGAGCATGGCTTGGTTCACTTTGTTGTGTCTCGTTGATCTTGAGTTGAACACAAAGCCAAGGCAACTGAAAGCCGGACTTAAAATGTGTGTTTTTTTTTTTTCATCAATCAAATTTTGTCAAACCATTTTTGCCCTGGTGGCCACATTTGGTCTTCAATAAGGTCCAGAGGGTGCACTGAAAATGGTTATATTTCCTCACCGTCAAGATTTGCACACAAACAAAGTCCTCTATCCACCGTTTTGGGAATGAGTTGGACAGTTTCTACACATTTCGACACAGTTTCAATTTGGTTGTAGTCATTTTAAAGTATGAGTCTGTATTTTACTAAAACCACCCGCATGCCTGATTGGACCCCCTCGCGGTCCAGATGTATGAAACCCCTCTCCTAGACTCTGCAATACCACCCTGGAAGGCTCAATATTTGGGTAAACACACCCTTGTGGGGGTGTGCGTTAACGTGTGTGAATGTGTGCGTATGTACACCTGCTACAACATGTCTCACCTCGTAGCTGTGAAACTGTGACTGGCCTCTTGACATCTCTCTGTAGCTGGTATTGAATTCCCCAATGAAGTCATGGCTGGAAGAGTAAACACACACAGTGCCTCACACACCTGCTGGGATTTCTCTCCAGCTGGGATCGCCTTTCCAGGAACAGATCCAATGGTTTAAACATGACTTTTCAAAATGCCTTTGTTGCAAAAATCGGTACATTGTTACAAACTCCATCACAGGGTGACACAAAAGCATAAAGTTTGTTTGCAGTCATCTAACAATAACCTACATTGTGTCATGACATACATAAGCAATATTTCTGAGTGCAGACTATTCATGTGGTTGCCCCTAGGGCAATTACTATAGCAGAAGTGCAGATAATAAGTGAAGTGGGTGCGTGCGTATGTTTCTGAGACAGTACCCACCCTCCATCTCGGTCCCAATCATACACCTCCACTTTTATGCTCCTGAAGGAGAGAGAGCGAGAGAAAGAGAAAGAGAGAGATAGAAACCCCATTTGAAAAACGAATTAGTGTGTCTGATTGAAAATCTCTGCTGCTTAAAAGAGAGGTGCTCATCTGTGAAAGAGGATGGTCTGGCTCTAAGAGGGTGTGCTCTCAGAAAGGTGTCTGCTTTTGGGATTCAATGTACTAAAGGGAATGAACATTAAGGGTTACATAGAGAAAATTGGACCTCTCTGAAATGAAAATGGGTGGCCTTCCCTTCAGGAAAATATATTTTAACTAAACCCCCCCCTGAAAGCTTGGGAAACTGGACCTTCCCTATAATAATTCAAACAAAGTGGATAACAGATAACATGTGTACCGATTACCCTCACTTCTTGGACAGACCAGAGACTTAAATGCAGTTTTAGAAACTGTTCTTCGTCTTCTAAGCGTTACATAGCATCGCAGGAACTTTTAAAGCGCACAGGGCTGAGGGTCAGAAGGTTGTAGGTTTGCAGACCACCGTGGACAAGAGTAGAGAGAACTCCTTTATAGTAAAAGCATTACATGAATCTATCATCGTATCAACGTATTAGCAGATCTGAGAAGAAAAAAAAGCCTTTTATAAACATTTCATACAATTCTTCGTAATTTTACATATTAGAGGAATCTTTATTTTAAGACCAAACAAATTACCGAAATTACAAACTAAGACGAGCACAAAGAGATAAGCCTGCGTGTTCATTTTTATCATATTTCTCCAATGCCAAATCTGTGTGCATTGTTTGTAAAAAAAACAGTCCATTTCCACCCCAGACAGAGTCGGCCTACTGACGCAGAAAAATGTAAGCATTAACTGATGGCTACTCTTCTTCGTGGCTTAACCCAACGAGAAAGTCACTTTTTTTCTCTCTAAAGCATGTCTGTATTTAAACATATTCTATTGTACAGAAAATGAATAGCTTAATTGATAGTGACAGAGTGAGATTACTTCCCAAGCAAAGTCAACCTCTGAATATCAAAGAAACTAAACAAGGATATTCCCATATGCATCAGAGTCTTTCCTGGGTATTTTGACGATTGTTTATAGCATAAAGCATCACGGACCAAAGCGCAATTATAGATCACTTTATATAATCAGATCAGTTTAATTTTCTTCAACATCATAACAAAGGGTAGGGCTGTGTTTTTTTGTTGATATTTTCCTTAATAAAAGGTAGGCCTCTGGCATATCCTCTCATGCCACCTCAATTTGCGTCTTGGTTTTAATTTAACAGTCCTTCACTGACACGGAGGTAAGCTATTTAAAGTGTGAATGGTGGGTGGAGGAATTCACAGACAAATCGATAGATATAGCAGCCTAATTTTGTCTGTCAAACAGGTAGGCCTACCTCTTATTTCCTAAATAGGAAGAAATAGGCTCCAACACAAAGCCCTCTCGTTTCTATTTTCATTGCAAATTAGAGTGCTGCATTCCTCAACAATTACATAAATATAAACACATTCATAATAACACTAGAGAAAAATTGTGTTATGAATGTGACATTCTCAGTTATGGATGTGACATTCTCCGTTATGGATGTGACATTTTCCGTTATGGATGTGACAGGGTGCCAAAAGATAGACAGCAAATGATGACACATTTCATTCTAGATCATTAAATGACACATGTTTTTATTTAAAATATGATATAATCACCTACCGAGTAATAGAATAAATATACAAAACTGAAACTGCGTTCAAAGTTTTTTTTTTATAAGCTCATGCTTTGTATTAATCTCACATCCTTCAGTCTGCCAAATGCAGGCTCTATGAAATGGTACTTCCTCCCATTTGTCCAAAAAATGACATGGACTGGACAAATGGACCTGCAGCCACCCAAGCCTTGTCATCCTTGGCTGGCACGATGTACACACATTCTGTGTGGTCGTTTCTCCTCAAGAATTGCATTTCACCAGCATCAGTCAGTCTTTATAAGTTACCGGACCCAAAAACTGCCTGTATATACACTGAGCATACCAAACATTAGGAAAACCTTCCTAATTGCCCTCAGAACAGCCTCAATTAGTCGGGGCATGGACTCCACAAGGTGTCGGAAGCGTTCCCACAGGGATGCTGGCCCATGTTGACACCAATGCCTCCCACAGTTGTGTCAAGTTGGCTGGATGTTTCTTGGTTGGTGGATCATTCCTGATACACACGTGAAACTGTTGAGTGTGAAAAACCCAGCAGCGTTGCAGTTCTTGACACAAACCGGTGCGCCTGGCACCTACAACCATCAACCAACAACCATCCCAATCAAAAGGCACTTCTGATTTTCTGTCTTGCCCATTCACCCTCTGAATGGCACACATACACAATGCATGCCTCAATTGTTTCAAGGCTTAAACATCCTTCTTTAATCTGTCTCCTCCCCTTCATCAACACTCATACTACAGTACCAGTCAAAAGTTTGGACACACCAACTCATTCAAGGGTTTTTCTTTATTGTTACGGTTTTCTACATTGTAGAATAATACCGAAGACATCAAAACTACTATGAAATAACACATATGGAATCATGTAGTAACCCAAAAAATATCTATTTTATATTTGAAATTGTTCAAAGAAGCCACCCTTTGCCTTAATGACAGCTTCACACACTCTTGGCATTCTCTCAACCAGCTTCATGAGGTAGTCACCTGGAATGCATTTCAATTAACAGGTGTGCCTTGTTAAACGTTTATTTGTGGAATTTCTTTCTTTCTTAATGCGTTTGAGCCAATCAGTTGTAGGGGTGGTATACAGAAAATAGCCCTACTTGGTAAAAGACCAAGTCCATATTATGGTAAGAACGGCTCAACTAAGCAAAGAGAAACAACAGTCCATCATTACTTTAAGACAATGAGTGTCATTAGGTTGATGTCTCTCCTACGAAGGGTTCAAATTCTTCATTTTCGTTTATTGAAATGGTAAAAAAAAAGTATTTAAAAAAAAATTATAACCTACCAGTGGCACAGGGTTAACACTTTCGTAGACATCTCTTGTCAGATTGTAAATCACCTCATGCTTGACAGCTGCAGTTCACAAGCATGCACAGGGCAGACTACACAGATAAAGGATAAAGGCCAATGTTGTCCCGGGGGGGGGGGGGGGGGTACCCGTAGTTACTCAAGGAAGTAAACAAACTCAGCATGACTGGTGAAAGTTTATGGATTTTTAAGACCTTGATTACGATGACGAATTTAAGACCTTTATTGTGTCATGTGATCCCATGCAATGCTCCAGTTAGCTGAGCAGCGCATGATTGCAGGTCATATGAGAATGTGAGTACACCCGAAATAGAGAAAGATTGCCCTCTACCTTTTTTGCGAACATAAAAATCCTTCGGAAGCAGTATGAAGGGCATGAATATATTTTTTTATCACGATCGTGTTTTGCAGTGATGCTGACATGTTATGAAGAGTCTAACTGTCACATCCGTTACCGAGTACTGACAAAGAGAGAAAGGAAACCAATTATACATCACCTAAGCCCTTGATGAAAGTTAAATTTGCACAGAAAGTTTGCATACAATCATACACGAAATGTATCCATAATAACAGCTTTTCCTCAAAGACGTCAACCGAATCAAAGCAGTCTTATCAGTCTACTCTGGCCTGCTTGGAGAACGCTACACAGTGAGAGCGTGCGTAATTGTACATGCTGAACAGCTTTCTATCTATGGGACAATATCCACTTCAGGCAGCAGGTGTAGGAGAATGTGATGAAGAGGCTTGTGGAACCTTAAGTTCGCAAGGGGAGAAATGACATCATGGACAATTTCTTCACTTCAACTGTCATTGGCTAATAAGTTGCTGGCAAAGACAACAAGTCTGGCCGGCACCATGAACAAAGTGAGAGCGGAGCTCCCTCCCTATGCGCAAAATAAGGCACCTGCACAGCCGTTGTAGGCCTGCTCCACAATGGTGCTGAAGAATGACAAGGTGATGGGGACACAAATAAGTGAAGACCAGAAACTATTACGCACTACAACCAAACGAAGGTATGTCTAACTTTGTCAAGCAAGTGAAAGTTATGAACATTTTGTCAACTGTTAGCTAAATGAAATCCAACTGACGCCATCGTGTAAAGACGCACACAAGCAATGGACATCGCTGCCAAGTCCCTTTATGGAGTTCCTCTTTCCAAGGTAATGTACAGAACGTAATGTACAGAAGTTCCTCTTATAACACAGTTGCCAAAGAAAACAATATGAAAGCACACATTTACCAGCAGAAATAAAAAAAATTGTTATGCTGTCAAATTCATACTTTCTAATCCGTTGTTTGCTCGATTATTTCTATATTTACTGACACAGTCGTTTGTTCTTTATTTTCCATTGCCATGCTCGCTGGCGACGCTCTTATCCCTTGCTTGCTAGCTAGCTAAGGCTAACACAGCCACAACCGCTGCAGCTAGAATAACAGCAAGGTAGCTGTTTTCTATTGACATTCATTTGGATGTATTCTTAACAATGAGCTGATAATGCCCGATTTTGCCTGGCATAGCTAGAAAAGTTTGCCTTCTCGTCAGGACACTCGTCAACACTGACTGTTAATTTTGTAACTCCCAAACCCGCATGCGGGAGCGTAATCATCGCCTGAAACTAATTAGCATAACGCAACGGACATAAATATCCCTAGAAAATATTCCTATTCATGAAAATCCCAAATGAAATATATTGAGACACAGCTTAGCCTTTTGTTAATCACCCTGTCATCTCAGATTTTCAAAATAGTTTATCGATAGCCTAGCATAGCATTATGCCTTGCTAGCAGCAGGCAACCTTGTCACGGAAATCAGAAAAGCAATCAAATTAAATCGTTTACCTTTGATGAACTTCGGATGTTTTCACTCACGAGACTCCCAGGTAGATATCCAAAGTTCATTTTTTCCCAAAAGATTATTTTTGTAGGCGAAATAGCTCTGTTTGTTCTTCACGTTTGGCTAAGAAATCGCCAGGAAATTGTGGTCACCAAAACCCCCGAAATTCCAAATTAGCTCCATAATATCGACAGAAAAATGGCAAACGTTGTTTATAATCAATCCTCAAGGTGTTTTTCTAATATCTATTCGATAATATATCCGTCGGGACAATTCGTTTTTCAGTAGGACCGATTGGAGTAATGGCTACCTAATTTCTCTCGGAGCCACCATGTGACCACTTACGCAATGTGGCCGCCTACGGCTATTCTTCAACAGAAATGCGTAAAACTATGTCACAATGCTGTAGACACCTTGGGGAATACATAGAAAGCGTAAGCTCGTTGATGGCACATTCACAGCTGAATAGGGACTCATTGGAACGCAGCGCTTTCAAAACCTGGGGCACTTCCGGATTGGATTTTTCTCAGGCTTTCGCCTGCAACATCAGTTCTGTTATACTCACAGACAATATCTTTACAGTTTTGGAAACTTTAGAGTGTTTTCTATCCAAAGCTGTCAATTATATGCATATTCTAGCATCTTGTCCTGACAAAAATGAAAATACTGCCCCCTAGTACCAACAGGTTTTAATTACGAGATCGATTGCATATCAAACACTAGGCTAGAAGCTAGCTAGTTTGTTTCTAGCCATCCCGCCAATATGAAAAACAAATTCAAACTAGAAACGTGGGAGGATTTGACAGCTTTAGCGGAGGAGGGGACCGGAGAAGTAAATGTTCATCACTCATCATGTTAGGTCAACAGATGCTAAGTTTTTTCCTCGTTGGACCTCTGTTGCAAGTACGGTCTGCATGTGTAGGCGCATATTGCTTCATGATTGTAAGGTGTCCCAATATATTTTCAAATTATCCCATTATCTGGTTTTAATGTCCATTATAGAGTTTCACAATTTATCAAGGCCACTTGGTCCTTATAATGATTTTAAGGCTATTGATGCTTTCCTAATTTGACTGTGAGTCTTGACCATGCATCTTGGTGGTTGGAGTATTTTTATTTTGTTGTCATAAAAAGATACTGTTACCGTGTTCCAAAACATATGCTTTATGTTTCATAGTTGCAACAAAGGCACTCTACAAATATATTTTTTTTACATATAGCCTACAGTAACATACTGTAAATGAATGAAAACGGTAGTGTTATTTGAAAATGTTACCCACGGCCTTCATACACAACCACATAAAAAAATGTTGCGACAGCATATAGGAAATGTATGAATTACACTGTTAGAATGTTACAGTCAGAATGACTGCTCATTAGCTTGAAGGGGGGTGTAGCGTAGAAGGAGGAAGTCACTTCAAAGGGACTCTCTGCCATTCTCCTTTTTTATTTCAAAGCGTTGAATCTATGCATCTGTCAGATACTTGCGTCTAAGGAATGAGTTACCTGTCATAGTCTCCGTTGCACAGGGCCTTGACAGGGATCTTGAAGGCCTGCCACACTGGGTCCAGAGTGTTCTTCACCACCTCGGTCTTATGGCAGATAGTAAATCTAGAAACACACAATGGCTGTCAGGACCCTTTCAAGACAACATTGTTGTTGTTTTTAACTCCTACTTATTATTATATATTTTTTTTGCTGTATAGAAGTCAAAACAACAGCAGCAGCAGCAGCTTCATGTTCTTATACAGGATACAGTGTGGTCATGTGGTCAGGGAGATCATGCTGCTGTTGTGCCCCGGAGCTAGCCATTTAAACTGCTTCAGTAAATATCCAGCTGCACAAAAGCCAAATGTGTTGAGTGCAAGATATGAGAGTCAGCTCGCATAAAAACATCTGCTGGGCAAAGCCAATGTATGTTTAACTCAGGCTCACCCTTTATTTTCCTTTCCTTTCATTTTATTAATTTCTCCTCTCATCCTTTCTTTCACGTCCACTCATCCCTTACCACCTATACTGTCTGTGCAAATGCTGGTTCGGGGAGGGGGGGTTTGAGGAGGAGGATTATTTAAGACAATGTTTGAAGACGTAGGGGTTTCAGATGTTTTCAGGAAGATGGGCAGGGACTCTGCTGTCCAAGATTAAGAGGGAAGCTGGTTCCATTATTGGGGTGCCAGGACAGAGAAGAGCTTGGACTGGGCTGAGCGGGAGCTGCCCTCCCTTAGGGGTGGGAGGGCCAAGAGACCTGAGGTGGCAGAACGGAGTGCTCGGGTTGTAGGGTTTAAGCAAAGCCTGAAGGTAGGGAGGGGAAGCTCCTCGTGCTCTATGTAGGCAAGCACCTTGGTCTTGTAGTGGATGCGAGCTTCGACTGGAAGCCAGTGGAGGGTGCATAGGAGCAGCGTGACATTGGAGAACATGGGGAGGTTGAACACCAGGCGGGCTGCGGCGTTCTGGATAAGTTGCAGGTGTTTGAGGGCACAAGCGGGAGGCCCAGCCAACAGAGAGATGCAGAAGTCCAGACGGGAGACGACTCTTGCTGTTCCGTAGGGAAGCTACAGACCTATTATCCACTGTGTCTGCCAGACCACTCACTCAAATATCTCTTATGAGCCCCTCCTTTAGGGTAGAATCCTCAAAACAGGTTCTAAATACTGTTGACATCTAGTGGAAGCCTTGGGAAGTGAAACATAACTAATATCACCCTGTATCTTCAATGGGGGCTGAATTGAAAAACTACAAACCTCAGATTTCCCACTTCCTGGTTGGATTTCCCACTTCCTGGTGTTTTCTATCCAATACTAACAATAATATGCATATATTAACATCTGGGACAGAGTAGGAGGCAGTTCACTCTGGGCACGCTATTCATCCAAAAGTGAAAATGCTGCCCCCTATCCCAAAAAGGTTAAAGGTCTTACTCAGATCGGCTACGGCGAGCGTGATCACACAGTCATCCAGAACAGTTGCTGCTCTCATGCATGTTTCAGTGTTGCTTGCCTTGAAGCGCTCATAGAAGTCATTTAGCTTGTCTGGTTGGCTTGTGTCACTGGGCAGCTTGCGGCTGGGTTTCCTTTTGTAGTCCGTAATAGTTTGCAAGCCCTGCCACATCCGACGAGGGTCAGAGCTGGTGTAGTAGGATTCAATCTTAGTGCTGTATTTACGCTTTGCCTGTTTGAATGCTTTCAACTGAAATGTGTCTTTCGCATTTAACTCAACCCCTCTGAATCATAGTTGTGGGGGGCTGCCTTAAATCGATGACCACGTCATCGGCACCCAGGGAGCAGTCAGTTGCTGTTGCTCAATGGCAGATTTTTCCATCTTGCCAGCATGGGGATTTGAACAAGTGACCTTTCGGTTAGTGGCCCAATGCTCTTACCCGATAGGCTACCTGCCACCCATCACATAGTACAGTATACAGTATGCAAACAAACATGATTAGTGGTTGTGAATGAATCAAGTTTTCATTCGATTTTGTATGTAATAATAAATCAACGCTTGTTGTGATGACTTACGATCCGTCTTCGTTACTGCGGTAGAAGACCAGAAAAGGATCCGATTTCCCAAAGAAGTCTTTCTTGTCCAACTTGTTCCCACAGAATTGCAGCATCACTGACTCCTAGAGAGAACAGGTTACCGATAGATGGAACAGACAGACAATGAAAACCACAGCCTGGGAAAATAGTCATTTTTCTCTGTTTGCTCCCCCCCCCTTCTAATTATTTTACATTTCATGACCTGTTTTGATTGACCGAGTCCCTTAGTATTTGGTGGATTATTTGTAGGAAAAAAGGCAACGAGTCATTGTTGTGCTCCCATGTAGGGTGTGTGGTATATGTATGACTGAAAAGTCACGGTTGAAAATGCTAAAGCTGTTCCATTTTCATGATGACTGTTCATTAAAAATGGAACACTTTTTTACACACAAAAACCACTCACCCTGCAATTGCTCAGCTCCTCTGCTCTCACTTTGATGGTACCACACTTCTTCCCTGGAATCCCACTGTTAAACCACAAAAGAGAGAGACTAGAATCATCACTTCTGGCAGCGTTTACTGTACATTTGTGCGTTGTTCATGGCTCTCAGTCCATTTTTGTGTTTTATTTTAGGACACCTTTATTTATACAGGTAAGTCAATTAAGAACACATTCTTATTTACAATGACGACTTGTCCGTCGAGCATCGTCAATACCTTCCTTGACAAAGATAAGGCCTAGCGTTTTGTGCAGAATGACGACAGAAAGAAATTGACCAAGTAAAAATAGACACATGAATGCCAGAACCCCAAGGCTTGATTTAGACTGGAGAGAGAGAGAGCAACATTGTTTTTCATTTGGCTAAATAGAGCTATATAATGTTGCTGGAATTATGCAATAACATGCATGGAGGAAAATAGATGGCAAATTGAAGTGAGTCTTTGAAATGCAACCGGGGCTCTCGGAGGCCCAGCGAGAGAAGCACTCACTGAAATGGACTGACTGGGTGAGCAGTGAGCACAAAACCTTGGCACTGGAGGGGAGGTGGGGGGGTAAAAGAGAGAGAGGGTATAGGAAAGTGAAGACTGGATAAAGAACACGAATGGCATTGAACTAACTCTGCAGTTCATACGAGTCCTTCCATTAAATGATCTACATAGTAGATATGGTTCCCTTTCAGTCAGTCAAATCGTTACAACACAGCTATGGGGAGTTCATACGCTAACGCCCTCTACTGAAGAACGTTAGAATCACACCTGAGAAGGCCAATGAACACCGTGCCTCACCGGAAGTCCGGCCTTCCAAGGGTGATAAACCCAAGGCACGAATTCATTTCTTCCATTCTTCTGCGCTTCATCTCGAGCTGAGCAGAACAATTTCACGTATTCTTTAAAAATAATGAACATGGGGAACGCGAAATACAAGTGTTTACTTCAACTTACCACTCACACTTAACGGACGTGCTCATCCTTCTGGACATTGCGTGTTAAAAGCTTGGTAACTGGTTTTGTGATTTTCCTGCTGAATCTGTTAGTTAATCTTCTGCGTGTTTAGCCTGGCTAATTGGCCGAGTAAAGTAACCAAAACAACGAAAGCTAACAAGCCGTGCTCGGGTTCAAGACCTTGTCTAAATAGATAAAAAAGATACTCACGTTTTGTCGTCTGTCTCGACGCGGTGCATGCTCCATCTGCCCCCCGCTTGGGTCAGCTTGTGTGCGGGACGGTGACAGTAACACTGGCTTGCACGCAGCTCCTTTGGGGAACGTGTGGAATTCTTATGGCTTCCTTTCACAGGTGCCCGTACCTCGGGCTGGGTATGAGTTACGTGACCCAAGGATGATTTGGGGCTTTGGTCGGATTAAATATCTTGTCTCCCTGGGCTGAGGCACGCGAAAGCCGCCCTAGCTCAACCCGGTTGCTTTGCGATCTATCACCGGCTAAGGGAGGCGACTTGAAGGGAGAGAACGGTCGGTGGGCATGCCAGGCCGCCTGTACCCGCCTCGATTAAACACGTTTACCTCTCGTCCCAAAGATGGTCGATGATCAGTTCTTATGTGGACGGGATCAGGCTAGCTAAACAGAGCTGCATAGCGTGCTACCCACAGGGTAGCTGACTCGTCAAGGCGAGCTAGCTAGTGTACTGCCATTGGTGATTCCTGCCTCCCATTTTGGAATTGAGCGTGTAGCTCTCCTGTTTAGCATATGTAAGTTCTGCAGCTGCACCATGTCACTGCCCCAGTGTAGCCCACAGTATGCTTACATCTGGGACGGGAGAGAGTCATTAGGCAGCGCACAGATTGCACAATACCTGGGTCCAACAGGCTTTCCTGTCAGGTTGGAACTCTGGGTGGTCTGTCTTGGGGCATTTCATTTGGTGTACGCTAGGGTTGGCATGGGGTGTGATTTCATATCCCTATAGCTGTGTTGTACGGAGTTGACCGACTGAAATGGAATGTATAGTTATGGCTATAACTAATGTTCCCTGTAGGAGGGAAATGAGGTACATCACCTGTTCGGCCCCGCACCGCCCAGTTCTGGGCTCGATGAACAGCGGGCGTTACTGAATGGAACAAACTTATCTGTGCCTCGGGATTATCACCTGTGGCTTCCGGTGAGGCACACTGTTCATTGGCCTTGTCAGGATTGGTTCAAATGTTCTTCAGTAGTGCAAAAACTCCCCATAGTTGTGTTGTACCTTGTTTCCCACCTTCAGAGAACAGTTAGTCATAACTGTACGTTCTCACCTATAGTCTAGAACGGGGACAATCTATACTTTTTTGGCTCAACTTCCCATTTTTAAGTGAAAAGAAAATATCTGGACCAGCACAGTAGGGTGGGTATCACAGGACAATGTAAAAAGGGGTATACCGGTCATGTGTAATAGTATAATAAATACTGCGTGACAAGTTCATGGCAGTCATTATTATCATCAGGATAAATTAAAAAATGATTATCTCAATGCCTGTTTGTGGTGTGCCTCCTAAGAGCATCTGTCTACAGCCAGCATTGTTTACTTCTGTACATATGCTCCTCCTTTGCTCTGCTCTTTATTTGTAAAATCTTCCTCCACTCCACTGAACACAAGTGCCACGCTTCTGACTCGGCCGTCTCTATGTAAATAGAGGTGCCACTTTAAGATACAGAGGACCGGCTGCACGCACGCACGCACGCACACACGCACACACACACACACTAAGTGTAGCCTGAGATGATTATATAACGGCACATTCTTATATCATCGTCTTGTGTCATTCTTCTGCCGACCCATTCAGCTGCGACAACCCATTGATTCATTCTGTATATACATTTTCCACATGCACACACGTGCATACACACAGACACACACAAACAGTCACACACTCAGTCAGACACCCGCAGGCAGGCAGGCACGCACGCACACACACAAACAATCATCTCAGGCAAACACACACACACACACACACACACACACACACACACACACACACACACACACACACACACACACAGTGGAGTGAGGGCCACCCCTTACGGTTCACACATGAAGAACACACCCTGCTCTCAGTGCCTCAGGAAGAAAATAAATGGACATTCAAATAGCACCCTATTCATTATGTAGTGCACTAGACCCCTACCGGCCCAGGTCAAAAGGAGTGCACTCTAAAGGGAATAGGGTGCCATCTGGGACGCAGGTATTTTTCTCTTTGCACTTAAACCCCCCTGAGGAACCATTAGTGGAGGTGACAGAGGGGCTCCTAACACTAACAAATCTGTTTCAAAATACCAGGCCATATTGTACAGTATTTGACATTATACTGGAATACATCACTGAAGATAAAGCATGTATATTTGTAGAGCACAGCACAGGCCATAGTAGCCTTTTTTTCCAGAGCGGCCATATGCTTTTATTAAAAAATAATGTACAAATTTGCACTTCCAATTTGTGTAAGACTTCCCAGTTTGAAACTATTCATCACATTTAGTTGACAGTGACAGTGCATATTAATCAACATTTAAGTTATCTTCAATGTAAAACTGCTGTGGTTAGATGCTAATGTTCATTTGTAGTTCCAGTTCAATTTCAACTCTAGTCAATTTGAGGAATCTCCAATAAGACTCCTGGCTCCTTGATAAATCATGCCTCAAAATGACACAGATTAACATAGCGACATGGCTCCCAAATGAACGCATGTGTATTTCTAACTTGATAATAATTCACTTGAGAATGTGTAATCATCTTTGTTATTTTTTAAACATGCTGAAACATTATGCAAGTGAAGCCCCTTCTTATCCCATTGTGTAAAAAACAGCAGCTGGCAACAACAACACTGTTGGCATCCCATACAGTGTATAAAATCATTTCTGGATGAGAAAGAGAACTGTCATTATCTAAGTGGATTCTTACGTTCTATTTGTATTTCGAAAGTATTCAGACCACATTTTGTTACGTAAATTCAATTGATTGGACATGATTTGGAAATACACACACCTGTCTATATAAGGTCCCACAGTTGACAGTGCATGTCAGACCAAGCCATGAGGTCAAAGGATTTGTCCGTAGAGCTCAGAGACAGGATTGTGTCAAGGCACAGATCTGAGGAAGGGTACCAAAGTGACCACAGTGGCCTCCATCATTCTTAAATGGAAGAAGTTTGGAACCACCAAGACTCTTCAGAAAACTGAGCAATCGAGGTAGAAGGGCCTTGGTCAGGGACCAAGAACGCGATGGTCTCTCTGACAGAGCTCTTGAGTTCCTCTGTGGA
This sequence comes from Oncorhynchus mykiss, assembly GCF_057628025.1. Taxonomy (NCBI): domain Eukaryota; kingdom Metazoa; phylum Chordata; class Actinopteri; order Salmoniformes; family Salmonidae; genus Oncorhynchus; species Oncorhynchus mykiss. Next base: position 52,607,818 of record NC_143022.1, on the reverse strand, counting down.
GATGGGAGAACCGTCCAGAAGGACAACCATGTCTGCAGCACTCCACCAATCAGGCCTTTATGGTAGATTGCCCAGACGGAAGCCACACCTCAGTAAAAGGTACATGACAGCCCGCTTGGAGTTTGTCAAAAGGCACCTAAAGACACTCATAGACCATGAGAAACAATATTCTCTGGTCTGATGAAACCAAGATTGAACTCTTTGGCCTGAATGCCAAGCGTCACGTCCGGAGGAAATCTGGCACCATGCCTACGGTGAAACATGGTGGTGGCAGCATCCTGCTGTGGGGATGTTTTTCAGCGGCAGGGACTGGGAGGTTAGTCAGTTTCGAGGCAAAGATGAACGGAGCAAAGTACAGAGAGAGCCAACAGCACAATGACTATAAGCACACAGCCAAGTTAAAGCAGGAGTGGCTTCGGGAGAAGTCTCTGAATGTCCTTGAGTTGCCCAGCCAGAGCCCAGACTTGAACCCGATCGAACATCTATGGAGAGACCTGAAAATAGCTGTGCAGTAATGCTCCCCATCCAATCTGACAGAGATTAAGAGGATCTGCAGAGAAGAATGGAAGAAACTTCCCAAATACAGGTGTGCAGAGCTTGTAGCGTCATACCCAAGAAGACTCGAGGCTGTAATCGCTGCCAGAGGTGCTTCAACAAAGTACTGAGTAAAGGGTCTGAACACTTATGTAAATGTTATATTCCAGTTTTAAATTTCTAATTCATTTCTTAAAAACCTGTTTTTGATTTCTCATTATGGGGTATTGTGTGTAGATTGATGAAGAACATTTAAAAAAAAATCTAATTTAGAATAAGGCTTTAATGTAACAAAATGTGGAAAAAGTCAAGGGGTCTGAATACTTTCCGAATGCATTGTACATCAACTGAGTTTCATTAAATAGGCACGAACAGGGTTCTTTTAATGCTCAACATTAATTTGTGGTAACCTTGCTTAGCCAACAACAAAGAGTTCTCAAAGTGGGGTAGTGTATTAGGAATCATGTTATTAATGATCAATCTATTTCCTTAATTGACTAGAATTGCAACGATATTGGCCCCAATGTTGAATATACTGTACATCAATAGAATACCAACGACGCAAAATTTCAAATAAAATAGAACCCTTTAAACCATGTAAATTATGTGGCCTCTTGAGCCTGGCTTTTTATAATGAGGACGAAATAGGCCAAAAATAGCAACAATAGGGTGTGTGTGTGTGTGTGTGTGTGTGTGTGTGTGTGTGTTTGTGACAGAACGGTACAGTACATTACTTACATGAGAGGTTTTTCCACGCAGCTTCCCATGGAGCCCACCACCTCCCCCAGGGTACAGAATGCCTGGCCAAGGAAGTCCTACACACACACACGAGAAAGAGCGAGTGAGAGTGTGTGAGAGAAATGGCCCAAAAGATAGATGAGAAATAAACAAATTTGATATACATTTTTTTTGTAAGATTTTCAGAACGTAATGAGCACAAATGCTATGCGAGCAGATCAAGGAGGTTCAAATGGAAAAAAGTGACCCTGATTCTAGCTATGATTTCCAATCTTCCTCCATCTACCTCCCAAACCCCTGGCTTAGCCCCCCACCATGCCACACAGCCCAAGATAATGTCCTAGGATATTTACGTTTCGACTAAATATTTTTTTGTAAAGCTTCTCTATTAAATCCTATGAGCATATGGGATGAAGAATGACATTGATACGTGATGAACAAAGCCTAATAGTAAAGAAGGTAATTTTATAGATGCTTTCGTTCTCACTGACTTACAGGTAACACAGAGTTAACACATATAGCGCATACACTTAACGCATTGTTCCCAGGTGAGAATCAAACCCACAACCTGGTCTTCTACAGTAGGCGCCCCGTCATGCCTTAACCAACTGAGCCATGGAAGGTGTGAAAGCTATGTAGCTTTTACCATTTGACACAAACAGACGGTCTTGAGTCTTTCTCTCTCTCTCTGCCCAATATAGTGTGGTGGCTCACACAAGTAGAGAGGGTAGTATTGTTTAGTTTTGTATGCATGGTGTTGTTCGCACAGGCCCTTTGGGCTGGAGCAATGAAATTAAACTCAGTGTGTGAAGACTCAAAAGAGTGAGGACTTGTACTATGCTACTGGGCCCAGCCTGGCTCTGCGTATAATAAATTCACTTGACAGATGAGCTGTGTTTGGTCCAGCGGGCAGAAAGCTGCTCCCAGGATCTATTCTGCCTGTCGGTGATTATCACTCCTCTCCCTTTGTCCCACCGTGCAACTTGGGCCCATTGCTCTTCTTCGGAAAGAGAGAGTGTGGAAAACAGTCATCCCTCCATCAGTGTATATTTTAGAACACCCGGGGGATTGTGCTGTCACTAATATGCGGGACGGGCTAAAGGTGGTGGTGAGCTTTCCAGTAGAGGCAAAGAGGGACAGGTTTGTACACATCAGAACCCGGAGAATAGGCTTAGTCTCAGCTAGGCTATAGGCGGGCGCATGCTTCCCAACCGAAACAGTTCGGAACAGTTTATGCATATATTATGATGACATTTTGTTCATTTTGGTGTTCAGCTAGGGCTTTGTCAGCTGTGCTGGCAATCAAACATTTTTCTCAAGGCCAGCCAAAGTTTGGAAGGTCTGTGCCCCTTCGTCCGTGATTAGTCAACTGTAGTGGTGACGCAAGTTTCTTCTTCTTGTAGGTTCAGCCCGAATCTCGGCGTTGATTCAACCATTTCGAACGACAACTTTGAGCATCGGTTGACCGAGTAGGTACGGAAATACCTTCGCAACTACAATTCTAGCCGTGCCTTAAATAAAGACCAACATGTAAATGCAAATTCATGTAGGGAGATTGAGGAGACACTGGGATCCGAACAAACCACTCGTTCGAAAAAGTGGGGTAGGTTTCGCAAAAAGTTTTTCAAGGCAAAGAAAGGAAACAAGGGCAGCAGTGGAGATGCTGGTGGAAAGGCTACTTCAGGAATGTTACTGCTGGCTTTTTTTGGCACGTGGAGCATGGGAAGACTGAAAGCAACCTTCTTCACCAAAGGATGAGGTATATTGTATTTTCTATTGTAGTTGATGAAAAGAGTAGCCATGTTTTGCTAACAATAGCTAGCCTTCTGGTGCTAGCTACATGGCTGGCTAGTTGCTAGCTAGCCTAGCAGCATAGCCGTGCAGTGAAAGCAAGCCAACCAACTAAACTAAAGATCTTTACAACAAGATCTTTTGATCAAAAATCATTTTGTCAGAGAAAGAAAATCATAAGCTTCCCACATTGGTAACACCAAAGTCAAAGTTTGGTAGCAAGGTCCAGCTAGTGAAAAATGTGCAAACGTTTGAACAGAGATAAGAAGCTAGGCCAGGACGTTTGCAACATTATATAGTCTATTGTAATCTCGGTTAATGATATTTGATATTATGTTCATTGATCGTTTTGGATGGTTTGGATATGTGTACTAAACTTTTTTATTTTAAGGCACAAACACTAGTGAATGGAGACAGCACCTGGTTTCGTTCTCTGCGCCCCAGCACTGCCTATTCACTGGCCCAAGCACTACATCTGCCCTCAGTATTGACTGGTCATCGGCCCCAGCCCATCTCACGCACTGAGCTGCAGTGCAGAATTAGAAACAATCTCCATGCAGGACCTGGGAAGCTCTATCCTGGGCTCACCTCCAAGACCTACTCTACTGGCTTGCTCCTCACCAGTGCCACAGAACAGCAGCAGAAGTAGCATTGGTGTGAGAAGGGAGAAAGGACCTGCAGACTCAGCACTTAACACATCACTCGCAAAGGCATTGCAAATGATTGAAGACTTGTCTCAGAGGTAAATACAAATATTTTCAGACTCCTCCTTCCCTCCGATCCCCTTTCCTCTCTTCTGTTGTGATTTTTCCCTCCTCGCCTCACCATGCACACTGCTCTCCAGGCACTCCTAATTTCCCCACCCCTCTTCTCATCCTATCCACAGGGCCCTGGCACCTATAGCTGATTTCATGGGAGAACTCTCGCCAAAACTCTGGCAGGAATTAGATCACCAGCTGCATGAGTTTCTGTATGACTTCAAGAAGAGGACATGGAACCGAACAACTGGGAACACAGTGAAATTCACTTGTTCTGTTGTTGTTCTGACATCTCTGGAGCCAGACACCAGACTTTCATCTTATTCCATAGACACGTTTGTTGTTCACACGTCTGTTCATAGCAGACACTGTAACACTGATCGGAAATATTTGTAACTACACAGACTTCAATTTTATTCCATAGACACTTGTTTACTTGTCTGGTCTCGGACACTTTCGTATTGTGGTTTACTTTCAGAGCTCATAAAGCAAGAATAAAGGTTTATTTTTGTGTGCTGAAAAAGGTGTTTTTCTTCATCTCAATACAAGGTGTTTCAATGCATTCTATTTGATCATGCATTGAATATAAATTACTGCTCACTGAGACATCATAGAATCAGGTTTCATTTTATTAACAAGATTAAAACTCTACATTTTAGGCCAAAGTACTTTGGTTCACAGTGCACACAAAGAACTGGGTCTGTGTGTCCATCAAGGGGTGTGTGAGCAGTTCAAACAAAGGCCTTTTCTGCATGACTGCTTGGCCTTGGGTTGAGTTGTCCTCTCCTAACCACGTCTTCCTGCCATGGCACACATCCGGGGGGGGATCCTTCAACTTGTTTAACTTGCAAGAAATGTCGCCCTGGAATTTGGAGACTGCCCGTAGCCTTTTCAGGGCTACACTCGATTGGACGACCAAGAATCCTAATCCTTGCAGCCATGATACCAAATGCATTCTCTGACTCTGACAACGAGAGTGGTAGTATTTCCAGGTACGCCCAAGTTCATTGAAATGGACACCTGTGAATGAGAGGTAACGAGAATATACAGTACCAGACAAAGGTTTAGACACACCTACTCATTCAAGTGTTTTTCTTAATTTTGTACTATTTTCTACATTGTAGAATAAAAGTGAAGACATCAAAACTATGAAATAACACATGGAATCATGTAGTAAAGTAGCCACCTTTTTCCTTGATGACAGCTTTGCACACTCTTGGCATTCTCTCAACCAGCTTCATGAGGTAGTCACCTGGAATGGATTTCAATTCAACAGGTGTGCCTTGTTAAATTCATTTGTGGAAATTATTTTCTTTGTAATGCGTTTGAGCCAATCAGTTGTGTTGTGACAAGGTATGGGTGGTATACAGAATATTTGGTAAAAGACCAAGTCCATATTATAGCAAAAACAGCTCAAATAAGCAAAGAGAAACGACAGTTCGCTTTAAGACATAAAGGTCAGTCAATGCGGAAAACAAAGAACTTTGAAAGTGTCTTCAAGAGTAGTCGCAAAAAAACCCATCAGGCGCTATGAGGAAACTGGCTCTCATGAGAACCGCCACAGGAAAGGAAGACCCAGAGTTACTTCTGCCGCAGAGGATACATTCATTAGAGTTAACTGCAACTCAGATTGGAGCCCAAATAAATGCCTCACAGAATTCAAGTAACGTGAATCAGGCCTTCGTGGTCGAATTGCTACAAAGAAACCACTACTAAAGGACACCAATAAGAAGAGACTTGCTTGGGCCAAGAAACACAAGCAATTGACATTTTTATGTAACCCTTATTTTACCAGGTAAGTTGACTGAGAACATATTCTCTTTAACAGCAACAACCCTTGCCAACATAATCCATCCACCTGTCAGGTGTGGCATATCAAGAAGCTGATTAAAAAGCATGATCATTACACAGGTGTACCTTCTGCAGGGGACAATAAAAGGCCACTCTAAAATGTGCGGTTTTGTCACAGCACAATGCCACAGATGTCTCAAGTCTTGAGGGAGCATGCAATTGGCATGCTGACTGCAGGAATGTCCACCAGAGCTGTTGCCAGAGATTTTAATGTTAATTTCTTTACCATAAGCCACCTCCAAAGTCATTTTTAGTGAATTTGGCAGTATGTCCAACCGGCCTCACAACCGCAGACCACGTGCAACCATGTCAGCCTAGGACCTCCACATCTGGCTTCTTCAGGACCGTCTGAGCCCAGCCACCCGGAGAGCTGATGAACTGAGGTATTTCTGAGTATTTCTGTCTGTAATAATGCCCTTTTGTGGTGAAAAACTCATTCTGATTGGCTGGGCCTGGATCCCCATTGGTCTATGCCCTCCCGGGCCCACCCATGGCTGAGCTCCTGTCCAGTCATGTGAAATCCACAGATTAGGGCTTAATTTATGCATTTAAATTGACTAATTTCCTTCTATGAACTGTAACGCAGTAAAATATTTTAAATTGTTGCATATTGCATTCATATTTTTGTTCAGTATGTTATTTTCTTATTTCACCTTTATTTAACCAGGTAGGTCAGTTGGGAACAAGTTCTCACCTGGCCAAGATAAAGCAAAGCAGTGCGACAAAACAACACAGAGTTACACATAAACAAACGTAGAGTCAATAACACAATAGAAACATCTATGTACAGTGTGTGCAAATGTCGAAGAGTAGGGAGGCATAGGCCATGGAGGCAAAAGAGGCAAAATAAATAGGCCATGGAGGCAAAATAATTACAATTTAGCATTAACACTGGAGTGATAGATGTGCAGATAATGATGTGCAAGTAGAGATACTGGGGTGCAAAAGAGCAAGAGGATAAGTAACAATATGGGGATGAGGTAGTGCTATTTACAGATCGGCTGTGGAAAGGTACAGTGATCGGTAAACTGCTCTAACAGCTGATGCTTAATGTTAGAGAGGGAGATAAAAGACTCCAGCTTCAGTGAGTTTTTAATTTTTTAAATATTTTTTTATATTACTTTTTACCCCTTTTTCTCCCCCTTTTTACTATCTTGTCTCATCGCTACAACTCCTGTATGGGCTCTGGAGAGACGAAGGTTGAAAGTCATGCGTCCTCCGATACACAACCCAACCAACCCACTGCTTCTTAACACAGCGCGCATCCAACCCGGAAGCCAGCCGCACCAATGTGTCGGAGGAAACACCGTGCACCTGGCAACCTTGGTTGGCGTGCACTGCGCCCGGCCCACCACAGGAGTTGCTGGTGCGCGATGACACAAGGATATCCCTCCCGGCCAAACCCTTCCTAACCCGGACGACGCTAGGCCAATTGTGCATCGCCCCAAGGACCTCACGGTCGCGGCCGGTTACGACAGAGCCTGGGCGCAAACCCAGCGTCTCTGATGGCACAGCTGGCGCTGCGCTACAGCGCCCTTAACCACTGCGCCACCCGGGAGGCAGCTTCAGTGATTTTTGAAAGTCGTTCCAGTCATTGGCAGCAGAGAACTGGAAGGAAAGGCGGCCAAAGGGAGTGTTGGCTTTGGGGATGACCTGTGAAATATACCTGCTGGAGCACGTGTTACGGGTGGGTTTTGCTGTGGTGACCAGTGAGCTGAGATAAGGTGGGGCTTTACCTATAATAGACTTGTAGATGACCTGGAGCCAGTGGGTTTGACGACGAATATGTAGTGAGGGCCAGCCAACGAGAGCATACAGGTCGCAGTGGTGGGTAGTATATGGGACTTTGGTGACTAAATGGAAGGCACTGTGATAGAGTACATCCAATTTGCTGAGTAGAGTGTTGGAGGCTATTTTGTAAATGACATCGCCGAAGTCGAGGATCGGTAGGATAGTCAGTTTTACAGGGTATTTTATTTGGCAGCATGAGTGAAGGAGGCTTTGTTGTGAAATAGGAAGCCGATTCTAGATTTAATTTTGGATTGGAGATGCTTAATGTGACTGGAAAGAGAGTTTACAGTCTAACTAGACACCTAGGTATTTGTAGTTGTCCACATATTCAGTCAGAACCGTCCAGAGTAGTGATGCTAGTCGGGCGGGAGGGTGCGGGCAGCAATCGGTTGAAGAGCATGCACTTGGTTTTACATGCATTTAAAAGCAGTTGGAGGCCACGGAAGGAGTGTTGTATGGCATTGAAGCTCGTTTGGAGGTTTGTTAGCACAGTGTCCAAAGAAGGGCTGGATGTATACAGAATGGTGTCGTCTGCGCAGAGGTGGATCAGAGAATCACCAGCAGCACTGACATATACAGAGAAAAGAGTCGGCCCACGAATTGAACCCTGTGGCACACCCATAGAGACTGCCAGAGGTTCCGGACAACAGGCCCTCCGATTTGACACACTGAACTCTATCTGAGAAGTAGTTGGTGAACCAGTCATTTGAGAAGCCATGCTGTGGAGTCTGCCGATAAAAATGTGGTGATTGACAGAGTCGAAAGCCTTGACCAGGTCGATGAAGGCCAGGTCGATGAAGTACTGTCTTTCAATGGCAGTTATGATATTGTTAAGAACCTTGAGCTTTGCTGAGGTTCACCCATGACCAGCTCGGAAACCAGATTGCATAGTGGAGAAGGTACGGTGGGATTCAAAAGGGTCGGTAATCTGTTTGTTAACTTGGCTTTCGAAGATTTTAGAAAGGCAGGACAGGATGGATATGGGTCTATAACAGTTTGGGTCTAGAGTGTCTCCACCTTTGAAGAGGGGGTGCACGCGGCAGCTTTCCGATCTTTGGGGATCTCAGACGATACGAAAGAGAGGCTGAATAGGCTAGTAATAAGGGTTGAAACAATTTTGGCTGAACATTTTAGAAAGAGAGGGTCCAGATTGTCTAGCCCAGCTGATTTGTAGGGATCCAGATTTTGCAGCTCTTTCAGAAAATCAGCTGTCTGGATTTGGGTGAAGGAGAAGTGGGTGGGGGGGCTAGGGAAAGCTGCTGCAGGGGGTGCTGAGGTGTTTGCCGGGGTACGGGTAGCCAGGTGGAAAGCATGGCCAACCGAAGAAAATATTGAAATTATTGATTATCGTAGATTTATCGGTGGTGACAATGTTTCCTATCCTTTGGGAGGAGGTGCTCTTATTCTCTATGGACTTTACAGTGTCCCAAAACTTTTTGGAATTAGTGCTACAGGATGCAAATTTCTGTTTGAAAAAGCTAGCCTTAGCTTTCCTAACTGACTGTGTATATTGGTTCCTGACTTTCCTGAAAAGTTGCATATCGTGGGGGCTATTCGATGCTAATGCAGAACGCCACAGGATGTTATTGTGCTGGTCAAGGATAGTCAAGTCTGGGGTGAACCAAGGGTTAGGGTTAAGTTCTAAATTTTTTGAATGAGGTGTGCTTATTTAAGATGGAGAGGAAAGCACTTTAAAAGAGAAAACATGCATCCTCTACTGAAGTGTTTTAGGGAGCGTTTGACAGTGATGAGGGGTGGTCATTTGACCCATTATGCACGTATGCAATGAGGCAATGATCGCTGAGATCCTGGTGGAAGACAACAGAGGTGTATTTAGAGGGCAAGTTGGTCAAGATGATATCTAATAGGGTTACAGATTTAGGGTTGTACCTAATGGTTACAGATTTAGGGTTGTACCTGGTAGGTTCCTTGATAATTTGTGTGAGATTGAGGGCATCTAGTTTAGATTGTAGGACGACCGGGTTGTTAAGCATGTCCCAGTTTAGGTCACCTAACAGTACGAACTCCGACGATAGATGGGGGACAATCAATTCACATATGGTGACCAAGGCACAGCTGGGTGCTGAAGGGGGTCTATAACAAGCGGCAACGGTGAGAGACTTGTTTCTGAAAAGGTGGGTTTTTAAAAATAGAAGCTCAAATTGTTTGGGCACAGACCTGGATAGTATGACAGGCTATCTCTGCAGTAGATTGCAACTCCGCCCCCTTCGACAGTTCTATCTTGTCGGAAAATTTTATAGTTAGGAATGGAAATTTCAGGAATTTTGGTGGTCTTCCTAAGCCAGGATTCATAGACAGCTAGGACATCCGGGTTGGAGGAGTGTGCTAAAGCAGTGAATAAAACAATCTTAGGGAGGAGGCTTCTAATGTTAACATGCATGAAACTAAGGCTTTTACGGTTACATAAGTCAACAAATGAGAGAGCCTGGGGAATGGGAGTTGAGCTAAGTGCTGCAGGGCCTAGGTTAACCATGTACAGACAAGGGTATGGTAGGATGTGAGTACAGTGGAGGTTAAACCTAAGCATTGCGTGACGATGAGAGAGGTTTTGTCTCTAGAGGCGTAATTTAAGCCAGGTTAGGTCACCGCATGTGTGGGGGTTGGAACAAAAGGGCTAGCTAAGGCATATTGAGCAGGGCTGCAGGCTCTACAGTGAAATAAGACAATAATCACTAACCAAAACAGCAATGGACAGGACATATTTACATTTGCGAAAGGCATGTGTAGCAAAGTGACCATAGGGTCTAGTAAGTAGCTAGGCGAGCTGGAGACACGGCGATTCAGACAGCTAGCGGGCCGGGGCTAGCAGGCTAGCGGATGGGCCTTCAGGGGAAGTCGCGACGGTGGAGCCTGTTTAAACGCCCTCGGACGGTTATGTCTGCAGACCAGTCGTGATGGATCGGCGGAGCTCCGTGTCGGCAGTAAAATGGTCCAGGCCAATTGGCAAAATAGGTATTGTAGCCCAAGAATTGGCTGATAGACCCCTTCAGCTAGCCGGGAGATATGAAATACAGTGCCTTATGAAAGCCCTTACAACCATTTGGTCTCCCAGGTGGCGCAGCGGTCTAAGGCACTGCATCTCAGTGCAAGAGGCGTCACTACAGTCCCTGATTCAAATCCAGACTGTATCACATCCGGCCGTGATTGGGAGTCCTATAGGGCACCACACAATTGGCCCAGGTTTGGCCGGAGTAGGCCGTCATTGTAATAATTTGTTCTTAAAGGATGCATAAAAAAATGTAAATGACACAATGGCTCAAACAATGGAAATACAGCATTTGATCTGGCTCAATTGGTAAGGTTGGTAAGGTTGGCGCTACCAATGCCACGGTTGTAGGTCTGATTCCCACATAGACCACATACACATAGAAAAAAGGTTCTGAGTCCCTTCGGAGAAAAGTATGCCTTAGGCTTATATTATTATTATGTTGTATCATATACAGTATACAGGTAACTGTCAAAATAAAATAAACACTTGAGTAAATTAGGGATACAAAAGTATATTGAAACCAGGTTCTTCCACAGAGGCGGGGTTCCTGAGATACCTAACAAACAATCAATGCTAAGGGTCATGTGTAAAAATGCCCAGTTGCCCATTATTTTGGTTACTTTGGCTAGAAGAACAGATTTCAGTGACATTGAAAGTGGGGTCTCAAAGGGGGGTTGAAAGTGTGTGTGTACGCGCACACGTCTCAGTCACCAGATCTCAACTGAACACTTATGGGAGATTCTGGAGCGGCGCCTGAGACAGCGTTTTGCGCCACCATCAACAAAACACTAAATGATAGAATTTCTGAGCTGGGGCTGGAGCTGAGGCTGAGGAGCTGGAGTTGAGGCTACACTGCTGGAGAAGTTACCTGGCTTCATGACTGTAATATGGTTTGGGACTGGAAGGATTTCTAGAGAATATCCGTATGTGTCCCATGAGATCATTACTAAACAGTGAGATTGGTTACGCACGAGATGGAAAAGGCAACTCACATGTTTAGACAGGTTGTCGCTCTTCGAGTCGAGGTCGTACCTGGACAGAAACAGAAAATTACGTATAAATCGCTGTTTGCGGAAAATCATTGTACTATTTTACAAAAAGGCTCGGCAGCCAGCGACAATGGTTATAAACACTCATACATAGCAAGAATGGAGGTTCTACAGAAACGATTTAAAATAAAAAAAAACAAGTGCAACCTGTGTGCTGACGCTTTTCAAAAAGAAAGATGATGAGAGCAATTCTATTGTAGTGCAGTATATCCCTTCCTTAATCCGTTGCTCCGATGTCTCCACTGTGCGTGTGTTTTAATGAGTGCGTGCAAGCTTGTGTGTGAGCGGGTGCATGCGCAGGTGTGTGTGCTTGTGTGTGTGTGTGTGTGTGTGTGTGTGTGTGTGCAGGTGTGATGGTATCTGTTTCTCTGTACAGACAGAGTGCCATCTAGGATAAAAAGAGATCCGACACCCAAGCAGCTGAGAGAAGGAGAGAGATGATCCAATACCACGTTGGTGCAAACGTAATTCCATAAGACTAGGGAACATTGATACGCAACCGGCCCGCCGACGGCAGAATGCACAGGTGTGCGTAATGTTCTATTCGTCTTTGCCTCGGTCACTCACAAATATTCATAAAGGATTCATTTAATGAGAAGGAGAAGAAGAAAAAACACTGACATGCATTTGGCTGCACATGCTCCGTCTCACCCACACACAAAAACACACATTCTTTAAACTGCTTTGTTGGTTAGGGGCTCGTAAGCATTTCACAGTAAGGTCTACACATGTTGTATTCGGCGCATGTGACTAATAAAATTTGATTTGATGTGAGAGAGTTTGTCAGAGAGGATGCCCCCGGGCAGCTGAGCGTGTGTGGCAGGCTGCTTTCCTGGTTGGATAAATGTGTGTGTGTGTCACACACACTTCCTTATGAGGAAGGAATACGAGGAAGGCTTCACACCACTCTCTCACTTTAGTATCTTACCTATTTATTTTCAGATGACCTAATTGCACTCTTTTGTAGCTTTCTCAACTATGTGCATGTTTTCTATACCTATTTGCTCCTCTCCCTGTACATTTTACAGACTCTCCCCACCCTGTGGCTGCAACCCTTCTAATTTAGTGTACACTGTGCACACAACTCATATGGAATTCCTGGTTTCTAGCAGCGTTTGGAACTGCAAATCTGCAATCAACAAGGCCGAGTTCAGTCCTGATGGAGACACGGATTACCCCAGAGAACATTGCTACTCCAGTTGTTCGCTCTTCATCTGACTACACATTTTCTCATAGTCTGTGAGCATCTAGTCATCGTGGTGGTGGCACAGGGTTACTCATTTCTCCTAAGTGTAGATGTTCTCTTTTTCCCCTTGCTCACCTGTCCATGTCCTCATTTGCATTCCATGCGGTCACTGTCACTTGTCCACTGAAGCTTAAAGAATACGTTTGGATTTTGTTTAAGAGGCCCTCCTTGTCTGCTTCCCCAGAGTAAGATGAACTCGTGAATACCATTTTATGTCTATGTGTCCAGTCAGAGTTAGATTCGCGAGCCAATGCTAACTAGCGTTAGTGGAATTACTGGAAGTCTATGGGTAAAAATGGTATCCACGAATTCATCTCACTCTGTGGAAGTAGATAAAGGGCCTCATTGCCAAAATCCCAAAGTATCCCTTTAACATTGTTGTCATTTACCATCCACCAGGTGCACTTGGAGAGTTCCTCAGTGTGTTTGACACTTTGATAAGCTAATTTCCTGACGATGGCGCACAACTTATCGTACTGGGCGACTTCAACCTCCCGACGTCTGCTTTTGATTAATTTCTTTCCCCCTCTTCATCTTTCGATCTCACCATTTCCCAGTCCCCTCCCACTCACAACGCAGGTAATGCGTTTGACCTCATCTTTACTAGATCCTGTCCGCCTACTAATATCACTGCAACCCCCATCCAGGTCTCTGATCACTACTTTGTTTATTTTCTCTCCATCTCTCCTCCACACCTACCCAGTCAGCCCCTGCCCAGATGGTAATGCAACATTGCAATCTTTGTTCTTTCTATACTATCATCTCTCTCTTCTGCTAAATCCTCCTGTCTCCTGACTGGCTCTTCACATGCTTTGACTCTCACTGTCCCCTTTTCTCCCGGCCAGCTTGGCCCTCCCAACTCAGTGGCAGACTGACTCACTTCATGCTAACAGAACAGGGCTGCGGGAAGCGGAGTGGAAATGGAGGAAAAACAACATTTCCGGAGGAAAATTACATCCTTCCACTCCCTCCTCTCTACCTTCTCTTCCTCTGTATCTGCTGCTAAAGCAGCTTTTCTATCACTCAAAATGTCAAGCCTCTGCCTCCAACTCAGGGAAACTCTTTTAAACCTCCTCCTCCTTCTCTAATCCTCCCCCACCTCCCTCTCCCTGGACAACTTTGTCAACCACTTTGGAAAGAATGTCGACGACTTCCGCTCCTCCTTCACTCAGCATATTGAGTCCACTGCCCTCACTCACACAGAGGTACCCTACGCCTTGACCTCTTTCTCCCCTCTCTCTCCAGATGAAATCATGTGACTAGTGAGGATATACATAGCTGCTCTGCCTCCCGGAGATGGCCTGCCTGCTCCAAGACTTCTCCATCACGGTGAACAACTCCACAGTGTCCGCCTTCCAGAGTACAAATAAACGTGACCCTGGACAACACACTCGGCAAACATAAAAGCAGTGACTCACTCCTGCAGGTTCATGCTCTACAACATCCACAGAGTACAATTGTTCCCCTCACACAGGAAGAGGTGATGGTCCTAATCCAGGGACTTGTAATCTCCCGTCCGGACTTCTGCATCTCTCTGTTGGCTGGGCGGGCCTCCCACTTGTACCATTAAACACCTGCAACTTATCCAGAATGCTGTAGCTCGCCTGGTGTTCAACCTTCCCTAGTTCTTCCATGTCACGCTGCTTCTATGCACTCTCCACTGACTTCCAGTCGAAGCTCGCATCTACGACAAGACCATGGTGCTTGCCTACAAAGCAGCAAGAGGAACTGACTCTCTCTACCTTCAGGCTATGCTCAAACCATACATTCCTACCCTAGCACTGCCGCCTCTGTCTCTTAACCATCCGACACCTACAAGACGTCAGCTGAAAACCCCACCTATTCAAAGAGTATCTCAAATGAGACATCTCATTCAGTCTTATCCCCACGACAAATACAATTTCTATGATACAGTTGAAGTCGGAAGTTTACATACACATAGGTTGGAGTCATTGAAACTAGTTTTTCAACCATTCCACAAATTTCTTGTTAACAAACTATAGTTTTGGCAAATCGGTTAGGACATCTACTTTGTGCATGACACAAGTAATCATTCCAACAATTGTTTACAGACAGATTATTTCACTCGTAATGCACTGTATCACAATTCCAGTGGGTCAGAAGTTAAAATACACTAAGTTGACTGTGCCTTTAAACAGCTTGGAAAATTCCAGAAAATGATGTCATGGTTTTAGAAGCTTCTGATAGGCTAATTGACCAAATTTGGAGGTGTACCTGTGGATGTATTTCAAGGCTTACCTTCAAACTCAGTGCCTCTTTGCTTGACATCATGGGAAAATCAAAAGAAATCAGCCAAGAACTCAGAAAGAAAATTGCAGACCTCCACAAATTTGGTTCATCCTTGGGAGCAATTTCCAAATGCCTGAAGGTACCACGTTCATCTGTACAAACAATAGCACGCAAGTATAAACACCATGGGACCACACAGCCATCATACCACTCAGGAAGGAGATGCATTCTGTCTCCTAGAGATGAATGCACTTTGGTGCGAAAAGTGCAAATCAATCCCAGAACAACAGCAAAGGACCTTGTTAAGATGCTGTAAGAAGCAGGGACAAAAGTATCTATATCCACAGTAAAAACGAGTCCTATATTGACATAACCTGAAAGGCCGCTCAGCAAGGAAGAAGCCACTTTGCCAAAACCGCCATAAAAAAGCCAGACTACGGTTTGAACTGCACATGGGGACAAAGATTGTACTTTTTTGATAAATATCCTCTGGTCTGATGAAACAAAAATAGAACTGTTTGGCCATAATGACCATCGTTATGTTCGGAGGAAAAAGGGGGAAGCTTGTAAGCCGAAGAACACCACCCCAACTGTAAAGCACGGGGGTGGCAGCATCATGTTGTGGGGGTGCTTTGCTGAAGGAGGGACTGGTGCACTTCACAAAATAGATGGCATCATAAGGCAGGAAAATTATATGGATATATTGAAGCAACATGTCAAGACATCAGTCAGGAAGTTAAAGCTTGGTCGCAAATGGGTCTTCCAAATGGACAATGACCCCAAGTATACTTCCAAAGTTGTGGCAAAATGGCTTAAGGACAATAAAGTCAAGGTATTGGAGTGGCCATCACAAAGCCCTGACCTCAATCCCATAGAGAATTTGTGGGCAGAACTGAAAAAGCATGTGCGAGCTAGGAGGCCTACAAACCTATCTCAGTTACACCAGCTCTGTCAGGAGGAATAGGCCAAAATTCACCCAACTTATTGTGGGAAGCTTGTGGAAGGCTACCCGAAATGTTTGACCCAAGTTAAACAATTTAAAGGCAATGCTACGAAATACTAATTGAGTGTATGTAAACTTCTGACCCACTGGGGATGTGATGAAATAAATCATTCTCTCTACTATTATTCTGACATTTCACATTCTAAAAATAAAGTGGTGATCCTAACTGACCTAACACAGGGAATTTATAGGAGGATTAAATGTCAGGAATTGTGAAAAACTGAGTTTAAATGTATTTGGCTAAGGTGTATGTAAACTTCAGACTTCAACTGTATGTGGTTGTCTCACCTAGCTATATTAATATGAATGCACTAACTGTAATACTCTCTGGATAAGAGCGCCTGCTAAATGACTCAAATGTAAAATGTCAGTGTGGCAGAGCCTCGGCCGCCGGCTCTTTGCTAAGAGCTGTTGGAAGGCCATCAGTGTAGATGGTAATACAGCCTGATGCTCACCCACTCACAACAGAGCTAAGCTACAAACACACGCTACAAACACAATCTTCTTTTCCTTGTCACTCCATCTGTAACCCAAACACACGCATACCCTCACGCTCTCTCTGTCTCTCAAACCTACTCATACTCTCACGGACCAAACACCCAGGCAGGCATTCACACACACGCAGGCAGAAAATGAACATGTACCTCTGTTTACCGCATAGCTCTTAAACAAACAAGCATCGTATTCACGTCTCACAACTGTTATTTTTCATCCGTCTTTCTAAAACCTTATTTTGCCCCATGAACGTATTATGTTCCAAAACATCCCATAAAGGGAATTTATACCGAAATGTAGAAAAAAAGATATGAAAACCTGTTTCACGACTTCATGACTAGCCCGAGGTGGAGGATAACAGGCCCCGACCCCATTGATCTGCGTGAAAGAAAGGCCGGAGGGCAGGCTGCCTTCTGAGGAGAAGGAGGCGATCGAATAAACCCCCCCTCGCCTCAATTCTGCTCGCAAACATGCAATCTTTGGACAATAAAATGGACGAGTTATTGGGAAGATGAAACTACCAAAGGGACATTAAAAACGGTAACATCTTATGCTTCACGGAGTTGTGGCCGAACAACGACAATATCAACATACAGCTGGTGTCTGGTAAGACAAGGGGCGGGGGTCTATGTATTTTTTGTAAACAACAGCTGGTGCACAATATCTAAGGAAGTTTCGAGCTGTTGCTCACCTGAGGTAGAGTTTCTCATGAAAAGCTGCAGACCACATTACCTACCAAGAGAGCTTTCATCTATATTCTTTGTCGCTGTTTACATACCACCACAGTCAGAGGCTGGCATTAAGATAGCACTGAATGAGCTGTATTCCGCCATAAGCAAACAAGAAAACGCTCACCCAGAGGCGGCGCTCCTAGTAGCCGGGGACTTTAATGCAGGGAAACTTAAATCAGACTTACCTCATTTCTATCAACATAAATGTGCAACCAGAGGGAAAATAACTCTGGACCACCTATACTCCACACACAGATGCATACAAAGCTCTCCCTTTGACAAATCTGAACAAAATACTATCCTCCTGATTCCTGCTTACAAGCAAAAATTAAAGCAGGAAGAACCAGTGACTAGATCAATAAAAAAATTGGTCAGATGGAGCAGATGCTATGCTACAGGACTATTTTGCTAGCACAGACTGGAATATGTTCCGGGATTCCTCCAATGGCATTGAGGAGTACACCACATCTGTCGATGGCTTCATAATTAAGTGCATCAATGACATCGTCCCAACAGTGACCGTACGTACGTACATACCCCAACCAGAAACCATGGATTACAGGCAGCATCCGTACTGAGCTAAAGGCTAGAGCTGCCGCTTTCAAGGAGCAGGACTCTAACCTGGAAGTTTATAAGAAATTCCGCTATGCCCTCCGACGAACCATCAAACAGGCAAAGTGTCAATACAGGACTAAGATCGAGTCGTACTACACCGGTTCTGACACTCGTCGGATGTTGCAGGGCCTGCAAACCATTACAGACTACAAAGGGAAGCACAGCTGAGAGCTGGCCAGTGACATGAGCCTATTGGATGAGCTTAACTACTTCTATGCTCGTTTCGAGGCAAATAACACTGAAACACGCATGAGAGCACCAGCTGTACCGGAAGACTGTGTGATTACACTCTCCGCAGTCGATGTGAGTAAGACCTTTAGACAGGTCAACATTCACAAGGCCAGATGGATTACCAGGACGTATACTGCGAGCATGCGCTGACCAACTAGCAAGTGCTTTCACTGACATTTTCAACCTCTCCCTGTCCGAGTCTGTAATACCAACATGTTTCAAGCAGACCACCATAGTGCATGTGCCCAAGAACGCTAAGGTAACCTGCCTAAATGATTACCGACCCGTAGCACTCACGTCTGCAGCCATGACGTGCTCTGAAAGGCTGGTCATGGCTCACATCAACACCATCATCCCAGAAACCCTAGACGCACTCCAATTTGCATACCGCCACAACAGATCCACAGATGATACAGTCTCTATTGCACTCCACACTGCCCTTTCCCACCTGGACAAAAGGAACACCTATGTGAGAATGCTATTCATTGACTACAGCTCAGCGTTCAATACCATAGTGCACACAAAGCTCATCAATAAGCTAAGGACCCTGGGACTAAACACCTCCCTCTACAACTGGATCCTGGACTTCCTGACGGACCGCCCCCAGGTGGTAAGGGTAGGCAGCAACACACCCTCCGCACTAATCTTCAACACAGGGGCCCCTCAGGGGTGCATGCGTAGCCCCCTCCTGTACTCACTATTCACTCATGACTGCACGGCCAGGCACGCCTCCAACACCATCATTCAATTTGCAGATGACAGGTAGGCCTGATCACCGACAACAACGAGACAGCCTATAGGGAGGAGGTCAGAGACCTGGCCGTGTGGTGCCAGGACAACAACCTCTCCCTCAACGTCATCAAGACAAAGGAGATGATTGTGGACTACAGGAAAAAGAGGACCGAGCAAGCCCCTATTCTCATCGACAGGGCTGCAGTGGAGCAGGTTGAGAGCTTCAAGTTCCTTTGTGTCCACATCACCAAAAAATGAACATGGTCCAAGCACAACAAGACAGTTGTGAAGCGGGCACGACAAAACCTATTCCCCTTCAGGAGACTGAAAAGATTTGACATGGGTCCTCACATCCTCAAAAGGTTTTACAGCCGCACCATCGAGAGCATCCTGACAGGTTGCTACATTGCCTGGTATGGCAACTGCTCGGCCTCCGACCGCAAGGCACTACAGAGGGTAGTGCGAACGGCCAAGTACATCACTGGGGCCAAGCTTCCTGCCATCCAGGACCTCTATACCAGGCGGTGTCAGAGAAAGGCCCTAAAAATTGTCTCCAGCCACCCTATTCATAGACTGTTCTCTCTGCTACCATACGGCAAGCAGTACCGGCACGCCAAGTTTAGGTTCAAGAGGCTTCTAAACAGCTTCTACCCCCAAGCCATAAGACTCCTAAACATCTAGTCAAATGGCTACCCAGACTATTCACATTGCCACCCCCCCCTCTCCACACCACTGTCACTCTCTGTTGATGCTTTGCCTGTTTGATAGTCACTTTAATTAACTCCACCTACATGTACATACTACCTCAACTAACCGGTGCCCCCGCACATTGACTTTGTACCGGCACCCCCCTGTATATATTGCTATTTTTTTACTGCTCCTCTTTAATTACTTGTTACTTTTATCTCTTATTCTTAACCATATTTTTTGAAACTGCACTGTTGGTTGGGGCCTCGTAAGTAAGCATTTCACTGTAAGGTGAAATTGTATTCGGTGTATGTGACTAATAAAATGTAATTTGCTTTTTATTTAAAAGGTGAACATTGACATCTCCCTTCTCACACTTGATACATATTTTATTCTTAACTCAACTTGAACTCACACAGAGCACCACTCTCTCTCACCCAAACATGCTCAACCAAACACACACAGACACACACAAAAATGTTAAGAACGGTATTAACTCACAGGTCAAATCGTAGATTCTGTCTCTCTTCAAAGAAATAGTCCAGGGTGAATTTCCGGACAAAGTCTGGATTCAGGGTGTTGTTTATCATCTCTGTCCGACTAAACTATGAAGAAAGAGGGAGGGAGGAACAGACACTGGTTTGTATTGATTTCAAATGAATTAGGCAATACTCTGACTTCCAAGGGATCCTTGGACCTTCTCCCCCCTCACCTCAACTCACCTCTCTCCATTCCCTGTTGGCGATTCCTTGTGTATACAGCACACAAACTGTTAAGAGGAAAGAAAAACAGAAAGAAAAGTAAAACAACAGTTAAAATCCAGAGGAAACAAAGGCATGAGTAAAACCCAGAAGATACAAATGTTCTCTCCTAGGCTAAGACATATTCCCTGATTAAATGTCAGTGTAACTCTGCCTTTCAGGCAACAAGGAAGATATTTCTCAGATACAATTTTAAAAAGGCAGAGTTGAGAGTGCAAGAATGCTAAGGCAGTGTTTCCCAATCCTGGTCCTGGGGACGCAAAGGGGTGAACGTGTTTAGTTTTTGCTCTCGCACTAACAAAGTAACACACTTATAATAAAGCTTTTGATTAGAATTAGTTAGTGTTAGTGTCAAGGCAAAAACTAAAATGTGACTATCCTTCTGGATTTGGTCTTACGTAGCAAAATTTGAAATGTTTTTTTTTGGATAAACATTGGATAAAACCAGAGACACACAGCCACAAAATGGTATATCATACACTGCATTTTTGAGGAACAATGGGAAAGTAATTCTGCTTTTAAAGTTGATAAACATGTAAACTCACTTTTGAGAGAATGGCCTTTAAATGTTTTGGTGTCTAGTGAAGAGCTCTTCTTTGTCTACACCCATTCAGCATCGTTCACACCCTCTTAAGCTTTCGCCGCACCCATCTCGTTTCGCTCTCGGAGCGTTCACTTGACACTCTGGCAGATTATTTATTTACCTCTGCATAACATGAAAACAGCTTAACCAGCTCAGCTGGCAACAACCTCATTACACTTTTTTTGCCAACTGACGCCGGCCATATTCAATGGGTGTTGTATAATTTTAGCTTAAGACTCGGGGTCTGTACCCCGCCCTGTGCAACTGGGTCCTGGACTTCTTGACGGGTTGCCCCCAGGTGGTGAAGTTAGGAAACAACACCTCCACTTTGCTGAGCATCAAGACAGAGGCCCCAAAAGGGTGCGTGCTCAGCCCACTACTGTACTCCCTGTTCACCCATGACTGCGTGGCCACGCACACCTCTAACTCAATCATCAAGTTTGCAGACAACAGTAGTAGGCTTGATTACCAACAATGACAAGACAGCCTACAGAGAGGAGGTGAGGGCCCTGGGAGTGTGGTGCAAGGAAAATAACCTCTCACTCAATGTCTGCAAAATAAAGGAGCTGATCATGGACTTCAGGAAAAATCCACATTGACGGGACAGCAGTTTAGAAGGTGGAAAGCTTCAAGTTCCTCGGCGTACTCATCACTGACGATCTGAAATGGTCCACCCACACAGACAGTGTGGTGAAGTAGGTGCAACAGAGGCTGAAGAAATTTGTCTTGGCACCTAAAACCCTCACAAACTTTTACAGATGCACAATTGAGAGCATCCTGTCGGGCTGTATCATTGCCTGGTACGGTAACTGCACCGCCCACAACCGCAGGGCTCTCCAGAGGGTGGTGCTGTCTGCCCAATGCTTCACTGGGGGCAAACTACCTGCTCTTCAGCCAACCTACAGCACCAGATGTCACAGGAAGGCCAAAAATATCATCAAGAACAACAACCGCCCAAGATACTGCCTGTTCACTCCGCTATCATCCAGAAGGCAAGGTCATTACAGGTGCATCAGGGTAGCCTAACAACAGATTTGTACCTTGTCAGCTCGGGGGTTTGAACTTGCAACCTTCCGGTTACTAGTCCAACACTCTAACCACTAGGCTACCCTGCCGCCCCTGCCGCCCTGCCAGGGTAGCCTAGTGGTTAGAGCGTTGGACTAGTAACCGGAAGGTTGCAAGTTCAAACCCCCGAGCTGACAAGGTACAAATCTGTTGTTCTGCCCCTGAACAGGCAGTTAACCCACTGTTCCTAGGCCGTCATTGAAAATAAGAATTTGTTCTTAACTGACTTGCCTAGTTAAATAAAGGTTAAAAAAAAAAAAAAAAAAAAGCTGGGACCAAGAGACTGAAAAAAAGCTTTTATCTCAAGGCCATCAGACTGTTAAATATCCATCTCTAGGCGGCTTCCACCCGGTTACGTAACCCTGCACCTTAGTGGCTGCTGCCCCATATACATAGACTTGAAATCACTAGCCACTTTAATAATGTTTACATATTTTTTCTTTACTCATCTCATATGTGTATACTGTATTCTATTCTACTGTATTTTAGTCTATGCCACTCCGACACTGCTCATCCTAATATTTATACATTCCTTAATTCCATTATTTTACTTTTAGGTTGTGTGTATTGCTGTGAATTGTTAGCTATTACTGAACTGTTAGAGCTAGAAACACAAGCACTTTGTTACACCCGCAATAACATATGCTAAACATGTGTATGTGACAAATAAAATTACATTTGACATGATACCACCCAAATGTATGGACCAAAATAACTAGAACATATCTTGTTTAAAATCAAACACACACACACAAACTGAGCCAATTCCCTCCACTGGGAGCAGTGTAACATTTTTATCAAATCCAGTTCATCAGAATCAGAGGGGTCAGAGCCCCCATCCACCTCTGAAAAGGGCTTCAATAGCCTCGGTCCATAGAATTAAGATGAGTGATTCTATACTGAACAAAAATATAAACACAACATGTAAAGTGTTGGTCCCATGTTTCATGAGCTGAAATAAAAGATCACAGAAATGTTCCTTATGCACAAAAAGCTTATTTCTCTCAAATTTTGTGCACAAATTTGTTTACATCCCTGTTAGTGAGCATTTCACATTTGCCAAGATAATCCACCCACCTGACAGGTGTGACATATCAAGAAGCTGATTAAACAGCATGATCATTACACAGGTGCACCTCGTGCTGGGGACAATAAAAGGCCACTAAAATGTGCAGTTATCACAATGCTACAGATGTCTCAAGTTGAGGGAGCATGCACTTGGCATGATGACTGCAGGAATGCCTACCAGAGCTGCTGCTAGAGAATTTAAAGTTAATTTCCCCACCATAAGCCACATCCAACGTTGTTTTAGAGAATTTGGCAGTACGTCCAACCGGCCTCACAACCCCAGACCACGCATAACCACGCCAGCTCCGGACCTCCACATTTGGCTTCTTCACCTGAGGATCGTCTGAGACTAGCCACCTGTACAGCTGAACTGAGGAGTATTTCTGTCTGTAATAAAGCCCTTTTGTGGGGGCAAACTCATTCTGATTGGCTGGGCCTAGCTCCCCAGTGGGTGGGCCTGGCTCCCAAGTGGGTGGGCCTATGACCTCACGTGCCCACCCATGGCTGTGCCCCTGCCCAGTCATGTGAAATCCATAGATTAGGGCCTAATTCATTTATTTAAATTGACGGATTTCCTTATATGAACTGTAGCGCAGTAAAATCATTGAAATTTTGTTCAGTATATTTCTATGCTACCTTCCCTTACTAGCTCTGTATGTATGCTAGTGAACAGAGCTCTGGAGATAATGTGGTAGCATCACATGCTTGCTATGGCAGAAGTCATGGCTCTTGGCCCACCTCAGTGTCAAGGCTCGCATGTTTCAGTGGGTTCGGCTAACAGTGTTGAAGAGAGCTGGCTGTTGTGTACGTGGTGTAATGTCATGTCATGTTTTGCTGTTGTGTGAGGTTGAGCTCAGCTGTCTGACTGCACAGAAACCCTGTCAGCTGCTAACGAAAGCTGGGATTGCATATGGTCCCCATGCATTAGGTTGGAACATGCACAATCACATGAACATACACACACACGAAAACACACACGTTGTGTTGTCAACAGTGTTGTCAAGTCTTATAGGCTAGCCTACCCTAATGTGTGTAAGGCTCCCTGTGGGCAGCATATGTGTGTGTGTGTGTGTGTGTGTGTGTGTGTGTGTGTGTGTGTGTCTTTGCCCCCCTGGCCTGCAGTACAGTGCTGAGGAGGTCTAATGCTGTGTGACTGAGGCCAGTACCGTCAGCACTGCAGAGACAGCACAAGTGCCTCCTTGGATAAACATACTACAGAAGCCAGCCAGCAGGCCCCTGGGATCAGATGGCCTTCCTCCCTCCTTGTGCTGAGTCTGACCACATCTCCTACAGTGGCCCAAATGTTCTCAATTTAAAGATGTACTAATATGGACACACTACACAAACGGATCCTTATCTCCATGACGGATATGGCTGTTAGGGTTGCAAAAATCCAGAAAGTACCATGATTTTTCAGAAATTTCTGTAATCGGCAGGGAATAAGGGAATCCTGCAACCTATGGCTGGTGTATATGACGACAATCTGTTTCTGCTCAGTCAAGTAGAGCTGAGATTACAACCTCTGACATATGCAAATGCCTGCTGATTCACAGGGGGAAGCACAAGAGAGAGAGAGAGACAGAGAAAGAGGGAGAGCCAGAGATAGCGAGCAAGAGCCAGCCAGAGAGAGAGAGAGCCAGAGAGAGAGAGAGCGAGAGAGCGAGGAAGAGAGCGAGAGGGTGTGTGTGTAGAAAACCATCTTACTTGGGTCTGATTTGGAGAATGTGTCTCTGTCCAGGAGATTTCTGTAAAACAAGAATGCAAAGAAACAAGCCATTATTCGTTGTTCAATATATTGTTAGGTAGTGATGTAGTCATGAATCTTTAGCCTAACTACATTTTAAAGGGGACTGAAAAATAAAGCATAAAATAAAGCACCCGGTACAGCCTATAGACATTTCTCCATTCATTTCTCAAACAAATAATCAAAATGCATTTTTTTTCTCCAATTTTGACACGCCCTTTGTCAAGTCAAGACTTAATCAGTCAAACGTACGACACCACTGTCTTGTCCTGCTTTAAGAATCGGCATGGAAGAGACAAGTCCCACTTCCTTCCAGGTGCACCGAGACAGTGAGGCACCCAGGAGTTCAAAAGCAGGGGGACGCGATTAGATATGCACACCATCACTTTTGCATCAGAGACTCGGAGAGGAACGGCGAGACGAAACGCCCCGGCACATAACAGAGTCAGTGGGAGGGGAGTCCCGGCATGCCTCGTTAGCAAGTCTCTGTGTGTGTGTGTGTGTGTGTGTGTGTGTGTGTGTGTGTGTGTGTGTGTGTATTTGTGATACATCAGCAGCAACAGGATCGGTCTGTTACTCTGTTTGGTTTCTAACTGCACTACATGCCACACTGGTTTGCACCAGGTGGTGAGTCCAGGTCCAACAAAGACGACTCAAAACCGCTCGCAGCTTGAATTCCTGCCGGATCCTATATGAAACTGCATCAAACTTTCATGCTCTGTTTTGTTGGGAGAGAGAGAGCGTGAGAGGGTTGGTTACCACTATCATGCTAGCTAGGTGTACACAGCATGGCGTTCATTGTGTGACAAGGCAGTCGAGCGGATTGCAGGGAGTGTCTTTAGGCGATTGATCGTTAGTGATGTATCTAGATCAACCACCCATGTTGTGCTGATCCCAGCGTGACCCAAATGGTATCACACTATGCCTGGCTGGCTGGCCTCTTTCAGAGCACAATTAGCCCCTTAGTTGACTGAAACCAAAAATAAGTGATAATAAGCAACAGAATTGCGCTGTTTATAACGGCTGGACACAGCTCGGTCTGGGAGAGCGTGTGGGTAGCCGTGATATCAAATACCAAATGTGTTATGCTTCGTTTGAAAAAATACCCAAAATGTGTTCTCTCCCCAGAGCCCATAGGTGGAAAGGGGTCAGGTGCAAGGAGCGGGAGGAACATGTGTGTGTGTGAGATAGAACAGGTGTGTGCATGTGCATGCATGCGTGTGTGTGTGTGTGTGTGTGTGTAACTCTACTCCAGCTGCCTCTCTCTCACTGACTGGTCATTCAGGGAAAATCTTTAAAAAATACCCTTTTCCCCCCCATCAACCACAGTCCAGGAATTTCAGGTGGGCCGAACAGAGTGCCTCCTCACCGTTCATCAAACATTTACGAGCACAGTCCCAACACACCATCAACATGCAGTACTAGCAGTCCCCTAACATCTCCCTTGTTCTACCCCCAAGTCTGACTTCTGTTCTAACTGCGTGAGTTGAGAGGGACCAACTTTCACCTGCGATGCCACTGGAGATGAGAGAGTGTCCCAAAAAGGGGTGCATTAAATATTCTTGACATTGGCGGTTGAGAGGACAACAAAAAGGGAAAGCTAGCCCAAGAGTACAGTATAAGAGCACTCTTTGACAGAGGGGCCAAGGTTGTTGGTGATATCAAATCGGTCTCCCAAGAGAAGCCGACTCATTATTCAAAACGATTATGTTACCACGACCTGTCACCAGCAAAGGCTATTGATGAAACGCCAATGTCTGATCATTAGACCTTTAGAGAATCAGACGGAGGCAGAGAGAAAAGAAAAAAAAACACAGACTCAGAGAAGCTGCTTCTGCTACCTATGCAGGTAAAGGACACACAGCACATTAACAATAATGAGAATCACTGAACAATGAATAAGAACTTTCATTCAACATTGCCAGACTGCTGCATTGACCAAACTGCTAAATTCTCACTAATCTTTCATTCTTTAAAATCTTTCTCCTCAAGTCTCCCTCCTCACCTCCATTCAATGTTTTGTCTCTCCATGATAGAAGTATAAATGAATGAGTTGCATCAGACAGAACACCCCTAACAGGCTGACCACACCGCTCGCATTCCTATTTCTGACGCAGATCGCGCTGCAATTCCTGCCTCTCCCGCCTCCTCATTGGTTTACAGAAGCAGGTACCCACGTGACATCTCCTCATTGGTTATACCCACGTGGGTGATTGAAAGACAAACTGTGTTGCCGGTCGGCTTAGTAATACTATGAATGTTTAGAAGCCAATCACCATATAAGTTCAAAGATGAAAAGGTCTGGAAGGAGGAGAGATGACCAGAAACAATTCGGTTGAACAGAGGACCTTGTGTAGAGGACCAGAGTAGATTACCTTGTGCATTTCATGTAAGATAACTCAATGTTTATATCCCATGACAAATTAGCTAGCAACAGCAAGCTAGCTAAATAGGACAAATTAGCTAGCAAGTGCAAGCTAACTAGCTAAATTGCCATAAATGTTTAATGCTTTTTGACCTGTCCCCAAATGAATGTCATTGGTTCAGAGTTTTTTTTTTATATTTTGAAATTGTGTTTCGTGATTGCATTTGGTGTAGGGGGACAAAATAAATGTATGCACGATGGCGCACGCGCGCAGCCTTTTTAAGCTGTGTAAGCTGTCTATTATTCATCCCGCAAAGCCAAAGTCACATGTAATGGCATTAGGCCTATGTGATATGGACAATTCTTCTTACACTAGCCATGCACACCCCCACCCTACTGTGAATATAATGTAAATGTCAAAAGCAGAGTTCTAAAAACCCACGGCAAACAACTACAGAGACGGGCCGAAGCACAGTCAAAGGTTCTTTATTCAATTCAAAACGTAGAAAAAAAGATGACAATAAGCGTAAAAAGAATGGTTCGCTTTAAAACCACTAAGCCCCCAGTTAGAAATGTATAGAAACCTATAGAGAGGCTAGTAGTTATGACTATAAGTAACACGAGCACTATGTGTACAGGGTAAAACTACTGTAGCACAGCAGCAAGAAGTCAGTGGGTTCCCGGTCGGACGGGTGCGTTGAACGTAATTCTCAAATTTCCTTTCATGTTTCGTTCGGGGGGGGGGGGCGTGTTTGGTCATTTGTTAGGAGAGGGAGGAGCTGACAGGGATTGACAAAAAGCGGTCTCATAGTCAATATTCCATGCCAATCTGTCGAATCACTGCACACCATGTGAGGCAAACAAATAGTTAATGCAATTTCACGGGTGATAAGGCGTTAAGTGAAGGCAAACGCTGTAAATAACACAGCACACTTGTAAAACAGGGGAGGATAGCAAAATGGGGCATGCTGAGAAGTGTTATCATAAACATGCTGATAACGTAAAATGCTAATAAGGTAGAATGGCAATCTCTAGTTTAAAAAAAGAGTCTCATTGATATGAGTGAAACAAACACTGTCCGAGTGAAATAAACACACTAGACCAAGTCTCTGGGGAAGACCGCATTCTGTTGTGATCAATGAGGTCAATGGCGTGGGACTAAAACAGACGCAGTGTAAATCAATGGACCTTCGAAAAAGAGAGACATCTCTGAAGTACCAGCAACAGTGTTTTGAAAATGAAAGCTATTAATAAAGAGTAGATAAAACACGTTCCACATTCTAACTAACTTCTGAGTGACTCAAGAATCGTGTCAAGAATTATAGGGCACTGCTCAAGGGGGAAAAAAACTATTTTGTAATGGGGGAGCAAGTCGAGAAAGACAGACAGAAACAGAGAGAGAAATAACCGTCAAACAATGTGAAAGTGATGGAGGTGCCCGCCGTCCTCTCTGTCAAGTAACTAGTTAATGTCACGGAGGAGCTGGTGTGGCCTTAATGAGACCAAATGGCTCTTCTGAAAAGCTCATTAACGTAGTCACTCAGCATGACCCCCCCCCCGGGGGCTGTGGCTCTGGCTCTGTGCCACTCACACAACCTTACAGTCCTGCCACTACACTGTTACCCTGGAAACCACCCTGTGGGGCTTGGCCTGGGACACTTCGAGGCGATACCCTGGAAACCACTTTAACCCACCCTGTGGGGCTCGGCCCGGGGCCACCTGACCTGAAGGCTACACAATCTTGATCTGCGTCTGTCCAGGTCTTGGTACTATTTAGGCCACTGGAGCCTCTATGCTCTGGGTCTTGAACAATTTAACCTTCTGTGGCCTCTATATTATGTCCTGCAGTGTTGTTAATTATTTGCCACAGCTCTATTAGCTCACAGGCAGGTTCGTAATTCGAACAAGGCTAGGAGGGCTGGGCACCCCCATAACCAATCAGGGCCATAAGAATATAAACATCAATATGGGCTCTCAAAATTGTCAAAGGTATTGACGTTGGGCACCCCTAAGAGACATCCAGCATCCCCCCGAGAGTAAAATATATAATTCTGTACAGAGCATAATTCACAGTATGCATGTGCTCATAGGAAACAGTGACTCTATTCATTCCTACCCAGGATGACACATCAACCTGCCTCCACTAAGATCTAAAGTCAAGTACCAGCAGGTCGGTGTCCCGGCTCAATACAGCCACATCACAGCCTTTCATATCCTTTCTGCCCAAAGGTCACACATAATACATCTGCCTCCCTCCCTCACGCAGCTCAGACCAGGCAGATATTAGCTTCTCAATCTAGGCTTCTGTAATGGAAACTTTCAAAATAAAAATAAATCTCTTAGAGAGTGCCACATGCACCTCATTTTTTGAAGGAATTAATTCTGCATAAAATACATATTGTATCTTAACATTTGTTTTTCGTGATCAATCCAATTTTTGTGGCGGGGGTGGTTAAAGGAAAAATTAAATATACATTTTACAATTTGGTACAGATAGAGGAAAAGACACAGGAGGACTACGTTTGGATTTGATCCCAATAGCCAGAAGTGGGAGACATACTGTAGGAAGCATTAAACTACAGAAATTCAGCCGTGGAAAGATATTCCATTTGAAAATAGATATTCTTCCGGTTAAAGTAATTGGAAGGTTCTACTGAGGACGGATTGAATTTGATTTGAGCATTCTGTTAAAGTATCTGCAAATGGTTGTATCTAAGGAAGGAAATACACTGTATCTACCGCTAAATATTTAAAATGGGAAACATTTTGCGATTCCAGAAATCCAACAGGGTCTTGAGAAGCAGTCGGGCTGAATTGATTAGATACATTTTATAACTTCAGATGAAGCTGAATTTATCTATGATCTTCAATGCGTTTGGGAGCGATTGAGATACATTGTCTAGATATCGGAAAATATTGTCTGCATATAATGAGATGAAATGATCAGTAGATTTGAGAGAATAAATAACTGCAAGAAACTGGTGAATTAATTACAGTGCATTTGGAAAGCATTCAGACCCCTAGCCTTTTCCACTTTGTTACGTTACAGCCTTATTCTAAAATGTATTAAATCATTTTTTCCCCCTTCAATCTACACACACACACACACACAAAATACCCCATAATGATAAAGGAAATATCAGATTTACATAAGTATTCATTTACAGCGATTACAGCCTTGAGTATTCATGCGTATGACCCTACAAGCTTGGCACACCTGCATTTGGGGAGATTCTCAGATTCTTCTCTGCAGATCCTCTCAAGCTCTGTCAGGTTGGATGGGGAGCGTCGCTGCACAGATATTTTCAGGTCTCTCCAGAGATGTCCGATCGGGTTCACGTCCGGGCTCTGGCTGGGCCACTCAAGGACATTCAGAGACTTGTCCCGAAGCCACTCCTGCATTGTCTAGGCTGCGTGCCTGACGCTTAAAAATATCCCCACAGCATCATGCTGCCACTACCATGCTTCACTGTAGGGATGGAGCCAGGTTTCCACCAGATGTGAGTTTGGCATTCAGGCCAATCTTGGTTCAACAGACCAGAGCATCTTGTTTCTCATGGTCTGAGAGCCCTTGAGGTGCCTTTTGGCAAACTCCATGCGGGCCGTCATGTGCTTTTTTACTGAGGATTGCCTTCCGTCTGGCCTCTCTACCATAAAGCCTGATTGGTGGAGTGCTGCAGAGCTGGTTGTCCTTCTGGAAGTTTCTCCAATCTCCACAGAGGAACTCTAGAGCCCTGACCAAGGCCCTTCTCTACCGATTGCTCAGTTTGGCCGGGTGGCCAGCTCTAGGAAGAGTCTTGGTGGTACCAAACTTCTTCCATTTAAGAATGATGGAGGCCACTGTGTTCATGGGGACCTTCAATGCTGCAGAAATGTGTTGGTACCCTTCCCCAGATCTGTGCCTTGACACAATCCTGTCTCGGAGCTCTATGGACAATTCCTTTGAACTCATGGCTTGGTTTTTGCTCTGACATGCACTGTCAACTGTGGGACCTTACAGTGCCTTGCGAAAGTATTCGGCCCCCTTGAACTTTGCGACCTTTTGCCACATTTCAGGCTTCAAACATAAAGATATAAAACTGTATTTTTTTGTGAAGAATCAACAACAAGTGGGACACAATCATGAAGTGGAACGACATTTATTGGATATTTCAAACTTTTTTAACAAATGAAAAACTGAAAAATTGGGCGTGCAAAATTATTCAGCCCCCTTAAGTTAATACTTTGTAGCGCCACCTTTTGCTGCGATTACAGCTGTAAGTCGCTTGGGGTATGTCTCTATCAGTTTTGCACATCGAGAGACTGAATTTTTTTCCCATTCCTCCTTGCAAAACAGCTCGAGCTCAGTGAGGTTGGATGGAGAGCATTTGTGAACAGCAGTTTTCAGTTCTTTCCACAGATTCTCGATTCGATTCAGGTCTGGACTTTGACTTGGTCATTCTAACACCTGGATATGTATATTTTTGAACCATTCCATTGTAGATTTTGCTTTATGTTTTGGATCATTGTCTTGTTGGAAGACAAATCTCCGTCCCAGTCTCAGGTCTTTTGCAGACTCCATCAGGTTTTCTTCCAGAATGGTCCTGTATTTGGCTCCATCCATCTTCCCATCAATTTTAACCATCTTCCCTGTCCCTGCTGAAGAAAAGCATGCCCAAACCATGATGCTGCCACCACCATGTTTGACAGTGGGGATGGTGTGTTCAGCTGTGTTGCTTTTACGCCAAACATAACGTTTTACATTGTTGCCAATAAGTTCAATTTTGGTTTCATCTGACCAGAGCACCTTCTTCCACATGTTTGGTGTGTCTCCCAGGTGGCTTGTGGCAAACTTTAAACAACACTTTTTATGGATATCTTTAAGAAATGGCTTTCTTCTTGCCACTCTTCCATAAAGGCCAGATTTGTGCAATATACGACTGATTGTTGTCCTATGGACAGAGTCTCCCACCTCAGCTGTAGATCTCTGCAGTTCATCCAGAGTGATCATGGGCCTCTTGGCTGCATCTCTGATCAGTCTTCTCCTTGTATGAGCTGAAAGTTTAGAGGGACGGCCAGGTCTTGGTAGATTTGCAGTGGTCTGATACTCCTTCCATTTCAATATTATCGCTTGCACAGTGCTCCTTGGGATGTTTAAAGCTTGGGAAATCTTTTTGTATCCAAATCCGGCTTTAAACTTCTTCACAACAGTATCTCGGACCTGCCTGGTGTGTTCCTTGTTCTTCATGATGCTCTCTGCGCTTTTAACGGACCTCTGAGACTATCACAGTGCAGGTGCATTTATACGGAGACTTGATTACACACAGGTGGATTGTATTTATCATCATTAGTCATTTAGGTCAACATTGGATCATTCAGAGATCCTTATTGAACTTCTGGAGAGAGTTTGCTGCACTGAAAGTAAAGGGGCTGAATAATTTTGCACGCCCAATTTTTCAGTTTTTGATTTGTTAAAAAAGTTTGAAATATCCAATAAATGTCGTTCCACTTCATGATTGTGTCCCACTTGTTGTTGATTCTTCACAAAAAAATACAGTTTTATATCTTTATGTTTGAAGCCTGAAATGTGGCAAAAGGTCGCAAAGTTCAAGGGGGCCGAATACTTTCGCAAGGCACTGTATATAGACAGGTGTGTGCCTTTCCAAATCATGTCCAATCAATTGAATTTACCACAGGTGGACTCCATTCAAGTTGTAGAAACATCTCAAGGATGATCAATGGAAACATGATCAATAGAAACATGAGCTCGACTTCGAGTCTCATAGCAAAGGGTCTGAATACCTATGTAAATAAGGTCTTTGTTCTTTATTTTTAATGAATTTTCAAAAATGTCTAAAAAGCTGTTTTTGCTTTGTCATTATGGGGTATTGTGCGCAGATTGATCAGGAAAATGCTTTATTTAATACATTTTAGAATAAGGCTGTAAAGTAACAAAATGTAGAAAAAGTCAAGAGGTCTGAATACTTTCCGGATGCATTGTAGTTGTGCCAAGCTTGTAGCGTCATATCCAAAACGACACAAGGCTGTAATCGCTGCCAAAAGGTGTTTCAACAAAAGTGCTGAGTGAAAGGGTCTGAATACTTATGTAAATGTAAACCTACTCATTCAAGGGTTTTGCTTTGTTTTTACTATTTTCTACATTGTAGAATAACAGTGAAGACATCAAAAGTATGAAATAACACATGGAATCATATAGTAACCAAAAAAAAGTGTTAAACAAATCTAAATATATTTTATATTTGAGATTCTTCAATGTAGCCACCCTTTACCTTGATGACAGCTTTGCGCACTCTTGCCATTCTCTCAACCAGCTTCACCTAAAATGCGTTTCCAACAGTCTTGAAGGAGTTCCCACATATGCTGAGCACTTCTTGGCTGCCTTTCATTCACTCTGCAGTCCAACTCATCCCAAACCATCTCAATTGGTTTGAGGTCGGGTGATTGTGGAGGCCAGGTCATCTGATGCAGCACTCCATCACTCTCCTCCTTGGTCAAATAGCCCTTACACAGCCTGGAGGCGTGTTGGGTCATTGTCCTGTTGAAATACAAATGAGCGCAAACCAGATGGGATAGCGTATCGCTGCAGAATGCTGTGGTAGCCATGCTGGTTAAGTGTGCCTTGAATTATAAATACGTTGGCTAAACTGGAACACTAGCGTGAGCCCATAGCAAATTAATGGAATCGAACGTTGGCAGAGCCTGTTTGACTGGAGTGATGCTTAGAATTGCATAAAAAATGTATCTATTTTTATTTTACCACTACAATCGGTTCGTCGGATAAAACTGGAAGAAACAGCTTGTGTAGAAAGTAAACATCGGCACCTCGATGGTGTCAACTGTGCTTATGTCTGCGTAATGAAAAAGTATGGAAAAAATAGAAACTTCTGACTATTTTTGGTCTAGCGATCGATGACAAACGATCTCGCTGCCCAGACTTACATAATTACAAAGAGGAGATTCTCCTGATTAAAATGGTGTCATGTAACAGTTTGCTTCCATTCCTCTCCTCGCCCCTACCTGGGCTCAAACCAGGGACCCTCTGCACACATAGACAACAGCCACCCTTGAAGCATCGTTATCCATCACTCCACAAAAGCCGCAGCCCTTGCAGAGCAAGGAGAACTACTTCAAGGTCTCAGAGCAAGTGACGTCACCGATTGAAACGCTATTAGCGCGCACCCTGCTAACTAGCTAGCTATTTCATACTGTTTACACTTGAAAAAAATCTAAATACAGACATTGTGAGATATTTGGCCAAATAGCCAGACATGCCTATATTTCCCCCATATGAAACAATGGGAAGACCGCAGAGTTCCAATATTATTTTTGGTTGGTTACATTTTGTTGTTTACATTTGAACTATAAAACAATGTGAGCAGGTCTCATTGCCAACAATAGCGAAGCAGGCATTGTGACATTGAACAATATGCTGGGAATAGAACGTTTGGAAGGTGAGTGGTGCCACGGTGCTCAATAGAACTAATAGGAGCTGGCAGGGTGAAAAATGCACAAAAATAAGCCGTTTTTTCGCGATTACTTCAAAACGACGGCAAGCAGCTGGGAAATATGGTCATATTATGAAACTGGGCGGATGTAATGAACTAGTTTTTATCAGAAAAGAACGTTGTGTCCAGCCTACTACCTACACGGATTTCAGAGCACTCGTCTGAGTGTACCAGAGCGCAGAATAATTACTTTACGAGCGCTCAACACCCGTTGAATATGGCCGGTGTCAGTAAACGTTGGGAAAAAAGCATAATTAAATTGGTTTCCAGCAGCACATTTACAGTCACCTCACCAACGCTCTGGTTAACACAAAAACTGCCTTACCAGCTCTGCTAGGGCGAGTAAAATGGTCAGAGTGGTCTCATTTGTGTCTGGAAGTAGCTAGCCAACATTAGCTTGTGTGCTTGACTGCCGTTCTAAGGCCAGATTGCTCAAATCAACCCTACTCCTCGACCCGAACGTCCAGTGTGCGCTCCGAGAGCGAAACGGTCAGAATTTACAAACTGACCATTTTTCTCTGAATGGAAACACCACAATATTAATTACATTAATTAAGACAAATTTCTTAAAATCAATCCCATATACTATGTTATTACAAAAAAGGTTTTAAATTCTCTGGTAATGCCAATATGAAATGCTATCAAATGCTTCTCAAAGATGCCCTCTTCTGGTCAAACTAGCAATAACTTGCAGTAACAGAAGAAATGGCTGAGAATTAAATGACGTGCCACAGAATACTGCAGCAGCACGCAGGGTGGGGGCCCTCCATTTGGCAAATCTGACCATAATTCTATCCTCCTGATTCCTGCATACAAGCAAAAACTATAGCAGGAAGTACCTGTGACTCGCTCAATACAGAAGTGGTCAGATGACATGGATGCTGCGCTACAGGACTGTCTATAAGGAGCTTTGTATGCATCTCTGTGTGTGGAGTAAAGGTGGTCTCTAGTTTTTTATCCTCTGGTTGCACATGTGACATGCTGGTAGAAATGAGGTAAAACAGATTTAAGTTTGGCTAAATTAAAGTCCCCGGCCACTAGGAGCGCCACTTCTGGATGAGCATGTTCTTGTTTGCTTAGGGCTTTATACAGCTCGTTGAGTGCGGTCTTAGTGCCAGCATCGGTCTGTGGTGGTAAATAGACGGCTACGAATAATATAAACACTCTTAGTAGATAATGCGGTCTACAGCTTATCATAAGGTATTCTACCTCAGGTGAGCAATACCTCGAGACATCTTTAATGTTAGACATCGCGCACCAGCTGTTATTGACAAATAGACACACATCCCCTTGAAAATCTATGATCAACAGCCAATTTGACAGACCTTGAAGAATTTAAAATAATAATGTCCAAAGTCCAAGTGTGCACATCTCTTAAGAGACTTACACAGAAAGTCTCACACCTGTAACCGCTAAAGGTGAATCTAACATGTATTAACATGAATACTTATGTAAATTACATATTTCTGTATTTCATTCTCAATAAATTAGCAAAAATGTCTAAAAACATGTTTTCACTTTGTTATTATGGGGTATTGTGTGTCGATCAGTGAGAAAAAAGTATATATTTAATCCATTTAGAATTCAGGCTGTAACAACAAAATGTGGAATAAGTTTTGGGGGATAAATAACGGTTATATATACTTTCTGAAGGCACTGTATCTACACCAACAAGCTCTCGCTGTAAAAATAGAAGTGTCTCCATGTTTCTCCAAATGTCAAATTTAGAAACTGCTGCTCTATATTGTACCTTTTCTCAAATTTCCAAGTTAAGGGTTAAGTTTAGGCACTCATTCCGAATGGCTAAGATAAGTGTCAAGATTTACGATAGGGTTAAAACATTAAGTTTAGGCCAGGGCCGGCGTTATGGGCAGGCCTTACGGGGCCTGGCCCGCCCTACCTACCATACCGCCCGTCCAAATAGAATATTGAAATATTGATCATTTATTTGATTGAGATACGTGCCAACAGAAAGACACATCAATCTCAGTTAAAGCATTCGAGCGAGCGAAACAGCGCCCCTCTGTCTCAGTATATGTAGCCCATGTATGTGATACTGTCTGGACCAAAAGAGTATGGCATGTCATACTATTTCTATCCAGACAGCATCAGATACACGGGCACATATAGAAGGGAGCTGTTTCGCTTGCTCGGATGCTTTCTCACATGATATAGTTTCAGCAGAGAGGAAGAGGCGAAGCGAGAGGGCTCACTTTCGCCAAAATCTGTCCAGTATAAGCTCAATGCCTTTCTATGGGGATAATATGCAGACCTATGCTTGTCGCCTGCCTTCCCGCTTTTGGGACAAAGACTCCCATTGTCAGGGCGGAGACATGAGCATCTCGTCATTATATACAGAGCTCTGGTTTCAACCTCTTGAGAATTGGAAAGGAAAGTTGGTGGGTGCAATGTACTGTTAGGATGCTGGATTGCCCTAAAGTAAATTGATTTCATTAAAAATACTTGACCAGGGAGCATGACTTAGCCACAGTGGATCATTCTTAATAAAACATTTTTGCTGCGGATTGTTTAAAATCAAAGTGTATTTGTCACGTGCGCCGAATACAACAGGTATTAGGTGAACAATAAGTAAGTAAAGAAATAAAAACAACAGTAAAAAGACAGTGAAAAATCGTAAGTGTGTTCGGGATCCTGCGATTTGGGGTATTGTGATTGGCAAAAGGATTATCTAACTTAGTTGCAGCTGTCAGTGAAAAGTGTCTCAAACATGTGTGAAGATAACTGTAATATTTGTGTTGTGGAGAAAATGACCAGGCAGGAGACAGGAGAACATGCAACATTTAAAATTATTCTTAAACGTTATTGTAGTATCTGTGATCTATATCTGTTACTAAGCAGTGATGTATTACTGCAGTGTCACGTTACCACACCTAATATGATATGCTGAAGAGCACGAGCACGTGCATGGGGGCATTACCACGCTGAAACAGGAAAAGGCCTTCCCCAAACTGTTGCCACAAAGATGGAAGAACAGAAACGTCTATTACGTTTTTTTTATTCCATATTTAACCTTTATTTACAGTTGAAATCGGAAGTTTACATGCACCTTAGCCAAATACATTTAAACTCAGTTTTTCACAATTCCTGACATTTAATCCTAGTAAACATTCCCTGTCTTAGGTCAGTTAGGATCACCACTTCATTTTAAGAATGTGAAATGTCAGAATAATAGTTGAGAGAATTATTGATTTCAGCTTTTATTTCTTCAATCACATTCCCAGTGGGTCAGAAGTTTACATACACTCAAATAGTATTTGGTGGCATTGCCTTTAAATTGTTTAACTTGGGTCAAACGTTTTGAGTAGCCTTCCAGAAGCTTCCTACAATAAGTTGGGTGAATTTTGGCCCATTCCTCCTGACAAAGCTGGTGTAACTGAGTCAGGTTTGTAGGCCTCCTTGCTCGCATACGCTTTTTCAGTTCTGCCCAGAAATTTTCCTAAGGATCGAGATCAGGGCTTTGTGATGGCCACTCCAATAACTTGACGTTGTTGTCCTTAAGCCATTTTGCCACAACTTTGAAAGTATGCTTGGGGTCATTGTCCATTTGGAAGACCCATTTGCAACCAAGCTTTAACTTCCTGACTGATGTCTGAGATGTCGCTTTTCCTCCTTATGATGCAATCTATTTTGTGAAGTGCACCAGTCCCTCCTGCAGCAAAGCACACCCACAACATGATGCTACCACCCCCGTGCTTCACGGTTGGGAGGTTATTCTTCAGCTTGCAAGCCTCCCCCTTTTTCCTCCAAACATAACGATGGTCATTATGGCCCAACAGTTCTATTTTTGTTTCATCAGACCAGAGGACATTTCTCCAAAAAGTATGATCTTTGTCCCCATGTGCAGTTTCAAAGCGTAGTCTGGCTTTTTTATGGTGGTTTTGGAGCAGTGGCTTCTTCCTTGCTGAGCGGCCTTTCAGATTATGTCGATATAGATTATGTCGACTTGTTTTACTGTGGATATACAGTCGTGGCCAAAAGTTTTGAGAATGACCCAAATATTCATTTTCACAAAGTCTGCTTCCTCAGTTTATTTGATGGCAATTTGCATATACTCCTGAATGTTATGAAGAGTGATCCGATGAATTGCAATTATTTGCAAAGTCCCCCATTGCCATGCAAATTAACTGAATCACCCTGAAACGTTTCCACTGCATTTCAGCCCTGCCACAAAAGAACCAGCTGACATCATGTCAGTGATTCTCTCGTTAACACAGGTGTGAGTGTTGACGAGGTCAAGGCTGGAGATCACTCTGTCATGCTGATTGAGTTCGAATAACAGACTGGAAGCTTCAAAAGGAGAGTGGTGCTTGGAATCATTGTTCTTCCTCTGTCAATCATGGTTACCTGCAAGGAAACACGTGCCATCATCATTGCTTTGCACAAAAAGGGCTTCACAGGCAATGATATTGCTGCCAGTAAGATTGCATCTAAATCAATCATTTATCAGATCATGAAGAACTTCAAGGAGAGCGGTTCAATTGTTGTGAAGAAGGCTTCAGGGCGCCCAAGAAAGTCCAGCAAGCGCCAGGATCGTCTCCTAAAGTTGATTCAGCTGCGGGATCGGGGAACCACCAGTACAGAGCTTGCTCAGGAATGGCAGCAGGCAGGTGTGAGTGCATCTGCACGCACAGTGAGGCGAAGACTTTGAGGATGGCCTGGTGTCAAGAAGGGCAGCAAAGAAGCCACTTCTCTCCAGGAAAAACATCAGGGACAGACTAATATTCTGTAAAAGATACAGGGATTGGACTGCTGAGGACTGGGGTAAAGTCATTTTCTCTGATGAATACCCTTTCCGATTGTTTGGGGCATCCGGAAAAAAGCTTGTCCGGAGAAGACAAGGTGAGCGCTACCATCAGTCCTGTGTCATGCCAACAGTAAAGCATCCTGAGACCATTCATGTGTGGGGTTGCTTCTCAGCCAAGGGAGTGAGCTCACTCACAATTTTGCGTAAGAACACAGCCATGAATAAAGAATGGTACCAACACATCCTCCGAGAGCAACTTCTTCCAACCATCCAGGAACAGTTTGGTGATGAACAATGCCTTTCCCAGCATGATGGAGCACCTTGCCGTAAGGCAAAAGTGATATCTAAGTGGCTCGGGGAACAAAACATCAATATTTTGGGTCTATGGCCAGGAAACTCCCCAAACCTTAATCCCATTGAGAACTTGTGGTCCATCCTCAAGAGGCGGGTGGACAAACAAAAACCCACAAATTCTGACAAACTCCAAGCATTGATTATGCAAGAATGGGCTGCCATCAGTCAGGATGTGGCACAGAAGTTAATTGACAGGTTGCCAGAGCGGATTGCAGAAGTCTTGAAAAAGAAGGGTCAACACTGCAAATATTGACTCTTTGCATCAACTTCATGTAATTGTCAATAAAAGCCTTTGACACTTATGAAATGCTTGTAATTATACTTCAGTATTCCATAGTAACATCTGACAAAAATATCTAAAGACACTGAAGCAGCAAACTTTGTGAAAATTAATATTTGTGTCATTCTCAAAACATTTGGCCACGACTGTAGGTACTTTCTACCCGTTCCCTCCAGCATCTTCAAAAGGTACATTGCTGTTGTTCTGGGATTGATTTGCACTTTTCGCACAATCATCATCTCTAGGAGACAGAACGCATCTCCTTCCTGAGTGGTACGAAGGCTGCGTGGTCCCATGGTGTTTATACTTGCGTGCTATTGATTGTACAGATGAACGTGGTACCTTCAGGCGTTTGGAAATTGCTCCCAAGGATGAACCAGACTTGTGGAGGTCTAAAAAAAAATTCTGAGATCTTGCCTGATTTCTTCTGATTTTCCCATTATGTCAAACAAAGAGGCACTGAGTTTGAAGGTAGGCCTTGAAATACATCCACAGGTACACCTCCAATTGACTCAAATTATGTCAATTAGCCTATCAGAATCTTCTAAAGCTATTCTGGAATTTTCAACTTAGTATATGTAAACTTCTGACCCACTGGAATTGTGACACAGTGAATTATAAGTGAAATAATCTGTCTGTAAATAATTGTTGGAAAAATGACTTGTGTCATGCACAAACTAAATGTCCTAACCGACTTGCCAAAACTATAGTTTGTTAACAAAAAATTTGTGGAGTGGTTGAAAAACGAGTTTCAAATGACTCCAACCTAAGTGTATGTCAACTTCTGACTTCAACTGCAACTTGGCAAGTCTAGTATGTCATTATATGCTGTAGTGTTAAGATTTTCCTTCACTGGAACTAAGAGGCCTAGCCCAAACCATGAAAAACAGCCCCAGACCATTACTCCTCCTCCACCAAATTTTACATTTGGCACTATGCATTGGGGCAGGTAGCATTCTCCTGGCATCCGCCAAACCCAGATTACTCCATCGGACTGCCAGATGGTGAAGCGTGATTCACCATTCCAGAGAACGGGTTTCCACTGCTCTAGAGTCAAATGGCGGCGTACTTTAAACCACTCCAGCCGACGCTTGGCATTGTACATCTTAGGCTTGTGTGCGGCTGCTCGGCCATGGAAACCCATTTCATGAAGCTCCCGATGAACAGTTCTTATGCTGACGTTGCTTTGAGGCAGTGTGGAACTGAGTGTTGCAACCGAGAACAGACGATTTTTACACACTCAGCGGTCCCATTCTATGAGCTTGTGTGGCCTCCCACTTTGTGACTGAGCAGTTGTTGCTCCTAGTCATTTCCACTTCACAATAAGAGCACTTAGAGTTGACCGGGGCAGCTCTAGCAGGGCAGAAATGTGATGAACTGACATGTTGGAAAGGTTGCATTCTATGACGGTGCCATGATGAAAGTCACCATGTTCTTCAGTAAGGCCATTTTACTGCCAATGTTTGTCTATGGAGATTGCATGGCTGTGTACTCGATTTTATACACCTGTCAGCAACGGGTGTGGCTGAAATAGCCAAATCCAGTAATTTGAATGGGTGTCCACATACTCTTGTATATAGAGTGCATTTGGAAAGTATTCAGACCACCTGACCTTTTCCACATTTTGTTAAATTAAAGCCTTATTCTCAAATGGATTAAATAATTTTTCCCCCCTCATGAATCTACACACAATACCCCACAATGACAAAGAAACAACAGGTTTCTGGACATTTTTGCTAATTCATTAAAAATAATAAACTGAAATATTACATTTACATAAGTATTCAGACCCTTTACTCAGTACTTTGTTGAATAATCTTTGGCAGCAATTATACCCTCAAGACTTCTTGGGTATGACACTACAAGCTTGGCACAATTGTATTTGAGAGTTTCTCCCATTCTTCTCTGCATATCCTCTCAAGATCTGTCAGGTTGAATGGGGAGCGTTTTTCAGGTCTCTCCGGAGATGTTAGATCGGGTTCAAGTCCGGGCTCTGGCTGGGCCATTCAGGAATATTCAGAGACTTGTCCCGAAACGTAGAAGTGGCTCTTGGCTGTATGCTTAGGGTCTTTGTTCTGTTGGAAGGTGAACCTTCACCCCAGTCTGAGGTCCTGAGCGCTCTGGAGCAGGTTTTCATCAAGTATCTCTCTGTACTTTGCTCCGTTCATCTTTCCCTCGAATCCTGACTGATCTCCCAGACTGCCGCTCAAAAACATCCCCACAGCATGATGCTGCCACCACCATGCTTCACCGTAGGGATGGTGCCAGGATTCCTCCAGATGTGACGCTTGGCATTCAGGCCCAAGAGTTCAATCTTGGTTTCATCAGACCAGAAAATCTTGTTTCTCATGCTCCGAGAGTCCTTTCGGTGCCTTTAGTCAAATTCAAGCGGAATGTCATGTGCATTTTACAGAGGTTCTCTCATCTTCGCACTGTCAGATTGACCATCGGATTCTTGGTCATCTCCCTAACCAAGCCCCCCCCCCCCCCCCCCCCGACAGATTTTAATGTGAATATTCTAAAATCTGCATATTAAACAACATGAGCATTTCATGGTTTTGGCACCAGACAAGGTGACCGAGAATACATTTGCAGGACATTAATATGCATTCAGATCTGACTTGGTACAGCCAGCACTATCAAACTAGGGATATTGGCAAAATGAGCAGCATTTACATGTCCTGAAAAACAGCCTATAACAAATGACAAAAAAAAACAACATATTCCTTGTGTTTCAATGGATAGCATATGCTAAACTTCATAGCCTATATCTTTTACTGTTTCTTATGCTACTTTCCTAAAACAATTATTGTCCACCTCACGGCTCACCTGTGGGAGATTTGAGCACTAAATGCATCAGGGCATTGCATGTATAGGCCTTTAGGCTCAGGTATCTACTGTATGATATTAGAGAAGCTTAGGCCTATCCCAAGAGAAAGAAATGCATGTCACCAGCATATCTCAACGTCAGATAGCTACTGCGTCTGCTATACAAATGTAGACTTGCAGAAGGAGGTTCATTTGTTCATGTTCAATCACAGTATTTTGTATAAAGAAGAGCATAATATTGCTAGATTATAAGGCGTAACTCTGGTAGGCCTTAAAGCATCCTGCCTCGCCTCAAGTTCAACTGTTGGGAGTCAGTTTGAGTGTTGGTGCGCACGGCCTTCATTTCACAGGCTTGCAGTAGCTAAAGCTTAATAATGGCCACACCAAACCTTCACAAAAGCTTCTAAACTTTATTAAGGTAATATCAAAAGTAAATCAAACAATTGATTATAGGGACTATAAGTGCAGGCTATTATATTGTGACAAACACAGCATTACAAACTGTGAAGGACCTTGGCGTTACTCCTGACCATGATCTCTCTTTTGACGAACATATCAAGAATGTTTTAAGGACAGCTTTTTTGCATCTACGTAACATTGCAAAAATCAGAAATGTTCTGTCAAAAATAAAAAATACAAAAAATGAATCCATGCTTTTGTCACTTCTAGGTTAGACTACTGCAATGCTCTACTTTCCGGCTACCCAGATAAAGCACTAAATAAACTTCAATTAGTGCTAAATACGGCTGCTAGGATCCTGACTAGAACCAAAACATTTGATCATATTACTCCAGTGCTAGCCTCCCTACACTGGCTTCCTGTTAAGGCAAGGGCTGATTTCAAGGTTTTACTGCTAACCTACAAAGCATTACATGAGCTTGCTTCTACCTATCTTTCCAATTTGATCCTGCCGTACATACCTACACATATGCTACAAGACACAGGCCTCCTAATTTTCCCTAGAATTTCTAAGCAAACAGCTGAAGGCAGGGCTTTCTCCTATAGACCTCCATTTTTATGGAATGGTCTGCCTACCCATGTGAGAGACGCAGACTCGGTCTCAACCTTTAAGTCTTTATTGAAGACACATCTCTTCAGTAGATCCTATGATTGAGTGTAGTCTGGCCCAGGAGTGTGAAGGGGAACGGAAAGGAACTGGAGCAACGAACCGCCCTTGCTGTCTCTGCCTGGCCGGTTCCCCTCTTTCCACTGGAATTCTCTGCCTCTAACCCTATTACAGGGGCTGAGTCACTGGCTTACTGGTGCTCTTCCATGCCGTCCCTAGGAGGGGTGAGTCACTTGAGTGGTTGAGTCACTG
The DNA here is from genome assembly GCF_057628025.1 of Oncorhynchus mykiss. NCBI lineage: Eukaryota > Metazoa > Chordata > Actinopteri > Salmoniformes > Salmonidae > Oncorhynchus > Oncorhynchus mykiss. The sequence goes on along the minus strand of NC_143022.1, from coordinate 52,563,669 downwards.
ACGTGGTCTTCCTGTCTGGGTTGGCCGGGTCGGTCGGGGACCCTTGGTCTTGTCGTTCCGAGCTCCAAGTCTGTGTACCCGGTGGAAAGCCACCTTGTTTACAGTCTCTATAGGTAGTTTCAATGCGGATTTCATGAATTCTCTGATCGCGCCCTCCGGATTATTGGATGCGTCCTCAGGAATACCAGAAAAAAAAAAAATTCACGCATTCTACGACTTTGTATGTCTAGTAGCGAGTACTTAATCACCCTGTTTCCCTGAGTAGACAATCCATGTTGGGATCGTGTATTTTTACCTTGGCTGTGAGTGTCTTGTTTTCTCTTTGGAGCTTGAGAACTTCACTCTGGCTGAACTCCAAACTCAGCCTCAGCCCTGCAACCTTCTCACACAACTTTTCCATTGTTGCATGGATTCCAGCCAGGGCACTAGACACTACCTCAATGGTAAGTAAATCGTCCGTGTCTGTACATGAATCTGTTTTTCTTTTTTTGTCGAGTTATAGTTATTTTGTGAGGTGGTCGTATCTTTCCACGAAGGAGTATGTTGTTCCTCCATAGCGTAAAGCTGTTGGTACTCGTCGATTTCCCTCAGGATCTGCTTGGTATTCAGATTAGCTCTATACTGCAACCAGTTGTTTTATGAAAACATAACAATTAGTCTTTCCCACGACGACGACAGGTGTCTGATGTACTCGCGGAATCCACGCAACAAAAAAAAAAGGAACAGAAACTTGCAGTAAAGGCTAATCGCGTTGTGGAATCCTTAGTAACAAAACTTCAGTTCAGATTAAAATCGATTTAATGAGAAAGTTGTAATGTAAACAACAAACCGAGTATAGAGAGTACAGTGTCCTGTTGCGCGCTCTGATGACGTCTCTCTCTCGTAACGTAACGTCAAATCAAATCCCAAGGGAGATCCTTGTGCATTTTCCCCATCAGAGTTGTGTTTCCATCAAATTGACTCGTTGCAGATAAATAAATGTATGTGTGCAAATGCGTAGTGAAAATTATTTGAGGTTAAATTCATGTGTACCGAATAAAAAACAGAAATTAAATGGGTTTCCATCGCATTTTCAACTCTAGGCCTACTGATGTTTTTTTCTCACAAATAAATGTTGCATTGATATAGCGAATGTGTCCACTCTGGTATTGGCACGTGTGCACTAGGCAACAGCTACGGACTACTACGGACAAAAGTGAGATTATTTTTATTTGTCAAACGCCAGCCAAGCATCGATCATCATGTCACAAGAATATGACCCTCCATATTAGTTGAAACAAGCATAACGCTCATCACTGTGTACTTTCGTCACCCTGTGAAGTCATCATCATTTATTTCATCTGTTGCCTAATAAACTGCATGCAACTCCATGATGGCGTGAAATTTTTTATCCAACGTGTACTGTAGGCTACTGTACTGCATGAAAAGGTTGGATGGAAACCTGGTTAATGTCAAGACATTTTGAGGATGCTGGAATTATATTTTGGATGAACGTGCGCATGCCTACAGGAGACTTTTGAAGTAGCCTAATCAGATTAAAACACTGTGACTGGTTGTGTTTATGTAAGTAAACACAGGTAATACATTTTAAAAGTTAAATGATAAATATTTAGGCTATATTGAAGCATTAGGTTCTAGGTGAGCGAGGAATAGCCACTCGGATTGGCGAGGAGGCAGAGTGCGTGTTAAGCTTTCCTGAATGGCCCTGCCCGGAGGGAGCGTATGTGGCGACATTATTATAGGACGACTTTGAAGAATGATGATCTGAAACAGACAGCGCATTCTGTATCAGAAGTCAAAATAAAAATAAAATACAGCCAGACTGGCCTGCTACTGTGCCTTTCTAGACCGTATAAACTGTTGAGAGTGGACCCACAACGAATCCAAATCGAATTAAACATTCAAATCACAGGGCTTTTGCGCCGTCATTCAAATTACATTTTCACTGAAGCCTAGAGTAGAATTTTGTACTCAATTGAAAACAATAATGCAATTATGAATTCTATAGTCTAGGTAGGATAACTGTATTGTCCCGAAACAAGATCAATAGCGGAGCTTTCTGAGCTGTGTGTTTCATGTCTTCACTGTTCTTTCATGCCCAATGATGCACCTGGCCCGTCCATTGCCTATCATCTATTCCCATTTGTTCTTGTCAATTCATATTGAAAATTGATGCAGCTTTGAATTCCTTTATTTGTAGTATGATTGCTAGTTAGCCTGTTGCAAATCTGGACAAACGATCCAACTACCACTATTGTCACTATGAAGGGTGGATAGAGGAGAGAATCGACAGCTAGACTGATATACTTTACAGACAGACCTGTGGTGTAGTTAAGCAATAGGGCACGAGGGTGTGTGGTATATGGCCAATATACCATGGTTAAGGGCTGTTCTTATGCACGACGCATGGCGGAGTGCATGGACACAGCCCTTAGTCGTAAACCCCAGAGGTGCCTTATTGCTATTATAATCTGGTTACCAACATCATTAGAGCAGTAAAAATAAATATGTTGTCATACCCGTGGTGTACGGTCTGATACACCACGGCTATCAGCCAATCCGCATTGGCTGACCACCCAGTTTATAATAAAAGTTAACATGGAAAAGCGTAGTGCACAAGGGAAGTACCAAAACACCTTGATATATAGGGGAGGCGCATGCAAGCAGATGAGGAAATTTGGCTAGGATGGAAGAAATTATATAGCCTAGTAAAACCTGCAAAATAATGTTAACCAGGAAAAACGCACTAACATCCACTGTGCCCAATAAAATAAAATAAAACACACAACCCTCCCCAAATTAAAAGAAACGATTGACAACTCTCCCCTCCAGTAAATTGCGATCTGGCTCTTAATCAAAGAAGCTGTAATTGCGGTTATCAGAGATTGAGCATCATTGACGCAGACAGTGACAATCGGAATTCCAACCTTCAGCACCACAATCTCAGGTGTGCACCGACACCGCACTGAGCGACTCCACGTCTCTCCTTCTCTGTGATGAGATCTCCACAGTGAGTGTTGTGACTGACAGAGACCGACCAGTCGCGGGAGCATCAGCTCTCTCTGGTAGAAGGAACTCCGCGGAGACCCCAGTCTTACAGAGGCGCGTGGCTCTTACGCAACACGGGAGCCCGAGCCAGCCAGCTGCTGCTCGCTACTATAGTTGTATCAAGTCACATTTAATCTAAAATCATAAAGCATTCATCAATTCTCTCAGCAGCATCCATTTTTCTGGACGGCGGTTTGTTTAGTTAATTAAGTGGAGCCGAGCCCAAAAGGGAGCGTGAGCTGTCATGTTAGGAAACACTAATAGCACGCACATTGTTCCACCGTCATAAACTTCATTTAAACATCCCTCAAATGTAGACTAACCGTGATTGATAAGCTAAAGCAATGGACCATCATGATAATGGTAATATTTAATTCAATCAAAATGTATAGATTAAATGCTATTTTTATAGCCTAATGGGCTGTGTCTGTTTTCTGGCCAAATCCCCAAAATAAAGAATTAATGCGAGAATGCTTGACTAAATTCGGACTAAACAATTTATATTTAGCAGTTCACCAAACATATCCACCGTTCTCCACAATCTTAGCCTATACCAGAAGCATTCTGTCACTCAATTGACATCAGTGCCCCTCTACTCACCTACACGACACCGTGAGCTCAACTCTGGTGGCGGGAATGGCAGCGGTGAATGGGTCAAAGTCTCCAATACACGCCATATTCATGAAGCTACTCATCGTCGAAATCTCCCGTTAAACGGGCCTTCTTCGGTCACATGAAAGAAAGAAAGAAACCGTTAAAAACGGTGCGCTGCTTAGGGTCGCTGTTGCATGAGGCTTCGGGAGGCGTGTCGCTCAGCCAGCTGCAAGAGGAGCGTCGCCCATAACAGCCCAGCGTCATGTGTAACCGTTGAAAGATTCAGCTCGTGCTAGTATGCAGAGTTGAGAGCAAGGTATAGACCCAGGCTAAAATGGGTGATAGTGCGGAGGGCGCGACGCCCGGGAGGAGTGCAGCCAAGACATGTACAGATCTCAGCTTTGGGAAATGTTACACAATTACAAAAATAAAGAAAAAACACGATAACACATTATAGTTTAAGGCCTAGTCTGTGCTGATGCTTTTAGGGAACCATTGCAATTAGCAAATGATTTATTGCATACATGAAGTCTAACCAATTAAGGGATTTGTAGCCCAATTAACAGGCTAAATCATTGTAATGCCTGTGCTTTGAAAATCTATTGAATGACAATACAGTGCAAATCAGTGGAGGCTGCTGAGGGGAGGACGGCTCATAATAATGGCTGGAATTGAGCAAATGGAATGGCAAACAAATAGCAACCATGTGTTTGATGTATTTGATATCATTCCACCTGGTAAACTCAAGCCATTACCACGAGCATGTCCTCCCCAATTAAGGTGCCACCAGCCTCCTGTGGTGCAAATGAATAATGAAATCTTCAAGGAACTCATTTCTGTGACACTACAAAGGCATCATGGCCCACCTGCTTTTCAATGCACTGGCATGCTAGCGAATTCCTGACTTTTCCAAACAAACCACAATTTGCTCTCAGACATTGGGTGTCCTGTGTCTACCTGGTTTCGTCTCAAATTGGTCTTTATCAGCTTGTTTATATCATATTGTACACATAGTTATCCGCTTGCTTGGGTTTTGACAGTGATGAGAAGCTGCCTTTATACAGGCAGTGCCATTTTTATATTTTGTTCCTATTTGGTCTTTGACCAATCAGATCAGCTTTGAAAAAGATCTGATTGGTCAAAAGACCAATCAGTGAAAAAAAAAATCAGAATTGGGCTGCCTGTGTAAGCAACCATAATGATAAAATGAAATGAAATGAAATTGTATTGGTCACATACACATGGCTAGCAGATGTTAATGCGAGTGTAGCGAAATGCTTCTAATTCCGACAGTGCAGTAATATCTAACAAGTAATCTAACAATTCCTCAACAACTACCTAATACACACAAATCTGAAGGGATGGAATAAGTATGTATAAATATGTACATATAAATACATGGATGAGCGATGGCCAAGAGTGTGCAAGATGCAATAGATGGTATAAGGTACAGTATATGAGAGGAAGAATATAAGATATGTTAACATTATTAAAGTTGGCATTGTTTAAAGTGGCCAGTGATTTGAATCTCTATGTAGGCAGCAGCCTCTCTGAGTTAGTAATTGCTGTTTAGCAGTCTGATGGCCTTGAGATGGAAGCTGTTTTTCAGACTCTCGGTCCCAGCTTTGATGCACCTGTACTGACCCTGCCTTCTGGATGGTAGCGGGGTGAACAGGCAGTGGCTCGGGTGGTTGGTAATGGTGCAGATGGCGCAAAGAGACCACCTGAGAAATTTCCTCTATTAAGTGAATGATTTCTCTACCAGATGCAGCAGCCCAATGAGCTAAAATATGAACAGCTGCATCAAATTAGATTAGACACTGAACAAAAAGCTTATTTATCTCAAATGTTCAGCACAAATTTCTTTACATCCCTGTTAGTGAGCATTTCTCCTTTGCAAAGATATTATAGGGATGTTACTAGATGACATCACATGCATAGATGAATATTAACAATTTACCTTACTGAAAAGGTACACCTGACAGGAGTTGCATTTCAAGAAGCTGATTAAACAGCATGATCATTACACAGGTGTACCTTGTGCTGGGGACAATAAAAGGTCCCTCTAAAATGTGCAGTTTTGTCACACATTGCCACAGATGTTCCAAGTTTTGAAGGAGCGTGCAATTGGCATGCTGACTGCAGGAATGTCCACTGGAGCTGTTGCCAGAGAATTGCATGTTCATTTCTCCAACATAAACCACATCCAACGTCATTTTAGAGATTTTGGCAGTACGTCCATCTAGCCTCACAACTGCAGACCACATGTAACCACGCTAGCCCAGGATCTCCACATCCGGCTTCTTCACCTGAGGGATCGTCTGAGACCAGCTAACCGGAAAACTGATGAAACTGAGTTTTTTGTCTGTAAAACCTTTTGGGGGTAAAAACTCATTCTGATTGGCTAGGTCTGGCTCCCAAGTGGGTGGGCATATGCCCTCCCAGGCCCACCCATGCCTGCACCCATTTACATTGACCGATGTCCTTACACCCCAGCCATCCTACAATCTAAGCTTGATGCCCTCAATCTCACACAAATGATCAATGAACCTACCAGCTACCACCCCAAAGCCGTAAACACAGGCACCCTCATAGATATCATCCTAACCACCTTTCCCTCTAAATACACCTCTGCTGTTTTCAACCAAGATCTCAGCGATCACTGCCTCATTGCCTGCATCCGTACTGGGTCAGCGGTCAAACGACCTCCACTCATCACTGTCAAACGCTCCCTGAAACACTTCAGCGAGCAGGCCTTTCTAATCGACCTGGCCAGGGGGACATTGGAAGGATATTGATCTCATCCAGTCAGTAGAGGATGCCTGGTTATTTAAAAAGCATGCCCCATTCAAGAAATTTAGAACCAGGAACAGATATAGCCCTTGGTTCTCTCCAGACCTGACTGCCCTTAACCAACACAAAAACATCCTATGGCATACTGCATTAGCATCGAACAGCCCCCGTGATATGCAACTTTTCAGGGAAGCTAGAAACCAATATACACAGGCAGTTAGAAAAGCCAAGGCTAGCTTTTTCAAGCAGACATTTGCTTCCTGCAACACAAACTCAAAAAAGTTTGGGGACACTGTAAAGGCCATGGAGAATAAGAACACCTCCTCCCAGCTGCCCACTGCACTGAGGATAGGAAACACTGTCACCACCGATAAATCCACGATAATTGAGATTTTCAATAAGCATTTTTCTACGGCTGGCCATGCTTTCCACCTGGCTACCCCTACCCCGGTCAACAGGACTGCACCCCCCACAGCAACTCTCCCAAGACTTCCCCATTTCTTTTTCTCCCAAATCCAGTCAGCTGATGTTCTGAAAGAGCTGCAAAATCTGGACCCCTACAAATTAGCCGGGCTAGACAATCTGGACCCTTTCTTTCTAGAATTATCTGCCGAAATTGTTGCAACCCCTATTACTAGCCTGTTCAACCTCTTTTTCGTGTCGTCTGAGATTCCCAAAGATGGGAAAGCAGCTGCGGTCATCCCCGTCTTCAAAGTGGGGGACACTCTTGCCCCAAACTGCTACAGATCTATGTCTATCCTACCCTGCCTTTCTAAGGTCTTCGAATGCCAAGTCAACAAACAAAGTCAATTATCGACCAATTCGAATCCCACGATACCTTCTCCGCTATGCAATCTGGTTTCAGAGCTGGTCATGGGTGCACCGCAGCCACGCTCAAGGTCCTAAACAATATCTTAACCGCCATCGATAAGAAACAATACTGTGCAGCCGTATTCATTGACCTGGCCAAGACTTTCGACTCTGTCAATCACCACATCCTCATCGGCAGACTCGATAGCCTTGGTTTCTCAAATGATGAAACTCTCCTTCCAGACTCACATCAAACATCTCCAATCCAAAGTTAAATCTATAATTTGCTTCCTATTTCGCAACAAAGCATCCTTCACTCATGCTGCCAAACATACCCTTGTAAAACTGACCATCCTACCGATCCTCGACTTCGGCGATGTAATTTACAAAATAGCCTCCAATACCATACTCAGTAAATTGGATGCAGTCTACCACAGTGCCATCCGTTTTGTCACCAAAGCCCCATATACTACCCACCACTGCGACCTGTACGCTCTCGTTGGCTGGCCCTCGCTTCATACTCGTCGCCAAACCCACTGGCTCCAGGTCATCTACAAGACCCTGCTAGGAAAAGTCCCCCCTTATCTCAACTCGCTGGTCACCATAGCAGCACCCACCTGTAGCACGCGCTCCAGCAGGTATATCTCTCTGGTCACCCCCAAAACCAATTCTTCCTTTGTCCGCCTCTCCTTCCAGTTCTTTGCTGCCAATGACTGGAACGAACTACAAACATCTCTGAAACTGGAAACACTTATCTCCCTCACTAGCTTTAAGCACCAGCTGTCAGAGCAGCTCACAGATTACTGCACCTGTACATACCCCATCTATAATTTAGCCCAAACAACTACCTCTCCCCCTACTGTATTTATTTATTTTGCTCCTTTGCACCCCATTATTTCTATCTCTACTTTGCACATTCTTCCACTGCAAATCTACCATTTCAGTGTTTTACTATATTGTATTTACTTCACCACCATGGCCTTTTTTGCCTTTACCTCCCTTATCTCACCTCATTTGCTCACATTGTATATAGATTTATTTTTCTACTGTATTATTGACTGTATGTTTGTTTTACTCCATGTGTAACTCTGTGTTGTTGTATGTGTCAAACTGCTTTGCTTTATCTTGACAATTGTAAATGAGAACTTGTTCTCAACTTGCCTACCTGGTTAAATAAAAGGTGAAAAAAAATACAAATAAATGAACTCAATAGAGTTGTTGAAATTGTTGCATGTTTCGTTTATATTTTTGTTCAGTATAGTTTTGGCCCGAATGAGTGTTTTAATCAGGGTGCCCAATAGCTGATTGATTGCAAAAACGTCTTATCTTCAGGTGCAGTTGACCTTCTGACACTAGGCTACAGCCAGGGTCTCAATCAATTCTCTCCTGATATGAGACAGAATTAGCCTACTTGATCAAATCTGGCATTTACATTACGACACTATTCAATCACTTTAAAGACATTCTGGAGTTTGTGTTTTAGCAGCCCTGCCACGAGGGATGGGCACTGGGTGCGATTTCTACCATGCTTTATACCATGCCATTTGGGGGTACCATTTTTTTTATGGGACCTATTTGATTTTTTTTTAAATGGGCCTAATAGCAAATACATGGAATTTAACGGTAAAGAAAACCAGCCCCGTCTCAGCCCTCTCCTTTAATCCCTGTTCACCCATGACTGCGTGGCCATGCACACCTCCAACTCAATCATCACGTTTGCAGACGACACTTCAGTGGTAGGCTTGATTGCCAACAACGACGAGACGGCCTACAGGGAGGAGGTGAGGACCCTCAGAGTGTGGTGTCAGGAAAATAACCTCACACTCAATGTCAACAAAACAAAGGAGATGATCGCGGACAGGAAACAACAGGGGGAGCACCCTCCTATTCACATTGACGGGACAGTAGTGGAGAAGGTGGAAAGTTTTAAGTTCCTCAGCGTACACATCACGAACAAACTGAAATGGTCCACCCACACAGACAGCGTGGTGAAGAAGGCGAAACAGCGCCTTTTCAACCTCAGGAGGCTGAAGAAATGTGGCTTGTCACCAAAAACACTCAAACTTTTACAGATGCACAATCGAGAGCATCCTGTCAGGCTGTATCACCGCCTGGTACGGTAACTGCTCCACCCACAACCGTAAGGCTCTCCAGAGGGGAGTGAGGTCTGCACAACGCATCACCGGGGGCAAACTACCTGCCCTCCAGGACACCTACACCACCCGATGTCACAGGAAGGCCATAAAGATCATCAAGGACAACAACCACCCGAGCCACTGCCTGTTGACCCCGCTATCATCCAGAAGGTGAGGTTAGTACAGGTGCATCAAACCTGGGACCGAGAGACTGAAAATCTTTAATAATAAAAAATTGGACGTAATAAATGTATCACTAGTCACTTTAAACAATGCCACTTTACATACTGTTTACATACCCTACATTACTCATCTCATATGTATATACTGTACTCTATACCATCTACTGCATCTTGCCTATGCCGTTCGGCCATCGCTCAACCATATATTTATATGTACATATTCTTATTCATTCCTTTACACTTGTGTGTATAAGGTAGTTGTTGTGAAATTGTTAGATTACTTGTTAGATATTACTGCATGGTCGGAACTAGAAGAACAAGCATTTTGCTACACTCGCATTAAAATCTGCTAACCATGTGTATGTGACCAATAAAATTTGATTTGATTTACAGTACCGGTCAAAAGTTAGGACACCTACTCATTCCAGGGTTTTTCTTGATTTTTACTTTTTTCTACATTGTAGAATAATAGTGAAGACATCAAAACTATGAAATAACACATATGGAATCATGTTGTAACCAAAAAACTGTTAAACAAATCAAAATATATTTTAGATTCTTTAAAGTACCCACCCTTTGCCTTGATGACAGCTTTGCACACTCTTGGCATTCTCTCAACCAGGTGACTACCTCATAAAGCTGGTTGAGAGAATACCAAGAGTGTGCAAAACTGTCATCAAGGGAAAGGGTGGCTACTTTGAAGGATCTAAAATAAAACATATATTTTGATTAGTTTAACACTTTTTTTGGTTACTACATGATTCCATATGTGTTATTTCATAGTTGTGTTGTCTTCACTACTATTCTACAATGTAGAAACTAGTAAAAAAAATTAAGAAAAACCCTTGAGGTAGGTGTGTACAAACCTTTGACTGGTACTATATATTACCTTTTAATTTGGCATGAACACAACCAGCCATTACAGTAGCCAGTAGCCTTCCTGAGTAAACAGTAAACAGTAGCCTACCTGAGCATGGTCATCCACCCCCCCCCCAAAAACCCAGCATCCAAACAGTGCACTGCTGAAATAGTGCATTTTGCACATGACAAAGTCAACAAGCACTGCAAATAGTGTAGGCTGCACTTATCTTTTCACAAAAGATGAACCATTATGAACGGATTAATACATTGAAAGCATTATAGACTTTGTCTTGTAACTATTTGTTTTAACCTGAATTATATTTATGATTACAAAATTCCTTGGTCATCTATAACATAAGCATGATTTTTTTCTAGTTCAATGGTCAGGACACCTGTACTGATGTGTTCCATGATACAAATTAAACAATATCCTCTGAGATAAAATCCTCCTGAGCAAAACCACAGCTATTAAATAATTTACAGTTCAATTTAGTGTATTTTCACTTGCAAAGTGCTTGCAACAAACTGATAGCCACGGAACTGGAAATTCAGAGACCTCTTTTCCACTCTGTAGCTCTAAAATATTCACCATAGACCCTGAAATTGAAATTCCATATCATCACAAATACCATCAGTTATAAACATGTCCAAAACATCAAGGGCCGGTTTTATAGACACAGCTAAAGCCTATAGTTCTGGACTAAAAAGTATTCTCAATGGAGATTCTCAGGCAAACCAGCCCTTACAGTACAGCAATCATTGATCTACTCCAGTACGGATTTCTGTTTAATACGACAATAGTTAGTTCGAAAATAGTCCGATTTTGTTCTGGGTATCCAGATAAGTTGCAAGTAAATAACAGTTTTCACTTGCATGTGTGTGCTCCAAAATGTTATTAATGTTAATGTTAATAAGGTCACAATGAGCCTTCAGATTTTGACACCAAGGGAGCCCCGGGAGACATTCATGTGCATCCCAAATTTCACCCTATTTGCTAGTGCACTGGTCAAAAGTAGTGCACTATATAGGGAATAGGTTGCCAGTTGGGACAAATTCTTAAGCTCTCCTGTAGTTGTCATACCTCCTGTTCATCCATGTGTGACCTAGCTGTACAACCATTCCTATGCTTTGCTTGTTGATGAATTACAAATTACACTACTGCCATCTAGTGGATACATCTGGTTAGCCTAAGGTGTTCTTTGAATAGGTATATTTTGAAACCTTGCTTCCTTCCTTTGAGTAAGAATAGCTTTTATTGGTGTAGGTGAATGCTACGAGGTGGAAACCTTGCTTTCACCTATCCAATCAGGTTAGTTGGATCAGTGAATGCTACAGCCCCAATCACTGTAGTGCCCTTCTTCCTCAGTGTTCTCTCCACACTTCCAATCTTCAAATCCCCACCCCTCCCTCAAAAGGAACAGACCCAGGTGACCACACACAGGGTACTTGCTGGTTTTTGACAGATGACATTTATTTCGCCAGGCATCTGACATTAGATCTGCTACAGTACAGAGTCAGCCATTTTAGGGAATGACATCTACAGCAAAACTCCAGAGGGGAACCCAGGACTGGTTTGAATACATACAGCTTCTTTCAACAGAACAATTCAATAAAATCAGAGCAGGGCTGCATCTGAAAATGGCACCCTGTTCCCTTTATAGTGCACAACTTCTGAACAGCATACATGGGTCCTGGTCAAATGTAGTGCACTATGCAATAGGGTGCCATTTTGGATGCATCCCCAGGAAACATAACAGGCTGACTCAGGGCCAGGGAGAGGGGTTCTGTTCAAAAGAGATGAGTGCTGTTAGAACACAGTCTCCCAATTCTGGTCATTTGTTACCCATTCGGGAATGCAATTTGGTGATCAACAAAACAAACCTTCAGTTTATTTCTTTGTATAATACTGTTTACGTATACACATATTGTGTTGGCTGCTGCTCCTACTACTTTAACATTCAATAGTCCCAGCAGACAGTGGATCCGATACATAATTTGACAGTTAGTTCAGCTCACACCAATCACAAATAGGCCAGTTGAAATGTACAGCAAAACTGACACAAACACGATAAACCACCGTACATAGAGGTCTTCTCAGACCAGGATTGGGAGAGCTTTACAGTACAGGCACAGATAAAAGGCTCCTCTCTTCCCCTCACTTCAGACTCTTATATAAAGTATGTAACTACGGTTACCAAGTGTATCTCACCTGGAGTCCAGAACAGAAGCCCTCTATGGGTCATAGGTGAGCAAACAACTTAGCAGCAAGGGCATTAGGTTAGTTATTAACTTATTAGAGGGAATAGCATCAAGTGGAAAATCAAACAATTGCTAAATGACGAGTAGTGGACGAGTGAAGAGAGTCAGTGTATCCTCAAAGAGACATTGTATTTGCACATAGAGAGTAAGGAAGGACTAAGTGTAAAGACTAAGGAAGCAGAGAGGTGACTGAAGGTGTTTTGCTAGTGGCTACAAGAGTAGTGTTAGTTAATGTACAGTATCCAGTTCACAGGTAAAGTACAAGAGAAGTTTCATGATTTGGTCACCCATGGAAAGCGGGTGCTGAATTCAAAGCAAAAGAACATCAAAACCGAGCGACTTAAGTGGGTGTCAGTTCACGTAAAGCCACGTTGATATCACGTAAGGGACAGCAGGGATGAGGACAGTGGTTCTGCTTACAATGCAGAAGAAAGGCTTCTCTTCCTTTGCTGGTCCGGGTCTGGTCCGAGAACCAGGTCCGGGTCTTGAAGGCCTGCGACAAAGCCCGGTCTTTACTTTCCTCTCATCTAATTTCCACACCACTCCCCCAGCACAGAAAAACACTCAAGATCTGCCTCTATTTGTGTTTGTGTTTGTGTGTGTGTGTGTGTGTGTGGGCTCACTCAATACTTGATACGAGCGGAGACGGAAGGATGTCTATGAAGCAAAAATAGGGTTTATTCTGCACAGGCCAGTGCTATGGCCACACAGGTTAGACTAGATACATTTAGCTAGGGAGACATTTTTCTAGGGATAAATCTACAGTATCTCATTCTGGAAAACGACTACAGCTACTTTTGCTGAGATAAGATTCCATTCTTGGGGACTGTTGTCTTGGTTATAGTATGTGGGGGCTGTGGGTGGTTTCCAAGGCTAAGGGTCAGAGGTCAAAGTGCTAGTCAGCAGCATCCCAGGTTTAGGGTCACGGTGGGAGGTCCCGGCCATGTTCAGTTACTGGCCACCTCATCAGCTGTGTCCACCGTCGTGTCTAAGGTGCTGTCGAGTCCGCCCCGGGCACGCCAGATCTTCACTGTTCGATCACTATCAAATTACAGAGCAGAAAAACTGTGTTACTGCAATGGCTGTATCCAGGCTATTGTGTGTGTTTGTGTGTCTGCTTGTCATTCTGTCTGTGTGGTTCTGTGACTCACTCAGATGCTGTGAAGAGGTGGCTGCTATTGGTGGAGATGCCGTTGATAGGGCTCTCGTGGCCCTTGAGTTCCCCAAGGGCCCCCAGTGTGTCTGCGTGCCACAGCTTGAGCACCCCTCCTCTACAGCCGCTCAGCAGGGCCGGAGAGCCAGGCACCACACCCAGGGCACACACCCAGTCACGATGGGCGTTGGGCACTTGCTGTTAAGACATAGATAACATAGTACATAGAGACTCTGTTTTCCATTCAACTATTTTGCAGGTTAGCAGTGTTTTCCAAACAACTTCCCAGTTAAAATTCCCGCACCGCCTCCCCAAAAGCATGATTCACCAAAATAGTTTGTAAGTATTAGGTACTTTAATTTAATTTTTTAAGGGATAGCTCAGCTTTAATACTGCAGATAGATTGGAGCTTCCATCAATGTAATTGTCTGCATAATTTCCAATCCCCCATATATTTTAGGGTAAATATATTATATACAGTACCAGTCAAAAGTTTGGACACATCTACTCATTCAAGAGTTTCTTTATTTTTGACTATTTTCTACATTGTAGAATAATAGTGAAGACATCAACACTATGAAATAACACATATGGAATCATGTAGTAACCAAAAAAGTGCTAAACTAATCAAAACACATTTTAGATTTTAGATTCTTCAAAGTAGCCATCCGTTGCCTTGATGACAGCTTTGCACACTCTTGGCATTCTCTCAACCAGCTTCACCTGGAATGCTTTTCCAACAAACTTAAAGGAGTTCCCACATATGCTGAGCATCCGTCCAGACGCTGTTCTTGTTTTGTTTCATGTTTCACTCCCTGTACTTGCTTCTGATCTCCAGCGTCGGACATTACAGAATGCTGTGGTAGCCATGTTGGGTAAGTGTGCCTTGAATTCTAAATAAATCACAGACAGTGTTACCAGCAAAGCACCCCCACACAATCACACCTCCTCCATGCTTCACAGTGGGAACCACACGTGGAGATCATCCATTCACCTACTCTGTGTCTCACAAAGACCCAGCGTTTGGAACCAAAAAACTAAAATTTGGACTCACCAGAACAAAGGACAGATTTCCACCGGTCTAATGTCCATTGCTCGTGTTTCTTGGCCCAAGCAAGTCTCCTCTTCTTATTGGTGTCCTTTAGTAGTGGTTTCCTTGCAGCAATTCGACCATGAAGGCCTGATTTACGCAGTCTCCTCTGAACAGTTGATGTTGAGATGTGTCTATTACTTGAAATATGTGAAGCATTTACTTGGGCTGCAATTTCTGGAGGCTGGTAACTAATTAACTTATCCTCTGCAGCAGAGGTAACTCTGGGTCTTCCTTTCCTGTGGTGGTCCTCATGAGAGCCAGTTTCATGATAGTGCTGGATGGGTTTTGAGACTGCAGTTGAAGAAACTTTGAAAGTTCTTGAAATTTTCCGGATTGACTGACCTTCATGTCTTAAAGTCTTTTCTCTTTGCCTATTTGAGCTGTTCTTGCCATAATAATCAACAGAGAGTTGTGAATGGTACGTTACCCCATTAACCCTCCTCAGGACTTGAAACGGTTCCACAAACTGCGGGCTCAGCTTCCGCGGGCTCAGCTTCCTCAGCGTTCCATATCTCCTCAGCGCACCGAATCCCCTCGTCCACCGCAGGAGCCTCGGTTTGGCTCGGATGCCAAGGTGCCAGGGCTGGCTGATACCCCAACACACACTGGAAAGGAGTGAGGTTAGTGGAGGAGTGGCGGAGGGAATTCTGCACATACTCCACCCAAGGTAGAAAATCCACCCACTTCCTCGGCCGATCCTGACAGTAACACCGCAGGAACCTGCCCACCTCCTGGTTGACCCTCTCTACCTGCCATTTGCTTGAGGCCGATACCCGGAGGTGAGACTGACCGTGACCCCCAGGTGTTCCATGAACTCCTTCCATACCTGTGAGGTGAACCGAAGGCCACGATCTGACAATATCCTCCAGGATCCAGTAGTGCCAGAAGATGTACGTAAAAAGAGCCTCCGCCGTCTGCATGGCCGACCGAAGCCCAGGCAGAGGAAGGAGGCGACAAGCTTTGGAAAACCGGTCCACAACGACGAGAATGGTGGTGTTCCCCTGGGAGGGTCGTTGTGGAACCGGCAGGGGAAGGAGTTTTCCATAAGGGAGGTGTCTGGGTGTCTTTCACTGAGCACAGATGGAGCAGGAAGAGACGTAAACCTGGACGTCACTAGCCTAGATGGGCCACCAGTAAAGTGCCTTGCGAAAGTATTCGGCCCCCTTGAACTTTGCGACCTTTTGCCACATTTCAGGCTTCAAACATAAAGATATAAAACTGTATTTTTTTGTGAAGAATCAACAACAAGTGGGACACAATCATGAAGTGGAACGACATTTATTGGATATTTCAAACTTTTTTAACAAATCAAAAACTGAAAAATTGGGAGTGCAAAATTATTCAGCCCCTTTACGTTCAGTGCAGCAAACTCTCTCCAGAAGGTCAGTGAGGATCTCTGAATGATCCAATGTTGACCTAAATGACTAATGATGATAAATACAATCCACCTGTGTGTAATCAAGTCTCCGTATAAATGCACCTGCACTGTGATAGTCTCAGAGTTCCGTTAAAAGCGCAGAGAGCATCATGAAGAACAAGGAACACACCAGGCAGGTCCGAGATACTGTTGTGAAGAAGTTTAAAGCCAGATTTGGATACAAAAAGATTTCCCAAGCTTTAAACATCCCAAGGAGCACTGTGCAAGCGATAATATTGAAATGGAAGGAGTATCAGACCACTGCAAATCTACAAAGACCTGGCCGTCCCTCTAAACTTTCAGCTCATTCAATGAGAAGACTGATCAGAGATGCAGCCAAGAGGCCCATGATCACTCTGGATGAACTGCAGAGATCTACAGCTGAGGTGGGAGACTCTGTCCATAGGACAACAATCAGTCGTATATTGCACAAATCTGGCCTTTATGGAAGAGTGGCAAGAAGAAAGCCATTTAGATATCCATAAAAAGATAAGATATCCATAAAAAGTGTAGTTTAAAGTTTGCCACAAGCCACCTGGGAGACACACCAAACATGTGGAAGAAGGTGCTCTGGTCAGATGAAACCAAAATTGAACTTTTTGGCAACAATGCAAAACGTTATGTTTGGCGTAAAAGCAACACAGCTGAACATACCATCCCCACTGTCAAACATGGTGGTGGCAGCATCATGGTTTGGGCCTGCTTTTCTTGGGCAGGGACAGGCATGATGGTTAAAATTGATGGGAAGATGGATGGAGCCAAATACAGGACCATTCTGGAAGAAAACCTGATGGAGTCTGCAAAAGACCTGAGACTGGGACGGAGATTTGTCTTCCAACAAGACAATGATCCAAAACATAAAGCAAAATCTACAATGGAATGGTTCAAAAATATACATATCCAGGTGTTAGAATGACCAAGTCAAAGTCCAGACCTGAATCCAATCGAGAATCTGTGGAAATAACTGAAAACTGCTGTTCACAAATGCTCTCCATCCAACCTCACTGAGCTCGAGCTGTTTTGCAAGGAGGAATGGGAAAAAAATTCAGTCTCTCGATGTGCAAAACTGATAGAGACATACCCCAAGCGACTTACAGCTGTAATCGCAGCAAAAGGTGGCGCTACAAAGTATTAACTTAAGGGGGCTGAATAATTTTGCACGCACAATTTTTCAGTTTTTGATTTGTTAAAAAAGTTTGAAATATTCAATAAATGTCGTTCCACTTCATGATTGTGTCCCACTTGTTGTTGATTCTTCACAAAAAAATACAGTTTTATATCTTTATGTTTGAAGCCTGAAATGTGGCAAACGGTCGCAAAGTTCAAGGGGGCCGAATACTTTCGCAAGGCACTGTACTTCTCAGTTAGGAAGGCGATGGTACGGTCTATCCCAGGATGACCCGACACAGGTGCCGTGTGCGCCTAGGAAAGGAGACGGTGCCACACACCTGTGGGCACATAGTCGTGGTTCTCCGGGGCACTGTGCGGGTGTGGGTTCCGTACGCAGGGCCTGCCGTATGGCGGCTTCCACGTCCCATACAAGTGGCACGATGATGCGGAACGGAGGGATGATAGGGGTCTCCTCTCCCTGCCTCTCCTCTACATCTACAGAGGCGAGACAGGGTGTCAGCCTCCACATTCTTCGAGCCTGGCCTATAGGAAATTGTAAATTGGAACATGGCGAAGAATAGAGCCCACCTGGCCTGTCTCAGGTTTAGCCTCTTTGCTGCGCTGATGTACTCCAGGTTGCGGTGGTCCGTCCACACCAGGAAAGGCTGTTTGGACCACTCCAGCCAGTGCCCCCAAGCCTTCAGAGCCTTCTTGACCACCAAGAGTTCCCGGTCCCCTACATCATTCCTCTGGGCGGGGCTCAGCTGCTTTGAGTAGAAAGCGCAGGGTCGCAGCTTTGGAGGGGTTCGGTACGCTGGGACAGCACTGCCCCGACTCTTACTTCAGAGACATCCACCTCGACGAGGAAGGGGAGTGAGGGGTTGGGATGTGCCAACACAGGAGCAGTGGTGAAACGTGCCTTCAGCGTCTCAAACGCCCTCTCCGCCTCCGCCGTCCAACGAAGCCGCTGGGGATCTCTTCTCAGCAGGGAGGTAAGAGGCACGACCACCGCGCTGAAGCCCCTGATGAACCCCCGGAAATAGTTGGCGAACCCCAGGAATCACTGGACTGCATTCACAGAGTTGGGGATGGGCCATGACCCGACTGCGCTGACGCGTTGCTCCACTCCCTCCGTGGAGATGAGATAGACCAGATAGCCAAAGGACACGGACCGCTCTCCTGTTTAACATATAGACCATGCTCCAACAGTCTTCTCAGCACAGACCTGACTAACAAGACATGCTGGACTCGGTCAGCAGAATAGACCAAAATGTCATCTATATCAACCACTATGCCCCGTCCCAGCATGTCCTGAAACACTTCGTTGATGAAGGCCTGGAAGACTGAAGGAGCATTAGGTAGGCCAAAGAGCATTACGAGATACTGGTAATGACCCATGATCGTGGAAAAAGCAGTCTTCCATTCATCACCTGCACGAATGCGCACCAGATTATAGGCGCTCCTAAAGTCCAGCTTCGTGAAGTACTGTGCCCCGTGCATTTTTTCGACAATGGTTGGAATGAGGGGTAAAGGATAGCTGAACTTGACGGTGGCCTTGTTCAGTGTTCGATAAACAGTGCAGGGGCACAGTCCCCCATCTTTCTTCTTGACAAAAAATAACCTTGATGAGGCTGGTCACATAGAGTGGTGGATAAAACTTTGTTGGAGACTCTCCTATACATAGGACTCCATGGCCTCGGTCTCCGCATAGGAGAGGGGATAGACATGTCCTCTCAGGAGGGCTGCGTCAGACAACAGGTCAATGGCACAGTCCCAGGGGCGATGGGGAGGCAGGCATGTAGCCTGGGTCTTTGAAAAAAGCCGGTGCAGATCCTGGTGCTCCTCCGGGAAATCCACTTGTGGTGCACAGTCCGGACTGTGCAGTGGTGTTGACAGACACCGCGAGACACCTCCCCTGACACTCCTGCAACCAACCCAGCAGTCTTCTCTCGGATCAAGAAATAACGGGGTTATGCACCATGACACTAATTCAGAACAGATCACTCTGAAACAGAAACAGTAATGTGATGTACGAGCCCTGTCCCTATTGGACGATTATCCAGGGCTCGAACTGCAATGGGTGACTGTAGGGGAACCAATGGAATGCGTAATGCAGTGGCCCGTGCGCTATCTAAGAGATTCCCGGCAGCTCCGGAATCAAATCAGAGCTAACGGGAGTGAAGGGCTAGGGTACTCAGGGAATTTAATGGGAAAACACACTGGTTGATTTGACAGACAAGGAAAGGAGACCTTGCCTCATACCTGAGTTGGTGCAGGGGAATTCCCTGGCTTGTCACCTCCACTCCTAATGGATAGAGAGCAGGTCGGGGAGAAATTACCTCCTTCTCCACAATAGAAGCAGAGACCCAGATTCCTCCTTCTCCTATGCTCTGCCTCGGGCAAACATGCCGAGCCCACCTCCATTGGCTCTGGCCACAGAGCAAGGTAGCCATGGGCTCCGAATTCCGTGCAGGTCTTCTTCGGGACTGCAGGAGGTTGTCCAACCGGATCACCATGCTGATGAGCTGGTTGAATGACAGGTTGTCATCACGGCTGGCTAACTCCAGCTGTACCTCCTTCCGCAGTCCGCTGTGGAAAACGGCGACCAGGGCTGACTCGTTCCATTAAGTGGAGGCTGCGATGGTCCGGAACTCCAGGGTGAACTCCGAGGTGGTCCTAGATCCCTGGCGTAGTCGGAGTAGACACTCAACCTCCTCTCGGCCCTCCACAGGATTATCAAACACAGAGGGGAAGAGGAGGGTGAAGAGCTCGTAGGACTCAACCTTGGGTCCGCCCGTCTCCCAGACCGCGGCACCCCAGTCCAGAGCCCGTCCGGTGAGTGCCTAGATGACGGTGGCAACCCTGTCTCTTCCTGAAACAGCCCCGGCGTAGAGAGCGAGGTACAGATCGCATGTAGAAGGAACCCCTTGCATCTTGCTGGTGCGCCGTCGAAGCGCTCCGGGCGGGACAGGGGAATACCACAGACCGGCTCAGAGGGAATGGAGGTTGGTCGTGGTGTGGGAGCTGGTACCGGGAACGGTACTGAGACTGGAGGGACTGCACACTCCCCTCCAAGCGCAGGATGATTGCCAGCACACTGTCCATGGTGATACCGAGTCTGGAGAGACAGTCCTCGTGGTGCTGTACTGTCCCTACAATGGTCGCCAGCTCGGCCTTTCCTGCTGTCTCCATTTTGCGGGTCGGTTATTCTGTCACACTGGTATAAAGGATTTGGAGACAGGCTCAGGAATACACAATAGGGTTTTTTAATACACCCAAGACAAACACGTATACAAAAACACTGGGCTGTACCCAAACAAAAGAGCGAGGGTAAACCTTGTTGAACGACACGGGACGATACCCGTAATACACAATATATAAAGCACGCAGCATAACAGCTGCACCAACACATAGGTGCTCACACGACCAACGGACATTGGAACAGAGGGCACAGATAACATATTAATCAGGGGAAATGGGAACCAGGTGTGTGTAATCAGACAAGACAGTCCGGTGTTGATGATAATGAACCCCGTTCAGTGAAGCCTAGAAAGCCAGTGACGTAGACCTCCGGAAAAGGTGAATAGAATGAGCAGCAGTACCGGGGGGATCTGTGACAAGTACTTTTAACAAGGCACACCTGTGAATTGAAATGCATTCCAGGTGACTACCTCATGAAGCGGGTTGAGAGAATGCCAAGAGTGTGCAAAGCTATCATCAAGGCAAAGGGTGGCTACTTTGAAGAATCTCAAATATAAAACATATGATTAGTTGAACACTTTTTTTGTTACTACATGATTCCATATGTGTTATTTCATACTTTTGATGTCTTCACTATTATTCTACAATGTAGAAAATAGTAAAAATAAAGAAAAACCCTGGAGTGAGTAGGTGTGTTCAAACTTTTGACTGGTAATGTGTATACATATCTTTTAAAAATATATTTCCCTTTATTATTTTCCCCTAACCCTACCACCCATCCCCTAATTGGAGTAAACTAACGGACATAAACACTTAGGCTTCTACTTCCAGTTTATACATACTATAGACATTTTATGGACACAAGGTATTTTACAATAATTATAATTAGTTTATTTTTAATCCAATCCTTTCAGCTACCATCAACCCCTCCCATCTATCTCTGAAGCCCATCCACCAGTTTCTATTTCGCCATATATTTTTAACTGCGCTGTTTCACAAAAGTTATGAACCTATATACGGACACAGTATTTATTATACTAGTTATCTTGTTGTTTTTAATCCCACCGTTCAGCTCCACTCAACCCCTCCCATCTATTTCATTTTTTTCTTTCTATTTTACATATAGTTTTGAACTGTGCTGTGATGTTCCACAGCAGTGTTTCACACTGAACCTTTCTATTCTCATAGTTTCTAGAGATTGTAAATGTAAAAAATTTTTTTTGCCTAAAGTATTATTATGTTATTGATTGAGTTACTATGACATTTCAGATCACCCAGTAGCGCTATCTGCAGAATTAGCTCCAAGTAAATGTAGCACTTCTTCAACCATTCCTGGAACTGTGAACAAAAACAAGCTACATATGGACAGTACCAAAATAAATGATCTAATGATTCGGTCTCTTCGCAGCAAAATCTGCAGATATATATATATATATATATATATATATATATATATATATATATATATATATATATATATATAACATTCTATTGGCTACAATCATTTTGTATAATAATTTAAATAAAACAATTCTAAGTTTTGAATCCAGAGTTGTTTTGCGTATGAGATCATAAACCATGTGCCATGGAATCGGTACATCAAATATCTCTTCCCAACTATTTTGCAATCTACAGTGCCTTGCGAAAGTATTCGGCCCCCTTGAACTTTGCGACCGTTTGCCACATTTCAGGCTTCAAACATAAAGATATAAAACTGTATTTTTTTGTGAAGAATCAACAACAAGTGGGACACAATCATGAAGTGGAACGACATTTATTTGATATTTCAAACTTTTTTAACAAATCAAAACTGAAAAATTGGGCGTGCAAAATTATTCAGCCCCCTTAAGTTAATACTTTGTAGCGCCACCTTTTGCTGCGATTACAGCTGTAAGTCGTTGGGGTATGTCTCTATCTATTTTTTTTTTAAATCAATTAGTATATTTGAGTTTAACAACAATATTTGTTGAATTATTTGCTCTGTCTTTTCTGGTGGAACAAACTGAAATTGCAACCAACTTTCTATAACTCGTTTTAAAAATAGCGATATTTTGGAGATTATTTAATTTTCAAATAGCCGAAAGTGAGAGGTTGTAATCTGAATAAAGGGCAAAAGGCCATTCTTGAACATAGGGTGAGACATTCTTACTAAACTGCTTTTTTTTAATGACTGGATTCACCAAAATAGTCAGTGACACTTCCCCTTTCCCCTCTGTTACCTGCAGTAAGTCTTTGCGGTCTAGGTCCCACTTCTTAATGCCGTTGTCCCTGGAGCCGCTGAAGAGGACGTCCCCCTGCACCACCAAGGACTCGATGCCATCGTAGTGGGGAGGCTCAAAGTTGTGTGTGGGGCTGATAGCACCCAGGGCCCCCTCTGTCACGTCAAACAGCTGCAACAGACAGTCCATCAACAACACTAGACAAGTCACAGCAAAGCGTTAGCCAGGCTAATTCCTATTGCATAGAAAACAAATATAAGAGCCAACATGATCCATATTCAAACATGAGACAACAATAAAACCATGTAGAGATGTAATATGGTGTGTGTGTGGCAGTCATCCTTTCGACAACAAATATACGCAGAACAGCCACACACCATAACACACTCTCACACACCTTGATATAATGGTCCTTGGATCCGCTGATGACCAGATCCTGACCGTTCCCACTCTGGTCCACAGTCAGACACATGACTGGACCCAGGTGACCAGTCAGCTTCCCTGTGGATACAAATCTGACCAAGAGAGAGGGAGGACAGTGGGCCTTTAACATGATAGCAATCTCCTGAGATGCACTGCGTTACGGCAAGACACTCACTAAGAGGACAGGCAAAGATCAGCAAGGGAATAGATCAGGGGTACTCAACTACTATATGGGAAGGTCCGGTCACACAGATTTCCTAGGTAGCAAAGGTCCGGATGGATATTGTCATTTATCGTCGTAGTAACAAACCCCTACCATGCTACCCATACGACCCCAAACGGTTCACACCCCTCTTGTTGGCCGAGAGAAAAAAATACATACATTTGTGATTATTTTCTAACAATTATACACATTTGCCATGTCATATGATACCGGAGGGACTCAATTAAATTTGAGGTTTTATTAGTCGTATGTACACGGAAAACACATGGTATCACAGGAGGTTAGTGGCACCTTATTTGGGGAGGACACACTCGGGGTAATGGCTGTTAGTGGAAAGGTATCAAATACATCAAACACATGGTTTCCTTGTGTTTGATGCCATTCCATGTGTGCCTTTCCAGCCATTTTTAAGAGCCGTCCACCCCCCAGCAGCCTCTTGTGCATGGTATACATCCTCCAACGAAATGCTTACTTGCAGGTCCAACAACAGGTGGTCAGTCCAGTTCAAGTCTTCAGCAGTCTGATGGCTTGTAGATAGAAACTGTCTCTGAGCCTGTTGGTATCAGACTTCATGCTCCGATACCGTCCTACCGACGATAAGGGAGAGGACAGCTTGTGGCTGTGGTGTATGGGGTCCTTGATGATGCTGCGGGCCTTCCACAGGCACCATTTTGACTAGATGTCCTGGATGGTTGAGAGCACGGTCCCAGTAATGTTCTGGGCCATCTTCACCACCAGCTGGAGGGCCTTGCGGTCATGGATGGAGCAACCGGTCAGGATGCTCTCCATGGTGCAGCAGTAGTGTTTGGAGAGGACCCGGGGGGGCATGCCGAATTTCTACAGCCGCCTTAGGAAGTAGAGTCACTGTTGCGCCCTCTTGACAAGAGTGGTGGTGTTGTTGGTCCATGTCAAGTCCTCTGTGATGTGGAAGCAGAGGAACCTAAAACTTGTGAGTCTCTCTGCTGCAGTCCGGTTGATGTGAATCAGGGCATGTTCCCTCTTCTGCTTCCCGAAGTTAACAATCGACTCCTTTGTTTTGCTTACGCTGAGGGAGAGGTTGTAGATCAAATGGGGGGCCCCTTGGGGGTCGAGGTCCCTGGGAACGTAATCTGGCCATAATAATTACAAGATTTAGATAGCTGGTTAGACTAACTTACCTATCTAGCCAACATGGGCTAGTAGTTGATCAACTGGACGTTTCTGACATGTTATAAATAGCTCACTAAGGTCTGCAGGGAATGAAATAACACAAGGAAAGCGGCGCATTCACCACCAAATTTAGAAATTGGACCTTACTATTACAACTCTCAACAGCAGTAAGCTGAAAGCCAGGCTGACTCCACCCCCCCTCCCCCAAAAACATGTAAAATAGAAATACTGTATATATGTATATACTGTATATTATTATTATTATTATTATTATTATATATTTTTTGAAAGTCAGAACCCGAAGTCCATATTGACCCCGTTCAAGGTCCGGATCGTGATCTGCCAGTTGAGTATGGCTGGAATAGACATTCAATACAAGCAGTAGCCTCTATATCTATTATAGATCAGCACATAGTAGTGAGAGAGAAGTTTTCTGAAGACAATGCCTTTTTTCAGGCCTCTTTGGATTTGTTTGTCAAAATGGCCGGTGTTTCCCGTGCTATACCGTACCTTCTTAGGTCCCAGACTCTGACAGAGTTACCGGCGGCGGCGTACAGGACAGAGCCGCTGGGGTTGAGTGCGATCTGGTTGATCTGGTTCTCTCCTGCCGGGATGGTGACAGTCCGGTTGGTGCTAGACGCACAGGCGTCGCCCGGGGTCACCTGACCAGAAGACCTGTAGAATACAGAGGCGTGGGTGTCAAATAAAGTTACCATATATGGGTGTAATAGATGTTATCATATATGGGTATAACAGATGTTACCATATATGGGTGTAATGGATGTTATGTATATTTGTATAGCCTATCAAAAACAGTTACGCGATTGACACTCACGTGAGGGTGCGGATGCACTTGGCTGAGTCTCGGATGTCCCAGACCTTGATGTAGGAGGTGGAGACGGTGAAGACCAGGCTGGAGCTGTAGCGGACTGACACCACATTGTTAGGGTGACCTGTCAGGGACATGATCTCCTGACCTGTCACTAGGTTCCACACCTTACACGTACGGTCTGGAAGGAGATGAGAGGAGAGGAAGAGGTGAGCACTGATCTCCACAATCATTTGCTCAAATCACATCACGAGAGCATCTGATTATATTTCTGTCTCAATTTCTGTGTCACAATGTCACTGGCAGAGTTTCTGTCTATCTACCTACGTCCCCTTAACACTAGTGGTGCCAGTCCAGTCACAATACTGTCAGCCCCATAACAACAACAACAATCTATCGGTCCTGTCCAGTACACATTTATCTCAAGTGACTAACTTTTGCTCAGTCTGTGAGACAGGAGACATTATTGATACATTGGACAATTGACCTTTGGAGCCGGTGAAGAGGAGGTCATCGGTAGAGTCAACACACAGCACGGCTTTAGTGTGACCCTCAGCCACGTGGACACACTGCAGTGTTGCTGACCGACTGCCCTTTGAGGAAGGCACTGGGTTGATCACCCCTCTGGGGAGGAAGAAACCATGCATGAAAATGTCAGTAGGGCTCAGAGAACGGGTAACCACCGTTTAAGGCTTCATATACTGCAGTAACACAGAAATAATTCAATACAAGATTAAACATGCGCCCAAAAGTCCACCACTACAGGCACACATGCATACCGTATACAGTACATAATGTACATGTACCCACTTGGCCAGTTAGCAACATGCTGCAAATCAAAATAAAAAACTAACGAGAAGCCAGTGACAGTGTCCATCCACAAGCATGGTCAGGCTGACAAAAACTCAACCAAAAACTGAACAGAACCATCCAGAGATCCAGAGAAAGGACTACCTGTCAACCAAAGAGGAGCCTCTCTCCTCGCAGCTTACCACACATCAACACACTGGCAAGAAGGGAGACATTGTTGGCAACTGACAGAGATTTTCAATAGCTGTCCGTCCTTCTTCACTTTAACACAATCCTCCTACAATGGGCCAACCTTGCAAGTACTTTCAGTTGAGTCTTGTACAGTTATTGGGTGACAACAAAAAAACATTTGGTAGTCACAACAGGTAAGTCACTATAGCGTGACTACAAACGTGAACAGAGGGAAAAAGGTCTACATATTGTAGTGTACATTTGGGAGAAGAAACGGTCCATTCTGTGGACAATTAATCTTTTCTAAAGTCTAAATCTCACTAAAGGAGAGGTGACAACGTGTCCCGAGTGGCTTAGATGTGTCCCCTGACGTGAGAGAGTGTGCTCAACAATTCCAACACCTACCTAATGTTTATAGCTTACCTAATGTATGCAGCATACCTGTAAACAATACATTTGATTGGATATTTATTATATTATATTTGACTTCCAGAGCTTCCTTACAGTGGGGTCCCTAATTATTGGGTCCCTTGATAAAGGAGTAAAAAATAAAATAGTGTATAAAATAAATAATACAAATACTGAGCTGTTTTGGAGAACACATTGGGAGGGATATTAGAACAATCCTCCATACTGAATCTATCCAGATCCTTGATACCCTTTGTTTTTTTCTTTATTACTTGTTAAACAAAATCTCTTCTTCTGAGCAATTGTATTAGTATTAAATAATATAACAGTACAACCAATTTGAGCATACAATATACAGTGCTCAGTACTTGTACTATTTGTTTTATTACAATACACTATGCCTATTACTTGTAACATATGCTTATAACTTAACTAACTTAACTTCCTCTTACTTATCCGGTCTGTCTGCTCTATCCAAACGCCCTGTC
This sequence comes from Oncorhynchus mykiss, assembly GCF_057628025.1. Lineage (NCBI taxonomy): Eukaryota > Metazoa > Chordata > Actinopteri > Salmoniformes > Salmonidae > Oncorhynchus > Oncorhynchus mykiss. The sequence continues at coordinate 52,536,293 of NC_143022.1, read as the reverse complement.
AGACGGACAAATCTGTTGCCTTGGCTACGTGGGCGGTTAGAGGGGAAGGAGGGGGGAGACGGGGTGCTGGCGTCAGAGTTCCTCGTATCACAGCTGGAACGGTGGACAGGGAGGCTGAGGCTGGGCGTCTGGCTGCTGGCATACATACATCAAGGATAAATCCGTTGCCTTTCTACTGTTTGTTTGTACAGTGTACTGTACAGGATCACACGCATACCAGTGGAAATGTGCATGCACATACACACGCACACAAGGACACAGAGGGACACACTTGCACACACTACAGCTAGAATAGGCTAAAATAGATAAGCAGCTTTCATTGTTTGAAACTATCTCCTTCTGTCTTCTCTGCATTCTGTAAGAACCCTGTCTAATCAACAATTAAGTGATAATGCCCGAGAATCCGGTGTTTGGAGGATATATGTGATTTGTTTCAGGAAACTAGGCATATGTCGCAAGTCACGACTTCACAGGAAAGACATTTGATCTTTTTTTATTTATTTTTAATCAAAATGCCTTCTGGAACATGTGAATGTTCATGTGCCTTAATAACAAACTTGTATGCCATCTGTAAATAAGAATAAAATTGTTAAATTATGAGCCTTGTTGGTTAACCTTTTGTGTGCAGGGGCAGTATTTTCGTTGTTGGCTAAAAAACATACCCATTTGAAACTGCCTATTTCTCAGCCCCAGAAACTACAATATGCATATAAGTGTCAGATTATGATAGAAAACACTCTAAAGTTTCCATACATAGTTTCCAGTATAACAGAACTGATATTGCAGGCGAAAACCTGAGGAAAATCCAATCAGGAAGTGCCTCTTATTTTGAAACGTCTCTGTTCCTATGCATCCCTATCCTCCATTTAAAGGGATATCAACCAGATTCCTTTTTCTATGGCTTCCCTAAGGTGTCAACAGTCTTTAGACATAGTTTCAGGCTTTTATTTTGAAAAATGAGCGTGAAAGATCACATTGTATAAGTGGATAGGTGGGGGCTCTCAGAGTGAGTTTTGCGCTACAGAGTAAAGCGGCCATTGTTTCTCCCTGGGTGTTACTGAAAAACGTACACATCCGGTTGATATATGATCAAATATATATTTTAAAAACAACCTGAGGATTGATTATAAAAAACGTTTGACATGTTTCTGTGGACATTATGGATATTATTTGGAATATACGTCTGCGTTGTCGTGACCGCTCTTTCCTGTGGATTTCTGAACATAACGCGACAAACAAACGGAGGTATTTTCGGTATAAAAAAAATCTTTATGGAACAAAAGGAACATTTGTTGTGTAACTGGGAGTCTCGTGAGTGAAAACATCCGAAGATCATAAAAGGTAAACGATTAATTTTCTATAGAATCGAGGTCAGGGTTTTGTGATGGTCACTCCAATACCTTGACTTTGTTGTCCTTAAGCTATTATGCCACAACTTTGGAAGTATGCTTGGAAAGCACCCTCACAACATTATGCTGCGACCCCCATGCTTCACGATTGGGATGGTGTTCTTCGGCTTGCAAGCCTCCCCCTTTTTCCTCCAAACATAACGATGGTCATTATGGCCAAACAGTTCTATTTTTGTTTCATCAGACCAGAGGACATTTCTCCAAAAAGTACGATCTTTGTCCCTATGTGCAGTTGCAAACCATAGTCTGGCTTTTTTTATGGCGGTTTTGGAGCAGTGGCTTCTTCGTTGCTGAGCTGCCCTTCAGGTTATGTCGATATAGGACTAATTTTCCTGTGGTTATAGATACTTTTGTACCCGTTTCCTCCAGCATCTTCACAAGGTCCGTTGATGTTGTTCTGGGATTGATTTGCACTTTTCGCACCAAAGTACATTCATCTCTAGGAGACAGAACGCTTCTCCTTCCTGAGCGGTATGATGGCTGTGTGGTCCCATGGTGTTTATACTTGCGTAGTATTGTTTGTACTGATGAACGTGTTACCTTCAGGCGTTTGGAAATTGCTCCCAAGGATGAACCAGACTTGTGGAGGTCTACAATTTTTTTCTGAGGTCTTGGCTGATTTCTTTTGATTTTTCCATGATGTCAAGTAAAGAGGCACTAAGTTTGAAGGTAAGCCTTGAAATACAACCACAGGTACACGTTCAATTGACTCAAATTATGTCAATGAGCCTATCAGAAGCTTCTAAAGCCATGACATAATTTTATGGAATTTTCCAAGCTGTTTAAAGGCACAGTCAACTTAGTGTATGTAAACTTCTGACCCAATGGAATTATAATAGTGAGTTATAAGTGAAATAATCTGTCTGTAAACAATTGTTGGAAAATGCACAAAGTAGATGTCCTAACCGGCTTGCTAAAACTATAGTTTGTTAACCAGAAATGTATGGAGTTGTTGAAAAATGAGTTTTAATGACTCCAACCTAAGTATATGTAAACTTCCGACTTCAACTGTAGAAGGCTTCTGTCAATTTGAGCTCGTCAGTCTGTGCTGGTAATCCTGTCGAAACACTGCTTTAAAAAAATATGTATTGTGTAGTGGAACTGCATAAGTGTTACTCTCCACTTTCTGGAGGATAAAGTTTTGAAATCAGTGGAATTAGAGTATGATAGCTAAAGAAATGGAGAAAATACCCATCTCTGGATTACATCTTCAAACTAAGGGCAATCGTGGTATGGCATCCGTGACAGGGAGACGCGTCCATCTTGCACGATGATGTATATGGGTAAGATAGACTAGGGTTAGCTTGCTACATTTTCAGATATTACACATTTATAATTTTGACAGAAAGTGGTTTCATTTCAAACTAAATATATTCTCCAAACACTGGCTTCAAGGGCATTATCACTTTTATACAACAGGTTACCAATATATTCCAATAATGATTGACATATTTTGTTTAAACACGTTATTTTGATTAATTTATTCATACTATTTCATCCTTCCACAATATATAGTCCATACAAATCTAGGGTTGCTACCCAAGCCGACTGGTCATTAAATTCAGTTCGGTTGCCAGAGACGTTCAGACTTTTTGTTCTGTATCTATGGATACGACCCAGTCGTTCATTCTAAATGCACTGGCTGGCACCATTCTTATCCCTTGCTTGCTAGCTAGCCAACTACTAATTTACAGTCACGTCAAACAATGCAGTCAGAAAACAACAAAGTAACGGCATTTGCATTTGTTTAAGCTGTTTTCTATTGACATTTATTTGGATACATCCATAACAATGAGCTAATGAGATGCGATTTCACCTGGCATAGAAAATGTGCTCTCTCGTCAGGACACTGTTGTTCAGAGGAGCTAGCCAACAACACAGCTAACACAATCACTTCAAGTTGAATCCTGAAAGACTGCTTTCTATTGACATTACTTTGTATATATCCATAAAAATTATGACTGCTGATTCATGATGTCGACTGGCTGATAAACGCTGCTTGCCTGTCTGTCTCTTCCCAACTAACGACACATTGATTACTATGGGACAGCTGGAGACCGAATTTGAATATTGAAACAATGTTGCAAATTTCAGAGTCAGACAGCAAGGTTTATACAAATCTCCGCTGTTAAAAACTAAATGTTAGTCTAAAAGAAATGTGAGATAATCTAGATGCTATTTATAGTGGAGATCAAGTGTATAAATTGCCTGGCTGGGCTGATGAGACAGTGGATTGCAGATGGAACAGAGTAAATAGCCGGTGGTAACTTGTGAAATAGACACCGTCTGGAATGCGGTTTTAACCAATTAGCATTCAGGATTAGAACCAACCGTTGTATACGGCTCTGCACTCATTTCTGAGACTTTTCATGCTCATCACATGTGGTCCTGACAACTGATCAGGGAAATAATGTTTGCTCACTCAGCATGGTTCCCCGCTGGATACCAATATATAGGATTTATATATCGTAGCCAAATTTGCAACAGAGGGTTTGGAGAGGCTGAGAGGGCCAAGTTGAACACTGAATTAACTTGCCAAATTAAAAATAGATTTAAGAAATAGAAGTTAATTGTTTAATCTCAGTCAAAAGGGATATAGAAACAAAATTAGCTATATTTCTCAAGAACGCGTCAACTACTTGACATTCGGTGTAGAACTTGGCAGGGTAAGGTTATTATTTCCATCACACCAAGCAAAGAGAATTGTTGATTTAGAATAGATAACACCACATACTTTCTGAGGTGGGAAATTCAGAAAGGGGGCGATAAGTATAATTTGCAAGAGCTGTTGGAAAAAGTTGTGCTTTTGGCCTCCGGACACCAGAGCTTCGCTAGTCTCTTACTGTTTGATCTCCTTGACCTTAGCCGCCAATTGTGTCTTGTCATAGGTCTTCCTGCGAGAGAGCGGCGAGGGCTCTGGAACTCTTTTTTCCGCCCCTGAGGAGGAAGCAGGTCTGGAGCCGGAACAAACATTTAGTTTTCATTAGCACCACACAACACCATCCAAAGACAACACAAGACAAAACATAAGGAACAAAAATGACAACAATGTAAGACTATAAACTAAAGTATAAATGAAACAATATTGGAGGCGGTGAACATGCATTACACACATACCACACTGTTACCTGATATTCAGTCCCAATATAGACGTTCCTCCTTCACCCAAATCTTGTGTTTTATAAGGACACCGGTGTAGCATTAGGGCTACATTGTGTCACACTGAAATCAGTCCCCAGCACTATATCTTATGTTTTCAAGTCAAACTAAAATTGGTATTGCTGCTCAAAACATACGTAGAAAGCCAATGTGCGCTATTGGTTAGTTTTATTAGCTCTTTCTGATGCTTTGAAAGGATGCAAATGTTAAGGATTAATATTGTGTAGAGTTGACATAGCTGTGCCATAAGCCTATTGCAATTGAGAATTGCATCTAGCGAGAGAACATGAGATCTGCATGGCCATACTGTACATGCCTCATAATCATAGTGTGTGTGTGTCTGCCTGTCAGTAGTAGCCTTGATGGTTTAGTGTTATAACAGCTGCTACATGCTAATTAACAAATATACTAAAGGGTTACATGTTGGTTTCTACTGGCTAGGAGACTTGCAGGTGAATAGAGGAGATTTAAAGACCATGTCAGGCAAAGTGGAAAGGGAATAAGCAGCAGCTGTATCAACATGCAGAAAGCAGGGGGTTAGCAGGTTAGCTAGCTAGCACACGGAGGCCCGGACTTACATGCTGCCCATCTTAGAGGACAAGCCGGGAGAATGAGCCATATAGTCCCTGTCCCTGACTGACGAGCCAAAGGGGGTCTCAGGATCTCTGCCCTCTTCTGGAGTTTCAACCAATGGGAGACAAGGGGAGGAGAAATCGGCAGAAGGCGTGTCAGGGACGGAGTCACTTTTGGCGTAGAGCAGCTCCATCTGAGTGGTGGTTCTCCTACGAGCCTGGGTGGGGCGAAACACACTCAGTTCATAATACACACAAACACGCACCCACACACAAATGTCCCCACAAGGATAGTAAAACAATGATACACAGGCTAATAGGCTGAGAATGGTACCTTGCTCCTTGTTTTGGCCTCTCCACAGAGTTTCATTAGATCTGATGTCAGAGAGCTGTAACAAGGAAGTAGAATATATGAGCTAACATACTTAAAAAAAAATAAAACAGGCAACAACAAAAAAAGTCAAATGTTCACTATTTTTGGGTCATTTGAGTGAACTCTCTCTTTAATACTTACTGTCCGTCTGTTGCAGGACTCTGGGTGAATTCGTCACTGCTGCTGTCATCCCCATTCTCTGTGAAATCAAAGTACTAAAATGTCAGTTGAACTGTATGTCAGAGCCAAACAACATCCATAGCAAATGCATTTTTTGTTGTTGTGTGTTATGGCTAAATACCAACAAACTTAAGTCAGTTCTGTCTAGTAGTCCAAATACCTGCCAATCGTCCAACCAAACATGGTACAAGGGTAAAACCGTTTATTGAACCAAACCTTGTGCTATTACTATGTTGGCTACAAACAGACAACAATATGTGGTTATGTTAACAATATGTGGTTTATATTATTGAACAAGGTAATGGTGGTAATAATGAACAAGGAGAAGCGGATGAAGACGCTGTCAGCGCAGCGCCATGCCGTCTATAAGAAATTGCCTCAAAAGACCTGAATAGATCAGGTCCTTGTTCAGTCACTGAGAGGGAAGGGTTGACAAGGTTCAGGGGTCGAAAGGGTGAGAGGGTAAAAGAGGTCAGATGTGAGGGGTTATGAAAAGGAGGGAAAACCGAGATGAGCTGCTCCCGGGGCAGTGTGCTTTGCCTAGAGGGTCCTACTGAGACAAAACAACCAGGTTCTACCTGTAAATGGCAGGGGTCCTCTACAGATACAGTAGTTATATTATCAGAGGCTACAGTATAAAGCATGGTGGCTGTAGCACATGGTGTGAAAGTATTTTACCTTTATTTAACTAGGCAAGTCAGTTAAGAACAAGTTCTTATTTTCAATGACGGCCTAGGAACAGTGGGTTAACTGCCTTCAGGGGCAGAACAACAGATTTGTACCTTGTCAGGTCGGGGATTTGAACTTGCAACCTTTCGGTTGCTAGTCCACCACTCTAACCACTACCCTGCCGGAGTTATATGAGCAGGTGCTAGAAAGCATGGTGGGAAGAAAATAAAGGGGGGGGGGGGGGGGTCAGCTAACATACGGAGGGAGGTTTTGAAGACAGCAGCATTGCACCTCATGCACCCGCTCATGTTGTTGAGTTAGTTTCCAGGAGGGGGACCCATGCATTCATATAAACATATATATAGAGAGAGTCTGGTGTCTGTTACTTACCCACTGGCATGTTACCTAGCTCTGTATCCATTAAGGCACCATGGGCAGGGCAAAAAGAAAAAAGGCAACACACAAATCAAAAACACATTCAGTCATTCACCCGTAATCAAAACCAAATCAGGTCTAAAGGAAAGAAAGAGCAAGAGTGCAAGATCGACTATTCAAAAAAAAGATGTCCTCCTCCACAGACGCTGGTCATACAGAACTGTCATACAGAACCTTATTCCACTGTCAGCGCAATAACAAAACGTCAACTCCATAACAAAATGTCAACTCCATAACAAAACGTCAACTCCATAACAAAACGTCAACTCCATAACAAAACGTCAACTCCATAACAAAACGTCAACTCCATAACAAAACGTCAACTCCATAACAAAACGTCAACTCCATAACAAAACGTCAACTCCATAACAAAACGTCAACTCCATAACAAAACGTCAGCTCAATAAAAAAAAAAAAAAAAGGGCAAAAATAAATAATGGACTTGTGTGATTATTCATCTCACAGCCAGAATCTATTGAAGAGGCCACAAGCAAAAAGCAACTCAACAATCCCCCATCATGCATTAGACCACCATCTCCCAGTCTTGGTACTGGAGGTCCAACCAGTAGCTTTCACTCCAGGTCCAATAGAATCTCAACAACATTCAGGCCACAGACAGTTATGTTTTGAATTATACATACTTCTGGGTCTATCATCCATTGAGTAACCAACCATTTATTTTTGGGCTAGCAAGACCTGGGAGTGTTGTGGGCTTGATTTACGGACCTCCTGTAGCAGGGGTTGAGAGGGTCAGGGTCAAGGCCCTGGACTGAACTATACATGTATCTTGCAGGGTGTGTGGCTGGCAGGCTGGACGATTGGAGTTAGGGCTGTTACCTTGTAGAGCATTCCCCAGCAGGGCATCCAGTTCGGGGTTAAACTCTGCTTTCTCTTTCAGCATGTGGAACAGCAGCTGGTTCTGAGTGGCGCTGGTGATCTCTGTCTGCTTCAGCCTGCCCTCCATCACCTTCACCTGGGACTCCTTCTGGGCTGCCTGCAGACCCTAGGATAGGGAGGAGGTCAAAGGTCATAGGTCAGCTATAAGAAGGGTCACTAAAGGTCAGCTATACGAGCTATGATTGTGTGTAATACTGTACACAAAATACTGTACACAAAATATGAATACACAAGGAGGGTGCTTGTACATGTACACACAGAACTAAACACATTAACTATCGTAGAAACTGACTTAATTGGGTACATGTGGAACCTGGGTTTAAAGTTCGACTGAACCAAAAAAAGCAAGATAGGCTATCCAAAGTCAAACCAACTTTGCCACGGTCGCACACCGGCTGACGGAAGCTAATTGGCGAAAGAAGTTGGCTAGCTCGCTAGCTAGACTAGGCTTCTTCCAGACACAAGACCTGGTGAGACTTATCTAGAAGGGTGAGTGACCGTAACTGTGTACTGTTCTGGCAGAGTGAAAGTACAAACGCTTCCCACTTTCGAACACACACACACGCACACACACGCACACATCAAAGCACACATCCAAAACACAAATCTTGTTCTCAATCGCATTTCCTAATGAGGATCATTGAAACCGAGGCTGAATCAGGTCGTTCAGCCCACCTTTAAACTAAGTCAACTCCAGGAGAAGACGACGGCATAAGAGATTGGGGAGAGACTACGGAGGGACAGGTAAAGGGCAGTAAGTTAGTTACCTTGTTGATGGCCATAGAAATAAAGTGGTCCATCAGGAAACGGGCTTCTGTTAGGGTGCAGGAGCTGATCACTGCGGACACATCCACCGTGTCAACCTCCTCCTGCAAATGCATAATCAGATGGTTAGGAAAAACGTGTTACTCAGAGAGTCATGGGTTAGTGTTTGATTTGTTTGGCCAGATTTGTGCTGCTTGAATTTGGCCGTGGTTGTATCTCAACTTTTATGTGGCTTCCTCTCCTTGATTATTATTTTTTTTTTACAGCTAATGCCAGCTTTTTGTCTGTCTGACCTTGGCCTCCTCCATCTGCATAATGTTGGCCTGGCAGTCTGCGATGCTGTCGTTGATGTAATCGATGTTGGCCATCAGGGTGTCCACTTCCTCGTTGAGGGGAAACACCACCTTCTCTTCCTCAGACCCCTCCCCCGCCAGCCTGTCCCTCTTTCTGGTCACCTTCTCCCTCCTCTTGGTCAGCTCCTCACGTTGCTGTGGAAGGGAGGAGGGATGGAGGGGGGAGTGGAGGAGGAGGTATGGGGGAAGAGAGAGAGAGGAGGCAGGGAAAGGGTGGTAGAGGACGGAGCAGGGGAATAAGGAGGAGTTTGCCAAACGTTTTCAATGTTAATTGCTAATTATGCTAATGTAGAGTAATATATTAGGTCTGTAAACTATATTCACCAAATGAAAAGATGTGTGAATGGCATTTAATGCTTACCTTGAGCAGGCGGTTCATGTCGGCCTCCATGTTGGATATGGTCATCCTCTGCATGATGACATCAGAGATACGGCGCTCCAGAGACTGCCACTTCACTTTGGCCACTCTGGTGGAATATATGCCCGTTGACCGTCTGTAGTAGGACCTGTCACACACACACGTGCACACACACAAGTTTGAGGCATGTTCACTCTACGGTACGGCAACGCAGGTCTCAAGCTATGTGTTTTTTAACTGCAAAAGCCATACTGATTGCTCGACAATATATAATATGGTGTACCATGCAGTGTAATGCAGCAACACACATCAAAACGGTATTACGGTGACCCGTTGTCCAGTCCCTACCTGGTTCCGTTAGGTGCGGTGGATCCAGAGGATTGCAAGCGTCCTGAGGGGGGTCGGTGGGAGGAGTCCTGGAGGGCCTCTGGTAAACTCACCTTCCTGCTGGTCACCTTACCAGACATAGGTCTGGCCTGCCTCCTCAGTGCAGTTACCTGGTAGATAAGATAGATAGATAAGACAGACAGACAGACACGTAAGTCACCAGAGCCACCACCTGATGCTGAAGTTGATCTCAATAGAATAGTACAAGTCTGGCTTGATATCTGATTCACTAAACTGTTTGTTGTTTTCAGTGCCCTTGAGAAGTCTTGAACTCTAATTAATACAAAGATGCCATTGGTAGCCTACTCTCTCTGTACCTCTGCTCTCAGACTCTGGCCAATGGCTCCTACAACTTCCTAATTCCAGGTACCAAAGGTCAAATATAATTTTTGGGAAAAAGCTTTTCGTTTTCTCATCCTAAAACTTTAAAATTCCTTGAACTTAGATCCAACTAGATGAGAGTTAGTGATTCGTTGCAAGGATGTGTGTAACTGCTTCTAGTCTTGGGTAATTGTAAAGTATACAGCACTTCGGTATACTACATTATTTTTTCCCTTTTGAAAATACCATTGCCCCCTTTAGTAAATATCATTGTGTGGCTCGGATCAATAAAAAAATATATTAAAAAAATCAGTTTGGGCCTCAACTTACTGTTGCAAGTTAGAATAGTAGAATACACAAGGTGACATTTCGAAATGTGGTTGTGCATCAACGGTTTCTCTTGTAATGTCAGTCACTAGGTAGGTTTCCGTCTAATTTGTGACAGATTTTCATGTGAATATTCAAAAATATACATAAAATAAGATGCACATTTTACACCAGAGAGGTGTTTCCTTCAAACTGACTTTTTGCATATAAAAGGCTGTGCAGGATTACATAATGCACATAAATGACGTTTTCCTCTAAATACCATGTACCGAATGAAAAAACTAAATCTAATTTTCACTGATGGTTTTGTCAAAAAAACTGTTGCGTTATATAACAAATTTGCCCACTCTGGTCTTGGCACCTTCTCTTTAACCAACAGCTTGCAGCTACAGATACAGGCTACCTACATTAACAGATTATTATGGATAAGAGGGATATTATTTGTATTCGTCAAAGGGCAGCCAAGCATCGATCATCAATGTCACTAGAATAAGACCCTCAATATTTATTGGAAAGGAACATCAAGATTGTCACTGTGCACTTTCATCACCCTGCGAAGTTAATCATCATTTATTTCATCTGTAGCCTAATAAACTGCATGCTTTCCCGAGTCGTAACCGGAAGGCCACACAACATATCATTGCGTGACTCCAAATTTACCTCGATATGATTGTTATTGTATCGATATTTGCGCATAAAGGCACTTCCATCGATATTTCGGCATTTATAAAATTGTACCGGCGTTTCATGTTTCCATCAGCCCAGTCGTGACTTTTTTCATGCGTCAGGTAATTTATTCGCATGAAATGATTGGCTGGAAACCTGCTTACTGATAGTCAATTGGCACATCTGTTAGTCAGTCTCACTCAGATATATTAAAAACTGCAAACATTTCTCAGATGCACATGTGAGTACAGACCCGCGAGCAACTGCGGCCCCTCATGATGACTTCAGATTTTTTTGTGTGGCCCCCACCCCTATCCCTGCTCTATGTGGAGGCCCCAAGATGGCTGTTCATGTTGCTCACCTCCTCAGTCTTCCTACGCAGTATGAGCTCCTGTTGTCTCTTCTGGGCCTCCAGTAGCTTCAGCTGGTGCTGTGGAAAACACATTAACATTGCCTTCAGTAATGCCAGTAGCATTAAGTTGCCATTTTCTTTTGCTTAACTGGTCCAATAACACATCTGGTTCAAGACAGCCCAAACCAGACTAGAAATAAGTATAACAACATCAGGCTGACTTGATACCGAACCGTACTCACTGGATAAAGAGCTATAAGAAAACAGTTTGGGTCGGCATGATGAAAAGCAGGGCGGGGCTACATGAGGTGGACAGTGTGATGAGGAAGTACAGTTGTGGTACTGAGGAACCAGACTTATGGTTCCCCGTGGTTCACCTCCTGTTTGCGCTGGTCCTTCCTGAGGCTGGCGATCTCTCTGCTCCTCCTGGACTCTGTCCTTCTGTTCTTCTCCTGCTGCTCCTTCATCTGCTTCATCAGACGAACCTGACAGCCAACCAGGTCACATTTGGATCAATATCAGTAACCCAGCCGTTGATGTTCAACGTCCGTATGTAGAAAAGAATATGAAATATGATGTTGACTGAGTGGTGACTCAAAAAAATGCAGTTGGAATATTGTATCGATAAATATCTTTACGATGGCAATGTCACGATTAGCTGACAGCGGGTGTGGTCAGTCATGGTCATGGCTGTGGTCAGTCATGGTCATGGTTGTTGTCAGGTACAAGTACGTCTTCTTTCTACCTTTGTCTTCTTCATCTCCGTGACGTCCAGTTGGAGCTTCTTGAGCTGTGTCTCGTACTTTGATTGGTTCTTGAGGAGGCGTGTGTGTTCCTTCTGGGCTGACTGTAGCTTCTGTAGCTCCTTATTCATGAGACTTAGCTTCTTCTCATACCCCTGCTTGATCTTCTTAGCCTTATCGTCGTTGCACGTCTCCACCGAGCCTGAAGGGGGCGTCAAAAACAAGACGGAAAAACAGAGGAAATAAGCTGAAAAATCATAGGTTGCCATCCCTCCTAGAGAATTACTGGGTATGCAGGCTTTTGCTAGCCCTGCTACACCTGATTCTACTAGTCTGCTGCTCATAAGGACCTTGATTAGCTGAATCTGTGCGTTAGAGTCGGATTGAAAATGTTGACCACCCCTGCCTTAATTCAACAGAGGGAAACCCCACACTTTTTTATAGGGGGTGTTTGTTCAATAGCCCAATGTTCTAAAGAACCAGGACAAAATAAAAACTATTCACACTTCTCTGGTAGACTACAGACCAGCAACGGCTGTATGCATATCCAATAGCTATGTAATCCCAGTGTCCAGGTCATACATGAGACTTACCCATGTTCTGCAGCACCTTGTCCCTCTCCAGCTGTGTGTCTCTGATCTTGCTCTGCAGCATCATCAGTTTCTGTTCGTACTGCTGCTTGAGCGTGTGCAGACGCCTCTGGCTGTTCTCCAGCTCGTCGATCAGCTTCTGCTTGATGGCAATTTCACATGTAATGTTGGCCAGGTCCGCCTGGAAGTTCTCTGGTGGGGAAAGTCACATTGATTCATGTGGGTTCAAATCATAGATATACATGTCCACTAGATGTCCCTTCTATATTTCCTATTTCTACAATTAGGCCATTTTACCTTTCTCATCTGATTCCGAGTCGGAATCATCAGAGCTCTCCTCCACATCCATCTCCTCCTCTTCCTCATCGTCCTCTTCCTCGTGGTCACTCCCCTCCTGCCCCTCCTGAGAGCACAAACAAAATTAGAATAGAACACAGAATTATCCGGTGTCAGAAAAACGGGGTGGGAAAAACACACGTGTCTTGTAATTATTGCTGGGACGATAAACCGAAAATGACCGTCATTACATTCCTCTTACCGAAACATTTTGTGTATGTCGGTCATTTTGCTTCTCAACGTTCCTGTAGATTGTTCTAAAACCATTATGCGGTCAACAGTAATAGCCTTTGCATTATGTTGTTTCCTGCTATGAAAGTATCTGCCGGTCTACGTTTTGCTGTCGGCTGACTGTAGTGAGCCGTGTGGGGTTTCCCTCTGTTGAATTAAGGCTGGGGTGGTCAACATTTCCAATCCGACTCTAACGCACCGATTCAGCTAATCAAGGTCCTTATGAGCAGCAGACTAGTAGAATCAGGTGTGACAGGGCTGAAGCAAAAGCCTGCATACCCAGTAATTCTCGAGGAGGGATGGCAACCTATGATTTTTCAGCTTATTTTTATAGTTATGTTTATCACAATATTACTTTTTGTCCATATCAACCAGCTATAGCACCTCCCCAATAAATAAGTTATCGCTGGGGCCTCCCGAGTGCCGCAGCAGTCTAGGGCACTGCATCGCCGTGCTTGAGGTGTCACTACGGACCCGGGTTCGATCCCGGGCTGTATCACAACCGGCCGTGATCGGGAGTCCCATAGTGCGGCCGCATGATTTGACCTTCGCCTCCCGAGCCTTTTGGGGAGTTTGAAGATTGAAATTGGGGAGAAAAAGGGGGTAACAAAAATGTAAAAACAAAAAATGCAACAAAACAAAAAAAATCCATATCGCCCAGCTCTATCATTTGACTAATAGGTTGTCAATCATACCGTCTCAGGCTCCTCATTGGACCGCTCAGTCAGCTCTTTTTCTGTCCCATTGTCTTGGTCGTTGTCGGGGACTTCCTCCTTGACAACACTAGTAGGGAACAACAGAGGGGCAAGGTGAGACAACATTGAGCTAATGTTCAATATTATTTTTTTCTATATCTTCAAAAATAAAGTATGTTAATAAAGCTCATGATAAGGCCATTGATGGTGGATGAAAACAGAACCAATAACTTTGTTCCCATCATATCTGTCTGTCGGTGTGAGCAAATTGAAAGAAACTAGTGAACATAGGAAGAACTGAAGGAACTGAACTCAGGTTTCCCTTCTGGTCTGGCAACTGCCTGTCAAACAAAACAAAATGGTTGTTTAGAAGAAGTGAGGGATGGAAATGGCAGGGAGGTTAAGGGAGGGGGACCTGTGAACAAACCTGCCATTTTCCTCCTCTACTAACTCCTCCTCCCTCTCTCTCTCTTCCAGCAGCTGCTGGAGCCTTCAGTGAGAGGTCAAGGTCAAAGGTCACAGGTGAGAGGACAGGGGAGAGAGATGTGACAAGGAAGGAAGGAAGGAAGGAAGGAAGGAAGGAAGGAAGGAAGGAAGGAAGGAAGGAAGGAAACTAGGGAGTACAGAGAAGAGGAAGGAAAATAAGTCATAGGGAAAAATATAGAGATCACAAACTGCTACTCACCATGGCCGCACATTGTCATACAATAATAAAAAAAAAACATACATTTTTTAACAAGAAAACAAAGAATTTGGTCCTACAATTAACTATGATCACTCTTTACCTCTTCTTCTTCTTCCTCTCCTTCTTCTTGAGTTTTTCCAGGTCTTTCTTTGCCATCTCGATGATGTCGGAGGCCTCCTTCTCGGGGGCCAGGAGGGCAGGGGAGAAGGTTCCGGGGTAAAAAGACTGCCGTGAAGAGACACGGGACAGGTTCTTACGAAGGTTCTCATTCACAGATTCACTCTCCAGGAGTTTGGCTCTACGGGGAATAACAGTGAAATTTAATTAAAACGTCAGTTTCTGACATATTCCTAAAGCTCAATATTGTCTATATGCTATGATAGGTCATGTTCAGTAGGGAGAAAACACTTTGTTTTACCTCTAGGTCCTTAAGTACTGTATGCAGACAGAAAAGTATACCTGAGATCCTCAATCTCTTTGATGTAGCTCTGGATCATGTTCCCAATCTCTTCACTCCCCTCACCTGAGAACAAACAGGAAACCCTTAGCAAACACACATCTAAACTTTATTTTTATTTTTACAATGAACAGGGTCATAAGCACACCTTCACCTGCCCTGGCCAGGACCTGGTTGGCCTGGTCACTGAGGTACTGTGTGAGTCTGGCCCTCTGTGCGTCAATGGTCTCCTGCATGGCCTTGACCCTGATCCTCAGGTTGCTGTTCTCTGTCTGCAGCATGCTGTTCTCATGGAACATGTCGTTGATGCTCTCCATACCGTCCTCACCCACCATACGCTTACCCTGCCAGAGGAGAATGGGTTCAGACAGAATTATAAGTCATTAAGGGCAATTTATTTACGTCATGTCTCCGTTTCATATGGTTCGTGTTTTTCAATTGTCTCTCTCTCACCGTCCTGTACTCCATGAGTTCCATCTGTAGCCTGGCGATCTCTGTCCTGAGAGCAGAGATCTGCTGGGAGGCCTTGTCCTGGTTCACCATCACCTTGTTCTTAATGTTCCTGGCTCTGTTGGCATACTTCAGTGCATTCAGGGTCTCCATAAAGTCCCGGTCAGACGGGCTGATGCACGCTATCATCATCGTTTGGCTGAGAGAGGGGAAGGATATGGGAGGAGAAAAATGTGGATTTACAAAAGAAACACAGAGAGAAGCAATCTGTAGTTCAGATGGATATGGTTGCTTGTAGCAACTGTGTTGCAGACATCTAATAATTACTTTATCAGCTAACAAAAAGGATTTAGTTTGACAAGCACACCAACCAACTGGGACACCAACCCTGACAGAATGAGAGGGAGAAAGGCTTGACCAATTGCACACAGACCTATTTCCACCCAAGGAGTCCTGTAGAAGCCGGGTGAGTTTGGAGTCTCTGTAAGGCACATGTGTGGATCGCTTGCTTCGGTCTCCCAAAGCACTGATTACATTTCCAAGAGCAAGCTGTAGTTTGGAAGAGATGACCAAGAAATACCACACAACAAAACAGATATTGAAGGTTATTTCCAGAAACATTCTGGTTCAAGGACTCTATTTATGTCCATACTGGGCTGATATGAGTTTGAAGTAGCCACCCTTTGCACACTCTTGGCATTCTCTCAACCAGCTTCACCTGGAATGCTTTTCCAACCGTCTTGAAGGAGTTCCCACATATGCCGAGTACTTCTTGGCTGCTTTTCCTTCACTCTGCGGTCCAACTTATCCCAAACCATATCAATTGGGTTCTTGTCGGGTGATTGTGGAGACTAGGTCATCTGATGCAGCACTCTATCACTCTCCGTCTTGGTCAAATATCCCCTACACAGCCTGGAGGTGTGTTGGGTCATTGTACTATTGAAAAACAAATGATAGTCCCACAAATCCCAAACCAGAAGGGATGACGTATCGCTGCAGAATGCTGTGGTAAACATGCTGGTTAAGTGTGCCTTGAATTCTAAATAAATCACAGACAGTGTCACCAGCAAAACACCCCCACACCATCACACCTCCTCCTCCATGCTTCACGGTGGGAAACACACACGCATAGATCATCTGTTCACCTACTCTGTGTCTCACAAAGACAAAGCGGTTGGAACCAAAAATCTAAAAATTTGGACTCATCAGACTAAAGGACAGATTTCCACCTTTCTAATGTCAATTGCTCGTGTTTCTTGTAACAAGCAAGTCTCCTCTTCTTATTGGTGTCCTTTAGTAGTGGTTTCTTTGCAATTTGACCATGAAGGCATGATTAACACAGTCTCCTGATGTTGAGATGTGTCTGTTACTTAATCTTTGTGAAGCAATAATTTGGGATTCAATCTGAAGTGCAGTTAACTCAAATGAACTTATCCTTTGCAGCAGAGGTAACTCCTGGTCTTCCTTTCCTGTGGAGGTCCTAATGAGAGCCAGTTACATCACAGCGCTTGATGGTTTTTGCAACTGCACTTGAAGAAACTTTTAAAGGTCTTGAAATTTTACGCATTGACTGACCTTCATGTCTTTTGCTTTTGTCGTTTCTCTTTGCTTATTTGAGCTGTTCTTGCCATAATATGGACTTGGTCTTTTACCAAATAGGGCTATCTTCTGTATACCACCCCTACCCAACACAACAGATCGGCTCAAACGCATTAAGAAGGAAAGAAATTCCACAAATGAACTTTTAACAAGGCACACCTGTAATTTAAATGTATTCCAGGTGACTACCTCATGAAAGCTGGTTGAGAGAATGCCAAGAGTGCGCAAAGCTGTCATCAAAGGCAAAGGTTGGCTACTTTGAATACTTTTTTGGTTACTACATGATTCCATATGTGTTATTTCATAGTTTTGATGTCTTCACTAGTATTCTACAATGTAGAAAATAGTAAAAAAAATAAAGAAAAACCCTAGAATGAGTAGGTGTGTTCAAACTTTTGACTGGTACTGTAAATATTCAGACCCTTTGCTGAGACTTGAAATTGAGCTCAGCTGCATCCTGCTTCCAATTATCATACTTTAAATGTTTCTACAACTTGATTGCAGTCCACCTGTGGTAAATTCAATTGATTGGACATGATTTGGAAAGGCAAATGCCTGTCTATATTAGGTCTCAAGGTTGACAGTGCACGTCAGAGCAAAAACCAAGCCATGATAACAAATACATTTTCCATAGAGCTCAGAGACAGGATTGTGTCGAGGCACAGATCTGGGAAAGGGTACCAAAACATTTCTGCAGCATTGAAGGTCCCCAAGAGCACAGTGGCCTCCATCATTCTTAAATGGAAGAAGTTTTGAACCAACAAGACTCTTCCTAGAGCTGGCCGCCCGGTCAAACTGAGCGATCGGGGGAGAAGGGCCTTGGTCAGGGAGGTGAACAAGAGCCCGATGGTCATTCTGACAGAGCTCCAGAATTCCTCTGTGGAAATGGGAGAACTTCCAGAAGGACAACCATCTCTGCAGCACTCCACCAATCAAGCCTTTATGGTAGAGTGTCCAGACGGAAGCCATTCCTCAGTAAAATGTATATGACACGCTTGGGGTTTGACAAAAGGCACCTTAAGACTCTCAAGCCCATTAGAAACAAGATCCTCTGGTCTGATGAAACCAAGATTGAACTCTTTGGCCTGAATGCCAAGCATCACGTCTGGAGGAAACCTGGCACCATCCCTACGGTGAAGCATGGTGGTGGCAGCATCATGCTGTGGGGATGTTTTTCAGCAGCAGGGACTGGGAGACTAGTCAGGATCCAGGGAAATATGAACGATGCAAAGTATAGAAAGATACTTGATGAAAACTTGCTCCAGAGCGCTCAGGACCTCAAACTGGGGTGAAGGTTCACCTTCCAACATGACAATGACCCTAAGCACACAGCCAAGACAACGCAGGAGTGGCTTCAGGACAATTATCTGAATGTCCATGAGTGGCCCAGCCAGAGCCTGGACTTGAACCCGATTGAACATCTCTGGAGAGACCTGAAATAAGTTGTGCAGCAATGCTCCCCATCCAACCTGACAGAGCTTGAGAGGATATGCAGAGAAGAATGGGAGAACCTCCCCAAATACAGCTGTGCCAAGCTTGTAGTGTCATACCCTCGAAGACTCAAGGCTGTAATCGCTGCCAAAGGTTCTTCAACAAAGCACTGAGTAAAGGGTCTGGATAATTATGAAAGGTCATATTTCAGGTTTTTATTTTTAATAAATTAGCAAAAATGTATTATATATAGATTCTTTTTTCAAAAACTTTTTATAATAAGGCTGTAACGAAACAAAATGTGGGAAAAGTTAAGGGATCTGTATACTTTCTGAATGCACTGTATCTCAAGCTTAAAAGGATAGATTTTGATGTAGATTTTTACATTATGCTAATTAGGGGGCAGACATCAACTTTAGGGGGTTAAAGGACAAAGATGGTATATTCCTATATTGCACACATTTTTACCAGAGCCGTTTTGAACAGATTCTTATTGCGAGGGCTCTCCAACCTTGTTCCTGGAGAGGTACCATCCTATAGGTTTTCGCCAAACCCTAATCTAGCGTACCTGATTCTAATAATTAGCTGGTTGATAAGCTGAATCAGGTTAGTTACAAGTGGGGTTGGAGTGAAAACCTACAGGAGTGTAGTTCTCCAGGAACAGGGTTGGATAGACCTGCTAGTGTATTAGGGAATAGGGTGGGTCAAAATGTGTATACTACTATAAGGAATACGGTCCATTTCGGACACAACCAGTGTCTCACCAGTCCACAGTTGATGGAGATTCCCTCCTTAGCTCGGTCTCCGGTCGCCCCTGTTCTCTTCAGTCTCTCTGACCCGGCTAGGTCCACAAAGTGAAACTTGGCCGTCAGTGTCTCATACTCTTCCATCTCTGAGTTGCCGTTAGCAACCTTGTTGTCCGTCTCGTTGTTGTCCTGCTGTGAGTTGGGAAAAAAATCCAGATCGATGCCTTTGTGTCAGTACCGTTATTCAAAAGCATTGTCCCTGTCATTAATGTAGCATAAAATAGAATGTCAGTAGCCTACCATAAACAGTAGCCTACAATAATGTCAGTACCGTAATAAGAGTCATTTCTATATACAGTATGTCATTTATGTAACCTAGCACAATATGACATGATAGCATAGGAGTGGCTATATATCATTTCTGTAACATCAAGGTTAGGAGTAATTTCAGTCACTGTCATAACATATAACATGCTCATAACAAGTGGCAGGAGTCACATCACAGTAACAAAAGGGTAGATACGGAATTAGATAGGAGTTGGCAAGAGAGCACAAAAGGACTGGCACTAAGGCTAGGAATAAGCTGCTCGTGTACGTACATTGTCGGATGCACAGACTCTGACTTGGCACAGGTGAATGGTGAAGATGGCATGAGAACGGGAGCTCTGGACATTCATCTGGGTGCTGGCCGTGGTACGACATAGAGCACCCAGCTTCAGACACTGCATCATCTGAGAGAGGAGAAAGAAATTGGACATCACTGTGTTATCACTGTGCAAATGATCATTTTACAGTTTATTTCATGTTTTTACTTTCCTATATTGGATATACATACAGACATACACATTTCTCCTGGACCCCCGGACCACATATCCCAACACATACAACATAGTGTATAGCATACGCGCTCAAGCATACACGCATGTACGTACATTATTGATGCGAGGGTTGACTCATAACCCGCAGTCCCTGCGGACGGGTTTAGGATCATTAAACATTGTGTGGCTGAAGGGAGGGTGGGTGGCGGGCGGGTTGAATAAAGAAAAACAGTTCCTTAAAAAAATCCATAAATGTATTATTATTGTGCAATTTATAGAGTCTACATTTGGGTTTTTATTTCACTATTTTCAACTATCTGGCACCATATTAGTGCATAAACCTAAGCTTTAGGGCTTAAGTGTTCGCACGCCAAATTGCCTACACAGCCAATCGCCAAAGAATGCTTTTGGTAACGGGAAGAAAGAGTTAACATCATTCTCCGGAGGCAAAAAGGACATTGTCGAAGTTTAATTCAATAAGACAAAAGCTACAAATGAAAGGTTGAAAATAAAGAGAAGGGATAGCCAGAAAAGTAATGTTTGGAAAAGATTTGTGGTAAAAGCGGACAATGGCAGTGCCGGCTATGTTATGTGTGACGATTGTGAGGTGCTATACAAATTCGACAGTCACAAGACGGGACTTCAAATATGCCTATGGCATGTCAAGGGAACTGTAGCCTACTGTTTAGTGTTACATGGAAACTGAAATCTGTATGACTAACCAGAATAACCTATAGATTTTTTGGCAAACTAAAAAAGTCCTCTGATAATATTAGTCTCACGCAAATTGACATCCCTGTGTTTTGAGAGAAATGTATGAGTGTGACAGATGTTGCTCGAAGTTTGATTCGATAAATTAAACAAAGTGCTGAGCATAGGCTATATAGAGTGCATTCGGAAAGTACTCAGACCCCTTGAACTTTGCTACATTTTGTTACGTTACACCATTATTCTAAAAGTGTTTACAGTGCCTTGCGAAAGTATTCGGCCCCCTTGAACTTTGCAACCTTTTGCCACATTTCAGGCTTCAAACATAAAGATATAAAACTGTATTTTTTTGTGAAGAATCAACAACAAGTGGGACACAATCATGAAGTGGAACGACATTTATTGGATATTTCAAACTTTTTTAACAAATCAAAAACTGAAAAATTGGGCGTGCAAAATTATTCAGCCCCCTTTACTTTCAGTGCAGCAAACTCTCTCCAGAAGTTCAGTGAGGATCTCTGAATGATCCAATGTTGACCTAAATGACTAATGATGATAAATACAATCCACCTGTGTGTAATCAAGTCTCCGTATAAATGCACCTGCACTGTGATAGTCTCAGAGGACCGTTAAAAGCGCAGAGAGCATCATGAAGAACAAGGAACACACCAGACAGGTCCGAGATACTGTTGTGAAGAAGTTTAAAGCCAGATTTGGATACAAAAAGATTTCCCAAGCTTTAAACATCCCAAGGAGAACTGTGCAAACAATAATATTGAAATGGAAGAAGTATCAGACCACTGCAAATCTACCAAGACCTGGCCGTCCCTCTAAACTTTCAGCTCATACAAGGAGAAGACTGATCAGAGATGCAGCCAAGAGGCCCATGATCACTCTGGATGAACTGCAGAGATCTACAGCTGAGGTGGGAGACTCTGTCCATAGGACAACAATCAGTCGTATATTGCACAAATCTGGCCTTTATGGAAGAGTGACAAGAAGAAAGACATTTCTTAAAGATATCCATAAAAAGTGTCGATAAAGTTTGCCACAAGCCACCTGGGAGACACACCAAACATGTGGAAGAAGGTGCTCTGGTCAGATGAAACCAAAATTGAACTTTTTGGCAACAATGCAAGACGTTATGTTTGGCGTAAAAGCAACACAGCTCATCACCCTGAATACACCATCCCCACTGTCAAACATGGTGGTGGCAGCATCATGGTTTGGGCCTGCTTTTCTTCAGCAGGGACAGGGAAGATGGTTAAAATTGATGGGAAGATGGACGGATCCAAATACAGGACCATTCTGGAAGAAAACCTGATGGAGTCTGCAAAAGACCTGAGACTGGACGGAGATTTGTCTTCCAACAAGACAATGATCCAAAACAGAAAACAAAATCTACAATGGAATGGTTCAAAAATAAACATATCCAGGTGTTAGAATGGCCAAGTCAAAGTCCAGACCTGAATCCAATCGAGAATCTGTGGAAAGAACTGAAAACTGCTGTTCACAAATCCTCTCCATCCAACCTCACTGAGCTCGAGCTGTTTTGCAAGGAGGAATGGGAAAAAATGTCAGTCTCTCGATGTGCAAAACTGATAGAGACATACCCCAAACGACTTACAGCTGTAATCGCAGCAAAAGGTGGCGCTACAAAGTATTAACTTAAGGGGGCTGAATAATTCTGCACGCCCAATTTTTCAGTTTTTGATTTGTTAAAAAAGTTTGAAATATCCAATAAATGTCGTTCCACTTCATGATTGTGTCCCACTTGTTGTTGATTCTTCACAAAAAAATACAGTTTTATATCTTTATGTTTGAAGCCTGAAATGTGGCAAAAGGTCGCAAAGTTCAAGGGGGCCGAATACTTTCGCAAGGCACTGTAAATTGCCTTTTTCCGCTCGTCAATCTACACACAATGCCCCATAATGACAAAGCAAAAAACGTTTTTTTTACATATATTAAAAATAAAAATGGAAATATCACATTTACATAAGTATTCAGACCCTTTACTTAGTACTTAGTTGACGCACCTTTGGCACTGATTACAGCCTCGAGTCTTCTTGGGTATGATGCTACAAGCTTGGCACACCTGTATTTGGGGAGGTTCTCCCATTCTTCTCTGCAGATCTTCTCAAGCTCTGTCAGGTTGGATGGGGAGTGTCGCTGCACAGCTATTTTCAGGTCTCTCCACAGATGTTACATTGGGTTCAAGTCCAGGCTCTCGCTGGGCCACTCATGGACATTCAGAGACTTGTCGCGAAGCCACTCCTGCGTTGTCTTGGCTGTGTGCTTAGGGTCGGTGTCCTGTTGGAAGGGGAACCTTTGCCCCCAGTCTAAGGTCCTGAGCGCTCTAACAGCTTTTCATCAAGGATCTCTCTGTACTTTGCTCCGTTCATCTTTCTCCTTGATCATGACTAGTCTCCAAATCCCTGCCGCTGAAAAACATACCCACACCATGATGATGCCACCAACACGCTTCACCCTAGGGATGGTGATAGGTTTCCTCCAGGCATTCAGGCCAAAGAGATCAATCTTGATTTCATCAGACCAGAGAATCTTGTTTCTCATGGTCTGAGAGTCCTTTAGGTGCATTTTGTCAAATTCCAAGCGGGATGTCATGTGCCTTTGACTGAGGAGAGGCTTCCGTCTGGCCACTCTACCATAAAGGCCTGATTGGTGGAGTGCTACAGAGATGGTTGTCCTTCTGGAAGGTTCTCCCATCTCCACAGAGGAACTCTGGAGCTCTGGCAGAGTGACCATCGTGTTCTTGGTCACCTCCCTGACCAAGGCCCTTCTCCCCCGATTGCTCAGTTTGGCCGGGCGGCCAGCTCTAGGAAGAATCTTCGATGTGCCAACCTTCCTCCATTTAAGAACGATGGAGCCCACTGTGTTCTTCGGGACTTTCAATGCTGCAGAAAGTTATGGTACCCTTCCCCAGATCTGTGCCTCGACAAAATCCTGTCTCAGAGCTCTACGGACAATTCCTTCAACCTCATGGCTTGGTTTTTGCTCTAACGTGTACTGTCAACTGTGGGACCTTGTATAGACAGGCGTGTGCCTTTCCAAATCATGTCCAATCAATTGAATTTACCACAGGTGGACTCCAATCAAGTTGTAGAAACATCTCAAGGATGATCAATGGAAACAGGTTTCACCTGAGTTCAATTCGAGTCTCATAGCAAAGGGTCTGAATACTTATGTAAATAAGGTATATATTTTTTTTACATTTCTAAAAACCTGTTTTTGCTTTGTCATTATGGGGTAATGTGTGTAGATTGATGAGGAAAAAAATCGAGTTAATCTATTTTATATTAAGGCTGTTATATTAAGGCTGTAACGTAACAAAATGTGGAAAAATGGAAGGGGTCTGAATAGTTTCCGAATGCACTGTATGAAGGGCCTATACTGTATATATCAACTTTCACAGTAAATGCTTTTGTTAATACGTTTTGTACGAATGAATTGAACATTGCCAAATCATCATTAAGAAATATTGCGCCTATTTATATTGAGCTATTTAACTTTCTCATTCACAGCCTTAAAACACATATCAAGTGCAAGTTCGCTGTTTAGCTCTCATCTGAAGGCTGGGGGGGAATTTAGGACATATTCCACTGTGGATCGCTAAAATATCCTAATGATTATGATGACACTGTCTCAATTCAAATATTATGGCGACACTATACCAAAGATGGCTTGGTACGATTTAGAAACCTGTGAACCAAGCTCGAGTTATCATTGGAACATGTTATTGCCTGGACTTACATATCTTCACACCTAGAAAAAAAACTCCAGGTTTCTGTCATAACTGTCAATCAACTTTTTATATATTTTTATACATTTATTTATACATATATATATATATATATATATATATATATATATATATATATATATATATATATATATATATATATATATATATATATATATAAATTACAGGGGGCAGTTTGGAACAAACGGATCCCGTCCGAATTGTCCTCTGGAATAACAGACATTCTGGGGTAATAAATACACGACCAACTAGTCCTGAGTGAATAGGGCTATGGCCTTAATAATAACTCCTGCAGAATTAAGCATTTCTTGCAGTACAATAATACACTAAGTGTAGGCAATATTTGGACTTGGGAACAGGAGTGGAGAAATATGATTTCTTTCTGCATCTTGAGAGAATGCAATGCTCAGTTAGTATGATCGATAGAGGTCCTGTCTTCATCCTAAAAGCATCATAAAAGCTGGTAGTATTTCAACCAGATAAAATATGCATCGATGCCGAACTGAAATCTTATCAGAAACGCACGTTGGGTCGTTTTCACAGCTTTCTTTTTCCTTACAACCGGTCAAAGTGATGTCATTTGGACATTTTGCAGAGAAAATCTTTCCTGTTTTTTTTTTTTTTTTGCTTTATTGTATTTTCTCCCCAGTCGCTAAACATCTTTGCTCCGAGAAAGATGACACAGAGAAAACGTTTCTGATATCAACTAGATTGAAGCAGTCATTCTATCGATCTATTACATTATTCTGTTGAGCAAGGGTTTATTTAGTCTTCTAGGGCAACATATAATGACAAACGAGAAGCTACATGTATTTAATTATAGACAAGTAGACTAACAAATAGCCTCCCAAAATGTCAGAAATTATAAGCAGAGACATATCATATCTAAATCATGCAAAGCAAAATCCAGCAACACCGTGTCAAAAAATCGTTCTGGAGTCTTTGACTGTAGCCTATAGCACATTTTCTATATTTGCGGGTAAGGGCCTCCGACTTTCACTTTATCACATATAGTCAGGCGGTTGCGGCTGGGTTATTCGCAGTTGCATGCGGGTGTGGGTAAACAAACAGCTGACCTGCGCATCTCTAACGTACATACCTCTGCCTCGGAGGCTACAGTCCGTGTGGTCACCCCCACTGTGTAGATTCCTCCATTAGCATCCTCGTGGATCTTAATGTGGGATTTCTGCGTCCGAGCCTCCAGGTCCCTCGTAGAGTCAAACAGATCCAGCACCTCCTCATTGTAAAGCTAAACAAGGACACAGCCAGAAACACAAAATATTACAGTCGTATTTGTTACCGTGGTAATTGAGCACTGTGAAATTCCATGAAAATATCAAAAGGTTCTGATAGTTTGTATCCTATTCCAGTTCTGATATCACACTGATGCAAGACCATATATCTGATTACGTCAGACTGAAAGAGAGAGAGAGTTAGCAACATGAGTAGGACTGTCTGACTCAGTCTGAACAATGTTAAACAGCAGAGGACTCTCAAGAGTCTAAACTGTGAGACAGACTCCATATCAAAATACCTTATCTAACACACACACCTACAACAGAGATGTTTCTATAGAATGTAACAGGCTTTGCCACCACTCCCCTTCTCTATGGTGTGACCTCTACGAAAGGCTTTTCTACCAAAGTAACTTGGCTTTGTGCTGGTGCCCAAGGTCCAGAGCAGTATATCTAAATGCAAGGCTCTGCCAATGTCCTAGTTTGATGAACGTGGGTGAATAACAGGTAAATGACTTAGTGCATTCAGAAAGTATTCAGACTCCTTCACTTTTCTCCACATATCGTTACGTTTCAGCCCTATTCTAAAATGAATTAAATAAACATTTTCCTCATCAATCTACAGAAAATGATTGGACACGATTTGGAAAGGCACATTATACAGTGGGGCAAAAAAGTATTTAGTCAGCCACCAATTGTGCAAGTTCTCCCACTTAAAAATATGAGATAGGCCTGTAATTTTCATCATAGGTACACTTCAACTATGACAGACAAAATGAGAGAAAAAAAATCCAGAAAATCACATTGTAGGATTGTTAATGAATTTATTTGCAAATTATGGTGGAAAATAAGGTCAATATTTGGTCAATAACGAAAGTTTATCTCAATACTTTGTTATATACCCTTTGTTGGCAATGACAGAGGTCAAACGTTTTCTGTAAGTCTTCACAAGGTTTTCACACACTGTTGCTGGTATTTTGGCCCATTCCTCCATGCAGATCTCCTCTAGAACAGTGATGTTTTGGGGCTGTTGCTGGGCAACACGGACTTTCAACTCCCTCCAAAGATTTTCTATGGGGTTGAGATCTGGAGACTGGCTAGGCCACTCCAGGACCTTGAAATGCTTCTTACAAAGCCACTCCTTCGTTGCCCGGGCGGTGTGTTTGGGATCATTGTCATGCTGAAAGACCCAGCCACGCACGGTTCATCTTCAATGCCCTTGCTGATGGAGGTTTTCACTCAAAATCTCACGATTCATGGCCCCATTCATTCTTTCCTTTACACGGATCAGTCGTCCTGGTCCCTTTGCAGAGAAACAGCCCCAAAGCATGATGTTTCCACCCCCATTGTTTCACAGTAAACATGGTGTTCTTTGGATGCAACTCAGCATGCTTGTCCTCCAAACACGACGAGTTGAGTTTTTACCAAAAAGTTATATTTTGGTTTCATCTGACCATATGACATCCTCCCAATCTTCTTCTGGATCATCCAAATGCTTTCTAGCAAACTTCAGACGGGCCTGGATATGTACTGGCTTAAGCAGGGGGACACGTCTGGCACTGCAGGATATGAGTCCCTGGCGGCGTAGTGTGTTACTGATGGTAGGCTTTGTTACTTTGGTCCCAGCTCTCTGCAGGTCATTCACTAGGATCCCCCGTGTGGTTCTGAGATTTTTGATCACCGTTCTTGTGATCATTTTGACCCCACGGGGTGAGATCTTGCAAGGAGCCCCAGATCGAGGGAGATTATCAGTGGTCTTGTATGTCTTCCATTTCCTAATAATTGCTCCCACAGTTGATTTCTTCAAACCAAGCCGCTTACCTATTGCAGATTCAGTCTTCCCAGCCTGGTGCAGGTCTACAATTTTGTTTCTGGTGTCCTTTGACAGCTCTTTGGTCCTGGCCATAGTGGAGTTTGGAGTGTGACTGTTTGAGGTTGTGGACAGGTGTCTTTTATACTGATGACAAGTTCAAACAGGTGCGATTAATACAGATAACGAGTGGAGGACAGAGGAGCCTCTTAAAGAAGAAGTTACAGGTCTGTGAGAGCCAGAAATCTTGCTTGTTTGTAGGTGACCAAATACTTATTTACCATAATTTTTCTGATTTTTTTTCTCTCATTTTGTCTGTCATAGTTGAAGTGTACCTATGATGAAAATTACAGGCCTCTCCCATCTTTTTAAGTGGGAGAACTTGCACAATTGGTGGCTGACTAAATACTTTTTTTGCCCCACAGTATATAAGTTTCCACAGTTGACAGTGCACGTCAGAGCAAAAACCAAGCCATGAGGTCGACGCAATTGTCCCTAGAACTCAGAGACAGAATTGTGTCGAGACACAGATCTGGGGAAGAGCACCAAAACATGTCTGCAGGATTGAAGGTTGTCAATAACACGGTGGCCCCCATCATTCTTAAATGGAAGAGGTTAGGAACCACCAAGACTCTTTCTAGAGCTGGCCGCACGGCCAAACTGAGCAATCGGGGGAGAAGGGCCTTGGTCAGTGAGGTGACGAAGGGCTTTGGTCAGTGAGGTGACGAAGAACCCGAAGGACTCTCAGACCAAGAAACAAGATTCTCTGGTCTGATGAAACCAAGATTGAACTCTTTGGCCTGAATGCCAAGCGTTATGTCTGGAGGAAACCTGGCACCATCCCTACTGTGAAGCATGATGGTGGCATATGTTTTTCAGCGGCAGGGTCTGGGATACTAGTCAGGATCAAGGGAAAGATGAACGGAGCAAAGTACAGACAGATCCTTGATGAAAACCTGCTCCAGAGTGCTCAGGACCTCAGACTGGGGAGAAGATTCACCTTCCAACAGGACAATGACCCTAAGCACACAGCCAAGACAATGCAGGAGTGGCTTCGGGACAAGTCTCTGAATGTCCATGAGTGGCCCAGCGAGAGCCTGGATTTGAACCTGATCTAACATCTCTGGAGAGACCTGAAAATAGCTGTGCAGCAACGCTCCCAATCCAACCTGACAGAGCTTGAGAAGATCTGCAGAGAAGAATAGGAGAACTCGAGGCTGTAATCGGTGCCAAAGGTGCATCAACAAAGTACTAAGTAAAGGGTCTGTATACTTTTGTAAATGTGATATTTTAAAAACAAAAAACTGAAATATGTGCAAAAATGTCAAAAAATGTTTTTAGGAGAAGGCTGTAACGTAATAACATCTGGAAAAAGTCAAGGGGTCTGAATACTTTCGAAATGCACTCTATTTATTATGGTTGTTTTGTTGGAAGTCCTGTTGCATGTCGAGTTACATGCTGTTTACATGTTATTGGTAGACCACTCAAATGAAGTTGTTACCCATTTATTTAATCATTCACATCTCTGGTTCTAAGAAGAGGCCAAGTCCGGGCTCTGGCTGGGGGTAAATCTAAGACGCAAACAAAACCTCTCCCATCTGTTTTCCTATGGATTAATGTAGAGTATACGTTTTAAAGACGCTAATTCCTAATACTGTAATGTCAAAATATGTAGACATTTTAAATCGCTGGCAAGATTAAAGTCTTAAAGAATCAAAGTCTTAAAGGACAATTTTGCTTTTGTTCACAACCTAATCTCTATTTTTGTTATAGAAGGGTCCAGACACTTTTTTGTGATTTCACTTGGTTTTGAAAAAACATGAACAAATGTTCCAAAAACACCCAAATACATATTTTTAGAAATGGAAAAGCTCTCAGTATAGTGATGCAGGTCTTTAGATGTTGTACACAAAATTGTGTCAATCCAAACTTTATTCACACGTTATATTCCATTTTGTTGCGACTCGAGCGATTACCTCTACGTATGACAGCAGACTACATGGACAATGGAATAGCTGGATAGGGGAAACAGCTTGAGTCGCACAAAATGGAATATAATGTGTATACATTTCAGAATGTCACAATTTCTAATCACCTGCATCACTATACTGAGAGCTTTTCCATTTCTAAAACAACGTATTTGGGTGCCACCGTACTGCACAACGAGGATAAGGAAGTGAATCGCGGGCTGGGGTAAGTTAAAAAAAATAAATTATAATAATAAAATTAAAATGGTCTGTACCCTTCTATAACATGCCATTTACATACAAAATAGAGATTTGGTTTTAACTTCTAACTTCTCCTTTAAGGCCCTTTGTTTGTGCTGAAATTCCATATGTTTTAGTATGTTTTAAAGCCCTTCGTGCTGAAATTCCATGTGTTTTAGTACGTTTTAGTAGAATGGACATTCCCATTCACTGTTCTGAGGCGGCTGGACTGGCGGCCATATTGGATGTGTTTTTTTCATTGCTTCCATTATTGGGTAGCCATGTCCTTTCTACTAACTCTTTTTCTATGACAGATACAGTATATTACTCTGTCATAAATGAGTAGACTCATTCTGTCCACGTGGCCTCTGTCTGTCAGTATAACAAGCAAACACAACCTTTCAGTCACTTAGTATTAACCCTTGCCACCCGAACCGTGACCCTAACAGCCCTGCTCCCGCCCTCTGACAGCTGTCCACAGTCAACAGTCCAAGTAATTTTTATGTAACGTCAGGAGACCAGAGATCGGAGCTAGTTAAATTGTCAAGTGTCAACACATAGGCTACATAAGCTTGGCATGGGCGTACAGTATAATGGCTAGTCATGTATTATTCCACATAATCCTGTGTTGGAGAGTGGGGGGTATGTCCCTGTCCCTTTCCCAATCTCTTAAGGCCAGGCACCACAGGCAACATTTTTGATTTTGCAACTATAACTTCCATACTTTCAAAAAATGTATAAATAAATCGGCAATACTTTATTTGTATCATTTTTAGCCCAACTCCATCAACCACACCTACCATAAATGTCGTTCTTGTTAGCATGTTTCATGTAGAATTTCAACTGCTATTTTTAAAACTCTCCATGTTGAATTATCATTCAAAGCTTGTTTTCTGGAGCATATCATGAGCTAGTCCATATATGGCTATATCCTTTGTAAACATAGTGCTTCGTGTTAATTTGTAATTTCCTGAAATCCAATTGGTTACTGGCATTTAAAGGCCCTTTCCACCAACCTGATTGGTGAAAATGCCTCATCTCCCGCGAAGAATCCATGTAGAGAGACAAAATGAGAACATCTCGAAGAATATACCTACAGTATGTGAGTAAAAATAGGTGATCTCAGTTAGCCAAAGTGAAAAATGCAGTGAATGAAAGATAAAATTAGCCTTACACGGAACCCAAACCGGCTGCGAGCATGCGCCATCGTGCATACATTTATTTTGTCCGCCCACACCAAACGCAATCACGACACGCAGGTTAAAATATCAAAACAAACTCTGAACCAATTATATTAATTTGGGGACAGGTCGAAAAGCATTGAAACATTTATGGCAATTTAGCTAGTTAGCTTGCACTTGCTAGATAATTTGTCCTATTTAGCTAGCTAACTGTTGCTAGCTAATTTGTCCTGGGATATAAACATTGAGTTGTTATTTTACCTGAAATGCACAAGGTCCTCTACTCTGCCAATTAATCCACACATAAAATGGTCAACCAAATCGTTTCTAGTCATTTCTCTTCCTTCCAGGCTTTTTCTTCTCTTGACTTTATATTGCGATTGGCAACTTCCATAAATTAGGTGCATTACCGCCACTGACCTCGTTCGTCTTTCAGTCACCCACGTGGGTATAACCAATGAGAAGATGGCACGTGGGTAGAAAAGATTTCTCTGCTCGCGGTGTGGTCAGCCTGTCAGATTAGCCTTACCGTCCGATCGAGGCAGTACAGGTAGAGGAGGAAAAAGGAGGTAGCGCAGCAGCGCGTAAGAGACCCAAATTAATTGAGATGAAGATGACAACTTGCAGCGACCAACCAGACAGCAGCCAGCCAACAGTGGCTTTTATTCCACATGTCATAAATAAACCAATTTGTACATGATTTGATTTGCCCTAAGTGTCTAAACACTGGACTGAAATCACCATAGACCCCACCAACCAGGGATTCTGTAAGTCTGTCATGATAGACTGTGCAAACTGTGAAGGTGATGGTGATGAATTTAGGAGAGTTTACAC
Source organism: Oncorhynchus mykiss (assembly GCF_057628025.1). Lineage (NCBI taxonomy): Eukaryota > Metazoa > Chordata > Actinopteri > Salmoniformes > Salmonidae > Oncorhynchus > Oncorhynchus mykiss. The sequence continues at coordinate 52,504,533 of NC_143022.1, read as the reverse complement.
TTCCTCCCGGCTGCAGGAGTGCTCCAGGGGAGATGCCACATCTTTCACATTTGATATAAATGTGAGGATGGCTCTTCTAGCCAACAAATTTGGACTTGGATATGCAGCTCATTCCTTCCTTGCGTCTCAGCTCATATCAGAGACATGACAGGAGAGTGACAGGTAAATAAAAAGGGAGAGTTGCCCATTATTGTCAGGTGACTTGCTGTGTATAAATTAGACTTATTTCCTTGCTCCAGCAAATGTATTCAAAGTGAATAAAACAGAGTGATGGGAAAACATAACTATGCAATGAGACTGTCACATAGCCCCCCCCCCCCCCCCACACTGCAGTTGCAGAGATTCAGAGAGGGCTACAGTCTGGTGAGTGCTGCAAAGATAATTAGATGAGCATACGCAGATATAGACCCAGACATAGCAGAGTTGCTGAAGGAGGATGAGGATGCCATCATAGACATGCATGTATCCTTTGATGGCACTTTGCACAAGAGAGGATAACATGTCCAACTACGGGATAGGTGTGTGCGAGCCCTAGAAAATGATGAAAATCCACCCCGTCACAAAGGCCATACAATTTTTAATAGAGAGGTTGCACAGAAAATGGTACTTGTATATCATAGGATGTCAAATGATAATCTCCTCAAAAGAATGTAGCACGGAGGAACCCAGAATGCAAATGAATGTCTGAACTCAATGCCCCCAACCTGTCTTTGTGGGCAAAAGCCGCATTAACGGGAGAAGCCAGTAATTGCAGTAGCCACGTTCAATGAGGGAGCAACTGCTATATCAAATGTGATGATCACATTGTGGCTTGACAGCACTCTAGTGACACTGGAAGCAATCAGAGAGGAGGATGTGAGAGCTGATGCTGCTTCAATGGAGTGTGCCAAGCGTAGGCGCAGGTGCTATGACACAGTCAACAAAGTCAAGCGGCACCAGCAACAACTCAGAGGGCCTTACATATAGGGCAGGCATAGCTGACTCATGTTCTGCGCATTTCAACAGCCATACAAAGTCCTTGTGTGTGACAAATTGAGCAATGTGATATGAGAATTTGCCCAACAGACCAGTATTCAAATGATATGCTCTATTGCTTGAAACAAATGTATTAAATGTGCTAATGTATTTTTAAAAGGTATATTTGATGTTTAAATATCAGTTTAGAAGTGATATATGAATAAGAGTTTAATTCATGTGACAAATGGTCATATTTATGGAAAGTACATTTTAATAATATTAGCCTATCTTTATCGGAGATTTAGCGGCCATTCATTTTTGTCAGTCTTCAAAAGGATGTATATTCACATTATTTTACACACAGGTTCTTAGGTCTTATAGTTAGATTTGTACAGAGTTTTTTTTATATCTTGTGTCATTTTGATTTTAAATGTCATTTTATTGTGTAAATATATGCAAAATATGCATCAGCCATACATGTGAAGTGTTTCTTAAATAATTTCATGAAATTACAATATTTTGATAAACTGATCAGTAAAAGTGTGACCATTGAGTGTCTAATAAAAATAAAACAAAAACATTCTGCCTTGAAGCAATGTGTTGAAAAACGTATTCTCGTAATATGCAAATTAGCACATATTTAAGGAGGGTTTGCATCATTTGCACATTTACATTTTTAAATAACTAAAACCTGTAATACAATAATATATTGTATTTATGTATACTTTCAACTGGTAAAGTTTCAGTCTGATGAGAGTAAAGAAAAAAAACTATTAGCCTGTGGTGCCTGGCCTTAAATAATATGTCACCCTATAAAATATTTCCATGTGTATATTTCCACATACAGTTGAAGTCGGAAGCTTACATACACTTAGGATGGAGTCATTAAAACTCATTTTTCAACAACTCCACACATTTCTTGTTAACAAACTATAGTTTTGGCAAGTCGGTTAGGACATCTACTTTGTACATGACACAAGTAATTTTTCCAACAATTGCTTACAGACAGATTATTTCACTTATAACTAACTCACTGTATCACAATTCCAGTGGGTCAGAAGTTTACATGCTCTAAGTTGATTGTGCCTTTAAACAGCTTGGAAAATTCCAGAAAATTATGCTATGGCTTTAGAAGATTCTGATAGGCTAATTGACATCAGCCAAGACCTCAGAAAAAGATTATAGACCTCCTCAAGTCTGGTTTCTTCCTTGGGAGCAATATCCAAACGCCTGAAGGTACCACATTCATCTGTACAAACAATAGTACGCAAGTATAAACACCATGAGACCACACAGCCGTCATACCGCTCAGGAAGAAGACGTGTTCTGTCTCCTTGAGATGAACGAACTTTGGTGCAAAAAGTGCAAATCAATCCCAGAACAACAGCAAAGGACCTTGTGAAGATGCTGGAGGAAACAGGTACAAAAGTATCTATATCCCCAGTAAAACAAGTCCTACTGTATATCGACATAACCTGAAAGGTCGCTCAGCAAGGAAGAAGGCAAGGAAGAAGGCACTGCTCCAAAACCGCCATAAAAAAGCCAGACTACAGTTTGCAACTGCACATGGGGAAAAAGATTGTACTTTTTGGAGAAATGTCCTCTGGTCTGGTGAAACAAAAATAGAACTGTTTGGCCATAATGACCATCATTATGTTTGGAGACTAAGGGAGAGGCTTGAGAGCCGAAGAACACCATCCCAACCGTGAAGCACAGGGGTGGCAGCATCATGTTGTGGGGGTGCTATGCTGCAGGAAGGACTGGTGCACTTCACAAAATAGATGGCATCTTGAGGAGGAAAATTATGTGGATATATTGAAGCAACATCTCAAGATATCAGTCAGGAAGTTAAAGCTTGGTCGCAAATGGGTCTTCCAAATGGACAATGACCCCAAGCATACTTCCAAAGTTGTGGCAAAAAGGACAACAAAGTCAAGGTATTGGAGTGGCCATCACAAAGCTTTGACCTCAATCCTATAGAAAATGTCTGGGAAGAACTGAAAAAGCGTGTGCGAGCAAGGAGGCCTACAAATCTGACTCAGTTACACCAGCTCTGTCAGGAGGAATGGGCCAAAATTCACCCAACTTATTGTGGGAAGCTTGTGGAAGGCTACCCGAAACGTTTGACCCAAGTTAGACAATTTAAAGGCAATGCTACCAAATACTAATTGAGTGTATGTAAACTTTAACCCACTGGGAATGTGATGAAAGAAATAAAAGCTGAAATAAATAATTATCTCTACTATTATTCTGACATTTCATATTCTTAAAATAAAGTGCTGATCCAAACTGACCTAAGACAGGAAATTTTTACTAGGATTAAATGTCAGGAATTGTGAAAAACTGAGTTTAAATGCATTTGGCTAAGGTGTATGTAAACTTCCGACTTCAACTGTATATTCCCTGCCCAAGTCTCTGTCTCCTTTTTGACGCCGTAGTCCATACCTCCAGGAACTGTGCGTTGATCTTGAACTCAGGCATGGGACGTCCCTGCTCTTTAGCAGCCTGCTGGCGCTGCTCGATGCCCCTGAAGAGGTGGGTGACTGCCCGGGGAATAATGCCCAGCTCCTCCTCCCCGATGTTCACGTCAAACCCTGTACCCATGGTGTACGTCTTACCTGACCCCGTCTATAGGAGGAGGAAGAGGACGAGGAGGATGATGATAAGACAGCAGTGGAGAGGAAAGATGAAGAGAAGGGTGAGAGGGAGATAGGATAAAGCGGGGAGGATGAAGAGGGGGAAAAAGATAAGGATTAGGAAAGGATGGGGTGGGGATGAGTATGGAGAGAGAGAGAAAACAAGTTTAATTTATTTCACATAGTGAATTTATTGAAGTTTAATTTACATCTGTTGTGTTTGTATTCCAGTGAAAAGAACCCTCTGATTACTGGGTCAGACTGTGGGGAAAGTGTTGAAGCTGGATTAGTAAATCCCAGTACAGACTAGACAGACACATACTCTACCAAATGTCCTCTACAGTCTGAGTAAATACACAGGGACAAACTGAACAGTGCTGGGCTTGGTCAAACCGGGCTACCTAGAGCCTGGGTCAACCACTGTAGCTACTGTACATACAGTGTGGATGACATACAAATAGGTTACCATCAATGCAGGAATGGAAGGGGGAAGATGAGCTTATATAAAAAAATGTATGGATATCTTAGATGTGTGTGTGTGTGGCTACTAACCGCTTAAGACCCCACACCATTTAAATCCCCCTCCCATCAAACAGACTTAGTTCTAGACAGCCCCTACTATTGGAGAAAAAGGCTCAGTTGCCAAGGCAACCGGGGTGAAGGGGAGAGAAGCCCAAATGTCAATGCAATTTCCATTGCTACAGAGTCAGACTGCCAGGAAAAGGAAAGAGGCAGCTTGAGAAGAGTATGAATTGGTTAATTGGTAGGAAACGAGAGGGAGAGGGATGGAGGGGTTGCTTTGGTGGTGTTACTATACATAGAATTGTGCTTTATGATGGTTTGCAATGACAGAAGCATCGCCAGTACTCTCAGAAACCTTTTGTAAAAACTATACAAGCACTCCAAGAGCTAATAAGTATTACGGAGGGGGTCCGTGAGTTTTCAGGACCTCACAAACACATGTGTAAGGCAGGATTATGATATCAGTTCAGTCTTTGACTAGTGATCCAACATAAGCTTTTGCATTACACAAATAACCCCAATAACTAATAACTATAACCCCAATAACTACAAACTAGGGGAATATGGGACAACTGCTATAGCTTACTGCTATAGCCCAGAGTTGTTCCTGGCCACATGACCTGGCCTATGGAAATATCAACAGGTTACACGAAAATATCCCCCAAAGGACCAAACGGCCATGCAGTCAGAACAATCAACCAAGGTCAGTTGAGAAGTCTTTGAGGGCCATCGTGTAGACTTGCCTGGCCGTAGGCAAAGATGGTGGCGTTGTATCCTTCGAAGCAGCCCTCGATCAGTTTCTCAGTGCAGTCAGCATAGATGCTGTCCTGACAGGAGTCCATGTCGAACACATAGTCGTATGTAAACGCCTTGTCTTTACCCAGCATCACCTGGGGCTCCCCAGGGGTCACAAACGTACAGATGTGACATCCCTCAATCTTCTCCCGTGCCAGTTGAGGACGGATCCTGGTGGAGATAGGGAGGGGGAAAGAGAGAGAGAGAGAGAGAGAGAGAGAGAGGGAGAGAGATAGAGAGCGAAAGAAAGAAAGAGAGAGAGAGAGAGAGAGAGAGAGATAGAGAGCGAAAGAAAGAAAGAGAGAGAAATGTCACTGTGAACAAAAGCTAAACATACTGTAATTGGCTTAACCTATGTAAATATAATGTTGTTTTTAGTCTGCACATTTGTTTGTGTGTTAAGTGTTCAATATGTACAGTAACATTCCTCACTGTTGATCTAAGTTGTTGTACTATTAAATGGACTCTTCAAACAAGGAGTTAACAAAGGCATTAACTTCCCTTATAAGCCTATAAGAAGGCCAGTCTAGCAGCTAGAGGTCGGCCGATTAATCGGCATGGCCAATTAATTAGGGCCGATTTCAAGTTTTCATAACAATCGGTAATCAGCATTTTTGGACGCTGATTGCGGCCAACTACATTGCACTCCACGAGGAGACTGCATGGCAGGTTGACCACCTGTTACGCGAGTGCAGCAAGGAGTCAAGTTTAATGCTAGCTAGCAACTCACCTTATCTTATAAAAAAATAATCTTAACATAATCACTAGTTAACTACACATGGTTCATGATATTACTAGTTTAACTAGCTTGTCCTGCGTTGCAAATAATCAATGCGGTGCCTGTTAATTTATCATCGAATCACAGCCTACTTCGCCAAACAGGTGATGATTTAACAAGCAGATTCACGAAAAAAGCACTGTCGTTGCACCAATGTACCTAACCATAAACATCAATGCCTTTCTTAAAATCAATACACAAGTACAGTGCCTTGCGAAAGTATTCGGCCCCCTTGAACTTTGCGACCTTTTGCCACATTTCAGGCTTCAAACATAAAGATAGAAAACTGTATTTTTTTGTGAAGAATCAACAACAAGTGGGACACAATCATGAAGTGGAACGACATTTATTGGATATTTCAAACTTTTTTAACAAATCAAAAATTGGGCATGCAAAATTATTCAGCCCCCTTAAGTTAATACTTTGTAGCGCCACCTTTTGCTGCGATTACAGCTGTAAGTCGCTTGGGGTATGTCTCTATTAGTTTTGCACATCGAGAGACTGAAATTTTTCCCATTCCTCCTTGCAAAACAGCTCGAGCTCAGTGAGGTTGGATGGAGAGCATTTGTGAACAGCAGTTTTCAGTTCTTTCCACAGATTCTCTATTGGATTCAGGTCTGGACTTTGACTTGGCCATTCTAACACCTGGATATGTTTATTTTTGAACCATTCCATTGTAGATTTTGCTTTATGTTTTGAATCATTGTCTTGTTGGAAGACAAATCTCCGTCCCAGTCTCAGGTCTTTTGCAGAATCCATCAGGTTTTCTTCCAGAATGGTCCTGTATTTGGCTCCATCCATCTTCCCATCAATTTTAACCATCTTCCCTGTCCCTGCTGAAGAAAAGCAGGCCCAAACCATGATGCTGCCACCACCATGTTTGACAGTGGGGATGGTGTGTTCAGCTGTGTTGCTTTTACGCCAAACATAACGTTTTGCATTGTTGCCAAAAAGTTCAATTTTGGTTTCATCTGACCAGAGCACCTTCTTCCACATGTTTGGTGTGTCTCCCAGGTGGCTTGTGGCAAACTTTAAACAACACTTTTTATGGATATCTTTAAGAAATGGCTTTCTTCTTGCCACTCTTCCATAAAGGCCAGATTTGTGCAATATACGACTGATTGTTGTCCTATGGACAGAGTCTCCCACCTCAGCTGTAGATCTCTGCAGTTCATCCAGAGTGATCATGGGCCTCTTGGCTGCATCTCTGATCAGTCTTCTCCTTGTATGAGCTGAAAGTTTAGAGGGACGGCCAGGTCTTGGTAGATTTGCAGTGGTCTGATACTCCTTCCATTTCAATATTATCGCTTGCACAGTGCTCCTTGGGATGTTTAAAGCTTGGGAAATCTTTTTGTATCCTAATCCGGCTTTAAACTTCTTCACAACAGTATCTCGGACCTGCCTGGTGTGTTCCTTGTTCTTCATGATGCTCTCTGCGCTTTTAACCGACCTCTGAGACTATCATAGTGCAGGTGCATTTATACGGAGACTTGATTACACACAGGTGGATTGTATTTATCATCATTAGTCATTTAGGTCAACATTGGATCATTCAGAGATCCTCACTGAACTTCTGGAGAGAGTTTGCTGCACTGAAAGTAAAGGGGCTGAATAATTTTGCACGCCCAATTTTTCAGTTTTTGATTTGTTAAAAAAGTTTGAAATATCCAATAAATGTCGTTCCACTTCATGATTGTGTCCCACTTGTTGTTGATTTTTCACAAAAAAATACAGTTTTCTATCTTTATGTTTGAAGCCTGAAATGTGGCAAAAGGTCGCAAAGTTCAAGGGGGCCGAATACTTTCGCAAGGCACTGTATATATTTTTAAACCTGTATATTTAGTCAAAATAAATTCATGCTAGCAGGCGATATTAACTAGGGAAATTGTGTCACTTTTCTTGCTTTCTGTGGAAGCAGAGTCAGGGTATTTATTGTCACACCCTGACCATAGTTTGCTTTGTATGTTTCTATGTTTTGTTTGGTCAGGGTGTGATCTGAGTGGGCATTCTATGTTGGATGTCTTGTTTGTCTGTTTCTGTGTTTAGGCCTGATATGGTTCACAATCAGAGGCAGGTGTTAGTCATTGTCTCTGATTGGGAGCCATATTTAGGTAGCCTGTTTCGTGTTGGGTTTTGTGGGTGGTTGTCTCGTGTCAGTGTTTGTACCACACGGGACTGTTTTGGGTTTTCACGTTTCTTGTTTTGTAGTTTATTCATGTATAGTTTCATTATTAAAGAACCATGAATTATAACCACGCTGCATTTTGGTCCGCCTCTCCTTCTCAGGAAGAATCCCGTTACAGGTATATGCAGCAGTTTGGGCCGCCTGGCTCTTTGTGAACTGTGTGAAGACCATTTCTTCCTAACAAAGACCGTAATTAATTTGCCAGAATTTTACATAATTATGACATAACATTGAAGGTTGTGCATTGTAACAGCAATATTTAGACTTATGGATGCCACCCATTCGATAAAATACGCAATGGTTCCGTATTTCACTGAAAGAATAAACATTTGTTTTTGAAATAATAGTTTCCGGATTTTACCATATTAAGGACCTCGTATTTCTGTGTGTTATTATGTTATTATATTATAATTAAGTTTATGATTTGATATTTGATAGAGCAGTCTGACTGAGCGGTGGTAGGCAGCAGCAGGCACGTAAGCATTCAATCAAACAGCACTTTCCTGCGTTTCCCAGCAGCTCTTCGCTGTGCTTCAAGCATTGCGCTGTTTATGACATCAAGCCTAACTCCCGAGATTAGGCTGGCAATACTATAGTGCCTGTAAGAACATCCAATAGTCAAAGGTACTGTACATGAAATACAAATGGTAGAGAGAGAAATAGTCCTATAATTCCTATAGTAACTACAACCTGAAACTTCCTACCTGGGAATATTAAAGACTCATGTTAAAAGGAACCACCAGCTTTCATATGTTCTCATGTTCTGAGCAGGGAACTTGCTGCACTTTTACTTTCTTCTCCAACACTGTGTTATTGCATTATTTAAACCACATTGAACATGTTTCATTATTTATCTGAGACTAAATAGATTTTATTTACGTATTAAGTTAAAATAAGTGTTCATTCAGTATTGTTGTAATTGTCATTATTATTATACAATAATAAAAAATCGGCCGATTAATCGGTATCGGCTTTTCATGGTCCTCCAATAATCGGTATCGGCGTTGAAAAATCATTATCGGTCGACCTCTACTAGCAACAGGAGGTATACAGTAGTCGGTAGCTCATAGGTCTCGTCCTTACGCTACCCTGAATCTCTGACCCAATACTCTGCCCCATAAAACCAGCTAGCTGGCTTCATATGTATGTTTGTGTGTGTATGTCCGTGTGTGTGAGATTGGGAGTGTGTGTGTGGGGAGTATGAATGTGAGCTAGAGACGCACTAAGCTCCAATGCTGAATGTCAGTAATGCCCTCCTGATAGCTGGCCAACTAAAAGCTGTCCTTGGATAATTTAGCCTGGTGTAGAAGTGAGAGAGAAAGTATATGCTGGGCATATACCGGTGGGGAAATTCCCCCCCGGACCCCCTCGAAGTAAATGCTTTTTTATCAGAGCAATCATCACTTAAATAGCTGGTTTCAGAGCATTTCTGTGTCTGGTTGAGGAACTGAATACGCCCCAACCTGCTGTCTATCCCTGCACCCCCACCATCACCACCTCCACTCCCTGCCGCTTCTCCAACACCACTGCACTCTCTCCGTAAATCATTAAGGGCTGTGCGTATCGAGGGAGAAGATAGAGGGAGGAAAGGAGAGGTGGGGGTGAAAGGCTTCTTTATGCACATTTCTGCAGAAATGGCCAATGGCCAATGGTGACTTTAAAATAGTTACAGAGTTTAATGGCTGTGAAAGGAGAAAACTGAGGATGGATCAACAACATTGTAGTTACTCCACAATACTAAGTCGAAAGAGCACAGCAAAAAGAGCATGGCAATCAACGACGGTTGCATGTCACGGGCCGTGGAAGCCGAAGACAGCAGCCTGCCGCAAAGTAGCCTACACTCCCAATGAGAGGCCCGGAGCAGATACCAGCAACGAATAGCTTCACCGCCATGGAGCCTGATCTTCCTGCACCTTCGTCGCTGGGGTTACCTGTGTCTGTGGCCATTGTGCCTACTCCTACTCCTACTCCTTCCCCTACGATTTCGAAGACGATGTCGGCAACCTTCCGTCCCTGCTCTGGATCGAACGGGGCTTCTCCATCTGTCGGAGGCCTGCACCATCCTGTGAAGCATGGGAGTGTGCCGATTCCCTCAACCTTTTCGCCAGCCGTGATTTTGGGCAGCTCCATGTTAAGAAGTGTGACTGTTCCTGGTGCAAAAACAATGTCCTACCCCGGAGCTGGAGTAAATGACATTACTAAGCTGCTCCCGAATGTACTACGCCAGGACATGGACATAGATTATATCGTAGTCCATGTTGGTTTTAATGATATCATGAAGGGCAGCTCTCAAGAGTTGAAACTGGATTTCAAAGAGCTGATTGACTGTCTGCTAGACACTAATAAAATAGCCGTCATATCTGGCCCTATACCCTCTCTGAATCGGGGGGCATTGAACGCTTTAGCGGGATTCCCTCTCTTCACAACTGGCTACGTGATTATTGCAGCTCAATGTGTGTAACTTTTGTTGACAACTTTGATACCTTTTGGAAACAAAACACGTTTTATAAGGAGGATGAAATCCACCCCAATAATTTGTGTTCCTGGATCCTTTCACAGCATTATAAGGCTGCGTTGAGACAATAACTTATCAATGACCCAAGCCCAGCTCAGTTAATCCATATAATTGTGTTGCTGATGTCACACTCTGATCTGTTTCACCGGTCTTTGTGATTATCTCCACCCACCCAGGTGTCACCCATCTTCCCATTATCCCTTGTGTATTTATACCTGTGTTCTCTGTTGCCAGTTCGTTTTGTTTCGTCAAGCCTACCAGCGTATTCCCCTCTGTCCTGTTTCGCGATTGTTCCTGTTTTCTAGTTATTTTCCCGGTTTTGACCTTTTCTGCTTGCCCTGACCCTGAGGCTCCCTGCCGCCCTGTACCTTTTCCCCACCTATCCAGATTACTGACCCCTGCCTGTCCTGGACCTGTCTTTTGCCTGCCCCTGTTGGAATAATAAACTGTTGTTAATTCGACGTTGCCTGCATCTGGGTCTTACCTTAAAACGTGATAGCGGAGTCATCATAATGCTTTAGCAAATGTACATTATACCAGGGGCATTGGTAGACCCAATGTAAGGAACCTAATTTACGTCCCTCTAACTGCCCTGAATGCATCTGCCAATCTTACAGCTATTGTATGCAGCAAACATCTGTCTATGAACCAGATTTATGCTGTTAGCACTGAGGCAGTGTGCCCTAGGATCGAATCCCCGAGCTGACAAGGTAAAAATCGGTCGTTCAGCCCCTGAGCAAGGCAGTTAACCCACTGTTCCCCGGTCGCTGAAGATGTCGATTATGGCAGCCTTCCGCACCTCACTGATTCAGAGGGGTTGGGTTAAATGCGGAAGACACATTTCAGTTGAATGCATTCAGTTGTACAACTGACTAGGTATCCCCCTTTCCCTTTTCCCTTTCCATAATAGGGCATCCACTGTGTGCAGCTCACCCTGCACTAACACAAATAACATAAGAATATCTACTTCTGATAAGCTTCCTAGTAAAGCAATGAAAACAAGCAAGCACTGCAGAAAAGTGGTTCAAAATAGCTTGTTAACTGCTAGTCACAGACAACATTCGTAATGTGACTATCTCTGAAACTCACTTAGGCAATACCTTTGATGATACAGTGGTAGCAATACAAGGTTATAACATTCACAGAAAATACAGAAATGCCAGTGGTGGAGGTGTTTATATTCAAGTGCTAACAGTCAGTATCTGGATAATGTGTGTGAAATGCTTGTAATGTATGTGATATGAACAGAGGTATATTTTCTATGTGATTTAAATTTTAACTGGCTTTTATCAAGCTGCCCACTCAAGAAAAAGCTTCAAACTGTAACCAGTGCCTGCAACCTGGTTCAGATTATCAGTCAACCTACCAGGGTAGTTACACACACAGCAATGACATCATCAACGTGTATTAATCACATATTTACTAATGCTGCAGAAATGTGCTTGAAAGCAGTATCCAGATTCATCGGATGCATTGATCACAATATCGTAGCCCTATCTAGCAAAACCAAATTGCTTATCCTAGTTACTAATAAGCATGCACCCATTAAGAACATGACTGTAAAAACTGTTAAATCCCAGTGGATTGATAAGAAATTGAAACATGGTATGGTTGTGAGGGATGAGACAAAAAGGAATGGCAAATAAGTCTGGCAGTACAAGCGATTGGCAAACATACTACAAATTGAGAAATCATGCGACTAAACTGAATTTAAAAAAATAACTACACTATGAAACAAAGATAAATTACATAAATAATGAAGATAAAAAGCTTTTGAGCACCTTCAATGAAATGTTGGAAAAAAAGGCAAACTCAGCTCCATCATTCATTGAATCAGATGGCTCATTCATGACAAAACCAACTGATATTGCCAACCGCTTTCATTATTTTTTTATCGGAAAGATTAGCAAACTTAGGCATGACATGCCAGCAACAAACACTGATACTACACATCCAAGTATATCAAATTATGAAAGACAAGAATTGTAATTTTTTTGTGCAAATATTGCAAATATATAAATATAATGCAAATATTATTTGTACTACATACGTAGAGCTACTTATGGTCACTTTAGTTCAGAGAGAGGAGGGAGGGATGGGGGAAAGAGAGAGAGAGAGATAATGACAGAGAAGAGAAAGAGAGAGAGGGGGGGTGAGCAAGAGAGAAAAAAAGAGAGAGAAAATGAGCAAAATGTTTGCATGGGTGTGGTGTACACATGCCAACCAATGTACTGTATAATTACCCAAAATGTGTTTTGCTTGCATTCTAAGTACAATTCAACAACAGTAGGAGGGTCTCCATTCTGCTCCATAAACATGTCCGCAATCGCAAAGTTTTCCTATTGGGTGGATGCGTCTTGGACTGGCAGAATGCGCTGACACCTCAGAGGTCATGATACATAGAACAGAGTTCTTCCAGAAATGCAGTGGTGGGAGACAGTCTATTTTGGGGAAAGTTCAGTTTAAGTGTAGGCTATGTGCTGCCTCGGAAATAAATAGCCTTCAGTCCAGAAAGTGGGTCCTCATATACTAACACTTCACAGTGTTTCACTTCAGTTACAGGACATTTGAAGTTACAGGACATTTGAACTTAAGGAAAGGACTATAATTAGGCCTACATTACAAATTATAGGACTGGACTATATCATGTGCATCACAAACCAGCATACGCATACTGCTAATGCGACACCAGAAACAATACAACTTAGTGGTCTTATTCAAAGATACCAGGACTGAGGTATTTACTGTAGGTGAGGGGAGTGACACAATATACCCACCCACCCACACACACATCCGTCCAGATACCATTACATGTCCAAAAGTATGTGCTCGTCGAACATCTCATTCCAAAATCATGGACATTAATATGTAATTTGTCCCCCCTTTGCTGCTATAACACCCTCCACTCTTCTGGGAAGGCTTTTCACTAGATGTTGGGACTTGCTTCCATTCAAACACAAGAGCATTAGTGAGGTCGGGCACTGATGTTGGGCGATGATGCCTGGCTCGCAGTCGGCATTCCAATTCATCCCAAAGGCGTTCGATTGGGTTGAGGGCAGGGCTCTGTGCAAGCCAGTTAAGTTCTTAACGAACAATTTCTGTATGGACCTCGCTTTGTGCACGTGGACATTGTCAGGCTGAAACAGAAAAGGGCCTTCCCCAAACTGTAGCCACAAAGTTGGAAGCACAGAATCGCCTTAAATGTCATTGTATGCTATAGAGTTAAGATTTTCCTTCACTGGAACTAAGTGGGCCTAGCCCGAACCATGAAAAACAGGTTCATACACCTGTCAGTAGCGGGTGTGGCTGAAATATCCAAATCCACTCATTTGAAGGGCTGTCCACATACTTCTGTATATAAACTGTACATAATGCTGGGGTGAAGCAAGTTGTTCTTATTTTCTTGACTTACATATTGACTTTAGTATTTTGACACTGAAACTGCCCTATACTGCTGAAGCAACTATAGGCTAATATTGGTAGAAAGGAAATACTTCAGACTAGGGTTGCATGGTATATCAGTGAACATATCGGATTTGGCCGATATTAGTTAAAAATGCCAACATCGGTATCGGCCTGATGTCTAGTTTAACGCCGATGTTAAAAACCGACGTCAAAGCTACTGTGCATACCTATATAACGTAGGTACATGACGTAAAATGTTGCACTACACATGCAACACAGCAAATCTAGCCCACAATGTCTGCTGTGTGGATCGAGCAGTCAACAAGTCGTGCAGTCATTTGAAAGAGTAAGAAGGTTTCAGAAAGACAACTCAAAGGCGAAATCCATTAAAGCCAAGATAATGGAATTCATTGCCCTTGGCAATCAACCGTTCTCTGTCGCTGTTGACCTACCGGAGTTACACATTAATAGTGTCACTGCTATTAGCTTCACCACATACATACTATGGAATGACGTTTGGGTCTTTGCGTGTCAAAAAATATACAGTAACACTGTCAAAGTTGTACAAAAAAGTCTGCAAACAAGCAGACAGCGGCCACGAATGCTGTGTTTACAATACTGCGTTGGTAATAAAGCATGATTCGTTCGACAGCAACTTCTGGGGTAGGTAGCTTTAGCTTGTTACCTAGCTAGCACCAATACAACCAGCCTGAAAACAATGACCAGTAGAAACTGCAGGCATTTTCATTATTCTTAGACATGATTTAGGAATCCTTGTGAGTAAGTATTAGCTGGGTTGCCACTTGTTGTTTGCCTATTGAAATTGAACTTCAGTTAATGAAAATAAATAGCTAGCCAGCTACTTAAACCTGTTGCCCAAAGCTGACGTTATAAGCAGCCAGCTACCTTCATCTGGCTAGTGAGGCTCGACCGGACCAGGTTATGTGTTGTGAAGCTAGCCACAATAAGGATTAGGCACAGTAGTGGGATTTGCAGTTTGCCTTCAAAAAAAAAGTATGCCATTGACAGTGATGCAAATGAATACAAATAGTAGAATTATGCTATACTTTTATTTTGAAGGATAAGCGCAACGTCCACTAGAGTGGCTAATCCTTATTGTGGCTTGCTTCACATAGATGGGTCCAACCACCATTAATGGAATAAGAACTGTCTTGTAAATTAGGGTTATTTTAGAGGATGACACCTAGCTATATAATTAGCTAGCTATCTATCTATAGCTACTGAAACAAATGTTGTTTTGCTATGTTTTTGTGGAAGAACATTGTTTGCATCCATGAGCCAGCTAGATCAGCACTGTAGGTGTGCAAGACAAGTTTACCAGCATCATAGCATACGTATCGATGAATCGTTGTGACATATGAAACACAAGTGAGTGTAATCAATGTGTAATAACTACGTAAAAAATGCATGAACGCGTTAAATTATTATGTGAAGTGCAGTCATATTCAGGTCCTGATTGGTCAACAATCTTATATGACACGTCAAATAGTGTTATTTGACATGTCAAAGACCCAAACGGCGTTCCATAGAAATCCTGGTTGAGAAAAAAAAACTTAACTAATGAACAACGAAAAGCACAGCAAGTGAGTGAAATAAATAGGTTTTGATTATGTTTTACTGGTAATGGGGACATATGTAAATGCCAACAAAATAACTTTTTGGTCAGTGTGGTGTGTGTGTGTGTGTGTGTGTGTGTGTGTGTGTGTGTGTGTGTGTGTGTGTGTGTGTGTGTGTGTGTGTGTGTGTGTGTGTGTGTGTGTAACCTTTATTTAACTAGTCAGTTAAGAACAAATTCTTATTTACAATGACGGCCTGGACGACACTGGGCCAATTGTGCTTTCCCTATGAGACTCCCAATCACGGCCGGATGTGATACAGCCTGGATTTGAACAAGGAGTGACGCCTCTTGCACTGAGATGCAGTGCCTTACACCACTGTGTCCGTGTGTGTGTTAACTATTTAACTGTACTAGAATGCTTAAAAGGCTGCTAAAATTGTAAATATCGGTTATCAGTAAATGTCATATTGGTGCATCACTACTACAGACTGAAGATCTGTGTAGCAGAGTCGAAAGTGCATTACCGGCTTGATGTGGATGTTATCATAGGTCGTGCTTATTTGGTGTGTGTGTGTGTGTGAACAGGCCTATAGAGAAGTAATTACACGACAGTAAGGATCAACTGAAAGCCAATTATTCTGCTAGTCAACACCTGTCTTACAAATTAATAGAACACACATGCACACACACACACATACACACACACAAAACACACATGCACGTACAGGCACGCATAAACATGTCAAATAAGGTGGTACTGTACACACACACTCCCACGTCTCTCATCACCTTGACTGAAAGACCCCTGCCATTATGCTACAGTATGTGTAGTTTAAGTACTTAACATTGAAATAATTACCTTATCTGGATGGTTCAACAAGTACCTCTCCACCTCACCTGGGAGGAGGTGTTCTGGGACACTGTAAAGTCCATGGAGAATAAGAACACCTCCTCCCAGCTGCCCACTGCACTGAAGATAGGAAACACTGTCACCACTGATAAATCCACCATAATTGAGAATTTCAATAAGCATTTTTCTACGGCTGGCCATGCTTTCCACCTGGCTACTCCTACCCCGGTCAACAGCACTGCACCCCCCACAACAACTCGCCCAAGCCTTCCCCATTCTCCTTCTCCCAAATCTGCTCAGCTGATGTTCTGAATGAGCTGCAAAATCTGGACCCCTACAAATCAGCC
This sequence comes from Oncorhynchus mykiss, assembly GCF_057628025.1. Taxonomy (NCBI): domain Eukaryota; kingdom Metazoa; phylum Chordata; class Actinopteri; order Salmoniformes; family Salmonidae; genus Oncorhynchus; species Oncorhynchus mykiss. The sequence continues at coordinate 52,487,964 of NC_143022.1, read as the reverse complement.
GGGCTAGACAATCTGGACCCTTTCTTTCTAAAATTATCTGCCAAAATTGTTGCCACCCCTATTACTAGCCTGTTCAACCTCTCTTTCGTGTTGTCTGAGATTCCCAAAGATTGGAAAGCAGCTGCGGTCATCCCCCTCTTCAAAGGGGGTGACACTCTTGACCCAAACTGCTACAGACCTATATCTATCCTACCATGTCTTTCTAAGATCTTCGAAAGCCAAGTCAACAAACAGATTACCGACCATTTCGAATCTCACCATACCTTCTCTGCTATGCAATCTGGTTTCAGAGCTGGTCATGGGTGCACCTCAGCCACACTCAAGGTCCTAAATGATATCTTAACCGCCATCGATAACAAACATTACTGTGCAGCCGTATTCATTGATCTGGCCAAGGCTTTCGACTCTGTCAATCACCACATCCTCATCGGCAGACTCGACAGCCTTGGTTTCTCAAATGATTGCCTCGCCTGGTTCACCAACTACTTCTCTGATAGAGTTCAGTGTGTCAAATCGGAGGGTCTGCTGTCCGGACCTCTGGCAGTCTCTATGGGGGTGCCACAGGGTTCAATTCTTGGACCGACTCTCTTCTCTGTATACGTCAATGAGGTCGCTCTTGCTGCTGGTGAGTCTCTGATCCACCTCTACGCAGACGACACCATTCTGTATACTTCTGGCCCTTCTTTGGACACTGTGTTAACAACCCTCCAGGCAAGCTTCAATGCCATACAACTCTCCTTCCGTGGCCTCCAATTGCTCTTAAATACAAGTAAAACTAAATGCATGCTCTTCAACCGATCGCTACCTGTACCTACCCGCCTGTCCAACATTACTACTCTGGACGGCTCTGACTTAGAATACGTGGACAACTACAAATACTTAGGTGTCTGGTTAGACTGTAAACTCTCCTTCCAGACCCATATCAAACATCTCCAATCCAAAGTTAAATCTAGAATTGGCTTCCTATTTCGCAACAAAGCATCCTTCACTCATGCTGCCAAACATACCCTTGTAAAACTGACCATCCTACCAATCCTCGACTTTGGCGATGTCATTTACAAAATAGCCTCCAATACCCTACTCAACAAATTGGATGCAGTCTATCACAGTGCAATCCGTTTTGTCACCAAAGCCCCATATACTACCCGCCATTGCGACCTGTACGCTCTCGTTGGCTGGCCCTCGCTTCATACTCGTCGCCAAACCCACTGGCTCCATGTCATCTACAAGTCCCCCCTTATCTCAGCTCGCTGGTCACCATTGCATCTCCCACCTGTAGCACACGCTCCAGCAGGTATATATATATATATACTGAGATCATGTGACAGATCATGTGACACTTAGATTGCAGACAGGTTGACTTTATTTAACTAATTATGTGACTTTGGAAGATAATTGGTTGCACCAGATCTTATTTAGGGGATTCATAGCAAAGAGGGTGAATACATATGCACACACCACTTTTCAGTTACATTTTTTTTGTGCATTTTTTGAAACAAGTAAATACTTTTGAAAGGCACTGTACACACACACACGCCATGGAGCCTGGGTCAAAAGACTCTCAGTGATTTCTGGTGGCTGGTTACTATGGAGACCGTGGTCGTAAAGTACCATAGAGTTAACAGTATCAGTCAGCTGGATGTGTCAGCCATTATTAACACATTTAAAAGATAGGGCTAACTTCACAATATTCACACTTAATTACAGTGTGCGTGCATGCATGTGTGAGATAAAGAGAGAGGGAGGTGGAGGCAGACAAACACAAAGTGAAGTAGAGGCTGGTACTATATGTGCCAAATTACCCATTGTGCCACTAGATATTTCTGTCAGTGTGCCACCTCAGCATGTGTCCTCCTAGTAGGGAGCGGCCCTTATTCAGCAACAACACAGATTTGTGATGACTCATTCATTCAACTGTCTTTATGTGAAAAAGACAAGCATGTCTAGGGGACTAACAAAGGATTTTAGATCCAATGATTAACACATTTGATAGCTTTAAGTATGAACAACATAATGCATTCTTTACTGCACTCTTTCTGTGGGCGTATGACCTCAATAAGGCCATTGCAATGTTTTCTTCACTGTAAACAAATAATCAATTTCAAAGAATCCATTTCACAGTCAGAGCTCTCTAGCCTAGGAAACGGTTGGCTGTCTTTTCCTTGAAGACCGTGACTAAAAGCTCCTTTCATTGATCAACTATCGCTCAACTGTCTTCTTTTTGAAAGGATGCCCAAGACTTCGGGCACCGGGCCAAAGAGCTATAAATGCCAGATCTGTCTTTCCAACAGTTCAGCCGTTACAAAACAAGGCTGATATCATCCATTACTTGACCGGTGTGTGAGGAATTTGGTCGATGGCACTTGCCATTTGTGCACCCTGCAGTTTCTTTTTGGAAGCGTGTGATGATGCTGCGTCATGCATGGATACAGTGTAGGGCCTAACACATTTCTTTAGTAATTCTACGACTCAGAAGCCTTGAGATTGTGGTTTATGTAAACTATCAACTGCAAATTCCTAAATTCATATTGTCCTACGCACAATATATGCAGTGGTTTGAATTAGCCTATAGTCTGCGTCCTCAAAGACCAGCATATAATATGGCAACAAATTTGACATCAAAATATAGACCTGTTGGTTACAAACGTATCACAATTTTTCTATGAAATCACAAAGCGCTTAGACTGGACACTGTGGCCCAAAATATTATGCAAGGCCTGAGACGAATCTATGTAATTGTGCCGACAGTTGCATCTATGCAAATGCAAAGCAATTAAATGTAAGGCTTGAAGACTTACCTCAAAGCCACCCGGACTGAGCTTTCGTCCTGTCCCATTGACATGATTCCACAGTTGAGTGATTATCGATTGATAGAAGAACAAAAACGAGTGTAGGCTATCTATCCGTTTATTTTCATCCGACAAAACGGGATGGAGATGAGTGCGCAGCTCCTGAGAGCAAGTTGTCTGAGCAACAGAGCAACTCACCTCGACTTCACTTCAGCCATATTTCAGATTATTATAAGCATAATAGAGATTTTCAATAAAATACTGCGCCTGTTTGGTGCCCCCTTGCATTTCCAGCTAGAATGCATTCTTTGGCGGCATTCTGTTGGAGCGTCAATGCTGTTGCGTTAAATCCAGTCTCTTTTGCGGCTCGTTTGCTTCCAGGCTCTTTGGATGGGAGAGGGACACACGCCTCCCCCGCACACCGATTCAGCTCGAGTCGCAATGCGTCACCAAACCACGCCTTCTTCGACGGGCTCTGTCTGTGAAGGTTAAGAGTTGACATCACAATGCGCATGAAGCAGCCAGATGACTAAAAATTGACATCGAAATAGAATTTGACGTTTGAAGAAACCTGGATAAACGTCAGAATCGGTTGAAGTCAACTTGGTGAAACCGTGAGATCTAGTTGGATGGAGATCAATTCCAATTTCGACATTTTGAAGAAATGTAGTGACTTCATGCCAGGTCTAATCTTGGAATATCATCCTCACAAATTAATAGTCTGTTTTCCATGAAGACCATGATGCTGGTTGTTATCAGTCAGATCATCAAATCTTCCCCAAAAAATTATGAAAAACTAAGACTTGTCTTCTACTGAATGCATTGTAGAATAGAACATAATAAAATATAAAACATTTAGTCGACCATTTGGTTTGAACAGAATTGCTTTCCCCCCCAACATACCCACAATTATACTGTAGGCTACACACAATGACATGGTTGAGAGAAATAGCAGTTGGTATGTAATACGCCCCATGTATTTGCAACTCTGTAGTTTTCGAATAAGTGCCCTTTCATTTCATTCTAGCCTATGAGATGCTTCTGGCTATCTTGGTGCACCTCTGAGGATTTCATGAAATTTACTTGACTTAAACTCATAGGCAGTTGACGAATGTCCTACATCTCACTCTGTTCTGGACGTTTTTCCAGGTCACACCTGTTTAGTCCACACTCAGTCAATTCTGTGGGTGAATTACTTGATACACTTGAAGTCGGAAGTTTACACACACCTTAGCCAAATACATTTCAACTCAGTTTTTCACAATTTCTGACATTTAATCCTAGTAAAAATTCCCTGTCGTAGGTCAGTTAGGATCACCACTTAATTTTAAGAATGTGAAATGTCAGAATAATAGTAGAGAGATTGATTTATTTCAGCTTTTATTTCTTTCATCACATTCCCAGTGGGTCAGAAGATTAAATACACTCAAATAGTATTTGGTAGCATTGCCGCTAAATTGTTTAACTTGGGTCAAACATTTTGGGTAGCCTTCCACAAGCTTCCCACATAATTTTCCTCCTCATGATGCCATCTATTTTGTGAAGTGCACCAGTCCCTCCTGCAGCAAAGCACCCCCACAACATGATGCTACCACCCCCATGCTTCACGTTTGGGATGGTGTTCTTCGGCTTGCAAGCCTCCCCCTTTTTCCTCCAAACATAACGATGATCATTATGGCCAAACAGTTTTATTTTTGTTTCATCAGACCAGAGGACATTTCTCCAAAAAGTACATTCTTTGTCCCATTGTGCAGTTGCAAACCGTAGTCTGGCTTTTTTATGGTGGTTTTGGAGCATTGGCTTCCTCCTTACTGAGCGGCCCTTCAGGTTATGAAAATGTAGGACTCGTTTCACTGGTACCTTTGCACCTGTTTCCTCCAGCATCTTCACCAGGTCCTTTGCTGTTGTTCTGGGATTGATTCGCACTTTTCACACCAAAGTATGTTTATCTCTAGGAGACATAATGCGTCTCCCTCCTGAGCGGTATGACGGCTGTGTGGTCCCATGGTGTTTATACTTGCATACTATTGTTTGTACAGATAAACGTGTTACCTTCAGGCATTTGGAAATTGCTCCCAAGGATGAACCAGGCTTGTTGGAGGTCTGCAATTTTTTTCTGAGGTCTTGGCTGATTTCCTTTAATTTTCCCATGATGTCAAGCAAAGAGGCACTGAGTTTGAAAGTAGGCCTTGAAATACAGCCACAGGTACACCTCCAATTGACTCAAATGATGTCAATTAGCTTATCAGAAGCTTCTAAAGCCATGACATCATTTTCTGGAATTTTCCAAGCTGTTTAAAGACACAGTCATCTTAGCGTATGTAAACTTCTGACCCATTGGAATTGTGATAGTAAAATAATCTGTCTGTAAACAATTGTTGGAAAAATGACTTGTGCCATGCACAAAGTAGATGTCCTACCTGACTTGCCAAAACTATAGCTTATTAACTTATTAACAAGAAATGTGTGGAGTGGATGAAAAACTAGTTGTAATGACTCCAACCTAAGTGTATGTAAACTTCCGACTTCAACTGTACATGATGAGATTATTATGTTTGTTTTTTTTAATTATCAAATGGTAGCCAGGCATCTATCATCATGTCACCAGAATAAGACCTTCGATATTTATTGGAAAGGAGCATCACCATCATCGCTGTGGACTTTCACCACCCTGTGAAGTTCATCATAACTTAGTTCATCTGTAGCCTAATAAACTGCATCCTTTCCCGAGAGGTTCTGGGAGGACCACACAACATATCATCGCGTGACTCCAAGTTGACTTCGAAATGATGGTAATTATATCAATATTTTTGCGTAAAGGCGTTACCACCACCATTTCTCCCATAATTAAAGTGATGCTCCAGAAATGTTGTATAATGTCAGCCAGTAGTTTGAAAGTGGTGCTCGTGAGCCAAAACTGGTCCCTGTTTTTTATTGTGTACAACATCTGTGTTCCCCAACTCCGGTCCTCTGGTCTTTCAGTACATATTTTTCTTGTGGCCCTGAACCGCACTCCTGATTCTACCTGTCAAATAATCATAATGTTGAGTCCGGTGTTCTTGTCCGGGGCTTCAGCCAACATTTGTGGAGTTGGAAAACACTGTACTACGTCATCCAATTGTGTACAACATCATCCGTTTCATATGATATGTTCCAACTGCAAAAAAATACATTTTAATAATATTTTTTTTTGCAATTCGTATCATATGTTACAAATCCACAAATGTATTGTGCTTAAGATCCTGGACTGCACTTTCAATTTTACAGAAACAAAAAGATCCCAACTTGTCTAGTGTACATTTGAGGTAAAAGCTTCTAGTGTTAACGTACAGAAGACCCAGGCTTTTACGAGAGCAGAAATCAGTGAAGCAAAAATAATCAGAGCACAAGTCAGAATTGGGGCTCGTAACAGTAGACGGGCCAGGGTGTACATTTCCAGATTTCATCAGCAGTAATAGAATCAGGGCACAGCAGAGAACAGAGAGAGATTTGCAGTGTTGAGTTTTTAGGACCTTTGAATGTGCATCCGATGGCAACAAGGTCATATTGTACAGCAATTTAAATCAGATAACATGAATACAAAGCCGGTGAGAGAAGATTTGAATAGGATGGGAGGCCAAGAGTCTGTGTAACCAATAGAGAGTCAGAGTTGTGAGTGTGGGAACCAACATTGTCTGTCCCACGGTCGGGTAAATGAGCAAGTTCATAGTCAACAAAGCATGCACGAGTCATGGAGCAGATAGCACTAAACACAAACAAGAAGTAAAACGGCTTGGGGCTAGCCAAGTTCAAAGAGTCACTAGACTCGCCCAAATAAAATTATGTGAGAGTAGCTCTCTATGTCCAGTCGGCTATAAAAGTCTGAGATAAAATAAATAAATAGTTGGCCTTTGCTAAGTAATTCAAGTGTTTCTGAGTAAAGCTCATATAATAAGATTCACAAGTTAAAAATCCTACATAAAAAATCAGGTCAGTCCAAAGTCTGCGGTGTATGTGTGTGCGTTTGTGCTATTAGCGAGCAAAAGCTCGGGAGAGAAGGGGGAGTGAGGCGGGGATACCTGTACCAGGCAGGGGGAGACAGGCCAGGGCAAACAGGAAGCAGATTTCCAGGTGGGATCCAAGCATCAGTGCAGCAGTCAACAGGAGTAGGTGTCACACCCACTTGGGAGAAGCTTTTGTCGGGAGGCTGAGTAGGAGAGGAGGCGTTCAACATTACCAGACAGGTGCGTGGTGGTGCAGATAAACTTCCGAAGTGGAAAAGCCGAACGAAAAACATTGGGGCGAAGACAAAACCAAGACGACGGTAAAAAACAAAGAAACAGGAACCAATTTTCTGCAGTTCATGTTTAGCCTACAGTGAATAAATAAATGTGATTTAGGTTCTCTCTCATTAATTGATTGTATAATGTACACACGTGATATCCGTTTGTGAGGGTGTGATATGGGTGTAGAGGTTTTTTGAAATATTTTTAAGAAAACCTATAATATTATTGGGGTTACTGAGTGGCACAGCCGTCTAAGGCACTGCTTCTCAGTGCTAGAGGTGTCACTACAGACCCTGGTTTGATTCCAGGCCGTATCACAACCGGACGTGATTGGGAGTCCCATAGGATGGCACACAATTGGCCCAGCATTGTCAGGGTTAGGGTTCGGCCGGGGTAGGCCGTCATTGTAAATAAGAATGTGTTCTTAACTGACTTGCCTAGTTAAATAAAAATAAAAAACTATGGCAACACTGCCATGTTGATCTGAACCTTGCTGTTTGATAACCACATTAATGTCCAACTTTCAGCTATCGCAGATGCACCTCCCCCGACTTCAGTCCTCAGCTTTCGTCTAGTCGGATGTTTTAACCTTACTACTCAAACACACCCATTGACTTCAACTGGTTTCAGGTCAATCTGTGATAGCTTTCTGATAATTGGTGTGTGTGTCTGTTGGATGAGGTCTTTTTCTTCACCTCTGCTAGGGATTTAGTCTACCCTAGTTTTTCAGTGGCAGCTGTAAGCCACAGTCTTGTCAAGCAGTGTGTTGTTGCCCAAAACGAAGATTGTCGCCCGAAACGAAGACATTCTGCCAAGTTGTTCTGTGGAATTATTCAAGGAAGGAAAGAGAGGAAGGCTCCACACCACTCTCTCACTTGAATATCTTACCTAGTTATTTTCTGGTTATTTAATTTAGATTTTTTGTAGCTTCTACCAGGTGACGTGTAGAGCGTATGTTGTCTGCACCATGTGCTCTCACTAATGGTGTCCCCAGAGCTCGGTTCTCGGCTCTCTCCTCTTTTCTCTATACACAAAGTCACTCGGCTCTGTCATATGCTCTCATGGTCTCTCCTACCAATGCTATGCGGGTGACACTCAACTACTTTTCTCATCCCCCCCTTCTGTAACCCAGATGGTGACAAACTTCTCTGCATGCCTGGCAGACATCCCACCTTGGATGTTGGCCTACCACCTCAAGCTCAACCTCAACAAGATAGAGCTGCTTTTCCTCCTCGGAAGGCCTGCCCACACCAAGACCTCTCCATCACGGTCAGCAACTCCACCGTTTCCCCTTCCTAGAGTGCAAAGAACTTTGGCGTGACCCTGGACAACACCCTGTCGTTCTCATCAAACATCAAAGCAGTGACTCGCTCCTGCAGGTTCATGCTCTACAACATCCGTAGAGTACAACCTTTCCTCACGGTGCAGGTCCTAATCCAGGCACTCGTCATATCCCCTCTGATCTCTTAACCATCACACCTCTACTATAGGTTAGCTCCTGCTCAGTCCAGTCCTGGGACCCCAATGGTGGGACCAGCTTCTCTCTCATGCTAGGACAGCAGAGTCCCTGCTCATCTTCCCAAAAACATCTGAAACCCTACTTCTTCAAAGAGTATCTTAAATAAGGCATCTCAGTCTTATAACCCCCCCCACACACACACAAACAACCTTGCACTTGTCTTATCCTAATAGCACTGACTTTGTCTCACCTAACTATCTCAAGATGAATGCACTAACTAGATAAGATCATCTGGATAAGAACGTCCTCTACATGACTAAAATGTTAATTCCGATGTACCAAATAGAAAATAGGTTTCCATTGTATATTCAACTATGAGATTTTTCACAAAAGTAATGGCTTTATAAAGTGAATGTGCCCACTCTGGTTTTCACACATGCACTCTAGCCAACAGCTCACAGATAGAGTGTGGGTAGGCTACCTACACAAAGAGATTCCTATTGTGGATAAAAGAGCAAGATAATTTTTATTTATCATACAGCAGCCAAGCATCAACGATCAAGTCACCAGAATTACACAGAACCCAAACCGGCTGCGCGCATTCTCCATCGTGTGCGCTATCGTGCATTTATTTTTTTCCCCTACACCAAACGCAATCACAACACTCAGGTTAAAATATATCAAAACAAACTCTGAACCATTGACATTAATTTGGGGACAGGTCGAAAAGCATTAAACATGTATGGCAATTTAGCTAGTCAGCTTGCACTTGCTAGCTAATTTGTCCTATTTAGCTAGCTTGCTGTTGCTAGCTAATTTGTCCCGAGGGGACACACAAACTAACGAATACATTATTGTTGTTGTAATGTTTGTATTCTCTTGTATTGGTTGTATTGGTTGTATTTTGTTGTATTTTAAATATTTTAAATGTATTTTAAATGTGTGTCACTGTCCTTTGACTATCAGTGTATGAGTGTTTTACGTGTCATGTTTTGTGTTGTTTTATGGACCACAGGAAGAGTAGCTGCTGCTTCTGTAAAAGCTTATGGGGATACAATGTCAGCGACATTCATTCACATAGTCACATTTGTTTTGTAAACAATTCCTCCTTTGTCATTTTTTTTTGTGGATAATCGAGAGATCTGATTGTAAGTCCTTAAGATACATTCTCTCATCTCTACCCAGATTATTCTGTTTGTCTTTCAATAGCTCACCTATATACTTTTCAAGTATGCCGTAGAAGGTTTCTATGGAAGCATTGCATTTGGGGGAGGTAAATGGCTCTGTTCTGTACAGTATGTGGTTCTCAGGTACCTCCGGTTGGCAAATATCTCCATCTCATGGTTGACAAATAGTACAGCAGGTAAGTCTATTGATGGATGTGGTAGATATACTGTATTTCTCACTGAGGATGATGCCAAAGAACATGGCTGATGTTTTACATTCTCCCAACCAATTGTGCTATTTAAAAAAAAAAGTTATCGTTTTGTGTAACTTATTTCTTATAACTTATTGTGTACATAATGTTGCTGCTAACGTCTCTTATGACCGAAAATAACTTCCGGACATCAGACTCATCCTTTAACGAGTCCGACGAGAAGGATATCCTGCTTTCACTGGAACAGGCGCAGATCCACGCCTTTTTCTGTGAAAAAAGGACGCAGGAAAAGGGGTCGCAGATCAGGCAGCCTTCTGAGAATCCGTAGGCAAGCGAGTAAACTCACACTGCCATCCGTTCTTCTTGCAAATGTGCAATCATTGGAAAACAAAATTGATGACATACGTGTGTCTATTTGTCAATAAAAGCTGGTGCGCGATGTCTAATATTAAAGAAGTCTTGAGGAATTGCTCTCGAGGTAGAGTACCTTATGATTTGCTGAAGACAACACTATCTACCAAGAGAGTTCTCATCTATATTATTCGTATCCATCTATTTACCACCACAGAACGAAGCTGGCACTACGACCGCTCTCAACCAACTCTGTAAGGCCATATGCAAAGAAGAAAATGCTCACCCAAAAGCGGCACTCCTAGTGGCCGTGGACTTTACTGCAGGCAAACTTAAGTCCATTTTACCTAATTTCTACCAGCATGTCACATGTGCAACCAGAGAAAAAAAATCCTAGACCACCTTTACTCCACACACAGTGATGCATACAAAGCTCTCCCCCGCCCTCCATTTGGCAAATCTGACCATTATTATATCCTCCTGATTCCTGCTTAAAAGCAAAAACTAAAGCAGGAAGTACCAGCGACTCGCTCAATACGGAAGTGGTCAAATGACGAGGAGGCTACACTACAGGACTGTTTTGCTAGCACAGACTGGAATATGTTGTCCTATTGGAAGGTGAACCTTTGCCCCAGTCTGAGGTCCTGAGATCTCTGGAGTAGGTTTTCATCAAGGATCACTCTGTACTTTGCTCGGTTCATCTTTACCTCGATCCTGACTAGTCTCCCAGTCTGCTGAAAAACATCCCCACAGCATGATCCTGCCACGACCATGCTTCACAGTAGGGAGGGTGCCAGGTTTCCTCCAGACGTGACGCTTGGCATTCAGGCCAAAGAGTTAAATCTTGGTTTCATCAGACCAAAGAATCTTGTTTCTCATGGTCTTAGTGTCTTTAGGTGCCTTTTGGCAAACTCCAAGCGAGCTGTCATGTGCCTTTTACTGAGGAGTGGCTTCCGTCTGGCCACTCTACCATAAAGGCCTGATTGGTGGAGTGCTGCAGAGATGGTTGTCCTTCTGGAAGGTTCTCCCATCTCCACAGAGGAATGCTAGAGCTCTGTCAGAGTGACCATTGGATTCTTGGTTCCTCAGTTTGGCCAGCTCTCGGTTAAGTCTTGGGGGTTCCAAACTTCTTCCATTTGAGAATGATCGAGGCCACTGTGTTATTGGGCATTCTCAATGCTGCAGACATTTTTTGGTACCCTTCCCCAGATCTGTGCCTCGACACAATCCTGTCTCGATGATCTACAGATAATTCCTTCGACCTGATGTCTTGATTTTTGCTCTGACATGCGCTGTCAACTGTGGGCCCTTACAGTATATAGACAGGTGTGTGCCTTTCCAAATCATGTCGAATCAATTTAATTTAACACAGGTGGACTCCAATCATGTTGTAGAAACATTTTAAGGATGATCTATGGAAACAGGATGCACCTGAGCTCAATTTTGGGTATCATAGCAAAGGATCAGAATACTTATGTAAATAAGGTATATATTTTTTATTTTTAGAAATTTGCAAACATTTCTAAAAACCTGTTTTTGCTTTGTCATTATGGGGTAATGTGTGTAGATTGATGAGGAAAATAATCTAGTTCATCTATTTTATATTAAGGCTGTAACGTAACAAAATGTGGAAAATGGAAGGGGTCTGAATAGTTTCCGAATGCACTGTATGAAGGGCCTATATATATCAACTTTCACAGTAAATGCTTTTGTTTTAACATTTTTGCAAAAATCTCTGGAAACCTTTTCTCGCTTTGTCATTATGGGGTATGGTGTGTGTATAATGCTTAGGATTTTTATTTAATCAATTTTAGAATAAGGCTGTGACGTAACAAAATGTGGAAAAAGTCAAGGGGTCTCATGTGTTCTGACAATTATTGTAGTATACTGTAGAGTTTTTGCAGACAATACTGTAGTATTTATTATAGCGTTTTTGTTTTATTACCTTTGACATAGAAGTGGAGGCTTTCTACTTCAGGAAACCTGCTGACCAAATTCTAGAAGAGCACATTTTCAACTGGGGTCTGAATGGATTGTTCAGAGCTTCTGCTGTTTTCCATAACCTATAGGAAACACAATATATGGTCTATACTTGGCATGTAGGTTTCTTACTTATGGGTAGCCCAAATTGCATAATGGGAGATAGAAATGAGCAGGGTATATGCAAATAAGAAACTGCAGTATTTACTATAGTTTTAAAAAGTGTAGTGTTTTTGCAGACTGTAGTGTTTTTACATTGTTTTTTGTGGGTAATACTGCAGTATTTTATAGTATACTACAACAGCCACATTGTGTAGTATAGTATTATACAGTGTTCTACAGTTAACTTTAGAATTATATAGTAAGGACTAGTAGTAAACTGTAATATTTTTTTCATGTGAGAATAGCAGTTGGTGAAGGGCATCCCTCAGACAATGAAGAATTAGAGACGTTTGCAGTTGAAGAGTGTGCCAAATTGCCAGTTGAAAGGTGCAGCAAGCTCATTAATGACGGCTACAAGATGCGTTTGTTGGCAGTTATCTTTGCCAAAGGCTGTGCAAACAAGTACTAGCTCTGGCGTGCCAATCATCTAATTAAAAATATTACAATTAGAATGCCTTGTGGCTCAGTTGGGGGCGGCAGGGTAAGCCTAGTGGTTAGAGCGTTGGACTAGTAACCAAAAGGTTGCAAGTTCAAGTCCCCGAGCTGACAAGATTCCCATCTGTCGTTCTGCCCCTGAACAGGCAATTAACCCACTGTTCCTAGGCCCTCATTGAAAATAAAAATGTGTTCTTAACTGACTTGCCTAGTTAAATAAAGGTAAAATAAAAACTTTAAAAAAAAGTTGGTAGAGCATGGTTCTTGCAACGCCGTGGTTGTGGGTTCGATTCCCATGGGAGACCAGTTGGGAAATAAAGTGTGAAAACTTCTGCATTCACTACTGTTCAGTATGTCGCTCTTGTCTGCTAAATGACTAACATGTCAAATGTGTTCTGCAGTGTTGAAAATGCAATAAAAAGGTGAAGATACGTTTTTATTGGATTTTCAACCAGAAGAAATATGAAATGATTTAAGAAAAGTGCAAGGGTGGCAATATATTATTTATTTTTAAATTTGTATAATCTACATGGAAAATACATTGGACTTAAACCACAGGATTATGTCATCATGGTAACCAAATTTCAACATAGACAAAACATTTATAAAATATGAGATCTCTAATTAAAAAATAAATCGACTGACTGTTGCTGACAAAGTTGTTCCAAAGGTTTAACAGAGAAAATGAAATGTGTTTAACAGAGAAAATTAAATGTGACCATACTTTATCAATCATCAATGATGATATTTAGGTTTATTTAGCATTTGCAAAGTCATCAACAGCAATGGATTGAATTTAACCCAGAATTCAACTAAAAATAGACAACACAATAGGCCTAGCGTTTCAACTCTGGTTGATTTCAAATACAATGATATTACGCAACCAAATATCAACATTTGAAGGATATGTATCTGTTGCTTGGGCAGTTCCATCTATGCCATTGACTTAACATGGCTTTAATTCCAGTTTATCTACAAATTAAAAATGTATATGTTGGATTCACAAATCTAGGTTTAAGAATAGGACTAAATCAAATCAAATCAAACTTGATTTAAAGTGCATTTAAAGTTTGATATGATTTAGTCCTATTCTGTCATTTCGATTAAAGGCATGAATCCAACATATCCATTTTTTGGGTGGACAAAACTGGAATTAAAGCCATACTGGACAGATGGAACTATCCAAGAAGAAGGTACATCTCCTTCAAATGTTATCTTGTCAACATGTTACAAAAATGATATTAGATTTTTGTCTCCAACTCAACCAAAAATATAAGGTAAAGAATGGAATTACGCCAGTGGCTCAAATGCAACTATCCAAGCAGTAGATACAGCTCCTTTAAATTTTGACATTTGGTTGCATTGTCAACCAAGCACAATTCAATACTAGGCCTACTTTTAAAAAAAACAAGGCTAACTTGCAAACTAATGTAACATTCAACCTTAAAAGGTCCATGGCCACATGTTGAGATTACTGTAACTATAAATTTCTTCTTATGTATATAAAGCTTGTATGTTCAAGATAGCATTGCATAAGTCATCACAGGTCTGTGTCGATCTTGTGGCTCCTGACTGGCGCAGCGGTCTAAGGCACTGCATCTCAGTGCTAGAGGTGTCACTGCAGACCCTGATTTGATCCCAGGCTAAATCACAACCGGCCGTGATCGGGAGTCCCATAGGGTGGCGCACAATTGGCCCAGCGTCATCCGGGTTAGGGGAGGGGTAGACCATCATCGTAAATTAGAATTAATTTGCTCTTAACTGACTTGCCTAGTAAAATAAATAAAAAATCAACACAATTGCTGTAATAATCTGTGCATAATCTCAAAACTCATTGATCAATTTCACCATGCATTTTTAATGTGATCTCAACTGCAATCCAGGTTATTTGGTTCTGCTATTAGATGAAGCACATTGGTATATCATTAATCTGTTGTATAAATTAACAAAATATCTTACATTGTATTCCAATTTGAACTTTGCTGCTCTTTAAAATGGTTCAAAGCACAATGATAGACATTTGGGTGACAACTAAACCAAAAATCAGACATTGTTTTTCCACTGGAATTTAGTTGTGCTGTTAGATGGTTGAAATAACACATTTAGTTGAATTTACACTTTGGCTATGTGTGCACATCCTAACTCAACATTAACAAGAACTCTCCAAATAAAAGACAATGACTATATTGACAAAACTGGTAAATGGAAAAATATACAAATAAATAAATTATAACATAGGTTGTGCACTTTGCAAACAATGTGTCCATGCCGACAATGAAAACTGGAAAACTGGAATAATAATATTGAATGCATTAAAGTAAATTACCGTAACCAAAGTAACAAACATTGAAATTATTTCCGGTAAATGTACTACCTTCCTGTGATATAGTATGTAATGGGGAATTTATACACACTGACAAACAAATGCAAACAATTTACACAATGAAGTTATGAAACAATGAATGAGCACAAATTGGCGTGAGAGGGCGCATTCTGGAGAGAGAAGTGCGTTGTTCATCTGGGCGCATGGTCAATCGGACGTCTGCATTGGCCCATGCAGCATTCACGTTGATAAGGCCTCAGCAGAAGTCAGGACATTCATAGGTACTTCTTACGCTTAGTGGAGCAGTGCAGAGCTGTTGTCAAGAAAGTAAGTTTGTATTTATACAGGATGTACCACCCCACCTACTGTACCTTCAACCAATCATGTCAATGCAGAGCTAAACAGAGCCCTCCACATTGTTACAACATTTGGGTAGTGAATTGTGAGCTCGATTTGGCCTCTGCATGCCTCTGGAGGCTCCGCAATTGCATCACACCCTCCATATGGAGCCTCCGACCACATTTTTGGATCAAGCATAAATTAGCTTTTAATTTAGGCCTCTGCATTGGATTAGTTCACTGATGGGCACAAACATTCGTTACTGCTTGACTAAAACCAACTCGGTCGACCAACAGCCTATCGGGCAAACAATCGACCAAGCAACTAATTGGGGTCAGCTCTAGTGTGTTATCTTTGGAATGACTTTGGAGAGACTAAGCAGGTACGAGGAGTAAAACATTTAATAAATAACAGACATGGAACGAGACAGGAACAGCGTCAGCAAACAGGTAACACAAACAAAATACAATCAATGCAGAAGCGGGGAACAGAGCTGGAGAACTGACAAATATAGGGGAGGAAATAACAGGTGATGAATGATTCCAGGTGAGTCCAATATCGCTGATGCGCGTTACGAGGGACGGCAGGTGTGAGTAATGGATGACAGGAGTGCGTGATGCAGGGCAGCCTGGCGCTCTCAAGCGCCAAAGGGTGAACGGGAGAAGACATTACACCATCACCTTAATTAGCTATCATACTCAACTTCCACCGGGCATTCCACTGATTTCAAAACTGGATCAACTTCTTTAGTTACAACTATACTGTTGGTCACCGTTTCAGAAGACTCTACAATGTCTGGTTCAATGAAAATGTTTTTACCTAATTCAGGGATTTCCTCACAGTCTGATTCATTTTCAGAGTCAGAGAGTCAGCATGGTACGATCATCTTTTAGAAACTGGAGAGCATTAGCAACACGTTTGCAGTTCCTCGTGATATCTTTCAAAAAAGCCGCATTAGCAAGGATACCGAGTGGCTCATGTTATAGACAGAAGCATGCTACATGGCATACCAATCCGAACTCATTTCTTGGCATGTCCAGCCCATCCATTATCTCAGCCAATTACTGCTAGCGGTAAGGTTCCTGACTTTTTCCTTGGCTAAACCAAGTAGGCTCGTAATTTAACAGGTGCATGTTTATCAATACTTGGAAGAAGCAATTTTATAAATTAATATAAAGATATAAAACTGTATTTTTTGTGAAGAATCAACAACAAGTGGGACACAATCATGAAGTGGAACGACATTTATTGGATATTTCAAACTTTTTTAACAAATCAAAAACTGAAAAATTGGGCGTGCAAAATTATTCAGCCCCCTTAAGTTAATACTTTGTAGTGCCACCTTTTGCTGCGATTACAGCTGTAAGTCGCTTGGGGTATGTCTCTATCAGTTTTGCACATCGAGAGACTGAAATTTTTTCCCATTCCTCCTTGCAAAACAGCTCGAGCTCAGTGAGGTTGGATGGAGAGCATTTGTGAACAGCAGTTTTCAGTTCTTTCCAGATTCTCGATTGGATTCAGGTCTGGACTTTGACTTGGCCATTCTAACACCTGGATATGTTTATTTTTGAACCATTCCATTGTAGATTTTGCTTTATGTTTTGGATCATTGTCTTGTTGGAAGACAAATCTCCGTCCCAGTCTCAGGTCTTTTGCAGACTCCATCAGGTTTTCTTCCAGAATGGTCCTGTATTTGGCTCCATCCATCTTCCCATCAATTTGGTGAAGAAAAGCAGGCCCAAACCATGATGCTGCCACCGCCATGTTTGACAGTGGGGATGGTGTGTTCAGCTGTGTTGCTTTTACGCCAAACATAACGTTTTGCATTGTTGCCAAAAAGTTCAATTTTGGTTTCATCTGACCAGAGCACCTTCTTCCATATGTTTGGTGTGTCTCCCAGGTGGCTTGTGGCAAACTTTAAACAACACTTTTTATGGATATCTTTAAGAAATGGCTTTCTTCCATAAAGGCCAGATTTGTGCAATATACGACTGATTGTTGTCCTATGGACAGAGTCTCCCACCTCAGCTGTAGATCTCTGCAGTTCATCCAGAGTGATCATGGGCCTCTTGGCTGCATCTCTGATCAGTCTTCTCCTTGTATGAGCTGAAAATTTAGAGGGACGGCCAGGTCTTGGTAGATTTGCAGTGGTCTGATACTCCTTCCATTTCAATATTATCGCTTGCAAAGTGCTCCTTGGGATGTTTAAAGCTTGGGAAATATTTTTGTATCCAAATCCGGCTTTAAACTTCTTCACAACAGTATCTCGGACCTGCCTGGTGTGTTCCTTGTTCTTCATGATGCTCTCTGCGCTTTTAACGGACCTCTGAGACTATCACAGTGCAGGTGCATTTATACGGAGACTTGATTACACACAGGTGGATTGTATTTATCATCATTAGTCATTTAGGTCAACACTGGATCATTCAGAGATCCTCACTGAACTTCTGGAGAGAGTTTGCTGCACTGAAAGTAAAGGGGCTGAATAATTTTGCACGCCCAATTTTTCAGTTTTTGATTTGTTAAAAAAGTTTGAAATATCCAATAAATGTCGTTCCACTTCATGATTGTGTCCCACTTGTTGTTGATTCTTCACAAAAAAATACAGTTGTATATCTTTATGTTTGAAGCCTGAAATGTGGCAAAAGGTCGCAAAGTTCAAGGGGGACGAATACTTTCGCAAGGCACTGTATATTTTTTTCTAGAATATTTTGAAATGTATTTCATCACTCAAAATCTTGCCAAAGCCTATTCTGTAGGAGGGTTTAACATGAATTTTAAATAATTTGACATGATTTATATGAATCGGGGCATGAACATATGGACTTTGAAATGAACAAGGGAGAGGTTAAATGTAGGCTAAGTCTGGCATAAGCGGATTCCCACAATTTACAATAAGGGGAGGACCTAGGTAGTCTCCATATAGGCTATTCCCTGACAATGCTGCCAAGTTGAAGAGCTTGTGATCTCCATGCACAGAAAAGCACCCCTCAGCCTCAGAAGATGCCCTTCTGGAGGCATGCAGCCATAGTGTCATTATACCCCAATGTAGGCATATTTACCTACTAGCCAAATAAAGTGCAGAGCATTCAAACTCATTCCAACATATTTGAACATTTAATTCATCCTTCATTGAGTTCAGTCAGTCAAGCAATGTGTCATCCATTCAGTCATTTGTCTGAGTTGCAACAGGAACTAAATCAAAGAGAATAGAACAGTCTTATCCATTTGTTTATTGAAATCCATGTGTATATTCAAAAGTTCTTTAGCCTATAACTTTAACTTTTTAATTCAATGTTTAATTTGCTGTAGGCCTACCCCCCCCCCAAAAAAAGAAAACTTGTAGGCATTTTCATTTTGGGTACTGATGTCTTGCGGAATACTTTTAGAACTCTATTTGTGTTTTATAACTGTTTTTAGTATAGACCTCCCCTTAAAATGAGACCCTAGCTCACAGGCCTCTAAATACATTTTAAACAAACTAGTTTGCAGTGACTAATAGGGAAAATATAGATAGTCGTCCACTTGGGACCCCTTGGCTATTGCGCTCAGGATAGGTTATCGCCTTAATCAATATTTTGTTTTGTCTCACTTATTGAGAAGTTTATAGTCTCTGCGTGATGGTGTTGTGCAAATGATTATAACAAGCCAACATAGAGTGGAATTTGCAAATACAACAGTCAAAATGCCTAATAAGGCCTATAGTCCGTGCTCCCAAATATTGAAAAAGTATGATTTATTAGGTTACATGATCACCACAGTAGCCCCATGCGGCTATAAAAATAAATTATGCAATTATATTGCAATTAAATAACACACAACAGCATGGCATATTATTATTCATTATTATTTTACCCCCTTTTTCTCCCCAATTTCGATCTTGTCTCATCGCTGCAACTCCCAAACAGGCTCGGGAGAGTCGAAGGTCCAGTCATGCAGCCTCCGAAACATGACCCACCGAACCGCACTTCTTAACATCCGCCAGCTTAACCCGGAAGCCGGCTGCACCAATGTGCCGGAGGAAACACCGTTCAACTGACGACCGCTGTCAGCCGGCACCAGGCCCGCCACAAGGAGTCGCTAGAGTGCGATGAGCCAAGTAAAGCCCCCCTGGCCAGACCCTCACCTAACTCAGACGACGCTGGGCCAATTGTGCACCGCTCTATGAGACTCCTGGTCATGGCAGTTGTGACACAGCCTGGGATCAAACACGGGTCTGTAGTGACACCTCAAGCACTGCGATGCACCACTGCACCACTTGGGAGGCCAGCATGGCATATTTAGATAGTGGAATAGGCCTAAATCATATTTACTTTCTATTTTACAGCTCAGGCAGTTATTATAGACAAGGCTCTTTTGTGTCTTTATAGTATAATTTTCACACAAGTCATTTGCTGAAGGCCCAAGCCTATACTACGTAATCTACTGACTGGTATAACGTAGTTATCGAATGCCGTTCAAAAACAAGCTTGGACTTTTATTTTGGAAATGAAACCGGAAGCTGCAAAGCAACTAACTTCTTGGTGTCACGGCAGATTTCCTCCTCTTCCTCTGAAGAGGTGAAACAAGGATCGGACCAATATGCAGCGTGGTAGGTGTCCATGGTTTTTAATGAGAAAAACTAAACATGAACACAAATACAAAAACCAATAACCGTGAACTAACCGAAAACAGTCCCGTGTGGCACAAACACTGACACAGGAAACAATCACCCACAAAATACCCAAAGAATATGGCTGCCTAAATATGGTTCCCAATCAGAGACAACGATAGACAGCTGCCTCTAATTGAGAACCAATCTAGGCAACCATAGACATACAATTTACCTAGACAGGAAACAGCCCCATAAACATACAAACCCCTAGACAAGACAAAACACATAAAACCCCCATGTCACACCCTGACCTAACCTAAATAATAAAGAAAACAAAGATAACTAAGGCCAGGGCGTGACACTCGGCTAGAGTTGCTTTATTGAAGGGGGAGTGCGTTTGGAAGGAGTAAGATGGCGGAAGTGGATGCCGAGTTCGAATTAAGCAGTGCTTCGGGTAAATTTGGTGAAGACGAATGTTCTGAATGGACAATAGTATCATAAACTGGAAGAAAGAGGAAATTGTCTAAAATTGGAGTGGAGGATACATGTGTAAATGATAATGAATCGCTTCTTGTTGGGATGCGTTTGTTGAGAAAGGTTGTATATGTGGGGAAACCCATTTAAGGTGTTGAAAATGGTCAAGTATGCGCTTGGAAAAGTGGAGTCTGTCAGAGTGATCAAGAGGGGTCTTATTTTGGTTAATTGTATTTCTCATAGGAAGATTGCAGAAGGCCTCAAAAGAATCCGGACAACAGAAGTTATGTTTGAACTTTGGAGTAGAGCACCCGTGACGATGGGTGTTCAGGTTGAATACCTGAAGAGAATTACTGGTGTGGTTGGTGCTCGCATCTGAACCGCTGGGTGAATGGAGAAAAATAAGAAAGTCTGTCGGTTCTGTTGTTTTTTGATAAAGAGCAAATACCTACGCATGTGAAGCTCGGATTTGTAAGATACACTGTAAGAGCGTTCATCCCCAAACCACTGCAATGTAAGAATTTCAAAGGATTTGGCCATGTTTCAAGTGTGTGGAGGCGAACAGAGTATACTGAAGAACGGCGTGTAGAAGGACGACGGTGTTGCAATTGTGGTGTGGATCATTATCCCGAGTTCCTGGAGTGCTCTGTAAGGGTGAAGGAAATTGAGGTGGCAAAGGTTAGTGAGGCCTATTGAATCGCCTATTCGAAGGCAATTTCAAATAATTGAGAAAACAAGTGATGCTAGTGAATATATGGTAGTGGATACACCACAGCCTGTAGCAAATGTTTGCTGCCAGACAAAATATACCTTGTGTGTTAAAAAGGTGGATTTTGTTGCATTCATTGCCACAGTTAAACTGTACAGCACAAGTCTCAAAGAAGTCAAAGAAACTGGACATTATTGTGGCTGCGGCAGAAATGTTTTTGGGATTTTACATCTGAAGATTTGCAAGGGGGACTGGCGCCAGAAGACCCACCCTCCCAGGTTCCTCTTGAGACTGTGTAGGAATCAGATCTGTTTTATTTTCTTTATTATTTTTTTAAATTATTTTTTCGTAGTTCCGTTTTTGGGGGGAATTATATTGTGTGATCACCAATATACCATAGAAGAAGAAGCGTTGCTTGACTGACTAGCTAACTTCGACTAGCTATGTTCGGTTCATATCCTTTGCAGATACCACATTCCTGACAAAAGTTTACATGTATAAAAAACATCAGTAACTGAGTAAAGGGGGACGTAAAGTAAGAATTTAACCTTTTTGGGATAGGGGGCAGCATTTTCACTTTTGGATGAATAAGGTGCCAAGAGTGAACTGCCTCCTACTCTGTCCCACATGCTAATATATGTATATTATTATTAGTATAGGATAGAAAACACTCTGAAGTTTCTAAAACTGTTTGAATGATGTCTGTGAGTATAACATAACTCATATGGCAAGCGAAAACCTGAGAAAAATGCAAACAGGAAGTGGGAAATCTGAGGTTTGTAGTTTTTCAAAGCTTGGCCCACCGAATACACAGCGTCTATGGAGTCAAGTTGCACTTCCTACAGCTTCCAGTAGATGTCAACCGTCTTTAGAAACTTGAATGAGGATTCTACTATAAAGGAGGGGCTCATGAGACCTGTTTGAGTCAGTGGTCTGGCAGAGTGTTTCATGCTTGTGACGCGCGCTCCCGACAGAGTTAGCTCTCGTTCCAATGCTTTTCTACAGACATAGGAATTCTCCGGTTGGAACATTATTGATGTTTTATGTTAAAAACATCCTAAAGATTGATTCCATACATAATTTGACTTGTTTCTACGACCTGTAACGGAACCTTTTGAGTTTTGTCTGGACGAAGTGCTCGCGTCTCATGAAGATGGATTACAGGGCTGAACACGCTAACAACAAGTGGCTATTTGGACATAAATTATGGACTTTATGGAACAAATCAGTCATTTATTGTCGAACTGTGATTCCTGGGAGTGCCTTCTGATGAAGATCATCAAAGGTAAGTGAATATTTATAGTGTTAATTCTAACTTCTGTTGACTCCCAAAATGGCGGATATTTCTCTGGCTGAATTGGGCTCTGAGCGCCGTTCTCAGATGATGCTTTTTCTGTAAAGTTTTTGGGAAATCTGACACAGCGGTTGCATTAAGGAGAAGTCTATCTTTAATTCTGTGAATAACACTTGTATATTTTATCAATGTTTATGAGTAAAAATCACTGGATGTTTTGGAATCAAAACATTACTGCACATAAATTGCCAATGTAAACTGAGATTTTTGGATATAAATATGCACATTATCGAACAAAACATACATGTATTGTGTAACATGATGTCCTATGAGTGTCATCTGATGAAGATCATCAAAGGTTAGTGATTAATTATCTATATTTTTTGGCTGGAAAAATCTTATCTTTGGCTGGAAAAATTGCAGTTTTTTTTTACTTGGCGGTGGTCTAAAATAATCATACTTTCGCTGTAAAGCATTTTTTAAATCGGACACGATGGGTAGATTAATAATAAGTTTATCTTTCATTTGCTGTATTGGACTTGTTAATGTGTGAAAGTTACATATTTCAAATAAATATTTGTTGAGGTGTTCCACTAGCGGAATACCTGCGCTAGAAAGGTTAACGTGTAAATGTTAATTCATAGTTGTAACATTGGGTTTGTACGTTTACAGATGTAATTTAACGGTTAAGTTTCATGTTTCAATCATGGCTTTTCTTACGATCCTAACAATACATATGTCCAAACTTTTGGCAGCTTTCTGGCTACATAAAAATATGTGAGAGTTTGTGTTCTTGAAGTATACTATAGAAAATAGTTTCCTCCCATGCAAAAAATAAAATACTGAATCTTTAGAGTCGATTCCAAGCAGAATCGGAACTTGACACCCAGAAATGGGAGTCGACGGGCAAGGGGTCGAGGAATCGATTATTTTGGAGTCAACTTCCCACCACTAAATGTGTGCCCACAAACTGCCATAGTCTTGTGGCTTGATAATAGAGGGCTGGCAGAAGGGGCAATGATACAATTAGCACTGGGATAAAACCATGCGGCCATCAGCAGCTTTCAAAACTGTGACATGCTGTCAAACAATGGTTTACTAAGTTAGCTAGATGAGTTGATAACGTTAGTTAACAGTCGCTCTCAGTGATGATAGCTAATTTTAAAAGGTTAGCTAATGTTAGTTTGGCAGATTATAGCCACATTAATCTTAGATGACAATACAAAAAAAACCAAATAATTTAGGTAGCTACACCAATGACACAGCTCAAAGTGAATGGCAAAAACGTTAGCCTAACTGAAATTCTTTACTGTCACCTCTGCTGATTCCGACCAAGAACACATTCGGAAAGTTAGAAAAACAGCAGCCACGCAATACAGTCTTGAGTGGCAAAACAAATCTGCCCATTAGCTGATTCGCTTTCCAAACACCCAATTTGGTTAATCCTTCCACTTCTGTTGATACGCCCACTTCCAGAGACATTCCATGTATGCAGTTACCCCATGACTCCAATAAGGCCTTAAAAAGATCTAAAGACGTTTACCTTATGCACACTAGAGAGCAGTGTAACACAGTTAAATAGGCTGCCTGTTGATGTAGCCTATTGATGTAGCCTTAACTCAATATAATATGAGCGTGTCTGTATCTGTTGTTTGATCTCACTCATGGTTGACATTTCCCTGACAGACAAACGGTTAGATGAGGACAACACTGAACTACATAGACATCAGTGCCAAGCATGGACCAAGTTTGATCTTTAATCTCGAAAGAGAAAAAAATAGATTGTGTTTTGAAGCCATTTCATGGAAAAAAGTATTTACAAGTTATCAAGAGGAGTCAAACTCTTTACATAGACCGACAGCACATCAGTAAACAAAAAAAGAGACCAGAGTTAAGGATTTGTAGCACTTCTTACCAAAAAACAAGGTGTTCTGATATCCAAACTATTCAGATAAATATATTTATAATATTTCTATATTATATTTACAGAATACCTTAAATATACAATGTTCACCATGTATTCTATAAACATATTTATTTTACTAGGCAAGTCAGTTAAGAACAAATTCTTATTTTCAATGACTGCCTAGGAACAGTGGGTTAACAGTGTCAGCTCAGGATTTGACCTTCCAACCTTTCGGTTACTAGTCCAACACTCTAACCACTAGACTACCTGCCGCCCCAGTCATCAGAAGTTATTTAGGCACACATTTTATTTTAGATCAATCATGGGGGGGGGGGGGGGGGGGTTCAGTTTCAATGCCATCCTTTCGCTGTTTGCACTATATTGTACTTACATCAAGGAAATGTGGTCAGCATAGCATCATTGTCAACAAGTATGTCATCCAAAACACCTACACTGCTACTAATCTCAGTACTCTGGGCCAGTGGTGAAGTCATAATGTACACAGCCAGTGGGGGGGTGGGGGTGGGGGTGGGACATACTGTGGACAGAAGCTCCAGTCCCAAATGGAACCCTCACTGGTCCATACATAGCCTATGACCCTTGTTGACTTTCCCTGGCAGAGCCTAGAATCAGGTTTGGGGTAAGTCCATTTCAATTCAATCAATTCAGACAGTAGACAGAAATTCAAATTCATTGTTGTTTTCATAGAGAAGCAATAAAGACCATTTTCATTTGAGTTTACTTACTGAATTTACAGAATTGAATTCACACCTATCCTGCCTAGCACTATTAGTAGCCTTGGTGGAGTTTGATTCCACCTTATTGCTTACACCAATACTGTCCTGTTCTGTCCACTAGGGGGTCAACAAGGTCTCCAGGACTGGGAGCTAGAGAGGGTATATTTGGGACTGAGCCAAGGAGCAACTGGGTGGGGAAGACAAAAGGAGATAATATGTACAGTGGACACATCTTTTTAATCGTTTTCACGGCAAAAGGGGACGAGGAAAACATGAAGGGGAGCAGCTACGATAACTACAAAGAATATACTGAAACACTACAAATAAAAATATGCAGATGATGATTCCCATGACTAAACACAATGAAGAGCGATTGGTTGGCCAGCCAGTAGGGTGGGAGGACCATAGACATCGCCCTACAAGTCGCTCTATAAGTCTGACTCGGGCATGTCTGGCATGTCAGCCATCAGGTAGCCGATGCCGTAGCGGCCGTTGGGTGCGGCATCGGGGACCCCTCCACTCTGCTTACGGTAGATGCTGTTGCCAGGCATGGGAGATGGCGCTTCGCTGCCGGGCGACTTGGCGTGGATGAGGCTGGCATCATCGTCCTCCTCGGGTCTGACGCTCTCCTTGATGATGCAGCCCTTTTTGTAGGAGATGGTGGACACCACGCCAGCGTTCTCGTCGATGATGTTGAAGTAGCGGAGGAAGAAGACCACGGGCACGGGCATGATGGCCATCACCACCAGGGAGATGCAGACCGCCAGGCCCCAAGGGGGATATTTAAGGGACTTCTCACTGGCCTAGGAGAGACAGGGAAGGATTGAGAGGTTAGAACTGTATAGTATTACTATTGATACTACTAGTGTGTATCATTATAGCTCAGAGACTCCTCACTGGCCTCATTCACATGGGGGAAGGAGAGCAAGAAGTTACTATTATATATTACTTCTCACTGGCCAGAAACGGATACTGACACTAAAACCATGTTGGGCCCATGTGACAATAGGTTGCATCTTAAATCAGTTTTAAGTGTAACGTCCACTCCTCAAATCTGTGCTGATCTCATAATCCAAGAGGATTGGTGAAGCTAATTTGGCAGAGGGCTATCACGTAACCATCCAGGTCTAGGTATTTTAAAATGAGTGTGGATAAAGGAAAGAAGGCAAGTACAGGAAGCAATATAAGACTATAGAAAAAGAGAAAAAATATCTTGATGTGTAGTTGAATTGTTGTTTTGGTGCTGGAGTATAACAAAAGCCTGTGTATCCCATTAATTGAGACCACAGACACCTCACCATGTCCTCTAGCCAGGCACTGTAGCTGGGTGGGGTCATTCCCAGCTGGATCACACTGGAGCCCAGCAGAAGGATGAGCAGCAGGGGGGTCACGTACTTCCACATGTAGTAGTAGAACCGAAATGGAGTGAAGCCCAGCATGTCCTTCAGGTCCTCAAAGAACCTGGGCGGAGGAACAGGGGAGAAGCAGGGAAAGGATCCCACAGAAGGTGAGGATACATAATGGTACACACTTTAGACTGTGTTGAGTTTGGCAATTATGTTTAACATACAGTACCTGTACAGGATACCAGAGGTCATAGCAGGTAATATTTAAGTCAAGTGTTGTTCATTCACTATTCATGGTTAACTCATTCTGAATACTGAATTTAAAGAATATTTGTCATTGCATTTGGATGGACAGCTTCGAATTTGGAATTATAGTCAAGAAAACCACAGATTACTGACATTCTGTATATCATTTGACATATACATACTTGTCAGTCCCGTAGACCCAAGCAACAGCCACATTCTCCAGGATGACCACTATGAGCAGGGGCAGTGTGGCAGAGTAGTCATCAAACATGGCCACCCAGTAGTTCCCAGATCGTTGGACGAACAGCAGGCCGATGAAGAAGGCTAGCAGACAGACACCCACTGTTACAAGAGGGAGAATACACGGACATTAGTAAAAAGGGACAAGGGGGATAAATGCCATCCGGGTGGTGCTTGATTTATGGTGGCATTTGGGCATGGCATTTTGGAAAAAAAAGATTTGATTTGATTTTCCCTTTCTAAATCAACTAATATGGCAGCTTAATTAAATGTGTACCATGATAATAACAATATGCTACCACAAGGAGTACTAACACCACCGATGATACATTTGAGGGAAATGTGGATTTTCTGAAATGGAGGCCACAAATGCTCAAATCTAAGGTAATCACACTTTTTTTACTCACAATGTTATTTCCCTTCATTAAAATGTTCTAACACCAAGTGACACTTTGGATTTAGACACACCAAATTATAAAAGAAAAATCCTCAAATGTATGACATATTAAAAGGGTGTGATTAGCTAATATTTTTCTTTAATAGAGACCCCCTCCCTCAATAACAGCTTGCCACTGGATCCTTGTACACCTTCGTAATCAGTGATTTTCAAGGTGGTAACACCAAATGACATAAAACCAAGGGACACATTATACTGGTAAAAAAAGAAGAAGGTATTTGAATAGCCTTCTTTGTTTTCTAGCATTCCAAATAATAGAAAGATATCTCGAAACACCGAAAACATGTCACTACACCTCTACACATTACCAGCGGGACAATTTTCTATCCTCAAGTAGTTCCTACAATGCATGCAACTAGATGTTTTGCAATATTAAGGACTTACATATGTGACCTGTTTCAGGAAGCTAGGCGTATGTCGCAAGTCACTACTTCACAGGAGAGGCACTTATATTCGTAAACTTTTTATTTATTTATTTATAAATTATTATTTTTTTTTATAAAAAAAATTGTCAGAAAAGCCTTCTGGAACATGAACTTTCAAGTTCCTTAATAACAAACAATTGTTTGCCATCTGTAAATGCAAATACAATTGTTAAATTACGAGCCTAGTTGGTTTGGCCATGGAAAAATACAGGAACCTTCCCGCAAGCCATGTTTGGCTGCGATATTGGGTGGGCTGGACGAGAGATGAGTTTGGATTGGTCTGCCATGTGGAATGCTTGTGTCTATAACATGAGCTGCTCAGTGTGTGTAAATAATCATTTTTACCGCAGCTTTTTGGAAAGACATGAAGAACTGCAAAAGTGTTGCTATTGCTCTCAACATTACTGCCCTGAATTTATCAGGCGCCATCGACAAAGATCAGTGGGAAAACGTTGTGATGGACTACTTTCTGGAGCACGATCATGCCATGCTGACTCTCTCTGACTCTGAAAATGTTTCAGATAATGAGGAAATCCCTGATTTAGGTCAACATTTGTCCTTGAACCAGACATTGTATAGTCTTTTGATGACAGTGATGGGGAAGAAATGGCGATCAACAATGTTGTTGTCATAGAAGAAGTTGACCGAGTTTTGAAATCAGTGGAATGCCGGTGGAAGCAGAGTATGATTGAAAATGCACAGGGAGTCAAAAAGAGAACACAGAAGGATGTTGAATAAAACATCTGTCTCCAGATTACATCTTCAAACTAAGGGCAACCATGGCATCCATGACAGAGAGGTTGAAGTGTTCATCCATTTATATGGGTAAGAGTCTAGCTACATTGCGACCTGTATGCTCTCGTTGGCTGGCCCTCGCTTCATACTTGTCGCCAAACCCACTGGCTCCATGTCATCTACAAGACCCTGCTAGGTAAAGTCCCCCCTTATCTCAGCTCGCTGGTCACCATAGCATCACCCACCTGTAGCACGCGCTGCAGCAGGTATATCTCTCTGGTCACCCCCAAAACCAATTCTTTCTTTGGCCGCCTATCCTTCCAGTTCTCTGCTGCCAATGACTGGAACGAACTACAAAAATCTCTGAAACTGGAAACACTTATCTCCCTCACTAGCTTTAAACACCAACTGTCAGAGCAGCTCACAGATTACTGCACCTGTACATAGCCCACCTATAATTTAGCCCAATTCAAGAATGACCCATCCTCATTAACAGAATTCATGCACAATATTGATCAACATGTGGTTGCGCTAATTATGAAATTCTCTTTGGTGCCACACATCTACTGTGCATTGGATTTGTATTATGCAATCATTATTGAGCCAAAGGCATTAAAGCAAAGAGCCATAATAGCTCATACACATAGGTAATACTTAATTGACCTGTTACTATAGAAAATACACATCAGTATAGTTCAGCTGAGGATACATTGTGGAAAAAGGTCTACCACACACTGACACATAGGCTTTCTGTCTTTTATTTTTCCTCAATTCCTTGTATCTTCTCTCCTTTATGTCCTCCTTTACAACGCATCGAGGAAGAAGGTACGATAGGGACCTTCTCCAATACGATTGAGAAGGAAACAAAGAGATAAGCTAAGAGGAATCGCAGAAAGGTGAATTGAGATATAATGACCTATATATTCCTCCATCACGTCTTAGGACTGACCTGTGAGGAACTCCTTGCGGACTTTGAAGGTGTCGACCAAAGGTGTGATGATGCCCTCGATGGTACCAAACATGCTGCCCATGCCCAGGTTAACCAGCATGAGGAAAAACATGACGGACCAGAAGGGAGATGCAGGGAAGTGGGTCATGGCCTCTGTGAAGGCGATGAAGGCCAGGCCTGTACCTTGCACTGCCTGAGGAGGCGGAGGACAGGGAGGAGAAGGACAGGGAAGAAGAAGGTTTTATGTAAATTAGTCAGTAATATCCACTTCTAGTAAGACTATTTGCCCTAAGGTTTCACATGATTGGAATGACAAATCTTGACGTGTGTAGACAACATCTAGAGGCAAGTCTACCGCAGTCTGTGGAAAATAGTATTCAGTAACAGTTTACATTGCACTGTTATGACACAAAGAATGTTCATTGGATAGGCGTAGCCAGAGCCATATATTTAGGGTGTGTTCGTAAATTGCCTCCAGTGTGTCAGAGTGTGCTTTGGGTCGTTTTGTAAATTCAGAGCGTTTCGCACTTACAGTGCCTTGCGAAAGTATTCGGCCCCCTTGAACTTTGCGACCTTTTGCCACATTTCAGGCTTCAAATATAAAGATATAAAACTGTATTTTTTTGTGAAGAATCAACAACAAGTGGGACACAATCATGAAGTGGAACGACATTTATTGGATATTTCAAACTTTTTTAACAAATCAAAAACTGAAAAATTGGGCGTGCAAAATTATTCAGCCCCCTTAAGTTAATACTTTGTAGCGCCACCTTTTGCTGCGATTACAGCTGTAAGTCGCTTGGGGTATGTCTCTATCAGTTTTGCACATCGAGAGACTGAAATGTTTTCCCATTCCTCCTTGCAAAACAGCTCGAGCTCAGTGAGGTTGGATGGAGAGCATTTGTGAACAGCAGTTTTCAGTTCTTTCCACAGATTCTCGATTGGATTCAGGTCTGGACTTTGACTTGGCCATTCTAACACCTGGATATGTTTATTTTTGAACCATTCCATTGTAGATTTTGCTTTATGTTTTGGATCATTGTCTTGTTGGAAGACAAATCTCCGTCCCAGTCTCAGGTCTTTTGCAGACTCCATCAGGTTTTCTTCCAGAATGGTCCTGTATTTGGCTCCATCCATCTTACCATCAATTTTAACCATCTTCCCTGTCCCTGCTGAAGAAAAGCAGGCCCAAACCATGATGCTGCCACCACCATGTTTGACAGTGGGGATGGTGTGTTCACGGTGATGAGCTGTGTTGCTTTTACACCAAACATAACGTTTTGCATTGTTGCCAAAATGTTCAATTTTGGTTTCATCTGACCAGAGCACCTTCTTCCACATGTTTGGTGTGTCTCCCAGGTGGCTTGTGGCAAACTTTAAACGACACTTTTTATGGATATCTTTAAGAAATGGCTTTCTTCTTGCCACTCTTTCATAAAGGCCAGATTTGTGCAATATACGACTGATTGTTGTCCTATGGACAGAGTCTCCCACCTCAGCTGTAGATCTCTGCAGTTCATCCAGAGTGATCATGGGCCTCTTGGCTGCATCTCTGATCAGTCTTCTCCTTGTATGAGCTGAAAGTTTAGAGGGACGGCCAGGTCTTGGTAGATTTGCAGTGGTCTGATACTCCTTCCATTTCAATATTATCGCTTGCACAGTGCTCCTTGGGATGTTTAAAGCTTGGGAAATTCTTGATTCTTCACAAAAAAATACAGTTTTATATCTTTATATTTGAAGCCTGAAATGTGGCAAAAGGACGCAAAGTTCAAGGGGGCCGAATACTTTCGCAAGGCACTGTAGAGTGCACACTGGATGCTCTGGCCGAGTAGAAGGGTTTCTGACCTCACAACGGCAGTCAAGCACCCAAGCTAACTGGCTACAGTTGACTAGTTTGCTAGCTACTTCCAGACACAAATGAGAGAACACCTCACTCTGACTATTTTACTCACTCTAGCAGAGCTGGTTAGGCTGTTTTCATATTATCTAGAGTGTTAGTGACTGTAACTGTGCTGCTGGCAACAATTTAACTATGTTTTTTTTCTGGTATCGTGATGCATTTACATTACACTACATTCCAGGCCAGCCATGTTAGGTACCCATGGGCTATAATAGCAGTTCACAGAATTTTCTCAATTTTAAACAATGCTATGTACAAGATTCCAAATTCTCATCATGTATGGATGAATGGAAAGCTCACAGGCGCAAACATGGCGTCCATTCAACATTTTGGCCCACCTCTCTAAATATATGGCTCTGGGCGTAGTTAATCCTGGTTTGTGACATGACGGTGCAAAAGTCAGTTGTTGTGATGATACCATGTCTGACACCAGTTTTTATGACTGTTTATGTGTTTTCTTCAATGACCCTAAAAGTGACTGTTAATGATCATGAAAGATGCGAAAAGACACAATATTACCGTTCTACATTCTACAAGCCCCCTCACCCATTGCCTTATGTCAGATGTTGTGACGGCCGTCTGCACCGAGCAACTCGTTGCAGTAGAATGATGTAGCTGTCGGAAGACAAAGGACCCTCACCTTGTTGAGCTCTTCCTCGATGCTGCAGGAGTCCAGGCCCAGGCGCGGGTAATCCTTCTCCGTCACCCCTCTGAGGATCTCCGTCAGCTGTTGGTAGTCCTCAGCACTCACAGTAGCGCTGAAGTTGATGTGGTGGGGGATCAGGTCGTGGCTGACCTCATTCCCTAGCAAAGCAACTATCTTCTTTGTGTTCCTGAGAGATTGAACATAATATAAGACCAGATCCAAATGGATACTCTATCATACAAGACCACGCTAATAGCGGCCTTGTCACGTGGCTCAGTGGTTACAGCATGATTCAAGTATTGGCCACATACATTGCATTGAATATACTGTGTGTCTCTATGAAAAGTACGATCGATAAAAGCATCTGCTTAACTTCAAGTCACAGGCATATTGGCCTACAGTATAATCACCAAAAGTTACGATTTGGGGGATTAGGCTACAGTTGGGGAATTAGGCTACAGTTCTAAAAGTGAGTGGCTTATAGTATACTACTCACAGTGCAACACACTTGGCGTTCATGATGTTGGCCTTGAAGCCAAGCACGGCGAATACCACCAGGGTGGCCAACACAGAGGTGAAGAAGTTGATGAAGGAGACCAGCACTGCGTCGAAGTGACAGTTGTTATCCCGTTTGTTGTAGCTGGAGAAGGCTATGACCCCTCCGAAGCCCAGGCCCAGGGCGAAGAAGACCTGTGTGGCCGCTTCGCGCCACACTTTGGCCTCCAGCATGATCTCCAACTGGAAAGGAAATGCACAGTTAGACAGTGGTGGAAAAAGTACCCAAATTGTCATACTAATAGAAACTTAATAGGATTCAAATAAAGTGAAAGTCGCCCAGTAAAATACTACCTGAGTAAAAGTCTAAAAGTGTTTGGTTCTAAAATATACTTAAGTATCAAAAGTTAAAGTACAAATCATTTCAAAATCCTTATAATAAGCAAACCAGATGGAGCCATATTATTGTTTTTTTTATTTACGGAAAGCCAGGAGCACACTACAACACTCAGACAAAAGTAATGTACAGATATTCTTTACTGAAGTACTTTACACCACTGCATTTAGGGGAGGTGCTAAAGGAAGATAAACTATAGTTCCAGACACATCTCTCCTCGATGTGGATTCATTTGACCAATGTTTGACTCTTTAGGACAACACTATGTCATTTACTGTACAATAGTCTTTGTTAAACTTCTAATAATGGACAAGCAATTGTTTGGACCAGTGGAGCAGATCAGTCGACATGTGAATCATGATTGAGAGTTACCTCCATTTGTCAAAACTGGAGAAGATCAAACAAGGACCCAACAAGGAGAACATATCCAGCATGCTACTGCTCTCAAATAGACAACAGTATATGTGTGTGGTGGAAGGCTTAACCCAGTTAGAAGGCACACACTACACAACACACAATGAGCCCTGCTTTTGATGTCTTTCTCCGTGCGTACAGGAGACACAGCAAAGGCATTTGAAGTAGAAAGATGTCAGCTGTGTGAGAATCAGCAGACACATGAGACTTTGTTGTGAAATGAATGGAACACGCCGTCGTGGATGTTACATAAAGCAGGGAGCGCCAAGCAACCAAATGAAATGATTCCAATTGCTATTGGTCCACGGCAACTGAGTAGCCAAAGACTAAAGTATTAAAAAAATATATTTCTGCCACATTTTCAGTCAATTTGGTTTCCTTCCTGTTTCAGTAAAGTGAACAACGCAACATTGATCCATAACTGGATCAAACAAATGCATTGGATAAAACTAGTGCATTGGATCAAACAAGTCTGGGTCCTTGACTGGGTGTAGTGCAGTATGTTGGCTGTGTGAAGCAGAATTGTGCTGACTGTACGGTACTGTACCTTGGGTATAACCAAGGAGCAGCATTATGGTGACTACCAGGGGTTAGAACCAAAATAATTTTCAATTGTTTAGTTCTGAACAGAAAAAATATTTTTGAGATAGAGCAGCGTGCTATGGTGCGGACAAGCTATAGTTGTGTCGATGCATTGGACAGACAAGTACGGGGCGTGAGATGCAACTTAAATTTTGCGGGTGGGGAGAGAGCGAGATAGGGTGGAGGGGCTTGGCCTGAAGCGCTGGGCATCTTGTTATGACATGCATTATCTGAATTAGTCCCACAGAATTATGCATACGAATGAGCGGCTCCTATGGAGGAACTTTGAATATCTTTGAACTTCCGAGAGTTGGCTTTAACGTTGAACCGGAGCTAGCTAGTCAGCTAACAAGCTTGTGTGTGCAGAGCAGCATTAAAATGAACTTTTTGTAGTTAATAAATCCAATGTGAAATGTGATAACTATAGTATCCTAAACTAGAATTGAAAAAGTTAATCTATTCTTCTCTCATAAAAAAATCTCCCTCCCCAATTTCTGAATCACGCTTGTAATGTCAGCAGGGTACAGTAGCCTGTGCTTCAGAGGGGGATGGGCAGGTAGCCTACACATGCACACACACACTGGCAAAGATTTCCAGCTGGCAGGCAGACACTGGAATAAAGCCCCATTTCCACAGGCACTTAAAATTAGGGCCAAATTCAAGGTGGCTCGAATGGAAATCTCACATTCGAGCTGGATCGAGGGAAACCCGGGCCAGCACAGCCCAGTTTCTCAACTGGTGCCAGCTCAATTAGAATTTGGGCTGGTGATGCCATTACCATGCAACCACCAAGTTGATCACTGCTCGATGCTGACACAACCTTTAGCTAGCTCGTCTGGGCTTGTTGCTGGCAGCTAGCACATGGACAAGCAGTACTGCAGTTGTTAGACAAGGCACAAATAAATCAAGAAATAGAGTTAAGAAAATATTTACTAAATGAAATAAAATCTAAAAGTAACACAATAAAATTACATAAAAATAACTTTTTGTATTTCACCTTTATTTAACCAGGTAGGCCAGTTGAGAACAAGTTCTCATTTGCAACTGCGACCTGGCCAAGATAAAGCATAGCAGTTCGACACATACAAAAACACAGAGTTACACATGGAATAAACAAACATACAATCAATAATACAGTACAAAAAGTCTATATACAGCATGTGCAAATGAGGCAGGCTAAGGGAGGTAGGGCAATAAATTGGCCATGGTGGCGAAGTAATTACAATATAGCAATTAAACACTGGAATGGTAGATGTGCAGAAGATGATTGTGCAAGTAGAGATACTGGGGTGCAAAGGAGCAAGATAAATAAATACAGTATGGGGATGAGGTAGTTGGATGGGCTATTTACAGGTGCAGTGATCTGTGAGCTGCTCTGACAGCTGGTGCTTAAAGCTAGTGAGGGATATAAGAGTCTCCAGCTTCAGTGATTTTTGCAGTTCGTTCCAGTCATTGGCAGCAGAGAACTGGAAGGAGAGGCGGCCAATGGAATAATTGGCTTTGGGGGTGACCAGTGAGATATAGCTGCTGGATATACCTGCATGCTAAGAGTGGGTGCTGCTATGGTGACCAGTGAGCTGAGATAAGGCGGGGCTATATATAGGGGGTACCGGTACCGAGTCAATGTGCGGGGGTACAGGTTAGTCGAGGTCATTTGTAAAGTGACTATGCATAGATGATAAAAAGCGAGTAGCAGCAGTGTAAAAACAAAGGGGGGAGGTGGGGGGGGTCAATGTAAATAGTCCGGGTGGCCATTTGATTAATTGTTCAGCAGTCTTATGGCTTGGGGGTAGAATCTGTTAAGGAACCTTTTGGTCCTAGACTTGGCACTCTGGTACCGCTTACCGTGAGGCAGCAGAGAGAATAGTCTATAACTTGGGTGACTGGAGTCTGACATTTTTTTGGTCCTTCCTCTGACACCAGACATAGCTGCTCTGTCCTGCCGATGCACGGAGAAGCCAGCCAGCTCTATATTATGTGTCGTCGTTCAGTCACGGCTCGGTGAAACAC
The DNA here is from genome assembly GCF_057628025.1 of Oncorhynchus mykiss. Taxonomy (NCBI): domain Eukaryota; kingdom Metazoa; phylum Chordata; class Actinopteri; order Salmoniformes; family Salmonidae; genus Oncorhynchus; species Oncorhynchus mykiss. The sequence continues at coordinate 52,451,927 of NC_143022.1, read as the reverse complement.
AAGATACTACAGTTTTTAATGTCCCATTGGTCAGATAGTCTTAATCGTAGATCGGCCAGTTTGTTTTCCCATGATTGCATGTTTGGAAGTGGTGGTTTACCTACTTGTCTGCAAATTCTTACAAGGCACCCGACCCTCCTCCCCCTTTTCCACTGTCTTTTCTTCATGTTGTTGACGTGGATGTGGGCCTTGTCTTGACAAAGCACTATATCCTTTGCTCATTAAAACCTCTTTGGGCTAGGGGGCAGTATTTTGACGTCCGGATGAAGAGCGTGCCCAAAGTAAATTGCCATTTACTCAGGCACAGAAGCTAGGGTATGCATGTAATTTGGATAGAAAACACTCTAAAGTTCCTAAAACTGTTAAAATAATGTCTGTGAGTATAACAGAACTGATATGGCAGGTGAAACACAGAGGACTAACCATCCCTCGCAAATTAAAATTCAGCCTACCACTGTTTCCAATGGCTTTCATGTTTATTATGAGGCCAAAACCTCCCAGATTGCAGTTCATAGGGCTTCCACTAGATGTCACAGTCTTTAGAAAGAGTTTCAGGCTTGTTTTTGGAAAAATTTGCTAGAATTTGTAGTTTTTCTAAGTGGCTCCCATTTTGGCTGTAGTGTTTTCATGCTCGTGGATGAGAGTGCGTTCTTTGTTGTTTATCTCCGGTAAAGACAATAACGATTCTCCGTCTCAAACAATATAATTTATTTACGTATTAGGGTACCTTAGGTTAGATTTTAAACATTGTTTGACTTGTTTGGATAAGTTTATTGGTAACGCTTGGGATTCATTTTGTACGCATTTTGAAGGAAGGAAACCGGTGGATTATTGAATGAAGTGAGCCAGTTAAACTGAGTTTTTGGGGATATAAAGAAGGACATTATCGAACAAAAGGACCATTTGTGATGTAGCTGGGACCTTTTGGAGTGCCAACAGAAGAAGATCTTAAAAGGTAAGGCATTTATTATATCGCTATTTCTGACTTTTGTGGCGCACCTGCCTGGTTGAAATATGTCTCCATGCTTTTGTATGCAGGGCGCTGTCTTCAGATAATCGCATGGTGTGCTTTCGCCGTAAAGCATGTTTGAAATCTGACACAGCGGCTGGATTAACAAGAAGTTAAGCTTTATTTTGATGTATAACACTTGTATTTTCATGAATGTTAAATATTTATATTTCTGTAATTTGAATTTCGCTCCCTGCAATTTCACCAGATTTTGTCGAGGTGGGTTGCTAGCGGCACGCCTGCGCTAGAAAGGTTAAACAAAAAAGATTTGTAATGTTCGAGGTGAGTAATCGCTGTTCTGCTGTCCAGACGCTCTTTTCGGTCATAAGAGATGGTAGCAGAAATATTATGTACAAAATGAGTTACAAACAATGCGAAAAAACAAAACAGCACAGTTGGTTAGGAGCCCGTAAAACGGCAGCCATCCCCTCTGGCGCCATTATAATAACCACCATAGCTGGATCCTTCATAAATTTTTGCACTACACAAACGTTTATGAGAACATTTAGCCCTTGAATGCTAGCTACCTAATGTTAGCCAGCAAATCAGAGTTGAAACAAGCCAGCTAGCTATCTATGTTTAGCTAGCAGGAATATTAGCTGGCCAAGTCATATCGAAAGCTAGCTAGCTACATCATATCAAACCTGTTGTCTCGTTTGCTTAATTAGCTAGCTAATAACCAATGCCATGGCAAGCAAGGTAGGAATTTAGTTAGCTAGCCTGTTATTCTAGCAACGACGCTAACCGTTTAGCTAGCTAGCTAACGTTAGCAAGCGAAATACATTGCTCTGAGTCTGGCTGGTACTATAGGGGAATGTTAGTTACAGCATGGTGAGGATTAATTCAATTATTCAACATCTTCCAATTTAGCTAGCAACATTAGCGAAGCCAGCTGCAGTCACATATTGGCAACCTAGCAACATTTCTAATTTCTGGGGGCAGTGGAAACACAATTTGAGCTAGCCCACCAAGGCCAGCCCAACCTTGCTTGACTTCAAATTGCCAATGGAAAAGGGGCTTAAGTTTCTGAGTGACAGAGTTTTGTGAGACTGGAAAAAAAATGCTGGAATGTAAAATAATGTTATTAACCAGTTCCCATGCTTTTAAAATAACGGTTTTGTTCCGGAACAGTATAGATCACTTTCGTTCCCGGTTCTGATTCTGTTCCTCTGAAAATATTGTTATTTTCCAGTTTTCTGTTCTGTTCCCTGAACCGGTTCCAACCCCTGCACTGTACTGTACCTTGGGTAAGCATTAGGGTTAGGATACTGTACCTTGGGTGTGAACATGTGTCGGATCCCATCCACGGATCCCTTGAGGAGCAGAGCCCTGACCAGGAAACAGATCAGCACTACGTAGGGAAACAACGAGCTGAAGTACATCACCTGTAAAACAACAACATAAGAACAACCTTATTATAACTCATACATTACAAAGTGAGAGGCAGACTTGAGACTTGACCCTGACTCGTGTTAAAAAAAAATACTCTTGGACTCTGACTTATGCTCAAAGACTTGACTTGCCTAAAGTTATTTATTGACAAGTCCGGCTTAGACCCAAAGTTTGGGATTAATACCGAGATAGATCCTGTGTACTGATGACTTTTGTCCTTTATCTAAATGGATCTCTGAGGCTGCCTCTTGTTGTCTACTCCTGACCCGTGGACACAGAGAAATACACAGCCTTGCGGAGTGCGGACCACAGTAAGTGGAAGAATATTGTCTTATTGTTCAAGATTATAGACTAGCATATACAGAAATATTTCAAGAGCAGCCTTTTTGCATCTTCGTAACATTTCAAATACTGAAACATTTTGTCAAAAAAAAATGCAAAAATGCTAATCCACGCTTTTGTCACTTCAAGGTTAGACTAGATTTACATTTTATTAGAAGGTATTATCCAGAGCAATTGACAGTAGAGTGCATACATTTTCATACTTTTTCCACATGTACTGGTCCCCCGTGGGAATCGACCCACAACCCTGACATTGCAAGTGCCATGCTCTACCAACTGAGCCACATGGAACCTACTGCAATGCTCTACTCTCCGGCTACCCATATAAGGCACAAAACACATTTCAGCTAGCGCTTAACACGACTGCAAGATTCTTGACTAGAACACAAAAACGTGATCATATTACTCCAGTGCTAGCCTCATTACACTGGCTTCCTGTTAAGGCTTGGGATGATTTCAAGGTTTTACTGCTAACCTACAAAGCATTACATGGATTTGCTCCTACCTATCTAGTCGATTTGGTCCTGCCGTACAGACACATGCCCTCTTGTTGTTCCTAGAATTTCTAAGCAAGCAGCTAGAGGCAGGGCTTTCTCCTACAGAGCTCAATTTTTATGGAATGCTCTGCTGATCCATGTGAGAGACACATACTCAAGAGTCTCAGAGTCTCAGAGTCTCAACTCTGTCTTTACTGAAGACTGATTACTTCTTCATCTCTTGAGTGTAGTCTGGCCCAGGGGTGCAAAGGTGAACTGCAAGGCACTGGAGTGACAAACCACCCTTGCTGTCTCTGCTTGGTCAGCTCCCCTCTCTCCACTGAGATTCTTTATTTCTGACCCTATTATGGGGGCTGAGTCAATGGCTTGCTCGAGCTCAGCCATCCTTCCTGTCCTTGGGCTTGTGTAGTTGGGGAGATCTTCCTGGACTATACTCGGCCTTGTCTCAGGGTAGTAAGTTAGTGGCCTGTTGATATACCATTAGTGGTGTGGGGGCTGTAATTGGCAAAGTGGGTGGGGTTATATACTGCCTGGTTGGCACTGTCCGGGTGTAACTTTGGATGGGCCCAGTATCCGCCGACCTCCCCCCGTCTCAGTGTCCAGTAACTATGCTGCAATAGTTTACGTGCCAAGGGTCTAGGGTCAGTCTGTCCTGTGTGATCTTAGGCATGCTCCATCTAATGCTCCCATCTCTCCCTCCTCTCCCAGATTACCTGAGCCCTATGGCCATGCCTCAGGACTACCTGGCTTGACGACTACTAGCTGTCCACGTCCCCAGTCCACCTGGTCGTACTGCTGATTCAGTTTCTACTGTTAAGCCTGTGGCTATGGAACCCTGACCTGTTCATCGGATGTGATTCCTTGTCGTGCTGCTGATGCAGTTTCAGCTGTTTTGCCTGTGCTATCGAACCTTGATCTGTTCACCGGTTGTGCTATCTTGTCTCGGACCTGCTGTCTCAACTCTCTCTCTCTTTTTTTAAATGTTTAATTTTACCCCTTTTTCGTGGTATCCAATTGTTTAGTAGCTACTATCTTGTCTCATCGCTACAACTTCCGTACGGGTTCGGGAGAGACGAAGGTTGAAAGTCATGCGTAATCCGATACACAACCCAACCAAGCCACACTGCTTCTTAACACAGCGCGCATCCAACCCGGAAGCCAGCCGCACCAATGTGTCGGAGGAAACACTGTGCACCTGGCAACCTTGGTTAGTGCGCACTGCGCCCGGCCCGCCATAGGAGTCGCTGGTGCGCGATGAGACAAGGATATCCCTACCGGCCATACCCTCCCTAACCCGGTTGACGCTAGGCCAATTGTGCGTTACCCCACGGACCTCCCGGTCGCGGCCGGCTGCGACAGAGCCTGGGCGCGAACCCAAAGGTTTCTGTACCAAATATTAAGTTCTGCTATTCTGATGTATCAAATACTTACGTCATGCAAAAAAATGCTAATTAATTACTTAAAAATAATACAATGTGTTTGTTTTTTTAGATTCCGTCTCTCACAGTTGACGTGTACCTATGATAAAAACTACAGACCTCTACATGCTTTGTAAGTAGGAAAACCTGCAAAATCGGCAGTGTATCAAATACTTGTTCTCCCCACTGTAAATATGCACTTTAGCGAACAAAACATACATGTATTGTATAACATGAAGTCCTATGAGTGTCATCTGATGAAGATCATCAAAGGTTAGTGAATAATTTTACCTCTATTTGTGCTTTTTGTGACTCCTCTCTTTGGCTGGAAAAATGGCTGTGTTTTTCTGTGAGTTAGTGGTGACCTAACAATTGTTTGTGGTGCTTTCGCTGTAAAGCATATTTTAAATCAGACACTGTGGCTGGATTACTTAGGACAAGAGGCATTTCTACTGACTCTGAAAAACACTAAAAGAAAGATGCCTAGGGTCCCTGCTCATCTGCGTGAACGTGCCTTAGGCATGCTACAAGGAGGCATGAGGACTGCAGATGTGGCCAGGGTAATAAATTGCAATGTCTGTAATGTGAGATGCCTAAGACAGTGCTACAAGGAGACAGGACGGACAGCTGATCATCCTTGCAGTGGCAGACCACGTGTAAAAACACTTGCACAGGATTGGTACATCCGAACGTCACACCTGTGGGACAGATAAAGGATGGCAACAACTTCCCGAGTTACACCAGGAATGCACAATCCCACCATCAGTGCTCAGACTGTCCTCAATAGGTTGAGAGAGGCTGGACTGAGGGCTTGTAGGCATGTTGTAAGGCAGGTCCTCACCAGACATCACTGGCAACAACGTCGACTATGGGCACAAACCCACCGACGCTGGACCAGAAAGGGCTGGCAAAAAGTGCTCTTCACTGAAGGGTCGCGGTTTTCTCACCAGAGATGATGGTTGGATTCAAGTTTATTGTCGAACGAATGAGCGTTACACTGAGGTCTGTACTATGGAGCGGGATCAATTTGCAGGTGGTCCATCATGGTCTTGGGTGGTGTGTAACAGCATCATTGGAACTGAGCTTGTTGTCATTGCAAGCAATCTCAACGCTGTGCGTTACAGGGAACATCCTCCTCCTCCATCCTCCAGACATCCTCCTCCCTCATGTGGTACCCTTCCTGCAGGCTCATCCTGACATGACCCTCCAGCATGACAATGCCACCAGCCATACTGCTTGTTTTGTGCATGATTTCCTGCAAGACAGGAATGTCAGTGTTCTGCCATGGCCAGCGAAGAGCACGGATCTCAATCCCATTGAGCACGTCTTGGACCTGTTGGATCGGAGGGTGAGGGCTAGGGCCATTCCCCCCAGAAATGTTGGGGAACTTGCCGGTGCCTTGTTGGAAGAGTGGGGTAACATCTCACAGCAAGAACTGGCAAATCTGGTGCAGTCGATGAGGAGGAGATGCACAGCAGTACTTAATGCAGCTGGTGGCCACACCAGATACTGACTGTTACTTTTGATTTTGACCCCCCCTTTTTTCAGGAACACTATACACTTTATGCATGTTAAGTTTGCTGAAAATAAACACAGTTGACATTGAGAGGACGTTTATGTGATCGTGCCTCAATGTAATCAAGGTATGAAATGATTGTTATTCTTCACTGCCATCTCTTTTTGGGCTTAGTTGTGGTCTACAAATGATTATAATTATTTTCCGGCCTCCCGACCATTCACTCCGACAAAAATATGCCCGGGGCTGAATCTAGTTGCCTACCCCTGCTGTATGGACTGGTTGAAGCTCCATTTGCCTAACCATGTCACTATGCAGCTGAGCTGCTCTTGAACATCTTATTCACATTGTATCAACCATTCATACAATAGGAAAATAACAACCGTGGTCACAATGTCTATAAAGAAGCTCCTTTCTGCTCAGAGAGTCTAAAAAAATTAAATAAAAATACAAAAAAGTTTTGTCACATACACCACGCAGTGACTACTGTACCTGCCACCCATATCTAAATATTGTATATCTGCCTCACCTATCAAAGTTTGTATCTTTATCCCATTAGATAGTATGTCATTTATGTAAGGAGAGGTGATGTCAGTCACAGATCGTAGGCGCCATCTATCATTATGGCTATGTATCATCAAGTTGTTGCTATGCAACTCAAAACTCAAATTATACCTTGTCAGGTCATGATAAAAGCATAATCTTAATTATGTGTACTGTAAGTGCTTTAACTTTGAGGTGTTCTTTTGTAGCTGCACAGAACTGTTGTCTATCAAGAATGCAAGCACAAATTAGATTGAGTGGAAAATTAATAAGCCATTTAATACACATGATTGAAGTTTTTTTTCTTTCCTTTTTTTGTGAGTACACCCCTAACAATCAAACAAAGTAAAAGAGCGCATATAACCATGGCAACCACGCTCCCCCTCGGTCTCGCACCCTCACACCCACACACAGAAATGAAAAAGAAACTGTAGATCACAGCCTAGGAATAGGCTTTTGTGAACAAGGGGCGAAAGCGACATTAATATTCTTTTGTGTGGTAAAGCCCTGAATAAGCTTCAAAGGGTCTCCCACTCTGGCCCCTTCACCAGGAGGGGAATGGAAAGTGCATGGCTATTTTCATGACCTCACGCTCGGCGACAGACGAACAGGACGTGGAAGATCGGGACACTACAGACGGTTTCCCTGTTGTCATGCCATCACCATGGCAGAGGACCAAGATTAAAGCACTTCTGTCTGAGAGGCCAGGGCATCCATCTTGTTTTGTCTGTGTGTGTTGTGGAGACTGTTTTTGTCTGTGTTTGTTGTGGAGACAGGGGCTTGAATAGAACCAAGCAAACACCAGACAGCTGTTGGGACAAGACCAGTGAGAGGGACAAAGGCTGGATCAAATGCTGCATTAAGATAGCACAGGATAGGGCCATTTTCCTATAAGACCAGAAATACTCTAAAGGGAGGGAAAATGGTCCTTGCTAAAATGCTCAAGGAACAATACTCTAAAAGGAGTAGAAACTTTCTTTGCTAAGACGCACAAGCGATGATAAGGACCCAATGGTGTTCTCAATGGTGTTCTCTTTCAAATACTTGTTTCGATGTATCACATGTGGGGGTTTGCAAGGAACACCTACTCTCTCGGAAACACCTAACAAAAGCATCTGTCGGAGACTGTCACGCCCTGACCTTAGAGATCCTTTTATTTCTCTATTTTGGTTAGGTCAGGGTTTGGTTAGGTCAGGGTGTGACTAGGGTGGGGAGTCTAGTTTTTTATTTTCTATGTTGGCCTGGTATGGTTCCCAATCAGAGGCAGCTGTCTATCGTTGTCTCTGATTGGGGATCATATTTAGGCAGCCCTTTCCCACCTTGTGGGATCTTGTTTTTGTATTGTAGCCTTTTGCCCTACAAAGCTGCACGTTCGTTTTGTTACTCGTTATTTGTTTTGTTGCTGGTTCACATTAATAAAAATTATGAACGCCATGCTGCACCTTGGTCCAATCCTTCCAACAACGAACGTTACAGAGACAGACAGGTGAGACCCTCACTTCCAAAAAAGAAGCCACTCTCCAGGCCTCCGGTTGTTCTCGCTTCCTTTCCTCATGAAGAGTGTCACTACTCTAGCTCTCCTCATATCGACTGTATAGCTGTTTGCCTGCTTAATCTGCTCACCATCAAAACGTGAAGGATATTGCTGATGAGTGTAGGTCTTCAGACCCTGTCGAGAGGTTGAGTAGTAACCGTAAGGTTTATGTTTACGAGTAGAAATTACATTTCTACTTCTCAGTCAGTCGGTTTCCTTCAGCCAGCACTGAGCTAGCCACGGCACACCTTCACCACAAGGTAGCTGCTAGCTAACTAACGGCCCACTAGCCTCATGGCTATAGCGTTATACGGTGATCAATATTGCTAGCAGTTAGCCACAAGGCTCCTAATTACAAGACCCCTTCCCATTTTCCACATTTTGTTACATTACAGCCTTATTCTAAAATTGATTAAATACAAATGTTTCATTATCAACACAATACCATATAACGACAAAGTGAAAACAGGTTTTAGACATTTTTGAAAATGTATTAAAGTATTTATTTAATTTATTTACATAGGTATTCAGACCCTTTCCTATGACAATCGAAATTGAGCTAAGGTGCACCCTGTTTCCATTGTTCACCCTTGAAATGTTTCAACAACTTGATAGGAGTCCATCTGTGATAAATTCAATTGATTGGACATGATTTGGAAATGCACACATCTGTCTATAATAAGGTCCCACAGTTGACAGTGCATGTCAGAGCAAAAACCAAGCCACGAGGTCAAAGGAATTGTCTGTAGAGCTCTGAGACAGGATTGTGTTGAGGCACAGATCTGGGGAAGGGTAAGACGACATTTATGCAGCATTGAAGGTCCCCAAGAACACAGTGGCCACCATCCTTCTTAAATGGAAGAGGTTTGGAACCACCAAGACACGTCCTAAAGCTGGCTCCCTGGCCAAACTCAGCAATCGGAGGAGAATGGCCTTGGTCAGGGAGCTGACAAAGAACCCGATGGTCACTCTGACAAAGCTCCAGAGTTATTCTGTGGAGATGGGAGAACCTTCCAGAAGGACAACCATCTCTGCAGCACTTCACCAATCAGGCCAAAAGGCACCCAATGGACTCTCAGATCATGAGAAACAAGATCCTCTGGTCTGATGAAACCAAGATTGAACTCATTGGCCTGAATGCTAAGCGTCACGTATGGAGGAAATCTGTAACCATCCCTAGGGTGAAGCATGGTGATGGCAGCATCATGCTATGGGTGTGATTTTCAGCTGCAGGGACTGGGAGACTAGTCAGGATCGAGGAAAGGATGAACGGAGCAAAGTACAGAGACCTCAGCACCTCAGACTGGGGCAAAAGTTAATCTTCCAACATGACAACAACCCTAAGCAAACAGCCAAGACAACGCAAGAGTCCTTGAGTGGCCCAGCCAGAGCCCAAACTTGAACCCGATCGAACATTTGTGGAGAGACCTGAAAATAGCTGTGCAGCGACGCTCCCCATCCAACCTGACAGAGCTTGAGAGGATCTGCAGAGAAGAATGGGAGAAACTCCCCAAATACTGGTGTGCCAAGCTTGTAGTGTCATACCCAAGGCGAATCGAGGCTGTAACTGCTGCCAAAGGTGATTAAACAAAGTACTGAGTAAAGGTTCTGAATAATTACATAAATGTGATATTTAAAAAATATGTACTTATTAAATTAGCAAACATTTCTAAAAAGCTGTTTTTGCTTCATCATCATGGGGTATTGTGTGTAGATTGAGGGGAGAAATAAATTATGGAAAAAGTCAAGGGGTCTAAATACTTTCAGAATGAACTGTATATATCTTGGTACACCGTTTACACAAGCTACTATTTGCTAGCCACCAGGACCAGGGATTATAACTATGCCGTCTAACTATGCTATTCTTACAACATGAGTTGCTCGGTCCCCCTAGCAAGCCTTGTCCCTCACAATGACCACTGTTATCCTGTCCAAGGACGATCCCTATCAACCAATCACCCTTTTATAAAGCCCTTCTTACATAGGCAGTTGTCACAAAGTGCTTATACAGAAACTGAGCCAAAAAACGCAGAGAGCAAGAATGCAGATGTAGAAGCATGGTGGCTAGGAAAAACTCCCTAGAAAGGCTGGAGCCTAGGAAGAAACCTAGAGCGGAGTACAAGGCCATTAAGGCTAGATCGTTCTCCAAGATTTTCAAACGTTCATAGATGAACAGCAGGGTCAAATAATAATCACAGTAATTATAGAGGGTGCAACAGGTCAGCATCTCAGCAGTAAATGTCAATTGGCTTTTCATAGCCGAGCATTCAGAGGTTGAGACAGCAGGTGTGGGACAAGGTAGCACGACCAGTGAACAGGTTAGGATTCCATAGCCGCAGGCAGGACAGCAGAAACTGGATCAGCAGCACAACAAAGTGGCACGTCTGAACAGGTCAGGGGTCCATAGCCGCAGGCAGAACCGCAGAAACTGGATCAGCACCACAATCAGCAGCATGTTCTTGGGCTTGCGGCTCCATGATAGCGGGGAAAGATTCCCATCCTCTATACATAGGGAACATGTCCAGGAGGCACTTGAGGACCAGTGAGCACTGCAGACAGCTTACGAGAGCAGGTCTGAAGAAGAGGCTGAAACGTGCTTCTATCTCGCTAGCCCTTCTTGACTCAGAGCCGATAGCTGAGGCTCAGCTCTCCGCAACGGAGCAATGTTGGGGTGAGTTATTGATAGCCTTGACTCCCTCCCCTCACTATCTGACGATGTAGTGTCACGGGAAGGCGAGTTAGGGGATGACAAGGATGACTATGGGATTAATCTCACAAAGATAAAAGAGATTGCGCAGGAATTGGGGACTGACGTCTCCCGCCCACTCACGCATGCAGACCTGAGTGCAGTGGAGCTGCCCCTCCTTCAGTGGAGTTTGGCCTCCTTCATGTCTGCAAGTGGGCCACGGCCAGACTCGACATCAAGTCTTCTGTAGGGGCTCAGGGCTGGCAAGGAACATATACAATGGGAAGAGACTCCAGTCCCCATACAGCCCCGATAAAGGAACTACACCCTGCAGTACCAGCTTGCCTCAGGGAAGCTAAGAGCGTGTGGGGAAAAAAAACCCTCACTAGCAGGATTCTTGCTAAAAGTACCCTGAGTCTGCACATACACATCATGGAGGAATCTGGGTTTGGCAACCCTCCCATGGTGTAGCCATCACTGACTCACCACCTCAGCCCCTCACGCCATGTTGTTATTAATGACTCACTCCCTGGGAAGGTAGAGTGCTTAACTGCCTCTGTTTCTCAGAAAAATGTACAAGGCATCAGCCCAAGCAATTTAGAGCTCTCAATGTGACCTCTTTATTGTTGGCATATCAGGCTACTTGGAGGAGGTGGGGAAGCAACTGGACTCAGACCCTAGACCCAGATGTTTGGGAGGAGATCTGTATGATTACAGAAGTGAGCCTCCTTGCCCCCCATAGTGCCATCCAAGGCTGTGGTCATACCATGAACCTAGAGGTGGAGGAAGAAAGGGCACTTTGGCTGAGCATATCCACACCCCAGGAGCCTTCTTTGGTTTTCAGCCAAGGGCAGCAGTCAGCATGTCAGCCTTTCCTCCGGTCTCACTGACACACGCGGCGCAGGATGACGAACTGTGGCCCTGTTGACCCCATGCCTATGGCCTTTTGCCTCTAACTGCTATGGCGCGAGCAATCCCAGTCAAGCCATTCGGGGTATGCGCCACTCTGGTTTTCCCACTACAGGGCTGTACTACTCTGTACAAGGCAGGGAAACCCTAACCACTCTGCTCCCCATTCTACGGGAGGACAGGTTTCCAGGGTTCATTGGGAAACCCTCTCAGCCCGTTTTACTATTCTGAGGGGCGTTTTGTTATTCTACCTGGCAAAGACAACTTGGCTCTGTTATGGAAAACACTCCCCATTGAACTAGAGATCAGTCTGTATAGTTATTCCTTAATTTACTTTCTGGATCTCAGGGAAAAGGGGGGGGGGGGTGTTTATCTGGTACTCCTGAGTCAACAAAGCTTTGGCTTTTCCTCGTCACGTTTTAACTGTGATTGGTTCACCCAATCAGGCCGCTGCCTGCTATGCCGACCGATCTGATGGGAGCGAGAGGCTGAGGAACTCTTTGCTCTTGACAACCCTTCTCCATGGAGCAAGGTCAAGACAACAGTTATGTAGCTATCCTACTGCCCAGGATTAGGAATACTGCGCTGCAGGTGTTTCCTTCTTCCTTTTTCCTGAGGTCTTATGTCAAGACGCTGGATACTCTGTCCTAAGAGCTTGCTTTCTGTATCAATCTAGCCTGTCGAAGCAACAATCCTATAGGGCCAGGGGAGTCCCCATCCCATAACATGGTGACCATGCCGTTTGGGGCGGAAGAGCTGACAAAACCAAGAGATGGATGATGCCGTATGCTTTCCCTCCTAATCTTTGATGACCAGTGATTTTTTTTTTTCCCCCGGTTGGCAGTTTACAACCCTGCTTACGACCAGTCCTGGCAGCTATCGTCATGCAAGGTTTACACTCTAGAGCTAGAGGTTCTCAAAGTGGGGTCCGCGGATGTACAGCAGGGGGTCCGCAGGCAGATCTCAAAATATATTTTGTAAAAACAAACCATTACATTTTTTTTTTAATGAATATTTATAGCAACAACAGATGAAACACATTTTGGCAAAGGGTGTTATAAAATACATTGCAATACAACACAATGTCATACTATTAATCTACAATTGATGTTCTTAACAACATGGGCCTGGCTCAGAGGGATATTGGTATCCAGTGCTCCACCATTTATTCAACTTAATATTATGTAAAACAAAATGTACATAAATGCACTGTCATTTAAAGCTACAATCCTTAGTTGCTACATCCGTTTTTGGTATGGAATACCATGATATACCTATTGATTCTTGAAGAATATAACTTGCAAATGCCTCATGAGCTTAGTTCAACTGTCATACCCCATCAGAACTCAAAATATAAGCTTGTTTTATGTACAAACACTGTATATATTTATCATTTTGATACCATGGATGGTCAGTGATTGCATCCATGAATTTGAGAGTGGGCCTCCCGGGTGGCGCAGTGGTTAAGGGCGCTGTACTGCAGCGCCAGCTGTGCCATCAGAGTCCCTGGGTTCGCGCCCAGGCTCTGTCGTAACCGGCCGCGACCAGGAGGTCCGTGGGGTGACGCACAATTGGCCTAGCGTCGTCCGGGTTAGGGAGGGATTGGTCGGTAGGGATCTCACCAGCGACTCCTGTGGCGGGCCGGGCGCAGTGCGCGCTAGCCAAGGTTGCCAGGTGCACGGTACTCCGACACATTGGTGCGGCTGGCTTCCGGGCGCGCTGTGTTAAGAAGCAGTACGGCTGGTTGGGTTGTGTATCGGAGGACGCATGACATTCAGCCTTCGTCTCCGTACGGGAGTGTTAGCAATGAGACAAGATAGTATTGTGTACACACAGACAAGACAAAGCAATATAAATAATATACTCAACTAGAAAAAATAAAAAATAAAATAGCTTTAAAGATACCATACTTTAGACAAGTTAAACACACCAGGCAGAAGGCTACAGAGGTTAAAGGGCAATCTATAGTACAGGGACAGAGCAAACACCTCACCATTGTTCCTGTAAACAGTCAAGGGATAAAGGTGGAGAAATGCAACTGGACCAAAAAAAAAGTTTACAATGTTTTAAAATAAAAAATAAATAAAAAATTGAATGATTATTCATGTAGGCGTGAACAAAATGTAAAAATAACTGGGAAAAAACAAGCTCACACTTCAGTCTCTGCCTGGGCAAGATGAACAAGGCATCTGCAGATCACAATCAATAAGCACATGGACCTTAATGCCCCCCCCCCCCCCCCCCCCAGCAAAAACACAGAGAGAAGCTCCTCCAACCCTTAAGTCACAGACTTATTTTAGTATTAATTGGAATGCCATCAGAGGATGGACTGTTTAAAGTAAGACCGGAATGGAGCCCAAGCCTCATCAAACAGTTTGGGGTTCCCACGTGAATTGAATTGAATTTTTTCTAGTTTCAGAGAGCACAACACATCCCTCACCCAATATTTATAAGATGGGGGAGCTGCCATCTTCCAGTTCTGTAGTATTAGCCGTCTAGCTAAAAGAGTTGTATAAGCAACAGTGTCCGACTGGATTCTTGATAGGGGGGTACCCATGGGCAGTACTCCAAAAAGGGCTGTAAGGGGAGACGGATCTATAACAGTGTCATATATATCAGAGAAACATTTAAATATTAATTCCCAGAAACCTGACAGTTTATGACAGCCCCAAAACATATGCAACAGTGCGGCTGGTTCCACTTTTTACATCTGACACAGGTAGGATCAAAATCAGAGAATATTCTTCCAAGTTTGGCCCCCGACCAGTGGATACGATGAACCACCTTGAATTGAATGAGGCTGTGTCTAGTGCTAAAAGAGGACGAGTGCACCCTGTGCAGCACAGATTCCCAGGCGTCTTCCCCAAGTTCCTCCCCCAAATCCTTTTCCCATCGAGTCTTTAAAGGCACCAAAGAAGGGTTCTGTAAGTCATGAATGATTGCATACACATCTGAAATTGCGCCCCTAGGAAGCTTGTTCAGCTCCAAGATGCTCTCTCTAGCTGTATTCGCAGGCCTATTGGGAAATCCAGGTGTGTTAGCCCTGACAAAGTTTCTAGTCTGGAGATAGCGGAAAAAGTGGGATTGGGGGAGATTGAACTTTTCCTGCAGCTGAGAAAAAGAGGCAAATGTATCATCAAAGAATAATTGGGCTAGCGAGGAAAGGCCTAGTGAGTGCCAAATGCCAAAAGCCCCATCATTCAAAGATGGAGGAAATAAAATGTTCTGATTGATTGGGCCTGATAGAGAAAAGCCTCGGAGGCTAAAGGCTAAACGGAACTGATTCCACATTTTAAGAAACTGCTTTACAATTGGGTTGGCACACCTTTTGCCTAGGGACACTGGGAGAGACGAGCACAGCACAGAGGAAAGTGCTGCAGGTTTACACGATTCAGACTCCATCTGGACCCAGAGTGGTCTAGTGCCAGTAGGATCAGTCTGCAGCCAGTACAGAACGGCTCTGAAATTTGCAGCCCAGTAGTATGTCTGAAAATTTGGTAGAGCTAAAGCCCCCAATGACCTAGGCTTCTGCAAATGTTTTCTACCAATCCGTGGTACCTTGCCATCCCAAATAAAATGCATGAATGTTTGATCCAGTGAAATAAAAAAAGATTTTGGAATAAAAATGGGTAAACATTGAAATAAATATAAAAATTTGGGCAACACATTCATTGTAATGA
This sequence comes from Oncorhynchus mykiss, assembly GCF_057628025.1. Taxonomy (NCBI): domain Eukaryota; kingdom Metazoa; phylum Chordata; class Actinopteri; order Salmoniformes; family Salmonidae; genus Oncorhynchus; species Oncorhynchus mykiss. Next base: position 52,436,401 of record NC_143022.1, on the reverse strand, counting down.
CATTAATCCTTCTGATAAGAGAAAGGGGTAGCGAATTCCAAAAAGTAAAAGATTGTTTCAATCTGTCTGCTAGAGCAACAAAGTTTTCCTGAAACAAATTTGAATATTTCCTTGTCACTTTTACTCCCAAGTAAGTGAATTGATCCCGGACAATCCTAAACTTGTAAAAGAGCACTTTAAAGCAGCCTTGTTTACCGGAAAAAGCTCACTCTTGCCTAGATTCAGCTTGTACCCTGAGATTGATCCAAACTTTTTAAGAACAGATAGGGCACGTGGCAATGAGGTATCGGGGTTGGAGATAAACAAAAGGAGGTCGTCAGCATATAGCGAGACTTTCTGCTCCCAGCCCGCCCTGATTATGCCTTGAATGGCATCATTAGAGCGTAGTGCAATGGCGAGAGGCTCGATTGCCAAAGCAAACAACAAGGGGGAGAGTGGGCAACCCTGTCTGGATCCGCGGTGCAAGGGAAAATAGTCAGAGGACAAGTTATTAGTCCGTACCGAAGCCATGGGGGAAAAATACATAATCTTTATCCACGCAATGAATTTGGGGCCAAAGCCAAATCTATAAAGGGCAGCTGTTAGGTAATCCCACTCAATGCGGTCAAACGCTTTTTCGGCATCAAGTGAGACCACCACCTCCGGGTCCTCCGACGCTGGGGAGTACAGTATATTCATAAGGCGCCTAATATTGAAAAATAAATGCCTATTTCTCACAAAGCCAGTCTGGTCAGAGTGTATTACTTGGTGCAGCAAGCCTTCCATACGGATGGCTAAAAGTTTAGCTAGGATTTTGTAATCACAGTTTAAAAGCGAGATTGGGCGATAAGATCCACATTCCAGGGGGTCTTTGTTTTTCTTTAGTAGTAATGAAATTGAAGCCTGATAAAGACTAGGCGGTAGCTTTGAAGTATTGAGGCACTCTGCAAATAGTCGAGACAAGAATGGGCAAAGCAGACCAGAAAACGTCCTGTAAAATTTGCTTGGAAAACCGTCCGGACCCGGTGATTTACCACTTTTCATTGCGGACACTGCTGTTGCAATCTCCTCAAGCGTAAATTCTTCTTCTAGACAGTCATGGGAGTCTGTATCAATTGAAGGCATATTCAAGCCATTAAAGAAGGAGTCAATCAGGAAGGGGTCTTGAGGGGATTCAGAGGTGTATAGCGCCGAGTAATTTTTTTTAAATTGATCATTGATCTCTTTATGTATAACTGTGGTGGCACCAGACGGGGTCCTTATTTGTGGGATTAAACGTGAGGCCTCAGATTTACGGATCTGATGCGCAATGAGTTTACTGGCCTTGTCGCCTTGTTCATAGACTTTGTATCGAGCTCGCAAGAGTAACTGTTCAGCTTGCCTGGTAGAAAGCTCATCAAATTCAGATTGGAGTAGTTGGCGCTCTTTATGCAGATCAGAGGAAGGATCCGTAGCATACTTCTCATCCAATGTGGCTATGGACTCGCTCAGGTCCCGAAGTCGCTGGGAGCGAACTCTGTTTTGGTTGGCTGTATAAGAAATAATTTGGCCACGTAGGTATGCTTTGAGAGACTACCATATGGTAGAGCAGGACATACCTGGTGTTGAATTAGTTTCTAGGAATAAGGTGATTTCAGAAGAATTGAAATTGACAAACTCCTTATCTAAGAGTAAAATGGGGTTGAGACGCCATTGATAACACATAGGAGGTCGCTGGGGAAACTCTAGTTCAAGCACTAATGGTGAATGGTCAGAGATAACAATACTCTCGTAAGTACACTGCCGAAGGTTAGGCAGAAGTTTTTTGTCCAAAAAGAAGTAATCAATCCGGGAGTATGTTTGATGAACATGAGAATAAAAGGAATACTGTCTATCTGTAGGATGTAGGAAACGCCAGGCCTCAAACATAGCATATTTCTGAAGAAAGGGTTGAATAAGTAGGGCACATTTAGATGGGCCTGTATTTGTTTGTGGGGACTTGTCAAGAACTGGGGACATTTTACAGTTGAAATCCCCCCCTAAAATCAACAAATGAGAATCTAAATTGGGAATAGCAGACAGAAAGGAAGAAATGAAACTTGTGTCATCCCAATTGGGAGCATAAACACTAGCCAAAACAAGAGGGGTAGAAAACAGTTCACCGGTTACTATGACGTATCGTCCCTTAGGATCAGCAATAACCTCAGAAGCTACAAAGATTTATCACCAGAATAGCAGCACCTCTTGATTTACTATGAAAGTTTGAGTGGAACACTTGACCAACCCAGTCCTTACGCATCCTAAAATGCTCACCAGTCCTCAAGTGAGTCTCTTGTAGAAATGCAATATTTGCATTCAAACCCTTTAAGTGTGTCAACACCCTCTTACGCTTCACCGGGTTGTTAACCCCTTTGGTATTCCAAGAAATGTACTTGATCGTATTATTTCGGCCCCTCTGGGCATTCCCGTTATTCAACCCTGTCATTAGAGCATAGAATGGAAAAGCAATGAGCGCCCAAAACCCTCAGAATAACTTGTCTCAGAGTAATAATGTACGGTGGTAAATGTTTGGAAAAAATACAGAAAAAAAACAGAAAAAAAACTAAAAAGACAGAATGACAACATTAGAACTGAACAATTCAACCTGCCCCCCCACCCCCTCCCCCCATCCCAGACAATACCTCCCAAACGAGGTACAAGCCTAAATAGAACATGTTCTCTTCGCACAGTATGTCTGTGAGAGTGCGGTCTTAAGCCTAAACCCACAGTCCCGCTCTTTAAAGTCGCGTTTTGTTAGTGGATCCAGCAGCAAAAAGAAAGATTTGTACGTATTTTTTCAAAAAAATATAAAAGGCGAATCCCTTGTGCAAACGGAATGACAAAAGCACCACTTGTAGATGTATATAATTGTATTCCCAAAATGTATAAAGGCTCTCAGCCAAAAATCTAATTTGAAGTAAGGAAATCGTAGTAAGACAATCAAAAATAATAGTAATTATAATAGTAAAAAGCTGAGAAAGCTTACAACCAATACCAAAAAACGACGTGTGCGCAACGTTGAACGTTTGCTGGGCATACAGTGCCTTGCGAAAGTATTCGGCCCCCTTGAACTTTGCGACCTTTTGCCACATTTCAGGCTTCAAACATAAAGATATAAAACTGTATTTTTTTGTGAAGAATCAACAACAAGTGGGACACAATCATGAAGTGGAACGACATTTATTGGATATTTCAAACTTTTTTAACAAATCAAAAACTGAAAAATTGGGCGTGCAAATTATTCAGCCCCTTTACTTCCAGTGCAGCAAACTCTCTCCAGAAGTTCAGTGAGGATCTCTGAATGATCCAATGTTGACCTAAATGACTAATGATGATAAATACAATCCACCTGTGTGTAATCAAGTCTCCGTATAAATGCACCTGCACTGTGATAGTCTCAGAGGTCCGTCAAAAGCGCAGAGAGCATCATGAAGAACAAGGAACACACCAGGCAGGTCCGAGATACTGTTGTGAAGAAGTTTAAAGCCGGATTTGGATACAAAAAGATTTCCCAAGCTTTAAACATCCCAAGGAGCACTGTGCAAGCGATAATATTGAAATGGAAGGAGTATCAGACCACTCCAAATCTACCAATACCTGGCCGTCCCTCTAAACTTTCAGCTCATACAAGGAGAAGACTGATCAGAGATGCAGCCAAGAGGCCCATGATCACTCCGGATGAACTGCAGAGATCTACAGCTGAGGTGGGAGACTCTGTCCATAGGACAACAATCAGTCGTATATTGCACAAATCTGGCCTTTATGGAAGAGTGGCAAGAAGAAAGCCATTTCTTAAAGATATCCATAAAAAGTGTTGTTTAAAGTTTGCCACAAGCCACCTGGGAGACACACCAAACATGTGGAAGAAAGTGCTCTGGTCAGATGAAACCAAAATTGAACTTTTTGGCAACAATGCAAAACGTTATGTTTGGCGTAAAAGCAACACAGCTGAACACACCATCCCCACTGTCAAACATGGTGGAGGCAGCATCATGGTTTGGGCCTGCTTTTCTTCAGCAGGGACAGGGAATATGGTTAAAATTGGTGGGAAGATGGATGGAGCCAAATACAGGACCATTCTGGAAGAAAACCTGATGGAGTCTGCAAAAGACCTGAGACTGGGACGGAGATTTGTCTTCCAACAAGACAATGATCCAAAACATAAAGCAAAATCTACAATGGAATGGTTCAAAAATAAACATATCCAGGTGTTAGAATGGCCAAGTCAAAGTCCAGACCTGAATCCAAGCGAGAATCTGTGGAAAGAACTGAAAACTGCTGTTCACAAATGCTCTCCATCCAACCTCACTGAGCTCGAGCTGTTTTGCAAGGAGGAATGGGAAAAGATTTCAGTCTCTCGATGTGCAAAACTGATAGAGACATACCCCAAGCGACTTACAGCTGTAATCGCAGCAAAAGGTGGCGCTACAAAGTATTAACTTAAGGGGGCTGAATAATTTTGCACGCCCAATTTTTCCGTTTTTGATTTTTTTTTTAAAGTTTGAAATATCCAATAAATGTCGTTCCACTTCATGATTGTGTCCCACTTGTTGTTGATTCTTCACAAAAAAATACAGTTTTATATCTTTATGTTTGAAGCCTGAAATGTGGCAAAAGGTCGCAAAGTTCAAGGGGGCCGAATACTTTCGCAAGGCACTGTACATTACATTCTCAGTGTCAACAAAACTCTCTCTATCCTCTATCTTGTTAAGTGTGCTCATGTGTTGGCCACGCCGACTAATTGTCTACACCTGATCTTAATGAGAGTGCCCCTGGTTGAGAGTGCCCCTGGTTAATGAGAGGGCCCCTGGTTCGCGCCCGGGTATGGGCGAGGGGACGGTCTGAAGTTATACTGTTACAAGAGCTTGTTTCCTTTGAAATGTGGCCTGTTTGCATAGACTAAAATTAACAGTCTTTAAAAAAAAACACAGCTTGCTAGCTCCATCCTGGTGGGCTTAGTGGACTAATTCCATGGATAGAGAGCAAAAAATCATAGATTTAAACCTCACTGCCATGCCACAATAAAAAATAAGTGTTTGCATGATTAATGCCTAAGCAAATTAATGACGATGTGTCCTATCTGTGCTTGGAGTTCATAACAGTTGAACTAAGAGTCTTATTGAAACATAATTACAAAAAATTATATAATTACCTTCAAATAACCTATAATATCTGTTCTCAGAACATTAATAAAACCTCCCAGAAACTGAGGGAACCTCCCTGCAACCAAAAAATGAACGTTCCCATAAAAAGTTAAATGGTTTCCCAGCACCAAAAATATTGAGAACATGCCCTAGCGATGAAACAATTCTCCATCCTCACACAGATGATTTAGCATTCGGGACATAGCCAGTATATCATTTTTTTTTAATGGAAAGACAGGCCTGTAAGTCTTAAAGACAGCCAGACCCTAATACACACTCAGTTGGTGTGTTTTTCTCGTGGAAAAGCTGTGACTATACAGATTGTTCTATCCTACACTCTGTTTTCCATGGTCCTATGCTCCTTGCAGTATCTTTTGGACTGAGTTAAGGTTCATCTTAAGTTCATTTTGCCGCTTTCTCTGCCTGCCAAGTACCCGACAGTGATAGTTTATCCATAACTGTAGTGTAGTCTAAGGGGGGCACATCGCTTAAGCTTTTAGCTTGTGGGACGTGTGCTTAAATCCTTTCACAGTGGCTATTAGCCACTGAAAAGCGTGGAGACTGCATATTGCTCATTTTGCTTTACTACTGCCCTTGGCGTCCCTAAGTGTATGGGTGGACTGTGCTCAACCAGCAAATGTTCGAGCCCACAGTATACCCAGGGATTTTTCAGGTTAATGTACTTAACCAATCTTTGAGCCGGTCAACTTTTTCCCCATTGTCGCACCTTGGAGCCTATGGCTTTTCACCTGTTGCCTTACCTAGAAGGGCGTCCCTGTTGTCCAGTTTGTACGGTTCACATTTACTTGGATTGTAGGTGAGGTCGGGCAAGGGTGTCATGCTCTTCGCTCATTGGGCAACCACCCTTAGAGGGTTGGCCCGTTTCTTTTTGACAATATCCTGCTGGATCATGGGACCATAATATATATTTATAATAGTGCAAGGGTGATAGCCTTTGGTGGGGCCAGGAAGGGCCCTTTCCTACAGGGGGGTTTACCTCTTGGACACTGTTTTTGGGACGTCTTATTATACTGATATTTTGTGCTTCCCCTCGCTTTGTTATGAGGTTTCTCCCAATGGGTGCTCTCTGCACCTTCTCAAGATGTTGGGACTTCCCTGGCTTCGGAGAGCCTGTTTTGCAAAACGGGAGTTGGCCATATCCCCACATGATACATCGAAATGAGTATTTGAAAGAGAACTTAAGGTTCCTTGCGTAACCCCGGGTTATCTGGTAACATGAGTGAGATGTAGCGCCGCATTCAGAGCGTCAGGAAGAGAAGCATGCTTGAAAATATCCAGAGGGTAGGAGACTGGCTCCTTTATGGAAGTGAGGGTCTCCAATCCTTCGCCACTTTAATTGTCGGTCTCCAACAGATGCTTTTGACCGGTACTTCTGAGAGAGTAGGCAGTCCCAGCGAACCCCTACATGTGATACATCTCACTCATATTATCAGAGAACCATGGTTATGCAAGTACCTTTACATGTTTCACACCTTGGGTAGATTAAGAAAGACCTGACACACTTTCTCCTGCCTTGGCTCCAGCCTGACACGGAATGAAGGCTTAACGCTAAAAACAACAGCGACGTTATCATCACAGAATTTTCCGATAGGGATTAAAGCCTTAGAAAGAAAAAAAAAGTGTTAGCTATTTAACCAAGGACCTTGACTCTGACCTTGTAACTGGCCAGCTAATAGCAGTCATATGACAAGAGAGAACATGGATAAAGGATCAAGATGACCTGCTAAAGAAGATGGCAACGGATGCAGAGCAATGTCGACTGTTAGCCAGTTCGGCTAATCCATCCGGATGCTAGTCACGCTACTCTCAACTTGGCTACAGTAACATCCAAACCCGGATCACATGAGCTCCAGATCATTTCCAGTCAGTTACCATTAGGAAGACCTGTCAAGGTCTTTCAGGTATACAGTAACTAACAAGCTTTCCCTCACAACTCACATTTGAACGGCTAACTGACTAAACCAGGAATACCGTAACTATCTAGCTCTCTCTCTCAAACTTGCTCCCTTACACCAAGCTCTCTTTCTCACCAAGCTCCCCACTCCCATTTACTCTCTCTCTCACCTTCCCGGAGGACTGGATGCCCTTGATCATGGCAAGGCAGACCATGGACCAGGCGGCCAGCAGACAGATGGTCATCCTCCAGTTAAGGCCTCCGCTCTCAGAGATGGAGTCAGAGATGTTCAAAGCCTCACGGTACCAGTAGTAGGTGGTGGCCGAACTCTTTTCACACTCAGGCACCACAACTGGAGGGAGGAGGGGACAGACAAAATGGTGGTTGTTACGGATTAGACCAGAGCACGCTTTATAATGGATTGTGTGTCTACAGTATGGCTAATGGCTTACTGTATCGCTTTCACTGGGAAGTATCTAAGCACTGTGACTTTATTACCTGTTTTATTTTGTTTGCTAGTTTGTATGCTAGTTTACTTGTATGCTAGTTATGAAGAGCCACCTGTATAGTTCTTGTGTAATGAAGATGTGAGTGTGTGCTGGATGAAGGTGAGTGTGTGTGTCTTACACATTGTGGTTTTGTTCTTGACCAGGGGACACTCGTGCCATGGCAGAGGCTGCTGGAAGGACTGGGAGAAGTAGAAGAGACTCCACCCAATGATCACATTGTAGTAGAGGGCCACAAAGAAGCACACCTGCAGAACAAAAAGTTAGTGTTGAATACACACATATCACATTTGAGATCAGAATTTTAACACCCACAATGTTAAATTGAACACTTTCTTAGGAATTATATTTGACCCACCAAAACAGTATTAAACTAACACCCCCAGAGGGTTGGATCCCTAACACTGTGGGTGTGGCAAATGCCTTGTGACAGAGACATGGATGTTGTAATTCCTATTGGAATCCAGACATAGGGAGGATATTGAAACTTCTCATCACCCATAATCTGCATGAGGAATTTGTCGAACAAGATTACCTAAATCATCTAAACTGTAAGAACAGTCTCAGTAATGGGGGCAATAGGGCCAACCACTTACAGATTGGATTAGAAAAATGTCAGTTATTTATCTTAGATCAAATAATCAATCAATGTGCGTGCAGAAAGACATTTAAAAATAAAAAACTATTATAAAATATGCCTGCAAAGCATGCTGGGAAATAGGATATTTTTTAAATATTTTACCGTTATTTAACTAGGCAAGTCAGTTAAGAACAAATTCTTATTTTCAATGACAGCCTAGGAACACTGTTCAGGGGTAGAAGGACAGATTTGTACCTTGTCAGCTCAGGGATTTGAACTTGCAACCTTGTTAGTCCAACGCTCTAACCACTAGGCTACCCTGAGACCCCTCCCAAGTATTTTTTCACTCTGAGGGAGTTAACGGAAATGAACTCAACATAGTTGAGTAACAACCACACCACGAACTGTTGCCTCATCTGTAATTCAATCAACACTTCATTTATTCACTGCAGGTGGCGTCAATTTCAATCCAACTGGTGTTAACCCCACGAGAATCATCACTCAGATATAATGCTCACAACACACCGAGTTTAACTGATTGAGGTTTACAACTAGGTAATGGTGATACCCATCTACTGTCGGACTATGGTTAGAGAGCAGGCAGAGCCAAAGATGCAATTTGGTTTAAGAGTATTTATATATTCAGGTGGCATGGAATGATGGCATGGAATGATTGACAGTTGCTGACATGAGACTTTGTCTTGAATTGGATGGACTAGCCGGTGGGTCTGTAGCAGTGAAGGCTGCTGAGGGGAGGACAGCTCATAATAATGGTTGGAAGGGAGCCAGTGGAATGGCATCAAACACAAGGAAACCATGTGCGATGTATTTGACACTATTCCACCTATTCCGCTCCAGCAATTACCACGAGCCCGTCCTCCCCAATTAGGGTGCCACCAAGCTCCTGTGGTCCGTAGAGTATGTTTGTATGGCTTCTATTTCAATGACGCATACTGTTTCTTGGTGTGAGAGTTGTATGACGTGCCCAATTGCTCAACTTTGTCTGGGTGAAGCACCCCGGATTGAAAAGAGGCGCCCTCAAACCTGCCCGTTTAAATACCTGGCCATAGCGTTATATAGCGGGTACACCTTCAACGAGTGCCCTCCATCCTCACGTGACCATAGAGTTGGGTAGGGGGCACACCTGCCACGAATGCCCTCTCCCCACCTCCACATCACCGATCAGGGAATTCTGAACACAGAGATTTTAACCACACATTTGCTGTGCACAATCCAAATCATTACTACCTGAACACAATCAATCCATCTAAAGTTATCGTTATAATGCTTTTATCAATAAAAAAACAATGTGACAGCAACCCAAACCTAAACCCAAACCTAAAACCCAGAGGAGCAAGGCCAAGGCAACACACTAGTTAAACAACACGGATCCTGAATACAGAATGCTGATCTACATTAAACCATGCTCAACCAACACGTGTTGTCATGGTGGACATGCACTGCCAGTTAGTTCGCAGAAAGGTGTCGTGCCCTATTCAATACCCAAAATTCTCTGCTCTAAACCTGTTACTCTTTAAAGCAGCTTGTCTTGTCCTTTCTCAATTATTGTCCTTTGTCTGTCTCTGTGTGTGTGTGTGTGTGTGTGCATGCAAAAAATCCTTCTCGTGTGTGTGTGCTTTCCCCTTTTTCTAAGGTGTGGTGCCCGTAGTGGCAGTGCCGCTGACTCACCACACAGCTGGCAAACCCGATGCCCCCCAGACGAGGGCTGATGTAGTTCCACACCCCGATGCTGCCCCTGCGGATCCGCTGCCCCACTGACAGCTCCAGGAAGAACAGGGGGATGCCAATCACAATCAGAAGGATCAGGTAGGGCACCAGGTAGGCCCCTGTGGAGAAGAAGAAACACACCAGGGTCAGAAACCGTATCTATCGCGCACACACACACACACACACACACACACACACACACACACACACACACACACACACACACACACACACACACACACACACACACACACACACACACACACACACACACCATGTAGTGAGTTTCTGCCTCGTTGTGTCCTAGTTTCTGCCTCGTTGTGTCCTCGCACGACTCAAGTAATTTTCCCTCATCATGGTGTGTGGTGCCACCAAATAGTATATCAAGCTGGAATTTACTCAGGTCTCAAATTTACCCAAATTGAGCTGTGGTTACTTGAGTCCACATCAGAGAGATAACATTCCTTATTTCCTTAATAGGGAGAATTACTAAGACACAGCCCGTAATAGCAGAGCTCCGTAAAACACAGGGTCTGTCTGTCTCTCAGGAAGATACTCTCAGGGCATCAGAACATACTCAGAAGACACGAGACTGCAACTGGAAGACACATGGTAGATAGAGATCACATAAAAACCTGTGATCAAAGGAAATGGTGGTTGGCATTAAGCATGTCCTATAATCTTTCAATGTTTTTACAGCAGGAGCCATATTGCCACAACTAACTGGAAGAGATTAATACAATGTATAGTCAGTAGATCACTTGAATAAAAACAAACCTCCAACCCTTTAACTGTTTTGCTTCTATCTCATTTAACTGCAAAGTCACTCATTGTGAATCAGAAATAAGGATATCACATCTGACAATAAGCTATAGTTTCAAAACAAAGTTGTTGTTTTTTTGTCTGGAAAACAAAAAAGTCACTGGTTGAGGAAAATTTGGCCACTGGTTTCAGCCTCCCGAAAACAAGATTAGCTGGCCCGGAACGGCAGATAGGCCTACTCGTCAACCAGAAACCAAAGCACGTTGGAAATGTATCTATTACACGAAACCTACTGTATCTCCTCTCATACTGGCTCAACATGTTTCCAACCCCACTGATCATTTTCACCTTTTTTTTAACCTTTTGTGGCCACACACGTCTCCAACTCAATCATCCAGTTTGTTGACGACACAACAGTGGTAGGCCTGATTACCAACAATGATGAGACAGCCTACAAGGAGGAGGTGAGGGCCCTGGCGGAGTGGTGCCAGGAAAATAACCTCTCCCTCAAACAAAACAAAGGAGCTGATCGTGGACTTACAGGAGACAGGGGCCGCAGTGGAGAGTCAAAACCTTCAAGTACATTACTGACGACCTGAAATGGTCCCTTCACACAGACGGTGTGGTGAAGAAGGCTCAACAGCACCTCTTCAATCTCAGGAGGCTAAAGAATTTTGTCTTGGCCCCTAAGACCCTCACAAAATTCTACAGGTGCATCATTGAGAGCACCCTGTCGGGCTGTATCACCGCCTGGTACGGCAATTGCAGCGTCTGCAACCGGGATTGTGCGGTCAGCCCAACACATCAGTGGCACACTGCTTGCCTTCCAGGACATCTACAGTACCCGGTGTCCACAGGAAGGCCAAGAAGATCATCAAAGACCTCTGCCACCGGAGCCACAGCCTGTTCACCCCGCTACCATCTTAGGAGACAGTACAGGTGCATCAAAGTTGGGACGAGAGACTGATAAACAGATTTTTATCTCCAGGCCATCAGAGTTAAATACTCACCACTAACCGGCCTCCGCACAGTACTCTTCCTTGAACCTTAGCCACTGTTACTAGCCGACTACCACCCGGTACTATACCTTGCACCTTAGAGACCGCTTTGCCCTATGTACAGTGCCTTGCGAAAGTATTCGGCCCCCTTGAACTTTGCGACCTTTTGCCACATTTCAGGCTTCAAACATGATGATATAAAACTGTATTTTTTTGTGAAGAATCAACAACAAGTTGGACACAATCATGAAGTGGAACGACATTTATTGGATAGTTCAAACTTTTTTAACAAATCAAAAACTGAAAAATTGGGCGTGCAAAATTATTCAGCCCCCTTAAGTTAATACTTTGTAGCGCCACCTTTTGCTGCGATTACAGCTGTAAGTCGCTTGGGGTATGTCTCTATCAGTTTTGCACATCGAGAGACTGAAATTTTTTCCCATTCCTACTTGCAAAACAGCTCGAGCTCAGTGAGGTTGGATGGAGAGCATTTGTGAACAGCAGTTTTCAGTTCTTTCCACAGATTCTCGATTGGATTCAGGTCTGGACTTTGACTTGGCCATTCTAACACCTGGATATGTTTATTTTTTAACCATTCCATTGTAGATTTTGCTTTATGTTTTGGATCATTGTCTTGTTGGAAGACAAATCTCCGTCCCAGTCTCAGGTCTTTTGCAGACTCCATCAGGTTTTCTTCCAGAATCAAATTGTATTTGTCACATGCGCCGAATACAACAGGTATTAACAGGTAACCTTAACCAACAATGCAGTTCAATAAATAGAGTTAATAAAATATTTGCTAAATAAGTAAAAGAAAAAATTACATAACAATAATGAGGCTAAATACAGGGGTACCGGTACTGAGTTAATGTGCTGGGGTAAGCTATTTTGCCACAACTTTGGAAGTATGCTTGGGGTTATTGTCCATTTGGAAGACCCATTTGCAACTAAGCATTAACTTCCTGACTGAGGTCTTGAGATGTTGCTTCAATATATCCACATAATTTCCCTGCCTCATGATGCCATCTATTTTGTGACGTGCACCAGTCCCTCCTGCAGCAGAGCACCCCCACAACATGATGCTGCCACCCCCGTGCTTCACGGTTGGGATGGTGTTCTTCTGCTTGCAAGCCTCCCCCTTTTTCCTCCTAACAAACAGTTCTATTTTTGTTTCATCAGACCAGAGGACATTTCACCAAAAATTATGATCTTTGTCCCCATGTGCAGTTCCTGAGCGGTATGACGGCTACGCGGTCCCATGGTGTTTATACTTGCATACTATTGTTTGTACACATGGACGTGGTACCTTCAGGCATTTGGAAATTGCTCCCAAGGATGAACCAGAATTGTGGAGGTCCCTCCCGCCCTCGCCTCCCACGCTCCCCCTGCTAAGACAGGGCTTATCTTATGGGTTAATGGCTGTCATAGGAAAAAAGCTGTGGATGGATCAATATTGCAGTTACTCCACATAATGTAGGTATTAGAGTTTGATGAGTCTGACACGGTGGCTGGTTTAACTTGTGAACAATATATTTTCTGTAGCACACCTGATGGTCACTATGGTTTTTGTTATTCCATCCCTAAGCTCCCTACATTGAGTCTGAGAACTGCCAGCACACAGCTGACATTAAGGAATGTTGCCCACATTCCTTGAAAATCAAATTTTGCCATTCCATTGTGTGGGTTGTCTTAGTTGATGTATCATGTGTCATTGGGGCTAATCATGATGATTAGAGGGTTTGGGAGGTGGGTTATTATTTCACTTTCCATCTCCTTTTGTCTTTCCACTATCATCAATCTGTAATGATGGACATTTTAAGAAATTCAACATCTACTCTGTCTGCACAGCTTCCCAGGCAACCACAGCTGCATGAATGCGGTGATATAGCTTTCCCAAGGCAAAGAAGGGAGGATATACTGTGAAGACTGAGTCACTGGATTACTGGTGCTCTTCCATGCCGTCCCTAGGAGGGGTGCGTCACTTGAGTGGGTTGAGTTGCTGACGTGGTCTTCCTGTCTGGGTTGACGCCCTCCCCCTTGGGTTGTGCCGTGGCGGAGATTTTTGTGGACTATACTCGGCCTTGTCTCAGGATGGTAAGTTGGTGGTTGAAGATATCCCTCTAATGGTGTGGGGGATGTGCTTTGGCAAAGTGGGTGGGGTTATATCCTGCCTGTTTGGCCCTGTCCATCATCGGATGGGGCCACATTGTCTCCTGACCCTTCCTGTCTCAGCCTCCAGTATTTATTCTGCAGTAGTTTGTGTCGGGGGGCTAGGGTCAGTCTGTTATATCTGGAGTATTTCTCCTGTCTTATCTGGTGTCCTGTGTGAATTTAAGTATTCTCTCTCTCTCTCTCTCTCTCTCTCTCTCTCTCTCTCTCTCTCTCTCTCTCTCTCTCTCTCTCTCTCTCTCTCTCTCTCTCTCTCTCTCTCTCTCTCTCTCTCTCTCTCTCTCTCTCTCTCTCTCTCTCTCTCTCTCTCTCTCTCTCTCTCTCTCTCTCTCTCTCTCTCTCTCTCTCTCTCTCTCTCTCTCTCTCTCTCTCTCTCTCTCTCTCTCTCTCTCTCTCTCTGTGTTCACAGGATGTGCTACCTGTCCTAGACCTGCAGTTTTCAACTCTCTAGAGACAGCAGGAGTGGTAGAGATACTCTCGATGATCGGCTATGAAAAGCCAACTGACATTTACTCCTGAGGTGCTGACTTGTTGCCCCCTTGACAACTACTGTGATTATTATTATTTGACCATGCTGGTCATTTATGAACATTTGAACATCTTGGCCATGTTCTGTTATAATCTCCACCCGGCACAGCCAGAAGAGGACTAGCCACCCCTCATAGCCTGGTTTCTCTCTAGGTTTCTTCCTAAGCTTTGGCCTTTCTAGGGAGTTTTTCCTTGCCACCGTGCTTCAACACCTGCATTGCTTGCTGTTTGGAGTTTTAGGCTGGGTTTCTGTATAGCACTTTTGATATATCAGCTGATGTAAAAAGGGTTATATAAATACATTTGATTTGAAGACAGACCCAACATGCTGTAAGTCATAGTTATTTGTTTCAAATCAATTGAGCATTTCAGGCACACACTCCAAATACAAAACACTGAAAAGCTTCACCAAAAAGTGCCAAACCAAATATTTCATAATTCAAATGAAGTACTTCAAAACCCTCTCCCCTTCCCTCTGAAGCTAGGACAGCAGCGTCCCTGCCCATCTTCTGAAAACTGAAACCCCCCCCCATAAAATAATGTTTTACTTAATATGACTGTGATATGTTTGTCCCACCTAGCTATCTAAAGATGAATGGGCTAATTGTAAGTCCCTCTGGATAAGAACGTCTGCTAAATGAATAAAATGTACAAATGTTAATCAATCTCTGTAGTTGGTTGCATTTCCTAAAGCCTAAGTAATTCACTTTTACATGACATCACATTTTGTTAATTTGCATTGTTATTTTCAAGCATTCGCATGGGACATGAGTGCTACAAATTGTATGAATCAATGGGTCCTGCACACTGTTGGTCGGCTGTGTGGCTATACTATTAGGCTTATGGTTCGAATCTTTTGTCAAATGACGTCTCACAATTATTTCTCGCATTTATTTCATGTTGATCAATATTTCCGCTATGCTTGCCTATTGTAGCTGATCAAATAAATGTCTGATCAATACATATTGTAATTTATAATGCTAATACAGGCACCAATAAATTGTCCAGCTCACTTATTGTATGCTCTTTTCAAGTACACTCCCTTATATCTTAGCTTCTAAAGTGACTCAGGGTTTACTAATTATTTTGAAGAAGTGTATTCAGTGAACTGTATTCTATAATTAGTTACAAAACAATAGTAATGCAATTGTGTATTGCTGCTGTTTGTCTGATATCAAAAGTCCACGATCAGCTCTGTTGACCATGTTAGCATTTTGCTGAGGCAATGGGGTGAGGTACACTATTTCTGTTCGGAATGACATGTGGCCCAGTATTTACATGGTCCTCAATGACATGCATGTTTACCTTGTTACCTGGCAACAACCACATGAGTGTTTCAAAGAGCTGTCAGTCAAGGCAAACTCATTAATAAAAGATCCCCGCCCACTCATTCTGTTCTTTCAGGCTCCCTGATAGTTAGAGATGAGAGAGGGTACAATTTCTTCAATTCTGAGCATTTCATTTGTGTAAAAATATTATGGGTGATGTTTTGGCTATTTTTACTTGGGAAATAGGATGACTGTGCAGGACAGGAGTTTTTCAGGATAAAAAAATATGAAATGGAGATGAGCACAGGCAAAATCCTAGAGGAAAACCTGGTTCAGTCTGCTTTCCACCTGACACGTGAAGATTAATTAACCTTTCAGCAGGAAAATAACCTAAAACACAAGGCCAAATCTACACTGGAGTTTGTGAACGGCCGAGTTTTGACTTAAATCTACTTAAGCAAGACTTGAATGGTTGTTTAGCAATGATCAACAACCAATGTGACAGAGCTCGAAGATTTTGTAGAAGAATAATGCAAATATTCTACAATCCAGCCTGAATTTTTTTAAATTCAGGCTGTAACACAAAATGTGAAATAATTGAATGGGTATGAATACATTCTGAAGGCACTGTATCTTGATTAGATAAGTATTCAACCCCCTGAGTCAATACATGTTAGAATCACCTTTGGCAGCATTTATAGCTGTGAGTCTTTCACACCTGGATTGTGCAACATTTGTCTGGGTAAGAATCATCTAATAATGGTAAAATATGAACACAATATTTATCTGGACACTTTCAAATTGTTATATTGCTACTATGCAAATATGCACTTTCTGTATCCTCTGCATGTGATAAACATTGATTTTAATTGATATAGTGTGTATTTACCAGAGATGGTAATGTGAAGAACAACATGACCTGTACCAAAGTTAGATTAGGATACAGGCCAAGGACTAGATAAAGTGTATTTTTGCTACTACTTTCACCACTTTTAGCCTTGAAATCTTTGGATGCTTACTACACTACCTTACTCACTCTGTTTAGCACATGGCCTCACATGTGAATTCTTAAAGAGATGATTTGGGTGAAGGTTTAAGATGCTGAATGGTTGTAGACCACAGGAGATTGGTGGTACCTTAATTGGGGAGGATGAGCTTGAGCTAATTCAATGTAAAAAAAAAACACAATTTAAAATGTTGCTACATAGGACCGAATCGAGACGGTCGGTTACGAATTAGTTTACATCCCTGTTAGAAAGCAATTCTCCTTTGTCAAGATAATCCATCCTCCTGACAGGTGTGGCATATCAGGAAGCTGATTGAACAGCATAATCATTACACAGGTGCACCTTGTGCTGGTGACAGTAGAAGGCCACTCTAAAATGTGCAGTTTTGTTCCACAACACAATGCCACAAATGTCTCAAGTTTTGAGAGATTGTGCAATTGGCATGCTGACTGCAGGAATGTCCACCAGAGCTGTTACCAGATAATTGAATGTTAATTTCTCTAACATAATGCCATTTTAGAGAATTTGGCAGTACGTCCAACCGACCTCACAACCGCAGACCAGGTGTAACCACATCAGCCCAGGACCTCCACATCTGGTTTCTTCACCCACGGGATCATCTGAGACCAGCCACCGAACATTTGAAACTGTGGGTTTGCATAACCAAAGAATATCGGCAAAAACTTTCATAAACGGTCTCTGCGTGATCACAGATGAATCCCGGTTTTAATTGTACCGGGCAGATGGCAGTCAGCATTTATGGCATCGTGTGGGCGAGCAGTTTGCCAATGTCAAACTTGTCTATATAGTCCAAATCAGGATGATCCATACTTTTTCAAAAATATTTATACCAATCTATTGAACTTACAGGTAACAAACGATCCAATAATTATGGTGGGAGACGATAACACAGTGCTAAGTACATCAATGGTCCGTAAAGGAAATCCCTACAACCCTGACATTGTGAGATATACATGCAGACTTAATCAAGCTAGTCATCTTGATTACTTTCTTGTCTTTTTCTCACTTGCATCAAACGTTAAAAAGTATTGATAGGAGACAGAATGCGATCGGCCATCATCGAATTGGCCTTCACATAACATAACAGAATTTCCACGTGCAACATAAGTTCAGCAAATCCCTTTATTGATTGGGATACGTTTGAAATGTACCTTCAGGTGTTATTTAATTCGGTTTGTCTAAAGAGACAAGACTAACAAGGGAAATACAGGAACTAATAGTGCAGGTAGATATCAATAAATATGGTACTACAGAGATATAAAACAAGTTAGAGGAAAAACAAAAAGAAGAAAAAAAAAAGAATGATCTAATGTAATCTATTACAAAACTCAATCAAACTGGATGGAATATGGAGAAAAATGTACCAAATTATTCCTGAATCTTCAACACAGGAACGCTTTCAAAAATGACTTGCAGAAACTCGTTACCGAAGACGGAGTCATCCATGAGTCTCCGAATGACATTTTAAAGGAGGAAGCTAAATATTTTAGAAACATGTTTTCTTTTTCGTTTTCTCCGCACCCTCTGAATGATGTAAGGAATTATTTCCAAATAATAAAAAATAAAAAATTGAATTAACAAAATATCAGTGCGAAGGCCAGGAATAACTTTTTGAGGCTACTAAATCCTTTCAGTCTGGAAAAAAACCAAGGGCTTGATAGCTTACCGGAAATCTCCATTATTAGCTTGTTTTAACTACTTCTATAGAAATGGTAGTCTTTCAGATACTCAGCAGGAAGGTCTGATTTCACTATTATTAAAACAAGACCATGATGGCAAATATAAAGATCCAGTCCAGCTAGAAAACTGGAGGCCTCTTACACAAAACAATTCTGGCGAAATGCATAGCATTCAGAATTAAAAAGGTTTTCCAGGTACTGTTTATCCTGATCAGACAGGTTTTTTACATGGACAATACATTGGAGATAATATACGACAACTACTAGAAATAATAGAACAACATGAAACTTCTAAAGAAGCCAGTCCTGGTATTTATAGCATATTTTGAAAAGGCATTTGATGAAGTAAGACTGGATTTTATATACAGTATAAATGCCTGAATTTTTTTTAAATATCGGCGAGTCTCTTATTCAATGGGTAAAAGTAATGTATAGCAACCCCAGGTGTAAAATAGTAAATAGAGGCTACTTCTTAGAGAGATTTGAACTGTAAAGAGGCATTAAAAAAGTGGGGTCTGCTGTCAAATAACAACATTAGAGGATTACAAATGCAAGGCTTAAATACAAAGATGTCCATGTATGTCGATGACTCAAGCTTTAAGTCTGCAAGCTAGATCCCTGCAATGTCTCATTGAAGATCTAGATAACTTTTCTGTACTCTCTGGACTAAAACCTAATTATGACAAGTGTAACATATTACGTACTGGATCTTTAGAAAACACAACTTTGACACTACCCTGCAGTTTACCTTTAAAATGGGTTGACGATGAAGTAGACCTACTCAGTATTCATATCGCAAAATATATCAAAGAGCTCCCCACAATGAATTTCATGAGAAAACTAGTAATAATAGACAAGATCCTGCAACCATGGAGAGGTAAATACCTGTCTATTTATGAAAAAAATGACACTGATTAACTCCTTAGTCATATCTCAGTTAACTCATTTATGGCGCTGCCTACTCCTGATGATTCGTTAATTAAAAAAAAAAAATATGAGCAAAAAATATTTTGCTTTATCTGGGATAAGGTGTGCCTATCTATACAATGAATATGAAGTGGTTGGGCTGAGACTATTAAATATAAAAGCACTAAACCTTTCTCTAAAAGCTTCACTTATACAAACGTTTTACTTGAACCCAAAATGGTTCTCAAGTAGATTATGAAGAAAAGCTCCTCCCTTGTTTAAAAATGGCCGTGTTGCCTTTGTGCAGATGGCCATGTCTCATTTTTGATGAACTGAAAATTAAACCTTGTTTAAAGTATCTTTCTTTTTATAAAAAAGCATTGCAGAGCTGGGTACAATTTCAATTTTATCCCACAGAAAAGATAGAACAAATATTACAACAAATATTATGGTTATACTCAAATGTGCAGGTTAATAAAAGACCTGTATTTATGTTTGAAAAGGGCATTTTGATTTTTAAATGATATTGTAAATTGGAATTGTAGATTTATGTCTTTCATGGAGCTATCGGAATTGTATGGAATGGTCTGCTCAATCCAAGATTACAACCAATTGATCACAGCATTACAGCAAAACTGGAGGAGGCAGGTGGCAGTGGTAGAGAACTGGTATGTCTGTCCAATATAAAGGATAAAAGTTTCATTTGAGGACCGGGATGTTGACAACTGTGCCATACATATTACAAAATAGCTGGGAAGAGATTTTTGATGTACCGATTCCATGGAATAGGGTGTATGAGTTGATATATAAAACAACGCAAGAATCAAGGAGGGTTCGGGTCCCCGAAATGACTTGGTGGGAGATCTGTCGACATGCCCTTGACCCTGGTTGCTCCTGTGACTTGCTTTGGATGGGAGTGTCTGCTAGATGACTGAATGTAATGTAAATGTTGAGCGGTTTCACTGCAGGTAAATTGTACGTTTAAATATTCAATAAAAATAAAAATATGTATATACAGTTGAAGTCGGAAGTTTACATACACCTTAGCCAAATACATTTAAACTCAGTTTTTCATAATTCCTGACATTATATCCTAGTAAAAATGTCCTGTCTTAGGTCAGTTAGGATCACCACTTAATTTTAAGAATGTCAGAATAATAGTAGAGAATTATTTATTTCAGCTTTTATTTCTTTCATCACATTCCCAGTGGTTCAGAAGTTTACATACACTCAATTAGTATTTGGTAGCATTGCCTATAAATTGTTTAACTTGGGTCAAACGTTTTGGGTAGCCTTCCACAAGCTTCCCACAATATGTTGGGTGAATTTTGGCCCATTCCTCCTGACAAAGCTGGTGTAATTGAGTCAGGTTTGTAGGCCTCCTTGCTCGCACATGCTTTTTTAGTTCTGCCGACAAATTTTCTATAGGTTTGAGGTCAGAGCTTTGTGGTGGCCACTCCAATACCTTGACGTTGTTGTCCTTAAGCCATTTTGCCACGACTTTGGAAGTATGCTTGGGGTCATTGTCCACTTGGAAGACGCATTTGCGACCAAGCTTTAACTTCCTGTCTTGAGATATCGCTTCAATATATCCACATCATTTTCCTGCCTCATGACGCCATCTATTTTGTGAAGTGCACCAGTCCCTCCTGCAGCAAAGCAACCCACAACATGATGCTTCCACCCCCGTGCCTCACGGTTGGGATGGTGTTCGTCGGCTTGCAAGCCTCCCTCTTTTTCCTCCAAACATAACGATGGCCATTATGGCCAAACAGTTCTATTTTTGCTTCATCAGAACAGAGGACATTTCTCCAAAAAGTACCATCTTTGTCCCCATGTGCAGTTGCAAACCATAGTCTGGCTTTTTTTATGGCGGTTTTGGAGCAGTGGCTTCTTCCTTGCTGAGCGGCCTTTTAGGTTATGTCGATATAGGACTCATTTTAATGTGGATATAGATACTTTTGTACCTGTTTCCTCCAGCATTTTCACAAGGTCCTTTGCTGTTGTTCTGGGATTGATTTGCACTTTTCGCACAAAAGTACGTTCATCTCTAGGAGTCAGAATGAGTCTCCTTTCTGAGTGGTATGACGGCTGCGTGGTCCCATGGTGTTTATACTTGCGTACCATTGTTTGTACAGATGAATTGCTCCCAAGGATGAACCAGACTTGTGGAGGTCTACAATTATTTTTCTAAGGTCTTGGCTGATTTCTTTTGATTTTTCCATGATGACAAGCAAAGAGGCACTGAGTTTGAAAGTAGGCCTTGAAATACATCCACATGTATATATAAATATATATATATACAGTCGGAAGTTTACATACACTTAGGATGGAGTCATTAACTTCTTGGTGACAGGGGGCAGTATTTTCTTGTCCGGATGAAATTCATGCCCAAATTCAACTGGCTGCTAATTAATCTAACAAAATTACCATTTGTGATGTTTATGGGACAATATTGGAGTGGCAACAAAAGAAGCTCGTCAAAGGTAAGGCATGAATTATATTTTATTTCTGCGTTTTTTGTCGCGCCGGCAGTGTTGAAATATGGTTTCTCTCTTTGTTTACGGAGGTGCTATCCTCAGATAGTAGCATCGTTTGCTTTCGCCGAAAAGCATTTGACAGCAAGCAATCTGACATGTTGGCTGGATTCACAACACGTGTAGCTTTAATTTGCTATCTTGCATGTGTGATTTCATGAAAGTTTGATTTTTATAGTAAATTATTTGAATTTGGCACTCTGCTCTGCATTTTCTCTGGCTTTTGGCCAGGTGGGACACTAGCGCCCCACATATCCCAGAGAGGTTAACCTCTCCAAATCCTAACGCCATGGGCAGGCGACTTCTATACTCTAACCAATAAGAACAACAGCCACTCACCCCCTCCGTTCTTCTGACACAGGTAGGGGAACCTCCAGACATTGCCCAGGCCTACAGAGTAGCCCACCTGGGCCAGGATGTACTGCAGCTTGCTGTTCCAGGCTGGCCTCGCTGCATCATCTTCTGCGTCCGAGCCTTCGTCCTCCACGTCCATGTCTCCGTTGAGGCTAAGCTCCTTCCCTTCCCCATCACCTCTGCCGCCTCCCACGATCAGCGAGCTCTTCTTAAAGGAATCATCACAAGTGTCCTCGTTGGATAGCAGGTCTTTGACGGACTCCCTGACATCATCGTCAAGCTCTCTCTTGACGGCCTTGCTGTTTTTGGGCATTTGATAAAGCAGACCAGGGCGAGGGGTGGAATGTCTTTGGGCTAGTTGCGGGAGGGGTGTGGGAGCAGTGCAGTTCTGGTAGTTATTCTGAGATCCGGGTAGTGTCTGCACAAGGCAAGGGCTTAGAGATGGTCTGTCAGGGGTTGTATAAAGTATCTGTCTTGGAGGTTTGTGATGGAGGGTTGAGAAGGAGTTGTTTATTTCTTCATTGTCACAAAATGCCTGAGGGAAAAGAAATCCAAAAACAAAATTACTTAAGGGTACAATGTAAATATAAAAAATGCAATATGCATTACTTCAGGGAAAACAGCATGAGGGTGTATGATTCATGGCGATGCAATAACTGTTAGATGTTAACACAGGACCCATGTTTTATGAAAATCAGACTACAATATTGAACTTTTCATCATCAGCATATGGCAAGAGGAAATCAAACAAAATACTAGGGTACAACATCCATAACTCCAGTAAAGGCAGAATGAGTGTGTATTGGTGATATCACCACTCTCTGATGGTGACACAGAACTCATGTTTTAAAGAAATCAGATACAGTCTGTGTATGACATCACAACAATGCACATAGAAATATTTACTGTATTTACTCAAAGAAGAGAGCGGAGGAGGGAGGAAGTAAGGGGGGTCTGTAAAAAAAAAAAGTTTCCATTCTTCTTATCAATTAAACCAAAACTAGTTATATTAATGTAATTTCCTTCCTATCCACAGTCTGTGACCACACTTGATTTGAATAGAATCACCCCTCATACTTCAGCCATACATGGTAGTTTGGATGGTGTCCAACCTGGTGTGTGTGCATGTTAGAAAACTTGCCTTGGGCAATTGTTGAGGACAAATAATTATAACATAAATTATTTGTGTTCCTGTTTTTAATTTACTGAATATCTTAGAATAATCAATTCCGCACAAGGAAATCATATGACAAATGTGACCAAAATCGACGAATGTGCCATTGTCTATTTATTGTTTACATTTATTGAAACATGGATTGGACTTTTGCTATGACAGGTCTGATATCGAGACGATCATGTATCCTCGCCTCTAAATAATTAATCCCCAACGCCAAGCACGAGGCAATTTGCATACCAACCCAAACACGCATTGTCCTCGCAACTCAACATGAGCGCAGAGAAAACCAACAGACGTAAAATGTAACAAAAAATTACCCCGAATATAGCCCTTATTAAGGTATTAGTATAATAGTTGTGATGTGATCATGCTTCGGCCGATAGTTTTTAAAATCCCCATTGTGCATAAATGAAACCCCAAAAAGCACGAAATTATACAATGTTGCAATGGTGCAGAATATAGCAGTCTTCTCTATCCCTTTTGACCGATCCGTGGTTTAAGTGGTTAAATGATTTTCTTTGACCACTTCCAGATTAGCCTTGTTCATTCACTAAGTATGGGCTTCATTTCATCAGCAAATAAACGTACATTGTAATAAACGTACATTTTAGGGTGTAGATGGAGTAGTAAACTAGGCTGTAGCCTATATACAGAAAGATTGAAACCTATTCATATTGTCTTGTTAATAACATTTGACTACTGTATTAAATGTACATGTGCATTTCTATCTATGATGAAATAAGAAATCGTTCCATGAATACGTCGCCGTATGGCATATTCCACTATAAAGGGCTACATAAAGCCATTAAAAAGGCAAGACATGCATGTGTATGTGGAAACAAAAAATGCATGATTAAATACATAGCCTACATGTCGAATAAGTAATGGATGAGAGGAATACCTGGCGCCATGTTGTTTATTCAAGAGACAATTTGTTGAAGGAATGAACATAAATTAATTCCTCCCTCCCCGCCCAGCCGCATCTCCTCTGTAGTGCCATCCATTTCAGCATACGCTCACTGCCCACATCCTGCGCAATGCAACAACATTTTATTCAGCTCAAAACATATATTTCTTCTAAATGATGTTTACCTTTAGTATAGATTCGTCTTCTGTGAAATTCAGATGTTGGTATTTTTCGGAAAGAAGCGTCTCAAGGAATGAAATTGTGACAGAAGCACATGCACGGGGGAGACATCATCACTCGTGTTGCGTCTCTGGTCCTATACTGCCGGTGTAGTGTTGTGCGAAACAAACTCAAGATCTTCGACTAGTCTTCGTTTTAGTAATAGGCTACAGGCAGAGCTGTGATAGGAGTGCTCGGCTTCTCTCTTTGTCAATATTTGATCCAAAAGCCCATTCTTTTTTGCTCAATTTATCCCTATATATTTAGGTCGATTTAACATGGTATACTTATATTCAAACCCCTCGTGAATGCGCACGATAAGCTAAATACTCGTTTTTAAAATGTCTAATCTCCCCTATTTGCACTTGGTATGATCCACTACTAACCTCTTACAATACACTGAAAAAAAACACAACATGAAGTGTTGATCGCATGTTTCATGAGCTGAAATAAAATATGTATAAAAAGCTTATTTCACTCAAATTTTGTGCAGAATTTGTTTACATCCCTGTTAGTGGACATTTCTCATTTGCCAAGATAATCCATCCAACTGACAGTTGTGGCATATCAAGAAGTTGATTAAACTCATGATCATTACACAGGTACACCTTGTGCTGGGGACAATAAAAGTCCACTCTAAAATGCCACAGATGTCTCAAACTTTACATGCACTATGCATTGGGGCAGGTAGCGTTTTCCTTGCATCTGCCAAACCCAGATTTGTACGTCGGACTACCAGTTGGTGAAGCGTGATTCATCACTCCAGAGAACACGTTTCCACTTCTCTTGAGTCCAATGGCGCATTCTTTATTCCACTCCAGCTGAAGCTTGGCATTGCGCATGGTGATTTTAGGCTTGTGTGCAGCTGCTCGGCCATAGAAACCCATTTCATGAAGTTCCAGACAAACAGTTCTTGTGCTGTCATTGCTTCCAGCGGCAGTTTGGAACTTGGTAGTGAGTGTTGCAACCGAGGACAAACGATTGTTACGAGCTTACACGCTTCGGCACTCTGCAGTCCCGTTCTGTGAGCTTTTGTGGCCTACCAATTCGTAGCTGAGCCAGTGTTGCTCCTAGATGTTTCCACATCACAATAACAGCAGATACAGTTGACCGGGGCAGCTCTAGAAGGGCAGAAATTTGACAAGCTGACTTGATGGAAAATTGGCATCCTATGAGGGTAACATGTTGAAATTCACTGAGCTCTTCAGTAAGACCATTCTACTGTTAATGTTTGTCTATGGAGATTGCATAGCTGTGTGCCCGATTTTATACACCTGTCAGCAACGGGTGTGACTGAAATAGCCGAATCCACTAATTTGAAGGGGTATATACAGTGCATTCGGAAAGTATTCAGACCCCTTCACTTTTTCCACATTTTATTACTTATTCTAAAATTATTTTTTTCCCTCATCATGCGAAAGTATTCGGCCCCATTGAACTTTGCGACCTTTTGCCACATTTCAGGCTTCAAACATAAAGATATAAAACTGTATTTTTTTGTGAAGAATCAACAACAAGTGGGACACAATCATGAAGTGGAACGACGTTTATTGGATATTTCAAACTTTTTTAACAAATCAAAAACTGAAAAATTGGGCGTGCAAAATTATTCAGCCCCCTTAAGTTAATACTTTGTAGCGCCACCTTTTGCTGCGATTACAGCTGTAAGTCGCTTGGGGTATGTCTCTATCAGTTTTGCACATCGAGAGACTGACATTTTTTCCCATTCCTCCTTGCAAAACAGCTCAAGCTCAGTGAGGTTGGATGGAGAGCATTTGTGAACAGCAGTTTTCAGTTCTTTCCACAGATTCTCGATTGGATTCAGGTCTGGACTTTGACTTGGCCATTCTAACACCTGGATATGTTTATTTTTGAACCATTCCATTGTAGATTTTGCTTTATGTTTTGGATCATTGTCTTGTTGGAAGACAAATCTCCGTCCCAGTCTCAGGTCTTTTGCAGACTCCATCAGGTTTTCTTCCAGAATGGTCCTGTATTTGGCTCCATCCATCTTCCCATCAATTTTAACCATCTTCCCTGTCCCTGCTGAAGAAAAGCAGGCCCAAACCATGATGCTGCCACCACCATGTTTGACAGTGGGGATGGTGTGTTCAGCTGTGTTGCTTTTACGCCAAACATAACGTTTTGCATTGTTGCCAAAAAGTTCAATTTTGGTTTCATCTGACCAGAGCACCTTCTTCCACATGTTTGGTGTGTCTCCCAGGTGGCTTGTGGCAAACTTTAAACGACACTTTTTATGGATATCTTTAAGAAATGGCTTTCTTCTTGCCACTCTTCCATAAAGGCCAGATTTGTGCAATATACGACTGATTGTTGTCCTATGGACAGAGTCTCCCACCTCAGCTGTAGATCTCTGATCAGTCTTCTCCTTGTATGAGCTGAAAGTTTAGAGGGATGGCCAGGTCTTGGTAGATTTGCAGTGGTCTGATACTCCTTCCATTTCAATATTATCGCTTGCACAGTGCTCCTTGAATGTTTAAAGCTTGGGAAATCTTTTGTATCCAAATCCGGCTTTAAACTTCTTCACAACAGTATCTCGGACCTGCCTGGTGTGTTCCTTGTTCTTCATGATGCTCTCTGCGCTTTTAACGGACCTCTGAGACTATCACAGTGCAGGTGCATTTATACGGAGACTTGATTACACACAGGTGGATTGTATTTATCATCATTAGTCATCTAGGTCAACATTGGATCATTCAGAGATCCTCACTGAACTTCTGGAGAGAGTTTGCTGCACTGAAAGTAAAGGAGCTGAATAATTTTGCATGCCCAATTTTTCAGTTTTTGATTTGTTAAAAAAGTTTGAAATATCCAATAAATGTCGTTCCACTTCATGATTGTGTCCCACTTGTTGTTGATTCTTCACAAAAAAATACAGTTTTATATCTTTATGTTTAAAGCCTGAAATGTGGCAAAAGGTCGCAAAGTTCAAGGGGGCCGAATACTTTCGCAAGGCACTGTATATGATGTACTGTTTTGTTTTGTAGCTTTTTGTAGCTTAATGTGTTTGTTCCCCATGAAGAGTATCAGCTAAATGGGATCCCTAAAATACAAATACAAACCCTCATGGATATTACAGCTAGTCTAACTTATTAATCAATAATTAGTGGCTGATTGTGCTTAAATCCCCCCCTAAAAAAAATAAAGAAGTGGAAATCCCTATTCACATTAAATATAAGCCTATAGAGGGGTTGGGTTAAATGCGGAAGACACATTTCCACATTAAATGCGGAAGACACATGAATGTAATCAGTTGTGCAACTGACTGGGCATCTCCTTTCCCTTTTCCCTTTGAAAGTCTTAAATGGAGAAGCCTCTGTTTATGTACCACTCTCAGCCTTTGATCTATTTGGCATACGGGCAATTAAGGGCACAAAGTACCAAATGTACAATTAGGTAACCTAAACAAAGCTGAGGCCCAGTGACCTCTCCCGACCATTGAAAGAGACCTAGAGCTTATCCCACACATTAGTGTGTTGAGCCTGGTAGCATGCCCCAAGGCTGTCCTACACTGCCTCCCTCCCAGCCCCCTTCCCATCCTCCCTGTCCCCATGTGACCTCAGCACCTGCTCTGATGACCATGCACTGTCAGGTGCCTCAAGGACACACAATAGCTCTTTCTCACAGTAGGTGTCATGTGCGCTCTGAAACAGGCATGGTGCTGTGTGTGTGTACGTGTGTGTCTGTCCGTGTGTCTGTTTGTGTCTGTGGGAGGAGAAAAAGAGAGATCGAGAGCGAGAGAGGGATCAAGATCGAGGCAGAGTGTTTTGTGTACTGTATGCTTAACTGGATTATAGTGAACTAGAATGAGTTAGATTGTGCTTGTGTGTGTTTATTTCTCAAACATCTTTTTCATTTCAACATTCTCTATTGTTATACTCCTTCCTTCATGTCTCAGTTTGTGGTACAAGGTTTAACACATGCTCACAGTGCATTGTGTCCCTATCCCCTTCTGCCACAGTTTGACTTGCCTGTCTGAATAAATGACAAAGCAGTGTACGCACAAGCACCCCCCCCGCACCCCCCCCATACACACACACACACACACACACACACACACACACACACACACACACACACACACACACACACACACACACACACACACACACACACACACACACACACACACACACACACACACACACACACACACACACACACACACACTCTCCCGCCCCTCTGCTAGAGCCCAGCGACTGCAGCCTAAGCAGACAGTCTTATTGATTGTTCCTAATAGAGTTTGTGTGATATGTCGGGCAGCCTTCTGTTCACAGCATCCACTAGCTTTAGCAAGTGAAGGTCCTGCAGGCTCACAAGCTGTTTGATAAACGTACGTGGATACTGTGTTCTATCTCTACAAGAGACCAAGATAGGGATATATTTGACTCCATTCACTTTAGTTATTGTCATGGTTAGGGTCAATCAAATGAGAACTTTCTCAATTAAAAAAAGCGAATTGAAACATGTATGAATCATGTTTGAATTCTTCTGAATTGACCACTAACCCGAAGCTCTGGAACTGCTCGACTCCGTGTCGGTGTTCAAGCTCATAAGAGGAGCGAATCTTTAGGCAAGAGAGTCAGGGTAGCGTCAGCTGTCTGTCCGTCTGTTTGAGAGGAACCCTACATGTCGTTCTGAGGGTCATATTTTCCATAACAGTGAGCTTTCGATAACCACATATCGACACAAACAGACACAGGCTATGTCAGATATATCAAAGGCGCACCATTCTTGGAAGTTGGAATTGTTTGGGTTTGTGTGTGTGTGTGAGTGGGTTTGTGTGTGTGTGAGTGTGTATGTGTGTGTGTGTGTGTGTGTGTACATGTGTGTGTGTGTGTGTGTTTCAGGCAGATTGTTGTGGTGATGACTGAAAAAAATAACTCTTTGTTCTTGGAATAGGATGGGGACTTCACTCATTAGACAACCGCAGAACCACTATGATGTCAGCTAGTAGTCAACTGAAAAAAGTGGTAATGCCCCAAGGGATCTTTGAGAACAAGGTAACGATGACATCGTAAATGGTCACATAAAGTCATCTGAGGGTAGGGGGTGAGGGGGTGACAGTATACACACTGTGAAACGTTCCCCTGTACATTTACACCATTATACTGGCAGCAGAGTTGTAAATATAAACGCAACAAAGTCTTGGTCCCATGTTTTATGAGCTAAAATAAAAGATCCCAGAAATTTTCCATATGCACAAAAAGCTTATTTCTCTAAAATGTTGTGCACAAATTTGTTTACAACCCAATATAATCAATCCACCTGACTGGCGTGGCATATCAAGAAGCTGATTAAAAAGCATGATCATTAGACAGGTGCAACTTGTGCTGGGGACAATAAAAGGCCACTCTAAAATGTGCAGTTCTGTCACACAACAGAATGCCACTAATGTCTTAGTTTTGAGGGAGCGTGCAAAAGCAATGCTGACTGCAGCAATGTCTACCCGAGCTGTTGCCAGAGAATTAAATGTTTTAAATTAAATTTAATTTCTCTATCATAAGCCGCCCCCCAACATCGTTTTAGAGAATTTGGCTGCACGTCCAACCGGCCTCAAAACCACAGGCCATGCGTCATGTGGGCAAGCGGTTTGCTAATGTCAGCATTGGGAATGTTCACTTCTTCCGGTCACCTATACCACCAGGGCTCTTGATTGTTTGGTTGTATTTAATTCACTCAGGTGTTTTAGTGTCATATAAAGATGAAATCTATTGTTGGGCTGGAACAACCAATAGTCAGGTTGTCTTATCCCAGGTTGTCTTATCCCAGGTTGTCTTATCCCAGGTTGTCTTATCCCATTGAGGCCTTTGTCCTACGCTGTAATGTCCATACATTTTCCCTTCTCTTATGGATAAAGTTCTCAGCAATTTATCATCGGTTCAGTGCCACTGGAGTTGGGACAATAATGTCCTTCTCCAGGATAGATGGATGTCATATTGTAAAATGTGTGTCTCCCCTTTTCATAGGCCTATATTATTTGATGGTTGCGTTCAAGACAACATCATTTTTTATTGATCTGTTTGTCAGTGTCAGTCGAGTAGGCCTAGGCAACCCTGTGATTTGTCATATAAAAAAATATTCTGCCAATGTCTCCTGTCATATAAAGTGTAGTAGAATTGCATTACATGTGTTTATCGAAGGCCACATTTTTTCAGTGCAAAGGAAAGTAAAGAAATGTCTCTAATATACTGTAGCCTATAGGCCTATACCACTACGCGCTCAGAAATACACAGTGATTAGATTGAGTTATATTATTAGAGTAATAAATTATGACTATCCAATCTACTCATCACATTAGGAATCGTAGTCTTACATTAGTCTGAAAATGTGATGATAGATGAATGCAATGCTTTATTATAAGGTGCATTTTTATGGGGAAATAATAGCTCCCCCAAAACTTGAATAAAAACATTTCCGTTGTCTTTCCTGCCTTGTTAGAGCAGCCAAATACAGCACAGAAATTGACCAAATATTTGTTGCCACTGTTATATCATGCAGCTTGGAGTAGCCACTGTTATTGTCTTAAGAATTGATGCAGTGGTTTTCCAACATGGCCGCCAGGAGGGGTCATAAGTCACCTGGCAACCTTCTATACTGTATAAAATAAATAACAAAAATACTGACCTATATTGTATGAAAGTGATTTTGTTTAACAAGTAATACTTTTTTTTTTCTTAAAAAGGTAGGGGTCAAAATTATTGACACCCCTGAAGATTCTCATAAATAAAGTAGTCACAAGCTTCCTTTCCCCATCACTAGCAAATTCTCAGCCATTAAAGGTTTGCAGCTTTCTGCCACTCCTGTATGTCCCCTATGCACATTTAATAATTGGGGTAATACTACCATATTTGTTACACCTGTGTGTGGTGAGAGTGCTGTACCAATTTAACTGATATTATCAGCCTCATTCACTGCCTTTAAAAAAAACATACCTCATATGGCTGACTTGCTTAAACAAATGTGGTTTATAATTACAATTGAGATGTACAAACTATGGCATAAGAGGACAACAGGCAGATGAGAGGCAGTCCATAATTTTGATTAAGACATTAATGAGCGAGCTAGGATGGATGTAGTCAATATAACTGTTTGTTTAGCACTTTTGAAATGTACAACGACAGAATTCAGAATATGGACCGTTCTTACAGTGTTCTCCCTGTACACCAAGTCAGAACCGTAGGATAAATAAAGGGGGCATATAAGCAGACAATGAAAGCTCTTACAATATTCGATGATTACAGGTTATAGGCTACAAGTGCACCACCAAGTCAGAACAGTAGGTGAAATTAAGAGGAGTAAATAGGCCAAATTATAAGGGTGAGGCACATGGGCTACTAACATCTTACTACACAACATACACTTAGTATTACTTTCTTAGCTACAGTATATATATCTCCCTTGCATATTAGATCATTTATGCAGCAGCATAAAATACATTTTCGGACTCACCTTGTTGTGCTGTGCTCATTTGAACAGGAAGGTGGTGTGGCGGTCCTTGGTGGGCAAATTTTGTCAAAGTCTGGCATTCTCTGGATTTATGGTGCTTTCAAAACAACTGGGAACTCAAAAAAAAAAAAAACATTGATCTTCAGGTCGTAGCTCAAGAAAAAGGCCGGATTTACAATTGCGTGTTGGATGACCATTCAAAACGTATTTTCCCAGTCTGAGCCAATTTATTTCAGACTTCCCAGTTGTCTTGAACTCACTGAAGTCAAGTTTTTGCAGTTTCGAGTTAACAGTTGTTTTGAGCGCGGCACAAATCATGCTTCATTGACAGCGTGGCCAATTTTGAATGTTTATCATTTTAAACTTGGAAAAGAGGCCTTTAATCCCAGATTTGGGACCACACAGCCACTGTCACTGATTTCTTCCAAACCACTCATTGTTGAACTCATGAGCACCGATACATTTTATCTATAATTTTCTTCATTATTTCTCTTCATATGACATGGATTAAAAAGGATTTGCCAGTAGATTGTCGACTTTATTCATGATGACGACTGCTAGCTACGATTTTGAAAGTATGATGTCGACATTATCAGTCCAATCAAAGCATCTGTAGATATAACGTGATTTGACATAATTTTATCTCTGGCTAATGACCTTGAGCCTTCTTGGATGGGCTCTTCTAATGTAACTCTATGGCAGCACTCAAAGGGCTCGAATTTTCAAAGTCTACCCTTAGACTTGGAGGCGACGTAGTGTCAGAACACTGAGCCAATCATGACGCAAAGCTCAGTATTTTCTGCTGGCTTTCCCCACCACGACAGAAAGCACTGAGCTAGGCTGAAACACCTGCGTTTGGGAGCTGCTGTTTTAGAGATCATGTTTGAATGCAGCTTTATTAACTCAATGATATATATATATTTTTTTATCTTTTTTTTTACATTGTTTGCAAACTGATATGTTACAAATATTAATGTCAAAATAACATACAAAACAGGCAAGTCCCCCACCCCCCCAAAAAAATATGGGGCTCTACATTTTGCAAAAACATTTTTTTGCCCTACTTGCCCTGCATGACAGGTCTACACTGGAGATAATACATTAAAAAGGGTTCATAGGCTTTATTCTTATGGCATTTCTTACAATGCATCATAACCAGATCAGAATGGATCATACCTGTTGTCTTTAAGTAAAATATTACCCATTTATCTGATGACTTTATAACATCACCTATACACCTTTCTCTAAACTGATCTATTGTGATCTTGGGATGGTAAACACAGGGCCGGTCACAGTTGGTGGTTTGCCGTGAACCTTACCTGTTGAATTCTTCATGGGATAATTAATTAACCTAACAAAGGAACCCGATTCCATGAGGCCGTCACGAGTGTGAATGCCCGACAGCCATTGGAAAGTTTAGGCATTGGCTTTCACAATGTAATTTTCATAACCCACATGCTCTTTTGTTTACCTTAGTAGCATTCTCATTGAGAAGAAACAATACAACGATAAATTAATAATGTGAATAGGTTACTCTTAGACAGTCAGTTTTCCCCACATTGTACTATCTATCATCAACCACAT
Source organism: Oncorhynchus mykiss (assembly GCF_057628025.1). Taxonomy (NCBI): domain Eukaryota; kingdom Metazoa; phylum Chordata; class Actinopteri; order Salmoniformes; family Salmonidae; genus Oncorhynchus; species Oncorhynchus mykiss. The sequence goes on along the minus strand of NC_143022.1, from coordinate 52,402,945 downwards.
TCGTAATCGTTTACATTTTACTTCCAATATAGTTCATAAACTGAATTGAAAAAAAGCCTATACAAAAGCCCTTCTTCCGACTCTTTCCTGGAGCAAAACAGTTGGTACCCACTGTACTTTAACGAACACTAACCCTTTGTACGCCCAGTCAGGTCGCAAGCCTCCCTAGGCCACATGCAGTTCAAACGTGTCGAGATAAAACAGTAAAAGAACACTCGACTGTTAAACAAGAATGATGACGTTAGCCTGCTCAGCCTTGACACCAAAGTTTTTTTGAACAGAAACAATTATAATATTTGGGACTTGAGAAGACATGTTGACTCTTGAGGGAGCATTATGTGTGTCTGCAAATCATGTTGTGTCTCGCTCCTCACGTCACAGTGTTCATTACTGGAGATAATGTACATCCAGGAATCTGGCCCTTCTAACCTCAGAGGATGTTAATAGAGTTCTTTGCTGGCCAATAATATCTCCTAGTGGGAGTTTCCACCATATTTCTTATACCAGTCATTTCCTTTCAAATCAGTGAAGGGAAGTGAAGTGAACGAGGGCAAACTTTGGGAGGAAGGAGAGATAATTGGGACACAACCCATCTGTTGCTTGCCATTCTGATCATGGGTCCTCATTTTACATTCTGTTCCATTGAGCCAAGTGATTGGTTGGATTGATCCCATAGCGTGGACAATGTGTGAACTATAGTGCCAAACTGAATGAATAAATCATAGATCGCCCATTAAAGAAATAACATTTTTGATGAATCAATGCAAAACACTGAATTATGGGTTAGTGTTAAGGTTAAGATTACAGATTGACTTCCTCTCTGGTCCTAATTCTGATACCCACATGATATCATTGGAGTCTCGTGCCTTTTAAATCCCCTCACTGCAGTATGTCTAATGTTCCAATGTTCATCACAGTTTAAAAACATGTGACTGCTGCCTACAGTCCCCCTAACCCCCAGTCAGGATGATACAGATAGCTCAAGATGTATGCTTAGATATGTAGAAAATAAACATATATTCTTTACATAGAATTAAGCATAATTATTATGGCTCTAGATTGCAGGAAAAAAAGGTGTTTCGGGGTGTTTGAAAAAAATGCACAATTCTCCAATTTAGGGACAAGGCCTCTGGACCACTCCCAGCCATTCTCATCTACTTTGGGCCTCAGATTTTCCGGGTGCATGATGTCCCTGCACACACACGCACGCATGCACACACACAACTTTCTTTAAACCCCCCCCACCCAGTTGATTTAGAAATAGATAATGGGACTAATGTGGGGGATGGACCAGTGAATTGCCGACAAGTTATTTTAAATGAATCTTTCTTTGACAAAGAGAGGATTAATTACAGTGTAGGACTTATTAAAGCCTCCTTTCACTGGGAACTGTCCTGTGTCACGGGGCTCATCCAAGTCATGGGATCCAGGGTGTACAGACTCAGAGCTGGGATTCTTTGAGGGATTCGGACAGCTCCTGGAAGCAGAGAGCCAGATAGTTCCCTTCAGCTGTAGCTGACCTATTTGTAATGGAAATATCGTAGTAGTTATAATACACTGCACCAGTGGAATTTGCTGAATATTCAGACAAAGACCATCCATCCATCTATCATCCATCCGTCTTCGTCTTTATTTTCTTCTTCGACTTTGAAGGGTTGAAATCGACTGTATTTAAAGGGATGAAATCGACTGTATGGCGCCAATGCAGTGCCATAAGAACATTGGGTAGCACATTATTTGAACTGTAAGATAGGCCCTACGTCATAACAGTGTCATAATATTGTCATACAGAAACATTGTTATCCTTACCGTCCCTTGTTCGGCACATTGTTCTGATCACCACCACATTATATTTCCTCAATGACATCAGCATCCTGGAGGCCCATTCTAACCTCAAGCTCATTAGTAGAGAATTTAACATAATACACAATCCGTCAGTTTAAACTAGAGATATTCCCGTTTTTATTTTGCATGGTCTGAGTCTCAATCCACCACATCTGCCGACGGTGGCCTTCCGCATTTGCGGTGGAAGGTGGCAGAGCTGCAGCGGTGTTTGTCAGACCATGAGACTTCCTGAAAATCGGTCTTCTCACGAAAATGTCTGTAGTGTACAAACTATTATGACCCCTCAAATTCTGAGTTTTGCTCCACCACCGCGGGACTCGTCTGAAGGTAACCCATACAAACAAACGGAAGTATGGAGGTAGATTTGTTCCAACAAAAATAATGGATTAAATATGTGTCCCAAAAATATTTCCTGATAATATTTATCCTAGATATAGAACAGACACTTCCAAACGTTATTCCTTATGATTTATTTTGTAACTGTCTTTTTGCCATTTATGAATGTGTTGTTCAATGCGTTTCTATAGTAGTAAAGGCCAAATTCAATCTTTTTTTCAAACCACTTTGAAACAATTCCATATGTTATCTTAGTACCACCCCTCCACGGTTTAGACTTTTAGAAGATAACCCCATAATGAACAAACCCTTGAAATGGTAAGGTCATAATCATAACTTTGAAAGCCAACCCAAATCTCACCTTCGGGAATGTCTCATCTCTCACAACCCACTGTTGTTAGTATTACATTAGGAATGGAGAATAATAATCATCTCATATCTGAACTTTCCCCTTAAAGACTTACAGTAGGTGACTCGTAGAGATTTGGGAGGGCTCATTCTGAGGCTCAACAGGGAGTGACCCAGAAGTGGAATGTGTTGTGTGTGAATCAAATGTGAAGGCCGTGAAGCACAGGAATTAAATTTAAGAGTGATTATGCTTCAAATGTACGTCCAGTGCCTTCCAACAGGGATTATCTCTGTCAAATATTTGCCTCTCATGTGAGTCGAATATCTTTAAATGACCACTAGCCAGAAGCAACCTCTTATCATCCTCCGTTCCATAGGAGCACAGGGCCAGCCTCGGTACACTGCACTGCCCTAGAGGTACTGTAGTTTTATGTTAAGTTCCTTGCTCCAAAGCAGAAGGGTAGGAGATCTAAAACCGGCAGTCCTCCAGCTGAATGTTCAGCCTCCCATTCTTTTAGTGCCTGGACTGGGATTCAAACTGGCAACCCTCTGGCTATACAGGGCTGCCTCTCTTACCTCTAGGCCACCTACCTATTCTACAATTAATACAGTACATCCCTAGTCTAGGTATTGTGAGATTACATTTTTATTGGTTGCATCTCACACACTTTGTCTAATCGAATTAACAGTATGAGAAGCACCAGAGATACAGTACGTGAGAACTTTGTTGTCACGTTTTTCATTTCTCCCAGCAGTCCCCTCTCCCCACAACCCCACATGGAAATGATAGGCTTAAAGTACCCCGGCTGGGACCCAGAAGCTCAGATAATGGCTACAGACGAGTAACAGAAAACCCTGGACAGAGTAAACACACAGCGACTATCCAAACTATCCAAACCGGCACTCCATTTGGGCCGGAGCCGCCATTGACAGGCGTAATCTGCTGTGTAAATCTGCAGCTTGGGCTTGTCTGGTTTCTGTCTGGGTTCTGTGCTCCCAGACAAAAGCGCTGGACACCTTGCGCCACTGACAAAGGGGTGCACGTTGCCGGTGCCTAATCAGAGTAGACAAGGCTTGCTGATGGGGTCTTTTTGAGCAATTAATATTGATCAATGCTTCTTAGGGGGACCTGATGGAAAAGAGGGACAGGCAGTTTGACTTCAACAACAGGACCTGCTGAAAACCCTCCCTGTCAAAGGCTGGGACTGTGAAGTGGTGCCGTGACCTGTAGTGACCTTTGCAAAGCACGTATACAAACAGATACGTTTGGCGGTGTCACTGTTTGTTGACCTTTCAGAGTGCATACAGTATACATATAGACGGTGTTGTCATATTTTTAGGGGGGTTGGGACTACAGAATTTGGTGTTGATCTTTTGAGGGAATATGAATATGTCTCATCTGTCGCCATTTAGCCATTGGTGCTGTTCTTGAATTCTGGCAAATCATGAGAGTAGGACTCAATTACCTCCGAGTCCGAACACAAAAAGGCGAGGACACAATGTTATTCATTGAATCACGGAACAAGGTGGCAGAAGTTCTAATGTTCTTAAGTTCTGAGAGCCCAAGGGAATGGGTGTGGGAAAACTGTGTGGGCCGTTCTGGAATCTTCTCAGAGGGAAGGACTACAAGCACTGCACTTTCTCCATGTGGGAATGGTTCCTTTCCTTTGTCATCAGAAATGTCATGAAGAAAGTGTATATTGTTGGAGTGGTACAGTAGGTTGCTGTCTGTGCTGTTGGCCCCCTACTGTACCATCAACTGCAGAGAGAGCGAGAGAGAGTGAGAGAGAGCGAGAGAGCGAGAGAGAGAGCGAGAGAGAGAGCGAGAGAGAGAGCGAGAGCGAGAGAGAGAGAGAGAGAGAGAGCGAGAGAGAGCGAGAGAGAGCGAGAGCGAGAGCGAAAGAGAGAGAGAGAGCAAGAGAGAGAGCGAGAGAGAGAGCGAGAGAGCGTGAGAGAGAGAGAGAGAGAGAGAGAGCGAGAGAGAGAGAGAGAGCGAGAGAGAGAGAGAGCGAGAGAGCGAGAGAGAGAGCGAGAGAGAGAGAGAGAGCGAGAGAAAGAGAGAGAGAGATCGAGAGAGAGCGAGAGCAAGAGAGCTAGAGAGAGCGCGAGAGAGAGCGAGTGAGAGAGAGTGAGAGGGAGAGAGAGAGAGAGAGAAAGGCAGTCACGCAGACGAACAGCTCCTGACTTGTGCTAGCAAGCTAAATTCAAATGTATTAGCTCCAACTATTTACTGGTGGTAACCATAGCGGTAACCATAACAACATGGCCACTGAGGCAGCGCCAGCAGCACCAGCAGCAACAGAGACTGCCTCATTTAAAAAAAGTCCAGCAGAAATCAAATCAGAGAAGGAAAGAATCCATTTTCGCTCTTTTGTGCAGGACTTCCCCACCCTAGGGAAGATACCGGAAACCAAAAAGGGCAAGGACAGCACCCGACCTCTCCCCTCACCTCAGGCACTCCAATAACAGGAGCCCAGGCACGCAACAGGTTTATCCTCCCCTCTGCCTGCCTACGACCTCCAGAGCCATGACCACACCACCATCAGCTTGCTGAGAGACAGGCTGGCTCTGTTAGAGGTATGGGCTATTGAGCTGAATGAGCATCCCCCCAGCTACACCAGCCCAGACACAGAGCTTCAACAGGACCAGATCAACCAGCGCAGGACCCAGCTGAAGAACTCTGTCCAGAAGCTGCAAGAGAGCCTTGCCACAGCACTTGAGGAGGTAAAGGCCACCATGAGGAGAGAGCTAGTGCAGGTAAAGGAGGAGATGGCAAAGGAGTTGACTGTCATCAAGAGGGTGCTGCAGTATAGAGAACAGACTGTAGAGACTCCTAGAGAGAAGCTGCAGCCCCTCACCACGACCCCCCCCCCTCCCCACTGACCCACCCTCACCCACTACCCCCCCATACCGACCACCCTTTATCCACACCCCCAGTCAACAAGGAGGCTCACATGCGGACACCTACTACAGAGAGAAGCTGTCTAGCCTCCCCAACATACCCCCACACGCCCCACCCTGTGTACCCCAGTCCCTCTGGTAAAACTCACTGAGGTGGCTATCCTCATCGACTCAAATAGGAAGTTAATCCAAGAGGATAAACTCTTCCCCCACCACAAGGTGTCCAAAAGATGGTGCCCAAAAACGCAGGATGCAGTCCACATCCTGTCCCAGCCTGACTTTGGCACACCAGGCCACATTATTGTTCACACCGGCACCAACAACCTGCCAGAGGAGCAGAAGAGAGTAGGCAGCCTGGTCAACAGAGTAGCAGAGAGGGCCTCTGAGTGGTTCCCCAACTCCCACATCACCATCTCCACTCTGCTGTCCAGCAAAGACTTTCATCCCCGTACCATTCAGAAAGTCAACGCTGACATCACCAGAGGGTGTGGCCTACTCACGAACGTGCACGTTGCTCACCACCCAACAATCACCCCAGAGCACCTGTACGTCCACTCCCACCTGAGGAAGCAGACAGTAGGGATGTTTGCCAAGTCTCTAAAGGACGTGGCACTTGGTAGACAAACAGCCCATGCCGCACTGGACAGAGGACCACCCAGAGACCCCTGCCAGACCACTCCTCCACCAAGGAGCCCAAGGCCCCCTCAATGCCCCACCAGACCCAGTGCACCCCACAGGCCCCACCCACCACCAGAGCATCACCACCTCCATCAGCGCAGCCAGGCGGGACCGGGCCCAGCCAACTACCCCACACCAGACCACCACCTCTACCAGACCAGAGAGACAGCCTCCCGGCCCAGATCTGGCCCCCTCCACTCCACAGGTCCCAACAGCAGGACCAACGCAGCTATGCGGAGGCCCTCAGAGGACAGGAAAACTCTAAACGCACTAAACGCACGCACACACATAGCTATTGTACTAAAAGTACTAAAAGTTGACTTGTTCAATGAATAGGAAGAAGGAAAAAAAAAAAGAGAACAGATGTTTATTGTTCTCCTGTTTATCTCGCTCAGAACAACTTAGTAGTTACTGTTTTTTGGACTGTCTTTCTTTTTGCAACATGAAATCGCTATCAGTTAGCATTTGGAACATTCAGGACCTAAACTCATCAACCTTTGAACTGAAGACTTTAGCACTGGAGTAAAAAAAAATCTCAAAGATGTTGTCATCATTCTGCAGGAGACATGGTGTAAGGCAGATACTGTCACTCACTGTCCCACGGGCTACAAAGAAGTAATTGTGCCTTCCCAGAAACACAGCTCTGTCCATAGAGGTAGAGACTTTGGAGTATTCATAATTTGGTACAGATCTGAACTACAAAATCTAATTGATCCCCTCAAAATTGATAAACATCACATTTGGTTAAAATTGAAAAAAATTGTTGTGTTACTTTGCGCAATATATATCCCTCCCTCAGAATCTCCATATTACTCTGAGGAGATATTCCCCACCCTTGAGGAAGACACATGCAATTTCCAGGGCCAAGGAAATATGCTCATCAATCCGCACACAGGAACACTACCTGATCTAACGACCACACGAGGGGACAGCTTTATTACAGGCCATACTGTTTCTAACTGTCTTAATCTCCCCCATAAAAACAACAGTGACAGCACCATCAACAACAACGGAAGGGATCTGTTGCAGCTCTGTAGAAGCCTGGGTCTGTACTTTGTCAATGGTAGGTTACAGGGGGACTCTTTTGGGAGATTCACCTATGGCTCACCTCCTGGCCACAGTACAGTAGACTATATGATTGCAGACATTGACCCTTTCTCTCTCAGCTCATTCACTGTCAAGCCACTGACACATCTGTCTGATCACAGACAAATTACATTCTTCTTCAAAAGAACAGACATGGAAACAACCAGACATTCACAGCCCAGTAAGCTGTACAATATCAGAAATTCATACAGATGGGCCAAAAACAGCACAGAAGAATACCAGAAATAAACCAGTACCCCAAAAATCCAAACACTCTTAGATAACTTTCTGGATAAAGAAGGCATCAATCTAACATCTAAACATCAGCAATATATTCAGGCAAATGAAGCACAAGTGAAATTGATAAAAAACAAACCAAAAAAGACTGGTTTGATGCAGATTGTAAAATTATAAGGAAAAAAACGTAGAACACTATCAAACCAAAAGCACAGACACCCAAATAACGGTGTATTACGCCTTAATTACTGTGAGACTTTAAAACTCTATAAACGTACACTCAGAACCCCAAATGAACAGTACAACAGGAAGCAGCTGACACTAATTGAGGAGTCCATAAACACAAACAACTTTTGGCAAAAATCGAAATGAAAGGAATTAGCAAAACAAATGGTGAAATATGGACAACCAAATTTAAAACACTCTACAACACCGTTCAAATTGATGCAAACACAGAACAATGCCAAATTCATGACAAGTTGAATGGATTAGGAAAAGCTAAAAAAGGACAATCACAATCCATTTGACTCCCCAATTACTCACCAGGAGCTCTATAAGAAACTTCAGGCCTTCAAATTTAAAAATGCATGCACACCTGATGGCATCCTAAATGAGATGGTCAAATTCACTAGTGCAAAATTTAAATTGGCTATATTAAAACGGTTTAATTTGATCCTGAGTGTAGGTTATTTCCCTGACATCTGGAATCCAGGACTCATAACCCCAATCTTTAAGAACGGAGACACATTTGACCCAAACAATTACAGTGGCATTTGTGTGAACGGTAACCAGGGGAAGGTCATCTGTAGTTTTATAAACGAAGAGTTCTAACCTTCTTTAATAAGCACAATGTCTTGAGTAAAAGCCAAATTGGATGTATACCAAACATTGCATGACTGATCATGTTTACACCCTACACACCCTGATAGATAAATATATCCTTCAAAATAATACCAAAATGTACGCTTGCTTTATCGACTTCCAAAAAGCATTTTATTTCATTTGGCATACAAGACTGTTCTACAAAGTTATTGCACGTGGTGTAGGGGGTAAAACATGGCATGACTAAATCCATGTATATTGTAACAAAATTCTTTAACCAGGGCAAGGCCTTCACCAGGGTTGCAATCTGAGCCCTGCTCTCTTCAATATTTACATCAACGAATTGGCCACTGTTCTAGAAAAATTCTCGGCCCTGGTGTTCGTCTCCACAATTCAGAGGTTAAATGCCTGTTCTTCACAGATGAGCTGTGCCTGCTGTCACAGAACATGGCCTACAGCAGAGCTTGGAACTGCTAGAGCAGTACTGCCAGACCTGAGCCCTGGAAGTAAACCCCCAAAATACAAAAATAATTATTTTCCAGAGAAGATCCAGATCTCAGGGAATTAGACCAAAGTTCTCAATTGATACAAAATATATAGAGTACTGCAAACACTACAATTACTTAGGTTCAAAAATAAGCTCAAGTGGACACCTTAATGAGGCAGTGAATTAACCGAGAGCATGCAGGGCATTCTACACCATTAAAAAGCTAATTCAAATTGAAATATCTATAAACATTTGGCTAAAAATAATTGAATGTGTCATTGAACTAATTGCACTTTATGGAAAGGAGGTGTGGGGTCCACTTGCATAACAAGATTTCACCCAGTGGGATAAACACCCAATTGAAACCCTACATCCAGAGTTCTGGGATATTCTCCTACATATCCAGAGGAAAACTACAAACAAACAAATGAATGCAGGGCAGAATTAGGTCAACTAATAATAAACACTAAAAAAAGAACAATTCAGTTTATACGGTGACCCCTTTCTCATATCATTACCAAGCCCTGCAATCCCTGCAATGCCCTGCAATGCCAAGAGCAGAGCAAAGAAAAGAGTCCCCTCATCCAGCTGGTCCTGGGGCTCGCAAACCTGTTCACAAACCTGTTCTACTAACAGAGTGAAGCCTCAGAACATCCAATCAATCAGAATAAACCAAAATGCAACACAGTCAAAACAAAACGACATTACTTATTGGGAAACACAAACACAAACTGCAGTGCTATCTGGCCCTAAATCGACAGTACACCATGGCAAACTATTTGACCATGGTTTACTGATCAAAACCTTACAAAAACCTTGACAAAGTACAGGCTCAGTGAGCACAGCCTTGCTATTGAGAAGGATAGACACAGGGAAACCTGGCTACCTGTAGAGGAAAGGCTGTGCAACCACTGCACCACAGCAGAACCGGAGACAGAGCTGCATTTCCTGACAAAATGTAAAATATATTAAACAATTAGAGAGCATAGTTTCCCCAAATCTGATAAACGTATTCAAGGTTTCTCTGATGAGAATACTATACCCTTCCTGTTTGGGGAGGATGCAGAGAGCTGTGGGTTGGCAGCTCAGTGATACTGGCTCCGGGGTTCAGAGTTGAATTTGACGGCTGTAGAAGGTGTCCAATTGGACTAGCTTCTGGTCTTAGCTGTAAATTAAATATGATTATTGCTGCCTGCCATAAGATGAGGGACAGTGTCTGACAGACCAACCAACCTGCACCTGTTATCTATGCTTATTGTTATTGTTATTGCTCAAGGTATGATTATTTTGACCCTTGACTATCGTTCTTACTGTTGTCCCGTTGACAATATTGATTATTGATTATTATTGATATTGATTCAATAATATTGATTATTGATATTGATTATTAATATTGATTATTATTTTAATTATGTTAATATTGTACATCTCCAAAGTAAGCTTTAGCAATATGTACATTGTTACGTCATGCCAATAAAGCACATTGAATTAAACTGAATTGAATTGAGACAGAGAGAGAACTTCACACAGCACGTGAGACCCATACAACACCTTATCAACTCCATAGAACCACATTGCATGTGGTCTTGCAATGCTCTGAATGTCCACAAGAGGACAGCCATAACTGCAATGTACTTTCCACACCAAATTTACTCAAGTAGTAGACTAAAGCTCTTTGAAACATAAAGTCAATGTGTGATTGTGATTTAGTGATTTTTTTTTAATGAAAACAATTTGTGGAGTAGTAAGCTAGAGCCAACTCTATGATTCAGAGTAGTCTAGCAATGAAATGTAGAGAACATTGAGGTATAAAATAACAGTAGAGAAATGGTATATGGCAACACCCTGAAGGGTTATGATGGTTTGTCGTTAGTGGTGCTCCATAGTGTTCTCCTAGGTTTCCATTTTGACCACAGTTCCATTTGGATGCAGGTGGAATAATTTGCACGCTCCTGGTTAGTAAGCAGGTTAGCAAAGTGTTCAAAACACAGACAAAAAATAACAGCAACATTTTGTGAAAATTTCGCCTCTGTGTTTCCTGACGCTGCAATACGATGGATGTCAATCAAGAAGACCAGGAGCAAACTGAGCATCAACTCCTCCTCTGACGACATTGAATTAGATCATTCTGAGAAGGAAAACGTTTACTCGTCTGCTGATGAACATGATGCTGATGAAGATGATGTGAGTTGGTTTCTTTATTAGACAGTAACTGGAACTGAGAGCTTGTGTACTGGGAAACATTCAATGTGCCAGTGGATGGGCGCGCACATGAGATGTTGTGGCTTCAGTTCATGTCAGGAGAAAGTTGACAATGGTAGTGGAGTGGAGTAGTCCTCACCTCTTAATCAGGGAACATGAGGGGATTTAGCTGTAAATACAAATAGCAGATGCATTCCATTACAGCTGCACCATCGTAGGTTTTGACAACGAGTTTCTCTATGAAGTTAAAATCAGACATTTAAGAATTCATAAAGACAAAACACAGACTATGCATCTCGCCCACTTGACACAGCCCAAGAAACGTGCCTGAATAAAGCCCTGATCATCCACATACCTGACGATAACTGACAACTGCAAGCAAACTGGTGGGACCATAGGTTTTTTACACCCTGGGGCCTGGAGTTGTTCCTTATATTTTAACCTAACTAGGAAAGCTTTGGACCCTATAAGGTATGACAGTGATTAATCAGTCGTAAAAAAGGTTTTATATGGGCTATGATGGGACCAGTTTTTCCTAAACAATTTTTTTTAAACTCATGAAAAAAACTCCTGGCCCTGGGGGAGAAGAAAACCCTGTCAAACTGCAGCTACCTTATATGTGTTCATATAAATTATATGTCAATTTGATTAGGAGGGGGATTTCCTCTACCCAGACTGATAGACAATATAATTCACAGGGCTGAGCTTGCTTTAACCATGTTTACATCATGCAGGCCTATGCAACTGTAGGCCTTATAAAACATTTACTCACATCTGCCATCACTATTATGTAGATCGATTAATTCCAGGTAATAATTTTGGATTAAAAATGTATAGGCTAACTAGCCAGCTCAATTTAGATCACATTCACATTTTCTCCTGACACACAAATGGATTATAAATATATAACGTTACAAATTAGTTTACCCTGACCAGACGGACAGGGTGCATAGGCTGTATCCAGCCTACAGTTGATCAGACGGAAAAATAGTTTCGTTTTCATCCCATACAGCATCAGCATCAGATTTTTTATGTTTAGAATGGTAGAACGGTAGCATGGGCCATTCTACCATTCTGGCGGAGAAAACTGCACACTCTCGCTGGTAGCTAGCTAGCTACTGAAGTTAGCAAGGCAAATTTAAATAAATTGCACTAACTTGACACAAAAATAAAGTTCTAAACCCAGAAAACAACTTAGAAAATACATCTCCTGTAAAAAAAGTTTTTTTTATTGATAAATGTCCCCAAAATCCTCAACTATCACTCTTCACTTTTAATCTCTATCCAACAATGTCACCAAGCTTCTCAACACGTAGAACCCCCATAATGCTCTGTGGCACAATCCCAATACAACACACTAGGTTCGTTCTCTAATCCTACATCTATGATTGGATGGGCAACATGTCAGTTCATACTGCAAAAGCTTTGATTGGTTCGGAGGACATCCTCCGCAAGTGGTCATAATTACCACATATATCTATGGAAGGGGGTGAGGCCTACCTGCCTCCTAGGTTTTGTATTGAAGTCAATGTAGCCAGAGAAGGACGGAAACTAGCTGTCCTCCGGCTACACCATGGTGCAAGCCCAGACAGTGCTGTTGAAGTTACTGAAGACCTTCATTACAAAACAGTGTATTTTAAACAATTATCTGGTGAAATATTAATATATTTATAATAGTTTTATCTAAAAATAATAACTTTTTAAATATTTCACAATTTTTATTTTTATGAGATTTCACTGGGGAGGATGGTCCTCTCCTTCCTCCTCTGAGAAGCCTCCACTTCAAGAATGACATCTAGTGGGCATATGTATCACATACACAAAAGTCTTTACACACCCGCACTGGGGTGCTGCACACTGTCTGTTATGCAGTGGAGGCTGCTGAGGGGAGGACTGCTCATAATAATGGCTGGAACGGAACCAATGGAATGGCATCAAACACATGGAAACTATGTGTTTGATGTAGTTGATACCATTTCACTAATTGGCTCCAGCCATTAACACAAGCTCGTTCTCCCCAATTAAGGTGCCACCAACCTCCTGTGCATTCTTGCCTCAATGAAACCAGGCCTATAATTATATTCTTCAAACTAAACGAGCTGTGACCTGTGTCTTTCTCTTTGAGACAGATTATATTGAATGTGATGCATATCTAGAGTCAGTTAGGAACTGAAAGCTTTGGAGCGTAAGTTGAAAGAGGGGGATAAGAGTTGAATTGTGGAATACGAGGTGGAGCGAGAGAAGGAGCAGAAGAAGCAGAGAGAAAAGGAGGAGTTGTGGAATCGCAGACAGAGTCTTTGAGGAGGAGCTGAGGAGGATAGAATAAGGCAATGTGGTTAGATAGTTCATGTGCTCCGTTTCTCCCATTGCCCGTTTTTATGCTATATTATTGTCTGTCTGTAGCATCACCCTACACACATGGAGGAGATGAGAGAAAGAGAGACAGAAGAGAAGCTTCAACAAAAGTTGCTGAAACAGCGTGCGGGCCAGATTCAATCACATTTATTTTTTATATGCCAGCACTAAAACATTGGCTATGGGAAGGGACTAGTGCGGAAGTGTTTTCAGATTGGGCTTATCTTTCTTTTCAGTTTTTATTGGTTACCTACTCCTCTCCATTCTCTCACACTAACCAGGAGCTGATCAGCAGCCTCCTGAGACAGATGGAAGAGGAGATGAGGGTTTTTGAGTAGGCGCAGGAGGAAGACGCACCAGTCTCCCTGAAGGGTGGTCAACACTATCCAGACTGCCCTCAGAGGCCTCCCGGCATGCTGTTCCGTTGGACATGGGTGGAGCCCCACCGCGGAAGAGAGGAACAGAGAAGGTGTGAGGAGGAGGAGGAAGGAAAGGGAGGAGATGTGTAGGAGAGAACAGGAGGAACTGAATCAAATCAAATCACATTTATTTATAAAGCCCTTTTTACATCAGTAGATGTCACAAAGTGCTTATACAGAAACCCAGCTTAAAACCCCAAAATAGCAAGAAATGCAGATGTAGAAGCACGATGGCCAGGAAAAACTCCCTAGAATGTCAGGAACCTAGGAAGAAACCTAGAGAGGAATCAGGCTCTAAGGGATGGCCAGACCTCTTCTGGCTGTGCTGGGTGGAGATTATAAGAGTACATGGCCATTAAGGCTAGATCGTTCTTCAAGACGTTCAAACATTCATAGATGACCAGCAGGGTCAAATAATAATCACAGTGGTTGTAGAGGATGCAACAGGTCAGCACCTCAGGAGAAAACGTCAGTTGGATTTTAATAATTGAACGTTCAGAGGTCAAGACAGCAGGTGTGGTAGAGAGGGAGAGAGAGAGGAAGGGAAAGAGAGAGAGAGAGAGGGAGAGAGGGTCGAATACAGCATGTTGGGACAAGGTAGCACGTTGGGTGAACAGGTCAGGGTTCAATAGCCGCAAGCAGAACAGCAGAAACCGGATCAGCAGCACGACCAGGTGGACTGCGGATGTGGACAGTCAGGTGTCAACAGGCCAGGTAGGCCTGAGGCATGGCCTTAGGGCTCAGGTCCCCCGGGAGCGGGGAGAGAGAGAGAGAGAGAGAGAGAGAGAGAGAGAGAGAGAGATAGAGAGAGAGAGATGAGAAAATTAGGGAGCATACTTAAGTTCACACAGGTCACCAGATAAGACAGGAGAATTTCACAAGATAGGACAGACTGACCCTAGCCCCCTGGCACATAGATTACTGCAGCATAGATACTGAAGGCTGGACAGGGCCAACCAGGCAGGATATAACCCCACCCACTTTGCCAAAGCACAGCCCCCACACCACTAGAGGGATATCAACAGACCACGAACTTACTACCCTGAGACAAGGCTGAGTATATATAGCCCACGAAGATCTCCTCCACTGCATGAGCCCGAGCGGGAGCAAAACCAGACAGGAAGATCACGTCAGTGACTCAACCCTCTCAAGTTGAGTATAGCAAAAAATCCTTGCACGACATGATGCACCCCTCCTAGGGACAGCATGCAAAAGCACTAGTAAGCCAGTAAGTCCCAGTGGAGAGAGGGGAGGTGGCCAGGCAGAGACAACAGGGCGGTTCTTCACTCCAGTGCCTTGCTGTTCTCCATCGCACCCCTTTGCCAGACTACACTCAATCATAGCTACTACTGAGATGAGTCTTCAGCAAAGACATTAAGGGTGAGACTGAGTCAGCGTCTCTCAAATGGATAGCCAGACCTTTCCATAAAAATTTAGCTTTATCGGAGAAAGCCCTACCTCCAGCTGTTTGCTTAGAAATTCTAGGGGAAATAAGGAGGCATGTGTCTTGTGACCATAGCATACATGTAGGTATGTATGGCAGGACCAGGATAGGTAGGAGCAAGTCGATGCAATGTTATGCAGGTTAGCAGTAAAACCTTGAAATACGCCCTAGCCTTAACAGGAAGCCAGTGTAGAGGCTAGCACTGGAGTAATATTATAAATTTTTCTGGTTCTAGGCAAGATAATAGCATCCGTATTTAGCACTAACCAAAGTTTATTTAGTTATCTACAGAGGCTTGCGAAGGTATTCATCCCCCTATGCATTTTTCCTATTTTGTTGTCTTACAACCTGGAATTAAAATAGATTTTGAGGGGGGGTTGTATATTTTGTTTTAGACAACATGCATACCACTTTGAAGATGCAAAAAAAAGAAAACTTGAGCGAGCATAACTATTCAATTTTTGAAATTTTACGAAGATGATAAAAAGCTGCCCTTGAAATATTCTTGATATGTTTGTCAAAAGAGTGATCAGGGTCCAGAGTAACGCTGAGGTTCTTCACAGTTTTATCTGAGACGACTGTATAAACATCAATATTAATTGTCAGCTCAAACAGCAGATCTCTTTGTTTCTTGGGAACTAAAACTAGCATCTCTGTTTTGTCTGAGTTTAAAATAAAAAAATTGTCACCATCCACTTCCTCACGTCTGAAACACAGGCTTCCAAGGTAGGCAATTTCGGGGCTTCACCATGTAGTTTAATTGGAATAGTGTCCAGAAGGCAGCTGGAAGGTTTAGAGACTATGACCATTTTCACGAACGTGTCGAGAGATGCAGGATTAAAAAACTTGAGTGACTCCATTGATCCTTGGTCCTGACAGTTTTATGCAAACTCAGGACAACTGAGTTTTGGAGAAATACACTGATTCAAAGAGGATTTATTATCATCGAAGAAGTTCATAAATTCATGACTGCTGAAGTGAAGGCCATCCTCACTTGGGAAATGCTGCTTTTTAGTTAGCTTTGCAACAGTATTAAAAATACATTTTGGATTGTTTTTATTCTCCTCAATTAACTTGGAAAAGCAGTCTGATCGAGCAGCAGTGAGGGCTCTTCGATATTGCACGGTCCCGTCTTTCCAAACTAGTCGGAAGACTTACAGTCTGGTGGAGCTACGTTACAATTTTCTGGAAGCTTGCTTCAGGGCTAGGGTATTTTCTGTATGAGCTAATTTCGTGTGACACATGTTTTTGGGTTTTTAGAGGTGCTACTGCCTCTAGGGTATTACGTAAGGTTACATTTAAATCTTCGCTTAGGAGGTTAAATTATTTTTGTACTTGGGTAGGTGGAGGGAGTCTCGAAGGACATATAGGAATCTTTGGGTTGTCCGAGAATTCATAGCGCAGCTTTTGTTAATCCTTGGTTGGGGTCTGAGCAGGTTATATTTGTTGACAGGAGGAGAAGAAAAACAGAAAGAAAGAGGGAAGGAGGGTGAAGGATAATAAGAGGCAGGAGGAAGAGGAGAAAAGTAAGGAGGAGGGGGAAAAGATGGAGAAGGAGGAGAAAGTGTTAGAAACAGATTAGGGAGGAAGATGACAAGCAACAAAGGAAGAATGAGAGGAGAAAAATACAGGAGAGGGAGGGGAAAAGGAGAATTAGAGGAAAAGGAAGGATGAGGAAGAGATGAGGATAGAATCAGACAAGAGGAATCTAAAGTGTCTGCAAAAGCTGGAGACAGGATGAGTGAAGGAGTTAAGTCAAAACCTGAGTGAGCTAACTGCCAGAGAGGGGAAATCAGCCACCAATGAATGTTCTCCCACTGCCAGCTCTCCCCCAGTGCCCCAGCCCTTGAGTCTACCTTCGAGCCCATGAATGTATATCTGCCAGAGCAGACAGAGCAGAGGAGACTGTCCTGGATAAGGGACTGCACCCCCTGGCCCAAACACTCCCTGCCGAAACAAGAGGAAGCACCAGCAGCAAGGGGGCAGGACCCAAGGGAGGAAGTAGGGCTGAGTGGGGAAGTTAACCCCCCTCTGCCCAGACACACTCCTTCAGTCTAGGGCCCGGAACACCCTTCAGGAGGGAACCTGCATGATCTAAAATGTGATACTCTTCATTTCATAAAGGTTCCTACCTGAAAAATAAGTGATGTTTTTATTTGTGTTTGATATAGCTTGGAGTTTTCACCTTTTTTAAATTCTTCCATTGTACAGGGCAAACTAAAAGTATGATACTAGACTGCAAGTAGGATGTATTAAACCCAGGTCTGCAAAACAGTCATAACAAAACCAAAACCAACGTTTCACTGACTGGGCTCTACATGTACCTTCCCATGCAGTTGTTCTGGAGGATCTCCCTGTCTGTAGCCTCTCTACTTTGTCCCAACGCCCCAGACTGCAGTCTCTCACCATGAGACGCCGTGTGCTTACATCCCTAGATTGATGTACATGTAAATAATACACCACCCACTGACATGCTGTAGAAGCTATAAGCTTATGACACTGAAAGCCAGCCATTTTTTTTACACTGATACATTACTATATACTACAAGCATACACTGCATACTTTATCTGTGTTATATAGTATATTTTATTGTATACTACTGTTATATTAACCACCCGAGCCACTGCATGTTCACACTGCTGTCATCCAGAAGGCGAGGTCGGTACAGCTGCATCAAAGCTGGGACCGAGAGATTGAGAAACAGCTTCTATCTCAAGGCCATCAGACTGCTAAACAGCAATCACTAACTCAAAGAGGCTGCTGCCTACATTGAGACCCAATCACTGGACACTTTAATAAATGGATCACTAGTCACTTTAAATAATGCCAATAATGGCAATTCGCATATACTCCAGAATGTTATGAAGAGTGATCAGATGAATTGCAATTAATTGTAAAGTCCCTCTTTGCCATGCAAATGAACTGAATCCCCCAAAAAACATTTCCACTGCATTTCAGCCCTGCCACAAAAGGACCAGCTGTCATCATGTCAGTGAATCTCTCGTTAACACAAGTGTCACACTGTCATGCTGCTTGAGTTCGAATAACTGACTGGAAGCTTCAAAAGGAGGGTGGTGCTTGGAATCATTGTTCTTCCTCTGTCAATCATGGTTACCTGCAAGGAAACACGTGCCGTCATCATTGCTTTGCACAAAAAGGGCTTCACAGGCAAGGATATTGCTGCAGCAAGATTGCACCTAAATCAACCATTTATCGGATCATCAAGAACTTCAAGGAGAGCGGTTTAATTGTTGTGAAGAAGGCTTCAGGGTGCCCAAGAAAGTCCAGCAAGCGCCAGGACCATCTTCTAAAGTTGATTCAGCTGTGGGATCGGGGCACCACCAGTACAGAGCTTGCTCAAGCATGGCAGCAGGCAGGTGTGAGTGCATCTGCACACACAGTGAGGCGAAGACTTTTGGAGGATGGCCTGGTGTCAAGAAGGGCAACAGGGAAGCCACTTCTCTCCAGGAAAAACATCAGGGACAGACTGATATTCTGCAAAAGGTACAGGGATTGGACTGCTGAGGACTGGGGTAGATTCATTTTCTCTGATGAATCCCCTTTCCGATTGTTTGGGGCATCCGGAAAAAGCTTGTCCGGAGAAGACAAGGTGAGCGCTACCATCAGTCCTGTGTCATGCCAACAGTAAAGCATCCTGAGACCATTCATGTGTGAGGTTGCTTCTCAGCCAAGGGAGTGGGCTCACTCACAATTTTGCCTAAGAACACAGCCATGAATAAAGAATGGTACCAACACATCCTCTGAGAGCAACTTCTCCCAACCATCCAGGAACAGTTTGGTGACGAACAATGCCTTTTCCAGCATGATGGAGCACCTTGCCATAAGGCAAAAGTGATAACTAAGTGGCTCGGAGAACAAAACATCAATATTTTGGGTCCATGGCCAGGAAACTCCCCAGACCTTAATCCCATTGAGAACATGTGGTCAATCCTCAAGAGGCGGGTGGACAAACAAAACCCCACAAATTCTGACAAACTCCAAGCATTGATTATGCAAGAATGGGCTGCCATCAGTCAGGATGTGGCCCAGAAGTTAATTGACAGCATGCCAGGGCGGATTGCATATGTCTTGAAAAAGAAGGGTCAACACTGCAAATATTGACTCTTTGCATCAACTTCATGTAATTGTCAATAAAAGCCTTTGACACTTATGAAATGCTTGTAATTACACTTCAGTATTCCATAGTAACATCTGACAATAATATCTAAAGACACTGAAGCAGCAAACTTTGTGGAAATTAATATTTGTGTCATTCTCAAAACTTTTGGCTGTATATACTGTATTGAGACCCAATCACTGGACACTTTAATAAATGGATCACTAGTTGCTTTAATTAATGCCATTTTAAATAATGCCACTTTAATAATGTTTACAAATCTTACATGATTCACATCACATGTATATACTGTATTTTGTACCATCTACTGCACCTTGCCTATGCCGCTTGGCCATCGCTCATCCATATATTTATATATACATATTCTCATTCACCCCTTTAGATTTGTGTGTATTAGGTAGTTGTTGGGAATTGTTAGATTACTTGTTAAATATTACTGCACTGTTGGAACTAGAAGCACAAGCATTTCACTACACTCGCATTAACATCTGCTAACCATGTGTATGTGACCAATAAAATTAGATTTTTGATTTGATTTACATGCAACACCTCATACTGTTCGTCACAGTGATAAAATGAGCCTGTGAAAAATATAAAATCTTTGGAATTTGAAAACTTGAACGTGCTCTGATTGTCATGCCTGTACGGGACAACTCGATTACGTTTGTGGACTGTGAGAATCTGGCTAACCTCAGAGTTCTTCTACTTTGTCGGAACTGTCTGACATGGGCCTGGACATTCTGGAGCTCCCACAACTCCATCACCCACATTGGTAAGCTGAGCTCGGGATCCCTCTTTAAACATGAAATAGCCACTTTCTACCTCAAATTCACTATCTCCAGCACCAGAGATCACATATATGAAACACAGTGATTTTATATGTTTTGAAGTAAAAAGCATACAAGATAACTAACTACCCGTTATGACATCTCTGGTTGTAACCACTGCTGTCCACTAGAGAGCAGTATATCTCTTATTTTGCAGCCTCTGGACTTAGTCTCCACTCCACTGTTGCTGCTCAATATGTATTGAAATGTGACTGAGTTACCGTGAATAGCAGCCCAGGCGTCAGGCCTCAAGTCGTGAATTTATATTACCTGCCTGAAAAGGCCATCGATGATTTTTTTATTGGCAGTTTAGGCTTCAATGTTACTAAAACGTTAACCTTGGCCCTTCACTGAAATTAGATCTTCGCTTCATATGAATTCTACTTCAGCCCCTTCTTCACCCAATCAAATTTTGTCCTTATACTCTTTTGGTTATGCAATTGAAACATCAACATGTCACTATCTACTACACACTAAAAACAAATGGTTCTATATAGTTCAAAATAGGGGTTATTTGGCTTGTAACGATAGTGGATCACTTTTTGGTGCTATATAGAACCCTTTTTTGAAGGTTCTATAAAGAACCATGCTCATACGGTTTAAAATGGAACCGTTATGTTGCTATAAAGAACCCTTTCCTAAGGTTCTGTGAATAACTATAAAAAAAAAGTTCTATATAGCACCAAAAAAGGTTACGCTATTGTTACAACCCTTTTTAAGGCTGCAGGGGTTCCCAAACCTTTTCACTCAGGCCCCCCTTCCATCATTGGGAAACATTTTGCAGGTTTAAAGCTTATTTCCTGCAATTATACACATTTTGTCATGGGATGCAGAGAACATTTGGCCTTTTCAATGCTCATTTTCTTGCAATTCTATACATTTTTGTCATGTCTAATGTGTATTCATGTGATATTTGAGTAACTCAAATATTACAAAATCTATGGTCTAAAAAACATTTCTGTCAAGTTAAAAATAGCTCTCTAAGGCATGCAATGACTGACATGACCAGAGGAAAACTGATGATACACTACCACATTTTGAAATTGCACCTTGTGCCTTCTACTATTACAACTTTCAAGAGTAAGTTGAAAGCTGGACTGAGTTCCTTAAAAAAAGTTTGGGAACCACTGCTGTACAGAACCCTTTATAATGTTATTTTTTATATAACCTTCGTGGGAGAACGGTTCAATAAAGGACCTTTCTCAATCTCAAAGGTTCTAGAAATAACCTTTTGAAGAACAATACAGGTTGTTTTTTCTAACTAACAAGTTATGCTAATTCTAGAACAGCTGGGAGTTCCCGAGGGACTATTTGAGAACCACTGATTTAAACAACAGTTCTCAATTGATGCAAGGCCAGACATGAGCCTTTCACAGGACACCATCACTGGCCATAGTCATATTTTACACGACATGACACAACAGTGTAGATAAACTGGAAGGACACTCTCACGCACGGTTGCACAAAAAGCGCCGTGGTCAAACCACACACCCAAATATTTGAATGAGCCTCCGCCCCTACTTTTTCAATTATCACTAAAAGTGAACCAACTGTTGTGAATAGCAAAGATCCATTGAAAGTCTAAGGGTTCTTTCAGTTATTATGGTCACTCATAGAACCATCACCCTTCCCACAGAAACCTCGAGGAACCCTCATTTCTTAGTGTGTATTTATAGAACAATTTACATTAAATGCACAATAAAGTCTTCTTCGTCTTCTTCTTCTTCTAAGATGGTCTGGAGCCGTTGAAGAGGCTGTAGAAGTTATTGCTGGACCACAACCAGCTGATCAGTATTACAAGACTGAGAGAGGTGTACACGCTGCTACACCTGGACCTGTCTCCCAAATATATGTCCAGTGTAGAAAGCCTGGAAAACTGTGCTCTGCACAACACACCAGACCTGACGGGAAACACATAGTCAGCATATCAATGATTGTTAGTTAAGACCATGTGGGCCTAAATACCAGGGAAGTACCAGGGAAGTACTAGATGAAACCAACCCGGGTGTAAATTACTCCTGAATGTTGGATTACAGTATATGGAAACATTTTAAATAGCCTGGATGGATAGTTTTAGACACCCAGTAGCAGTTTGTTCTTCCTGACCTACTAACACTCACAGCAGCTTTCTGCTGATGGCCGGCACCAATGAGTTGAAACTCACAGCAGGACTAAAACGTCTGACATTGACGAATTGGAGGCACTTAAGTGGTAAAGCACCAGTAGTGCCTGTCAGCAGCGCAGGTTGAAGTGTTGAAGTGTCCAGCATGGCTAGGTCAACTCTCTCTGTATATCTGTCTCTGTTTCTGTCTCTATATGTCTCCTCCTATCTCCCTCCCTCCCAGCCACCCGGTTTGAGAAACCAGGTCCTCCTGGTAGAACTCTGTCTGGAGGACAACAGCAACTCCTCACTGGAGGGCCTGACTGCCTGCTGGCTCCCCCTGATGCAGCTCCTCTATGGGGCCCAAAACAGGTAACATCACGTCGTCATCTAATGCCAATGTAGCCAATGTTAATGGCCAGTTCTTATTTTTGTATTTACATTTTTTTGGTTTGCACTAGCTAATTAATTCAGTATTTGTAATAACCATTGTGTTTCTAAGAAAAGCTATGTAATATTGCTGAATCATCAGTAAATATGACATGCATTTATTAATGTTTTACAGTATAACCCAAATAGTAAAAGGCATGAGACGATGCACACCCCAATTTCTTTTGTAGCAGTGCTGACTAAACAGAGTAAACTATAAAAAAAAAAAAGTTACACTCTTAATTATCTTTCCAAACAATGAATGGGTAAAGCATCTAACATTTCCAAGTTTGTGGATCATCACATCAAACCAACGGTTGAGAATCTCCCATCACATGTCAAAGACACTAGTCACATGATCTCATTGGGGGAGGGGCACAGTGCCAGAGGGCACCATATTGGCCAACATCCCACTCATTTGAGGTCCACAAGCCCTAAAACAAACCCTACCCTTGCTCCATTCAGTGAAAGCGTCCTGCGACTCACTTAACTGGTATTATCCAACAACTACTTTGTTTATGAATCAGACTTTTTTTCACCAAATTAGGGGTGTTGCAATGGGTTCCACCTTTGCCAGCAACTATGCTAATCTATATGTGGGACCATTTGAGGAAAAGCTCATTTACTAAACAGAGACACACTGTCCTGTCTGAAATCCTCATATGGAAGAGATACATAAATTAAGTCTGTCCTCTGGGGAGAAAGTCAGCAGGAGCTAAATTATTTAAACACTGCTAAATGAGAGCTATGGATATCTCAAATGCACAATGCAGACTGATGGATCATTAAAGATAATGACACATTGAACACTGACTTGTACACAAAGCCCACAGACTGCAGCATCCTGCTACGTGCAGACAGTATGCATCCCCTCCCACCCAAGAATGGTTTACGATATATACAGTTTTGTAAGGTTAAACGCATCTGTGGCCAACAGTCCGATTTTGACACCAATGCTGAGAAAATGTCTGACAAATTCTAAATGAGAGGCTACAAATACAAAACTCTTACTGGTGAAAATATCCCAAATACACCGAGAGGAAGTACTCAAAACTAAGCAAAAAAAGGAAAACAAAGCATGCCAAGTGCTACCCTGAAACAACAATGGTGTATTCTGCAATCTGACAAAAACAAATAGAACACCTTTTCCAGGAACCCCCCTTGGTGGTCTACAAGCAAGGCCACAACATTGGGGAAAGCCTAGTGAGATCAGATCTGCCCCTTGAGCCCACTCAGACACTATTGGCACCCATCCCAAATGGGAATTACAAATGTGCTTCATGTGCAAAATGCAACAGCACCACAACAACATCCTTCTTCAGATCCTCGCATACAGCTGAAAAATCCCTGTCAGGGGTGTCATCTCATGTAAGACATCTCATGTAAGACATCTATCTCATCACCTGTTGTGCAGGAAACTTACGTTGGGCAAACGAAAAGACAATTAAAACAACCAATTGTTGAACACCGCAGCTCAATCAGGTGGAAGAACAATTACTACCCAGTAGCAGCCCACTTTGTTACAGCGAACCATCCTATCTCCTCCCTCAAATACGCAGGTATCGAGCGTAGTACTCTACCAAGGAAAGGAGCTAACATTGAGACCCTTCTACTAGTAGTAATTTGAATATTGACTTTGATCTCATGCCCTTTCTATGAACATTCAACTCAATTACATTTTGTTTCTCATATCTTATTAGCTTACATTGTATATCATGTTTCCCGTATTGACAACACTCATTATGTATTGTTTGAACCAAAAGAAGATAATAAATGAAATAATGAAACAATGATGAAAGTAAATGAAATGTAACAATAATGATTGTTGATATGAACATTATGTATTCTATTATATCTAATCATGTTAACATAAAATGATGTAAATAAATGCCCCATGTATTCAACATCTTGACATGCTGCAAAATATTCATTTTTAACAGTTCCACTTTTTCATCCCTCATTATCTTAATTTACTATGACACACCCCTCACTGTGTTCATTGGCTGCACTAATTGCACTGTTTGTCGACATAACCTGGTTCAAGCGTTTACCATCTAACCCCGAAAAAAAGTATATTTCAGTTGTACTTGCATTTGTATAAGAGAGAGTGGGGTAAGTTGTTGAGCCACCCTTGCTTCTAGGAAAGCGTTCACAAAATGAATAATTCGACAAAATATTTAGGTCCTCATTTCATGGAGTCATGGGATGGAAGAAACCACATGATTCTTTAAAAAAAAGATATATTTCACCTTTATTTAACCAGGTAGGCTAGTTGAGAACAAGTTCTCATTTGCAACTGCGACCTGGCCAAGATAAAGCAAAGCAGTGCGACACAAACAACAACACAGAGTTACACATGGAATAAACAAACATACCGTAGAAAAAGTCTATATACAGTGTGTGCAAATGAGGTACGAAAAGGGAGGTATGGCAATAAATAGGCCATGGTGGCGAAGTAACTACAATATACCAATTAAACACTGGAGTGATCGATGTACAGAAGATGAATGTGTGAGTAGAGATAGTTGGGTGCAAAGGAGAAAGATAAATAAATACAGTATGGGGATGAGGCAGTTGGATGGGCTGTTTACAGATGGTTTATGTACAGCTACAGTGATCTGTGAGCTACTCTGACAGTGAGAGCCAGCCAAAGAGAGCGTACAGGTAGCAGTGGTTTGTTGAGTAGAGTGTTGGAGGCTATTTTGTAAGTGACATCGTCGAAGTCGAGGATCGGAAGGATGGTCAGTTTTACGAGGGTATTTTTGGCCCCATGAGTGAAGGATGCTTTGTTGTGGAATAGGAAGCCGATTCTAAATTTAATTTTGGATTGGAGATGCTTAATGTGAGTCTGGAAGGAGAGTTTACAGTCTAGCCAGATACCTAGGTATTTGTAGTTGTCCACATATTCTAAGTCAGAACCGTCCAGAGTAGTGATGCTGGACGGGCGGGCAGGTGCGGGCAGCGATCGGTTGAAGAGTATGCATTTAGTTTTACTTGCATTTAAGAGCAGTTGGAGGCCACGGAAGGAGAGTTGTATGGCATTGAGCTCGTCTGGAGGTTAGTTAACACAGTGTCCAAAGAAGGACCAGAAGTATACAGAATGGTGTCGTCTGCGTAGAGGTGGATCAATGTTCCTGCGTTAGCAGAGACTGTGTTCACGGTAAACGCTGCATATGTCTACTCAGTAGGCAATTACCTATACATTTCGATTGCGACCTAAGGTAGAATAAAACATTCCATCTGAACACTGGATCTTCCTGTCATTTGTGGTCTTAACAGTTTATGACTGACAATTCCTGTATAACTTTCATGAAGCGTGAAATGGCAAATATTTTTAAATGATAAGGTGTTCTAGTCATAATATTGGCTTAGATGATGCCCGGATCTCTCAAGAACTGTTATGACTGGATTTAATGATACGAGTTGTCTACTACTCTTTTAAAAACATGTCACTGAGCAAACACTTAAGAACCATGATTAACACACCTATTTGTCGTGGCCTTTTCCTCTACTGTATGGGCCTACCTGAATCTTCTTTTCCAAGCAAATGTTTTCTTCTTCTTCTAATCAACTAGTGCCATAGACACATTATGACACATTATGCATTCTGTCTACGTACATTTTTGCAATCAACACCCACCCAGACATATGGGTTGCTTTTACCAGGGGTGCCTCACAGTCAGCCACAATGGAGCCTAAATATTCCCAATGAACTGTACCTAACCTCCAATGCCAACGGTGGAGTTAGCCCCCTGTATTTTCCGACTCTCCCCCCGGCCCTTTCATCCAGGTCCAGTGATAACACCGGCTAAACTAAAGCACCAAAAGGAGATTGCTAAGAATTAAACTTCCAGCAGCCCTCATCCAGGGGAAGAGGAAAGCACTCAGCCTGATTAACCAGACTTTTAAGAGCCTGTTTTTTCTAGGAAGTCTTCACTAAATGAAATATGCGAAGCCAGGTTAGGTTAGGTTCGAACCCTATAGAGAGAGAGAGAGAGAGACGGATGGGATGGAGGTTCCGGACACACCTGGAGCGAGTCTAGCTAGAGCCAAGATGGTCTGTTCCCTAGTTAGAGAGAGAAGGAGCTGCATGTACACCGCTCTGGGCTCTGCTATAGATACATATATAGTAAGACATTTATTAAAATGAGCCAAGCATTTCCTGAGTTCTTTCATTTCGAATCGTGTTCATTAAACACACATAACCAGTGGCACGTAAATACAAAGCACGTTGTTTTCCACCCAAGAACATTTAGCTAGTGTCATTCATGGAAGTCATTATGTGTATCATGACTTGTGCCCACTTCAATGAGCTCATGTGATGATCAAAGGTTTATTATGGTTTTCACTTCGTTACAAGGGGGTCCGGTCGGCCAGACGATGAGCCTGTAGGGCTGGAATCTAATCCTTGTTTGTGTGAGAGCGGTGAAGTGGGGCTCATCAAAACCCCATTTCCGTGACTATGCACTGCACAGCCTGTGACCTAGTACTAGAGTAATTTCTGTTGCACATGGGGGTTCAGGGGGTTCTTTTCAGTCGTTTTCTTTTTATAAACACAATTTTGCAACTCAATTTTACATTTAAACATTTTACAATGACTGATACGTACAGACGCCAGTATAATTATGCATTATTCAGATCATCACAGAAAACAAATGTAACCCGAATCATACTTTATCAATTTGATGCATTTGTAAACTGTCAGTCTGTAATACTGAAAGCATTTTCTAATGCGTTTCTTTTTACAGTTTCACATTGGCATAGATCAACCGACCACATTTGGCCATGCATGTTCGCTTTGGAGACAATTTTTTGCTTCTGGCAGATTTTGGGGATTCCTCGGCTTGAACATCCTTAGCCTAAGGCCACTGTTACTTTTCTCAGATATGGACTTTCAGTGGAACAGCCATCCCCCTCACAGTTCACCATCAGCTGTTTCAGCTTAAGGCTGCGTCCCAAATGTGGCCCGGCATACATCTCCTCTATGAATAGTGCACTACATAGGAGTGCACTACATAGGAAATAGGTGCACTACATAGGAAATAGGGTGCCATTTGTGATGCAAACAAACTCACTCACACTTCAGCTCTAAAGATAAAAAAAATGTAATGAAAAAATATATGTATTTTATGTTTGAGACTCTTCAAAGTGACCACCCTTTGCCTGGACAGCTTTGCAGACTCTTGGCATTCCCTCAACCAGCTTCATGAGGTAGTCACCTGGAATGCATTTCAATTAACATGTGTGCCTTGTTACAAGTTAATTTGTGGAATTTCTTTCCTTAATTAATGTGTTTGAGCCAATCAGTTGTGTTTTGACAAGGTAGGGATGGTATACAGAAGTTAGCCCTATTTGGTAAAATACCAAGGCAATATTATGGCAAGAACAGATCAAATATGCAAAGAGAAACAACAGTCCATCATTACTTTAAGACAGTTAAGGTCAGGCAATGCGGAAAATTTGTGCTCAGCACATGTGGGAACTCCTTCAAGACTGTTGGAAAAGCTGGTTGAGAGAATGCCAAGAGTGTGCAAAGCTGTCAAGGCAAAGGGTGGTTACTTTGAAGAATCTCAAATATAAAATGTTTGGTTACTACATGTGTTATTTCATAGTTTTGATATATTCACTATTATTATATAATGTAGAAAATAGTAAAAATAAAGAAAAACCTTGATGAGTAGGTGTGTCCAAACTTTTGACTGGTCCTGTATGTGTATATATATATATATATATATATATATATATATATATATATATATATATATATATATATATGTATTTGTATGTATATGTGTATATATATATATATATATATATATATGTGTAAATATATGTATACACACACATACACATATATATATATATACACATAAATATACATACATATATAGATATACACATACATATATACATATATATACACGCCCAATTTTTCCGTTTTTGATTTGTTAAAAAAGTTTGAAATATCCAATAAATGTCGTTCCACTTCATGATTGTGTCCCACTTGTTGTTGATTCTTCACAAAAAAATACAGTTTTATATCTTTATGTTTGAAGCCTGAAATGTGGCAAAGGGTCGCAAAGTTCAAGGGGGCCGAATACTTTCGCAAGGCACTGTATGTATATATACAGATATATCTATGTACATATACATATATGTATGTGTATATATGTGTATATATATATATATATGTGTGTGTATATGTACATACATACATATGTGTATAATGTGTGTATATCCTAGATAATGTGCATATATATATATATATATGTATGTGTGTGTATATATGTGTATGTGTATATGTATATATATGTGTGTATATATATGTATATATATATATATATACAGTGGGGCAAAAAAGTATTTAGTCAGCCACCCATTGTGCAAGTTCTCCCACTTAAAAAGATGAGGGAGGCCTGTAATTTTCATTTTCCACCATAATTTGCAAATAAATTCATTAAAAATCCTACAGTGTGATTTTCTGGATTTTTGTATGATGAAAATTACAGGACTCTCTCATCTTTTTAAGTGGGAGAACTTGCACAATTGGTGGCTGACCAAATACTTTTTTGCCCCACTGTTTTTTTATAAAATACGTGGGGGATTGGAAATGATGCAGACAATTACATTGATGGAAGCTACAATCTGCAATATTAAAGCTGATCTACCACCTAAAAATAAAAAAATACATTTGATAAATAAATGTTTTTGTAAATTATTTAAAGAATGTAACCTTTGCAGATGGACACCCCTAGACAGAGAGAACACCAACATAGACCAGCGGTCAACCCTTACCTTCCTGACCTCACCATAATTTTGTTTCACAAAAGATGAAATGCAGTGGTGTCTATTGGTATGGGTCAGACCAAGGACTCCCATGGCTTGGGGGGGGGGACAACAGTGCTCCCCTCCCTTCACCCCTGCCCATGCTCCCTGCAGTCCCCCCCGGGCGGTAGACAATGAGCCTTTCTGGGAGTAGAGCAGGGACCACCACAGCTAGTTAACCTCTGGCACAAGTCTCTACCCAGGCCGAGACAAGGTCTAGAGAGGCTGTGGCTCAGGCCTGCATAGTAAAGCTGGTAAGGTTGTGTAGAGATCCTGGGATTTACCATGCTTTGTAAAGTTTCACAACACTCTGGATAGAAATGAAAGGTATTTTGGGTCAAATGTCCTTACTTTCTCTATATGTTTCCATCCTATGTATTAACACATTTATTAAACACAAATATATTGCCTCAATGGTACATTTACCATCCTCATTTCACATAGTGTAAATGGGGACGAAGTACCTTTGTGAACGAATCCCAGTATATTTTCCATTAAAATGTATAATTTCAGTTCCATCACGTGCTTGGGCTGCAGTACTAGTAGCCCCAGGGAAGCACGTATTTGCCTTGGCACACTGCTCCCCCCATGTAACTGCTCTCCACAGGTCCTATTTCACCCTGCCAAGACAATATGACGCTAATTCTTTAATAACAGAATTAAATTAGTTAACCCATTATTTATCCAACCCTAAATGGAACTTGCTATACCTATATATTTCCCCCCTTGACTATTCACATCATTTTCCTGACCTTTTATAGGCCTCAATTTCCCTTCGATCCTGCGGTGAACTGGCAGGTATGAGGAGGTTAAGATCGAGGGGTCACTATCTGTTAGGTCCCCTTCTTTTGGTTCCCCCCTCAATCCAATTGAATAGCAGTGGCATTATGAAGGCCAGGCTGTACTACCTAGGCCTTAGGGCTATTGGGCAGACTGTGTATTGTGGTGTACTGTGTACCCCAGTTGCTCTGGCTGCCGTAAGGGTCTCAGATTGATAGGGGGGGGGGGGAGCGGAACCAAGCGTTGCTAATAGACTTATTAAGTTTCCATTGAGGTGGCTTTGTACCAACTACCCTCTATGAAAGAGACATTATATGGGATTACAGAACTGACCCCCACACAGCCTTTTCAATGCATACACTGTATTAGATAATCGAATACTGTTATTCTTGAAGGTATTCATGAATTATGTATCTATGTTAGCCATTGCTTATGTACTGCAGTAGGCTTAATATATGAGAGAGGACGGAATGTACGTTACACAACCGAGAATAACATTTTTAAAAAATGGACTTTAGTGATCTTCATATGAACATGTGTATGTGTTTGCAGAGGTGCGCTCTCTCCCCTGGATGCTCAAAGGCTCTCCCTCCAGCACCATGATGAATCTCTGCAGCTGGCTGAGGAGCACAGATATGCTCACGAATACGTAGACACCATCGTCACTGACAAACAAGGTGACAAGGGTTAGCGGGCCCCATGCTGAAAAGTCTTACGCAGAGGATATTGTGAGACATGGTGGTGTCAACCTGAAAAAAAGACCACATGTGGTTCCCCTTGCCATCATCAGCCCAGCCAATGACAATAGTGAGGACAAGACTTGTGAGAAGCAGGCTCAGCCGCCAGCACTCAGGTCCAAAAGCAGTCCAAGGAGTGTGTCCACTAGGAAATATTTGAATCCAGCACCTAACCGTGTGAACAACACTAGCAATACCATTTCTACCTCCCCTGAGGAAAAATAAAAAATTACTCCCGCCAAGCCATCCCCAATCCTCAAAGCAAGCTGGACATGAAAAAGTAAAATCATTTATGATTTGTTGTTGTTGAAATCTTTCATAGTTCTTTCTCAAATTATTTAGTTATTTCTCAACTCTATTTGTTTCTGCCAATGAGCATTTGTCATTGGAACTTCCCCCATTTGATTGATGTAAAATATCGTATTCACTCTAACACACAGTCATCATTAAACAGGCCTATCTCTTCTCAGCCAGAAGAGTATGTATCTTTGATACGAGCTTGTTATAGACAGGCTGGATTTCTCTAGTCTCTCTGCAAGCAAGATGTTTAAACAGAAATAGATTCACAGACTGCGTCCAAAATGGCACCCTATTCCCTATGTATTGCATTACTTTAGACCAGGGCCCATTAGTGTCTGGTCAAAAGTAGTGCACTATTTAGGGAATAGAGTGTCATTTGGAACTCACACATTGTCTGTGAAATTGAGGGTATGACATCATGTATATCGCTAACGTTGTCTTTTTTTCGGAGCAGAATGGCAGTGTGGTGACGTCAGAAGATCCAGCTGTCCAGCTCCAGAAGAGGGCCGAGGTGGAGAAGGAGGAAGAGTTGACGTAGGACCCAGCCATACTGGGTCAGTGCAGAGCCGTCTGGAGCCAGGTTACGCTGCGACTGCCATCCAGGTAAGCCAGGGTCACAGGTAACTGGGCTGCGAGTGACTTCTTGGACCACTTCAACAGGACTTTTAGACTGGGCTCGCTGACAGGTTTTTCAACGGTGTCTATGGAAATACAAGACTATCTACTCAGAAATCATTGTCTTGCTTTGATTAATCCCGCAAATATATACTTTTTTTCAGTTGATCAGCTTTTATAGAAATGCAATTTCTCTTTTGTCATAGATGTCCAGTAACATGTTTCGGATAATGTTTTTTAAAATTAATAATAAACATAGATTGTATGCAATGCTAATGTTAATTTCCAGGCCTTATGCGATATCAAGCCTTACTTAGGTTATCCTGTGAGAGAATTCCCCTCTCGTCTCGCTCTACCCTCTTCGCCTCCTCTCTCTCTCTCTCTCTCTGTACTTGATGGGCCCTTGAGGAGCCTGGAGTTGGGGGATAAAATGATTAATCAGATTCCAGAGTTTTGCAGTAGTGGGAGCGCTGAGGATTCCAGATTCCAGTACTGCTCACTTTGTGAAGGCATCCCTTTGGGAATTCTGAGGATTTAGAACCCTCGCTGGCGTTCCATTTGTCTCCTAGCGCCAAAGTCACACAGAGTTCAAACAACAGATCACTCTGCAATTAAACAGAGGTTAACATGTTTTATCTTCCTAATGGGATAACACGCAATATTTAGCTTTATCCGTGATTCATGGCTTCTTCCTCTGGTACCTTCATTCCTCCAGGCAGTTTGGAGGGGCTTCGCTCTGAGGAAGAGGCTAGCTGCTGCTCTGGCCCAGGCTCAGTGCTTCCACCTGGGGGACCACGAGGCCCTCGAGGAGGTGGATGTGGATGAATTTGTCTTTGATGAAGTAGGCAGTAGGTCCAAACGTTATAGACTGAATTTCTCTGGGCTGACTGATCTGAACCTCAACCCCATGTCAACCTGACCTCACGGAGCACTTCGCCAACAAACCCGTAGAGGGAATTGAAAAACATCAATGCTTTGTACTGTAGTCCTGTCTGTTATTGTCGTTTCACACTAAAGATGATTCAATCTCCTCTCCTCTGGGTTGTAAACGGACGGCCCTATAGAGAGACTGGATGATCACCCCTTTATCTGACGACTCGCCTCCCAAAACCCTCCTTCACTCTCCTCCGTTCCCAGACCAGCTGCCTGCACCAAAGGTAACACACAGCACCGCCTGGGAAAGATCATAGAAAACCCTCCCTCCCTCCTTTTCTCCCCCGTCTTCTAGTCCTCCAGGACCCGACACAACTCTCACTGATTAATCCTCCAATTTATTACCTTGAAAAACACAATTACTTTTAGGAGGCCTCAAACTTCCTTTGCATCAGCAGATGTCATTTTTCATCTGTGCCGAGGCCCTTTTTCTTTCCTTCATTACCTCTCCCTGGCTCTTTACTTTGGACGAGTCTTGCAGGCAGGACTCTACATTACGGTAGCTAGCCACTCTGCTAGCTGATACGTTGCAGCTGCCGCCACGGCCAGGCTGACTTTAACGCTAGCTAACGTGCACATCAAAGGGGTGGATAAACTATTTAAACAATTTACCACTTCTACAGAGAGGAGGGAGAGGTTTTTAAAATGTCATTAAGCTACTTAAGATGTGACTTTGACGTTAGGGTCTTTAGGGAATGAAAATGGGGGATTTTAGAAATGCTGAATTTCAATGCGCAATACTGTATATAATGGCTTTCCTCATTTAGGCTAAATTATTTAGAATACCAAACTTTTGGAGGGTAGTGTTCTAGGTGTTCGCACAACTCCTGTTTGCTTTACAAAACATTTAGAACACCTGTTAAACACTTGTTAAATACACTACATGAACACAACCTTCTGTCTTCTGACTGTGTTTACTATATTTCCGCGCCCTCTACACCTACCAGAAGCCACCCAGCAGGCAAGCCTCCCTGTGCTTCTGTGGATGCAGACCGTTTCCCCTGACAGCATTAGCAGGTAGGAAACTGAGCCGGCATGGCCGACAACTAATTTTAGGTAGTTCTCACAGAGCCAACATTGATGCAACAATCGTCAATCACAGTGCCTTTATAAATGCTATTGTTTCCACATAAGATCACAGTTGATGAGGTGTGGATTGATTTATTTCAGGACTAAATCTCCCGCCTCTGTGTCAGGGCTCAGTGGTCTTTCTGGGAGATCAGAGAAGATTCTGGTAGGTAGGGAGTGGTAAGTAGGGTCACAAAGGAGGGACATAAACTCAGCAAAAAAATACATGTCCTCTCACTGTCAACTGCGTTTATTTTCAGCAAACATAACACACGTAAATATTTGCAGGAACATAACAAGATTCAACAACTGAGACATAAACTGAACAAGTTGCACAGACTTATGACTAACAGAAATGGAATAATATGTCCCTGAAAAAAGGGGGATGTCAAAATCAAAAGTAACAGTCAGTATCTGGTGTGGCCACCGGCTGCATTAAGTACTGCAGTGCATCTCCTCCTCATGGACTGCACCAAATTTGCCAGTTCTTGCTGTGAGATGTTACCCCACTCTTCCACCAAGGCACCTGCAAGTTCCCGGACATTTCTGGGGGGAATGGCCCTAGCCCTCACCCTCCGATCCAACAGGTCCCAGATGTGCTCAATGGGATTGAGATCCGGGCTCTTCGCTAGCCATTGCAGAACACTGACATTCCTGTCTTGCAGAAAATCACGCACAGAACAAGCAGTATGGCTGGTGGCATTATCATGCTGGAGGGTCATGTCAGGATGAGCCTGCAGGAAGGGTACCACATGAGAGAGGAGGATGTCTTCCCTGTAACACACAGCATTGAGATTGCCTGCAATGACAACAAACCTGGTAAGATGATCTGTGACACACCACCCCAGACCACGACGGACCCTCCACCTCCAAATCGATCCCGCTCTAGAGTACAGGCCTCGGTGTAACGATCATTCCTTCGACGATAAACGCAAATCCAACCATCACCCCTGGTGAGACAAAACCGCAACTTGTCAGTGAAGAGCACTTTTTGCCAGTCCTGTCTGGTCCAGCAACGGTGGTGTCTGGTGAGGACCTGCCTTACAACAGGCCTAAAAGCCCTCAGTTCAGCAGCGGACAGTCTGAGCACTGATGGAGGGATTGTGCGTTCCTTGTGTAACTCGGGCAGTTGTTGTTGCCATCCTGTACCTGTCCCGCAGGTGTGATGTTCGGATGTACCGATCCTGTGCAGGTGTTGTTACATGTGGTCTGCCACTGCGAGGACAATCAGCTGTCCGTCCTGTCTCCTTGTAGTGCTGTCTTAGGCGTCTCACAGTATGGACATTGCAATTTATTGTCTTGGCCACATCTGCAGTCCTCATGCCTCCTTGCAGCATGCCTAAGGCACGTTCACGCAACTGAGCAGGGACCCTGGCCATCTTTCTTTTGGTGTTTTTCAGAGAAAGGCCTCTTTGGTGTCCTAAGTTTTCATAACTGTGACCTTAATTGCCTACCGTCTGTAAGCTGTTAGTGTCTTAACAATCGTTCCACAGGTGCATGTTCATTAATTGTTTATGGTTCATTGAACAAGCATGGTAAACAGTGTTTAAACCCTTTACAATGAAGATCAGTGAAGTTATTTGGATGTTTAAGAATTATCTTTGAAAGACAGGGTCCTGAAAAAGGGACGTTTCTTTTTTAAATTTCCTGTACATTTCTGTAAAATTTGGATCTTGAACCCAACACTGTCTTGTATGCTGTACCCTCATGGGACAAACGCTGTTTGTCACTGTCAATGTGTGTGTTGTAGTGCTGATGTTTTAGATAGATTGAGCATGTGTCATTGTCACCCCAGCGGGTTCACTGCCGGGCCAAGAAGATGAAGTCCAAGAAGCAGCGGCAGAGAAGTACTGGGTGAGTCCGCAGAAATCAATTAAACACGTTTGATAGAAAACAAATATTATTTGAACCCAGGCCAAATTTTTTTTGTAACCTTATTTACAGATATTCAACTGACTTAAGCACCTATAACTGAAACAAAACCCCATAGAACCTACCTCGTCTTGGTTCCCCTTTCTCCTCTCTGTCACTCCATCTCATCTCTTTAGTTTTTAAACTATATTGCCACGCTAGCAGCATTGAGACTTTCCTCCCTGTGTATGTTAATCAGCCGTAACAGACAGCGGAGGTAAGAGGGTCTGGCCCCGTCGCCTCCTATTGGGACCAGCCTGAGATGCCTTACAGGAAACAGCATTAATCAAACCAACTGGTGGCTTTCCATTCCAACCAACCAACCAACCAACCAGACGCTCTCTCCGAGCCATCGTCCCTGAGACGGTTTTCATTACCGTGTGTCAATTACCGTGGCTACATGCAGTGATACGTGACCTCACCCCCAGGTTTGGTCCAGAACAGTGGTCAGTAGTCCTGCCGTGTTCATGTAGACTAGGCAGACAGAGGCTGCTTTTTGATCAGGATTGTTAGAGCATGACTCCACAGTACCAAAGCTCTAGTCATCTCTCTCTGGCTCTCGATCGCTCTCTCTCTGTGTGTGCAAAATGGGTATGTGTCAACTGTCATCTGCCACAGTAGAGCAGGCAGAGTGTTATGCTCTCTGCATGTCATGAATGGTCACTCTGCAGATCATTTCAAGTCAGTCTCAAGTCAAAGTCGAGTCTTGAGGCTCCAAGTCAAGTCTGAAGTTGTTTTTTTTTCTTCCCTAAGTCGAGTTTCAAGTCATCAAATTTGTGACTCGAGTCCAAGTCAGGTGACTCAAGTCCACAACTCTGACTCTTACTATCGGTGTGCAATAAATAGAAACAATTAGAGATTATGGCCCGACAACGAAATTAAAGGCACATGAACGTGGTAAATCGCGGGACATCAAATCAAAATCAAATCAAATTTATTTTATATAGCCCTTCGTACATCAGCTGATATCTCAAAGTGCTGTACAGAAACCCAGCCTAAAACCCCAAACAGCAAGCAATGCAGGTGAAGAAGCACGGTGGCTAGGAAAAACTCCCTAGAAAGGCCAAAACCTAGGAAGAAACCTAGAGAGGAACCAGGCTATGTGGGGTGGCCAGTGGGACATGAAGTTGTTTGGGATTACAAATGATAAACAAGACGATTGTGTTTCAGCAGGGCTTTGTTGATGACCTGAAGTGTGAAATTGAGTTAAGTGCTGGGGAGGTAGGCCACTGAGGGGTTCCAGACTGAACAAACTGCAGGCCTCTTGTCTTATATGAATAGGGTTGTGGGGGGTAGTAGTCTCCTGGTTTGGGTCGGTTGGTTAGTGAGGAGCCGGTGGAGGGGTATCTAAGTTGTGGGGGGTGGCTAGTCTGGGTTGGGTTTGGAGGTTGAGGTAGGTGGGTTGAGATAGAACGGTGCTGGTAGAAGAAACAGATAAATTAGTGGGGGGCGGGGGACTAGACTCAATAGACTCCCCCTCCAGACCAGTCCAATAGACTAACAATACAGATAGGTCCAAAAGAGAGAGAGGGTAAATATTTTCTCCTCTTTTCATGAAAACTCTTTGCGGCTGCTTCCCGGCCCTGCTACCCTCTCTCCGGGTATGTAAGCCGATACCCATTTCAAGTGGGTTACTAATGTCCAGCACATCCACACAAAGAGACCGGATAAAATAAACACGCCGCGTCGGATATCTCGGAAAGAATCTGTCATGGGTTTGGGGCTAATCACCTCCAGAAGGGGCTTGACTCGAAGCCTGAAACGTTAGCCCCTGCCGGGGAGCGCTGGCTGGGCTGGCTGGCTGAGCCTGTGGCGCTGGCTGGGGATGGGGATGGATCCGAGGGGGTGCCTTTCACAGGTCAGCACCAGGGGAAGCAGAGGAGAGGGGAGGCAGCCCAGCCAAAGCCAGCCCGCCGATGGAGAGAGACCCAGAAACCCCCCAGACCTAGAACCAGACCCCGGCCGGCCAGCAAGCCTCCACACCAGCCACCCACCCAGCAGTCTAGCCCAGACCCCTGCAAAAAGCAGGTTGACATGTATTGTCATTTGTCTTGCCCTCAAGGCAGAACTGAGCGATTTCTGCTAGATGGGCCAGCTGCAATGTCGAAATTGGCTATATCGTAAAAATGTATGTAATCAAAAATTCAGCTTAGGCATTATGGTTAGCATTGTGGTTCAAGTTAGGGTTAAGCTTAGGGTTAGGTTTAAAATCAGATTTTCTGACACTGTGGCTGTGCCAGCTAGTGACCACTTTGCAGAGCTGCCTCCAGGGTAAGATTCATGACAATAAATGCCAACTTGCCTGTAAAAAGGCAGCGGGAGCCGCTTCAATCCAGAATCCCAGCGGGTTTGGGTTACGCTTTTAACAGGGTTCCCCTCTGTAAGATCAGAAACCCAATGATGGTGGGGAGGGAGGAGAGGGGGAGGGGGGAGGGTGACAAGTCCAAGGCTGCCTTTGTAATGGCACCCTATGTCCTTTAGGTTCCTGGTCAGAAATGGTGCACTTTGTAGGGAGTAGTGTGCCATTTCAGACACACACTAAGTCCACACTCTGCAAAGCAAGGGCCGTTTTGATGAATAGTCAAGACCAGGGAGGAGGAAAAATACTGGGAAAGATGTTGAAATATGGTTGTTTGGATGGACTGGAAGTGTGCATTAGACTTGCTTATCCAAAGTTCTGACCCACTTTGATAGAGAATTTAGCATCACGGGGAAGGAGTCTGGAAATAATTCATCTGCGCTTCAAAATATACAGAAATGATGCAGTAAAGATGTCATATTTAACATTGCTTCAGCCATGTCTAACCATTTGGTAACTTGTTTTATTTATTGGTTGTGTACCTGACTGTTACCTCAGTGATTTAAGTTCTCATGTCATGCTCTCAAATTTAACAATTACATGGAAGAAGCGGCCTGTTTGCTTTCACTCTCTGTTTTCATTGTCGATTTTAAATGGTTTGATATGGATTAATACCATGGACTTAAGTGACAAGCATCAGTGTTTTAGTTTCACGAATCACATATCATTCTGAATATGTAAACAACACGATTGAACATCGAGTATCGAAACACACTGCGCGAGCGGCTCCTACATGCTTGACTTAGCCAGAACTGCTGTGAACTAACAACATGGACGAGGGGGGAAATGCTGTTGTTGTATGTAAGGATATAACATCCTGATTTTGATTTGGTAGGAAAATGGTTAAGCATTTTTTGGGTTGAAATGTTAAATCCAAAATAGGATCATATTGGAAAAATATGTCAAAATAACAAGCGTAAAATGCTACATTTGCGAAGTTGTACTGTGTATGGAAATAGTGCAAGCATATAGCTAATGGCGAGTCAGTATAGTACACCAATTGTTAATTGTTTGAATTATAGCATGAACATAAAGCACTCACTAAATATCTTCATATCAAATAAAGTCATACCATGGCTTTCCTGTTTATTATGTAGAGGGACTTTGATCTGCGTGAATTGGAGCAGGCCAGGTGCCGGGCCAGCCCAGCCTCCTCCCGTTCGTTCATAAAGATGTATTATTATAGTGTCTGTGGCCTGTGTGTGTCTGTGGCCCGCGTCGCCTGCCTGTTGACCGCTGGGTGACCGTGTGTGGTTTGCTCTCTGGAGGTGAAGGCTTGACCCCTGGGCGAAGGAAAGTAGGAGACATGCCCCTATGATAAAAGCTGACCTCTCCCTCCCTACTTCTCCTCTTTAAGTCTGGCGGTGGACTCCCCACAGGGGCATTTCCACCGCAGGGCAGGGCAGGAGGCCATGCTGGAGAGAGAGGGAGTGAGAGAGGAGGGGGGAGAGAGACGCTCATATTAGCTTCTGGTGAAATCTATGCAGATCCTATGAGGCTAGTTTAGCTATCTGATTTGAAAAGATTTATTGAGCCTCTAAAATGTTGCAAGTATTCCTTAGTATTGATTTATCTTTATCCCCCTCGGAAAGCCTCAGAATACCAATGATGCTTTCTCATACAATTACTCACAATGTTGACTGTTCCAAGTTACTCAGAGCGGTAGCTTTGCATGAGTTGAATGTAAGTAACTATCCAAATCAAACAACACTTGTATTAATCACATCACAACATTTAGTTATTTACGCCATAACTTACAGTGCCTTGCGAAAGTATTCGGCCCCCTTGAACTTTGCGACCTTTTGCCACATTTCAGGCTTCAAACATAAAGATATAAAACTGTATTTTTTTGTGAAGAATCAACAACAAGTGGGACACAATCATGAAGTGGAACGACATTTATTGGATATTTCAAACTTTTTTAACAAATCAAAAACTGAAAAATTGGGCGTGCAAAATTATTCAGCCCCCTTAAATTAATACTTTGTAGCGCCACCTTTTGCTGCGATTACAGCTGTAAGTCGCTTGGGGTATGCCTCTATCAGTTTTGCACACAGTTTTTCGAGAGACTGAATTTTTTTCCCATTCCTCCTTGCAAAACAGCTCGAGCTCAGTGAGGTTGGATGGAGAACATTTGTGAACAGCAGTTTTCAGTTCTTTCCACAGATTCTCGATTGGATTCAGGTCTGGACTTTGACTTGGCCATTCTAACACCTGGATATGTTTATTTTTGAACCATTCCATTGTAGATTTTGCTTTATGTTTTGGATCATTGTCTTGTTGGAAGACAAATCTCTGTCCCAGTCTCAGGTCTTTTGCAGACTCCATCAGGTTTTCTTCCAGAATGGTCCTGTATTTGGCTCCATCCATCTTCCCATCAATTTTAACCATCTCCCCTGTCCCTGCTGAAGAAAAGCAGGCCCAAACCATGATGCTGCCACCACCATGTTTGACAGTGTGTTCAGGGTGATGAGCTGTGTTGCTTTTACGCCAAACATAACGTTTTGCATTGTTGCCAAAAAGTTCAATTTTGGTTTCATCTGACCAGAGCACCTTCTTCCACATGTTTGGTGTGTCTCCCAGGTGGCTTGTGGCAAACTTTAAACGGCACTTTTTATGTATATCTTTAAGAAATGGCTTTCTTCTTGCCACTCTTGCAGAAAGGCCAGATTTGTGCAATATACGACAGATTGTTGTCCTATGGACAGAGTCTCCCACCTCAGCTGTAGATCTCTGCAGTTCATCCAGAGTGATCATGGGCCTCTTGGCTGCATCTCTGATCAGTCTTCTCCTTGTATGAGCTGAAAGTTTAGAGGGACGGCCAGGTCTTGGTAGATTTGCAGTGGTCTGATACTCCTTCCATTTCAATATTATCGCTTGCACAGTGCTCCTCGGGATGTTTAAAGCTTGGGAAATCTTTTTGTATCCAAATCCGGCTTTAAACTTCTTCACAACAGTATCTCGGACCTGCCTGGTGTGTTCCTTGTTCTTCATGATGCTCTCTGCGCTTTTGACGGACCTCTGAGACTATCACAGTGCAGGTGCATTTTTACGGAGACTTGATTACACACAGGTGGATTGTATTTATCATCATTAGTCATTTAGGTCAACATTGGATCATTCAGAGATCCTCACTAAACTTCTGGAGAGAGTTTGCTGCACTGAAAGTAAAGGGGCTGAATAATTTTGCAAGCCCAATTTTTCAGTTTTTGATTTGTTAAAAAAGTTTGAAATATCCAATAAATGTCGTTCCACTTCATGATTGTGTCCCACTTGTTGTTGATTCTTCACAAAAAAAATACAGTTTTATATCTATGTTTGAAGCCTGAAATGTGGCAAAAGGTCGCAAAGTTCAAGGGGGCCGAATACTTTCGCAAGGCACTGTACTTGCGTGCATCTAACTACCTTGTTATTCCCTACATACACTGTGCATGACCTTGATGTTTTTTCCCCGTGAGTTGCGGGTGAGGGGGGTAACTTGCGCCTACGACGTGCCTCTCCTTTACGACCTGGTAGCTGCAGGCCATGACCCCCCCACCCATCCAGATTCTCTCAGGCCCCCACTGCACCACCCTGAGCTGATTCTCTCTCTGATATCATGACAGTCAGGAATCCCTCCTGCCTCCATCCTGCCCCCTGCCTCGATAGAAAGACCTGGAGATTGGATAATGTGCTTAAGAGCCCCACTTAACAGGCGTGACTCCTCTCGGCTTCCTGATGTCCTGGAGCAGGGGAACAGGACAGGGGGTTAGGAACATGGGGGTAAGAGGAAGGTAGGAGGGCAGCAGGACAGGGGGCTGCATGGGTGTGAGGGTGGGGGTGAGGAAGAGGGTGAGGAAGAGGAGCGAGGGGAAGATGGAAGGAGTGATAGTATGTCTGGGCAGGGGGTGAGGAAGAGGGGAAGTTGGAAGGAGTACTGGACAAGGGGCTGAGGGTGAGGAACACGGGGAGGTGGAATGAGTGCTACAGGGCTGGGGTGAAGCTGGGGCTGAAAGTGGGATGGGGCGAGGGAAAGGTGGAAGGAGGGCTAGCTATATGTCTGGACTGTAATTTAACACTAACTTCCCTACTCCCCTTTGGGCCATCGTGCGTCCTGGTCCTATCAACATCATGCCATAGACAAACTTCTGGGTGTGTTGGTCTGATCACATTTATTCTGTATTGTTGTAATCCCCTTTCCTTGAGTTTTAAGGCATTACTAAAATATTACTTACTAAAAAGACAAGGCGGTATTAAAACGTATGGAAAACAGATTGTTTACGTTCAACTAAAACATGTGCCACTTTTACTTTCTGCACTCGGAAGTGTGAATGACCATTTTCTGGCCTTACCGCCTCGGGGGAAGCATCCATCACTGGACATTTTTATTGGGTGCTCAATTAACCCGTGACAACTGTAAACTATAAACCTTTTCTCCCCTTTTACTGCTGGGCGAAAAGCATGAAAATGAGTTAAATAAATGCGTCTTCAGATCCAGCACCAGGCTGTCAAAATGAATT
Organism: Oncorhynchus mykiss; assembly: GCF_057628025.1. Lineage (NCBI taxonomy): Eukaryota > Metazoa > Chordata > Actinopteri > Salmoniformes > Salmonidae > Oncorhynchus > Oncorhynchus mykiss. The sequence goes on along the minus strand of NC_143022.1, from coordinate 52,360,262 downwards.
ATCAATTCACGCCCATCTTAGACCGCATTACTGTCGGCAGTGTGTCGGCGGGCCGTGGACAGGGTGTAAATGTTTACTTTGAATTACGGCCCTTATTATGGGATTTTCATTGTTGTTCGTAAATCATCGACCTGCCTCTCGGATTTGTCGGCTTTCTCTGTTTGATACTTTGCTCAAATTAATTTAATTTCACAAGAACACACACATACGCAAACACATACAAACCCTCAAGGGAACCCCAAACTCTCCTGGCTGTTGCGTCATTCAACGAATCAAAGTGTATTATAGTAATGCCCCCAGAGCCCTCCAAACAAATGGCTACTTTAAGCCCCAACATAAACGCTGTGAGCTTTAGCTAAGCACTGATCTCTCGCTCCTCCAGCTCAGGGGGAAAACCTAGCGGCCGACTTGTCAAACGTTGCCATAATCCAGGCTCCATTTGTTTATTTGTCCTTGCGCCGGTCCCGAATGTCACCCTATTCCCTATGTAATGTATTACCCATACGGCTCTGGTCAAAAGTAGTGCACTATATAGGGAAAAGGGTGACATTTGGGATGTAGGCCTGGTGTTGGTGTGCAGTTGTTAATAACACAACCTCCCTCTTTCCTATATCAATTATCCCTCACATAATTTGCCACCCCACCTGATAGACATTGCAATAGCAGGACTGGGCAGGGCAGCAGCTGTGTGATTTTCCTGTAACTTGTCATCGGGGATGTTTAAATGAAAGAGAGAGAGACGAACAACAATAATCTTGCTTGACGTTTATTTTATATTTACTGTTAAGTGCAGCTCGCCCAGCAGAACTAGCCCCAGGGGGAACAGGCAAGAGTGGACCAAAAGCAGTTGAACCACGAAGCATCAGGGAGAGTGGACCATACGCGGTTGAACCAAGAACACACTTACCAGTGGCTCCACAACCCAGGCTGTGCACTTTGACAGCAGACACCCTGAGAGGTTAGGTTCTCTGGGCCTGATTCATACATGGTATTGTAAATGGCTGCAACTCGTATCCAACATACAGAAAGATGACAGTAAAGTTGAGTAGGTAAGATTCTATTATTGTCGGTTATATGCAGGGGATGGGAATGAAATGGATATTACATGGGTATTACTTCTTTGGCCCATTATAAAAGCTAAGGTAATGTTCTAGAATCGAATCGTTCCAGCAAGTAATGTCCCAAGAACAGTCTAAAAAAAATGTAAATGCTTCTTTACACGTAGATAATAGCCTAATTTAGGAAAGTATACAGACAGTTTTTTTTATGTAGTTACGTTACAGAAGTGAGGACGCTTGACATTCTGAACAGTACATATGCATTTGTTGAAAATGTCCATCGTTTTCGCTAAAAACGTAATGGTCGAAAGGACCAGTGACAAACGCAATGGATGCGGGGGATGCGTCAGTGATCTGCTGTGATATATCCAAGGCAATTTGTGTTGAAGTGAAGGAGAGAAACTACCACGTTGTTGGAGAGTGACCACTAATAGCAGAGCATTGAAACCTTTGTTTGTCTGCAGGGAACATTCCCTCCCAGAGTCTGACCCAGACATACTGAACAGAGGCCGAGTGCAGCTTGTGGTGAATTAAGCCCCTTTATTTTTGACTCACTCTACTTTCCTCCTACGTCTGATTGACTTTCGCTGAGTATGTTTAAGGCCTTTTTTCCCTTGTTCCAGTGTAATGACACTTTCCATTTGATCGACTCACTGCAATTTCTTTATTTCATTTGTGGAAATACCAGTGTCAATGTGTGGTTTGCGCAGAGCACAGAATTATGTTGATGCTTCTCAGTTCTTTGAAGTTGAAATGTGCAGGTCTCCCTGTGCAAAATATGAGGCAGTTTAAATGATGATCACTAGCTAAATATAACCACCCCCTTTTCCCTTTCTTCAACTACACACTGCCTTTCTGCCTTGAGAACATGAGAACATAGTTAGTTGTTGAAAATGTGGAGCCAGTTGCGTGAGAAATATCATGTTTGACCTTATTTTAACTGTGTGTGTGTGTGTGTGTGTGTGCGTGTGTGTGTGTGTGTGTGTGTGTGTGTGTGATAGCATGCACACGTGTACATTGGACTTATCTAGCAAGACACACGCCCTGTATAATAAAAACCAATTGCCAATAAGCACTTCTTCCATTATCTCACTGCAATCACTGTAGCTTAGGGTGAGATGAGAGGCCTGGACAGCACACGTTCTAAACAAACTACTGTAATAAACCTGTTTTCTGTGTGTGTGTGTTTTATGGCTTTGAGTGTTTGTGCATTGTGCATGCGTTATGTGAATGTTGGTTGTAAGTATGCGTGCGTTGTATGTATGCATCTGTTTCTTTGCGGTGTGTGTGTGTATGCGTGTGTGCAGAGTGGGGATAACGGGTCCATCTTAATGCCCCGGGTCGATCTGGAAGCTCGGAGTAGGGTCTGGAAGGGGACAGAGCGCTGTAAGCATTGCTCCTCGACAGGAAACGGGTATGAAAAAAAAAAAACATTTCAGAGAAGAATGACTGGCCCTGTCAAACAGACTTCAGCTCAGGAGTTTGAGTGACAAAGATGCTACTGACAGGGAGGCCACAAGCAGATGACCAGATTAAACAAGCTGCAGGAATCTAAAGCAGAAGGCAAACTTTCCTTCCTAATGAAATGAAATGAGATTCCGATGATGATTTAGAAATGATATCCACGATGGCAGCGACTTGCTGCATACTAAAGACATCGCTGTAGGACTAGGATCGGGTGGGAAAGTAAGAGAAAGGCCCTCTCTCTAATCAAACAACACATCAAATTGTCGAGAGTAAATTTAGTTATGCATGTGTAAGCCGGGCAAATCTTTCATAAACTGCATTTAATTAGCACATAATGTCACGACTTCTGCCGAAGTCGTTGCCTCTCCTTGTTCGGGCGGTGCTCGGCGTTCGACGTCACCGGTCTTCTAGCCATCATTGATCCTTTTTTCATTTTCCATTGGTTTTGTCTTGTCTTCCCACACACCTGTTTTCAATCCCATTCTTTACCTGTTGTGTATTTAACCCTCTGTTTCCCCTCATGTCTTTGTCAGAGATTGTTTTATTGTCAGTGTAGTGTGATTGTTGTATAGGTGCGCGTCGGGTCCTCGTACCCATGTTTGTGTGTTTATGTACATTTAGTGTTATGGAGCATACTCCGTGGACTTTATTAAAAGACTCCATTTTACACTCCATTTGACTCTCCTGTGCCTGACTTCCCTGCCACCTATTAAACCTACGCATGACACATAATCAAAAAGTTATTTCATTAATAAATGATAGCAGCTCTTGGCAACTCGCCTACTAAGGAAAGCAGCAGTCCCATAGACTGAAAACTCTCTGTTGAAAATACGTATAGATCAGGGGTAGTCTGCCAGTTTGAAGCATCAACCATATGGAAATATTTCCGTTTCCTCTGAAGGAGTGTAGACTACATCAGTCAAGTTTCAAAGTCAAAGGTTCACTTACTTTGCCATGACAGTAAAGTTTATGTCAATACTATATAACCTATTGCAATGCGATACCCACCGCTCGCTGGGGTGGTGCCATAAAGTGAAATTTCAGCCCCACAAAATATTTTCACTACTTGTGAAGAGGAAACCACTTAAGTTGCACATCTACTGCCTAAATGTTGTTCTCATTCAAAGCTAATGGGAGTAAAAGGACTGAAAACTATTTGTTTGGTCACAGCGGTCGATGGAATTTGTGGCCATTTATTTATTTCCTTACTTTTTAATAGCAAGACCGTTGAAAATAGCAACTAAATGACCAACACGTGTGTCAATAAAGACAAGATTTGTTTTGGCCTCTGTTTTTGATTCGGAGCAAAACAAATAAATACAAATATATTTTACTAACAGACATTTCAACACACAAGTTCTCAATGGGTTCTCCAAACAAACACAAAAGGACCCCTGTGGTTGATTGTGTTACAATAATAGTACATTAAAAACATGCTCCGGGAACTTTGGCGACTACTAAGTATTTTTTAAGCCTCCCGCTTTGGGCTGGATGTGTCAGTGTGTAGTTAATTTAAGTTGTAATGCCAGAGAATATTTTGTTTGGAGGATATAATGGCACGGGTGTTGGGCTCGTGACGAAGTCAAAGGCCAGCAAACATTGCCAATATATCTTCCAAATACCGTCTTCGAGGGCATTATCACTTTTATACAACGGGTTAACAACATGTTCAAATAATTATTGACATATTTTCATGAAAAACTTCATTTTGACAAATTTATTCACACTATTTCATCCTTCCATACTATTTCATCCTACCCAAGCTGACTGGTCATTCATTCTATCGGTTTGGTAGTTAGAGACACGACCCAATCGTTCTGTCATTTTGTTCTGTATCTACGGACGGAACCCAGTCGTTCTGTCATTTTGTTCTGTATCTACGGACGGAACCCAGTCGTTCTGTCATTTTGTTCTGTATCTACGGACGGAACCCAGTCGTTCTGTCATTTTGTTCTGTATCTACGGACGGAACCCAGTCGTTCTGTCATTTTGTTCTGTATCTACGGACGGAACCCAGTCGTTCTGTCATTTTGTTCTGTATCTACGGACGGAACCCAGTCGTTTGTTCTAAATGTTCCATTGCCATACTGGCTGGCAACGTTCTTATCCCTAGCTTTCTAGCTAGCCAGAAAACAGTATTTTAGCAGCATTTACATTTGTTTAAGCTGTTTTCTAGTGACATTTATTTGGATACATCCATAACAATGAGCTAATGAGGTGTGATTTTCCCTGGCATAGAAAATGTGCTCACTCGTCAGGACACTGTTGTTCAGAGGAGCTAGCCAACAACACAGCTAACACAATCACTTCAAACTAGAGCTGGAAAGACCGCAAACTAGGTGCGCTTCGTTTCGTTTGACATTTTTTCAATTAACATTTCCATACAATTGATGCCAGCTGATTCGACTGGGTAAGAAACGCTGCCTGCCTGTATGTCTGTCTCATCCTGACACATTCATTACTATGGGATAGCTGGAGATCGAATTTGAATATTGAAACGATATTGCAAATGTCGGAGAGACAGACAGCAAAGTTTATACAAATCCTCTGTTGATAACTAAATGTTAGTCTAAAAGAATATGAGATAATGTCTAGATGCTTTTTAAAGTGGAGATTAAGTTTATAAACTGTCTGGCTGGGCTGATGAGACAGTGAATTGCGCAGTCAGATGGAACAGAGTACAAAGGCTTTTTTAACATCATAGATTTAGTCTGTGGTAACTTGTGGAATAGACACCAGCTGGAATGTGGTTTTAACCAATCAGCATCCAAGATTAGATCCACCCGTTGTATAAACATGCATAACCTATGAGAATATATACTGCCTTACCTAAATTAGGCACAAAATCCCCTGTTTGAAAGCAACAGTTTCTGGAAGCTGTGCTGCGCCATTTTCCTTACATTTTCCCCTACGTGGTCCAGCCCCCTAGCAATTTGAGTTCAACCAATCAATGAGATTCAGGCCCTCGCCACATATCTGTATGTGACGTAGTATGCAATTTTCGGGGACCACTTTTAGCTCGTGAGCACTAGTTTCAGAATTACTCGCTAAAAAGTGTACAAAAGTACCTGAGAATATCTTTAAATAAAATCAAACCATTGAGATGGAAATAAGCTGTGGTACTCATATATATATATACAGTGGGGAGAACAAGTATTTGATACACTGCCGATTTTGCCGGTTTTCCTACTTACAAAGCATTTAGAGGTCTGTAATTTTTATCATAGGTACACTTCAACAGTGAGAGACGGAATCTAAAACAAAAATCCAGAAAATCACATTGTATGATTTTTAAGTAATTAATTTGCATTTTATTGCATGACATACTGTAAGTATTTGATCACCTACCAACCAGTAAGAATTCCGGCTCTCACAGACCTGTTAGTTTTTCTTTAAGAAGCCCTCCTGTTCTCCACTCATTACCTGTATTAACTGCACCTGTTTGAACTCGTTACCTGTATAAAAGACACCAGTCCACACACTCAATCAAACAGACTCCAACCTCTCCACAATGGCCAAGACCAGAGAGCTGTGTAAGGACATCAGGGATAAAATTGTAGACCTGCACAAGGCTGGGATGGGCTACAGGACAATAGGCAAGCAGCTTGGTGAGAAGGCAACAACTGTTGGTGCAATTATTAGAATATGGAAGAAGTTCAAGATGAAGGTCAATCACCCTCGGTCTGGGGCTCCATGCAAGATCTCACCTCGTGGGACATCAATGATCATGAGGAATGTGAGGGATCAGCCCAGAACTACACGGCAGGACCTGGTCAATGACCTGAAGAGAGCTGGGACCACAGTCTCAAAGAAAACCATTAGTATCACACTACACCGTCATGGATTAAAATCCTGCAGCGTACGTAAGGTCCCCCTGCTCAAGCCAGCGCATGTCCAGGCCCGTCTGAAGTCCAGAGGAGGAATGGGAGAAGGTCATGTGGTCTGATGAGTCAAAAATATAGCTTTTTGGTCTAAACTCCACTCGCCGTGTTTGGAGGAAGAAGAAGGATGAGTACAACCCCAAGAACACCATCCCAACCGTGAAGCATGGAGGTGGAAATATAATTCTTTGGGGATGCTTTTCTGCAAAGTGGACAGGACGACTGCACCGTATTGAGGGGAGGATGGATGGGGCGATGTATTGCGAGATCTTGGCCAACAACCTCCTTCCCCCAGTAAGAGCATTGAAGATGGGTCGTGGCTGGGTCTTCCAGCATGACAACGACCCGAAACACACAGCCAGGGCACCTAAGGAGTGGATCCGTAAGAAGCATCTCAAGGTACTGGAGTGGCCTAGCCAGTCTCCAGACCTGAACCCAATAGAACATCTTTGGAGGGAGCTGAAAGTCCGTATTGCCCAGCGACAGCCCTGAAACCTGAAGGATCTGGAGAAGGTCTGTATGGAGGAGTGGGCCAAAATCCCTGCTGCAGTGTGTGCAAACCTGGTCAAGAACTACAGGAAACGTATGATCTCTGTAATTGTTTCTGTACCAAATATTAAGTTCTGCTTTTCTGATGTATCAAATACTTATGTCATGCAATAAAATGCATATTAATTAGTTAAAAATCATACAATGTGATTTTCTGTATTTCTGTTTTAGATTTCGTCTCTCACAGTTGATGTGTACCTATGATTAAAATTACAGACCTATACATGCTTTGTAAGTAGGAAAACCTGCAAAATCGTCAGTGTATCAAATACTTGTTCTCCCCACTGCATATATATACACACACACTCTGTGGTACTCACAGATACTCTTATATTTAGCATGGTTTAATTATAAAAAGGGAGTCTTAAAAGGGTCTTGAAAAGGGTCTCTGACCGAAACGTCGACAACAAATGTGGCAGGATAAAATCGTTGGAGAGGGAGTTACATTTTCTCTACAATTAATCATAAAATGGTCAGTCATTAATTGAATAGACAAAGATTCCCTACTTCATGATACTCTATAAGGGACAGTAGCCGTGTAGGTATTTTGAGCTGGTAAGTACCTGTAATATGTGCTGTGCTCCAGCCCCCCACCACCACCCGCCGTCCCCTCTTGTTGAGCTCCCTATGAAGGGCTCGGCTGTTGAGCTGGGGCCCTGAGGCTGGTACACGCGGAACACTTCATGCCCACAGACACACTCCCTTTGTTCTTGTGTTTGGAGAGCTTTGTGCTGATCCCCAGGTGAAATGCAATAGACTACAGCTGACAGTTACCCAGGGGAGAACACTCAGAAAGAGTGAAGTTTA